>NC_060120.1:186141019-187357997 GCF_021461395.2 Schistocerca americana
TATTTCTTTTGTCATTTGTTATCCGACATCAAAATTGAAATTAAGACGGCTATTAGTTCTACATTCAGGTTGACTGGGTCACAATGGTAAAAAAGCCAAACATCAAGTCCGGAATGACTTTATTGCTCATATGACGCGATTCGAAATTCATCCATCATCAGATACCCAGCAGTGATTACTACACGCAGGTATAGTGTTCCAAGTTGTATGTGAAACAAACGTTCGCAGATTACAACTACTGATTGTAACAATAGTTGTCGCCCGCCTTCTGTACGACTTTGGTCACATATACATTAGCGAAATTAAAACGAAATCTCGGAATCCCTGAGGTCCTTACCTTGCCTGTACCAGTGTCGATAAGACGCAAAAATAGTCGAGATTCTCGATTCACGGAACCCTCTGCACGCGAGCTCCACTCGCACTTGGCCAATTTTTATACACAGATACAGGACTCACATGAAAACATTAACTTTTATTAGGTTGTAAGAGGTCCGAGCAGATGTAATTCAGATGTAATTTTATGTAAGAGGTCCGAGCAGATGTAATTTCGATGTATTGCTCATGCGCTGCCTGCGATATGCAAGGTATAAGAGAATCGCTGACCAGAGAGCAGTGTTGACTGTACGAACTGTGTAGCAGTAGTAGGTTCGTATGAGCAGTTGCCAGCGGGCTCGTGCGCATGCGCAGAGCTGAATTCGCGTATGAGCAGTGCCTTCCTCCCGCTTCTGGCTACTTGGAGTGTGGCTGTTTGGTGTACGAGCAGTAGCAGCAAGTAGCCAGAAGCTACCCGGAAAAATTTTCCTGGCGCGCTCAAGCTGCCAGATTCGCGCATGCGCAGAGCAAGCTGAGTTATAGTGGGGGGTCCTTCCCCACGTGACCCGTGGCCGTGTCTTCGTTTACAGCTCCCACGTCAAATGTAAACAAAACAGATTTCTGTGGCCGGGAGCCATCAAGTCAATTAATATACATTCTCATAACCATGAAAGACCAAAATAAGTTAGTAGTTTCAATTTTCTGATTTTATACTATTTTCAGGTTATTAGTAATCAACCATTAATGTCTTAATGAAGCTATTTCTGTCTGTTTTATAGAGAAATTTGCTTCAGTTAATTTTTTTTCCGCTGAGGCAGTTAGTTTTTTTGAAACGAAGCGAAGTGTTTCATTCCGCGCTATTGGCTACTTTCAACTTCGTTCAATTTAAAGTGCAAATTTTCATTTTCTGGGACGAATGACGTTATACCATAATAAAGAACCAAATATGAGAATACAGCACTGGACCTCCAAGAAAATTTGTATCACGAGAACCACATGAAAAGCTGAATATCAGGAACTTCAGAGTCCATCTGGACATAGAAATGTGCAATTAGAGCGGAATGAAGCATTTAGTATGGTTTATGGAACTCCGATGCTGCCGGAGTAGTCTCTGATGTCCTGTTCCTTGTATGACACTGTAAGATCTCTTAATGCTATATGCGTACGAACATACGTAAACATTGACTTGAAGCTAAGTAGGCAAATTTGGTCACTGGTTTTGAACTAAATATTTTGTTTCAAATATAATGACAGCTGTAGCAGAATTTTATAGATCTGCCTTCTGTGAAAGTGTTTTTCTATCACAAGGCACTTGTCTCGTACTTCCTCTGGGCCTGAAGTTATTTCTTAATTTGTGTTTACGTCTTAAATTTATAGAATGCCATTGTATGCTAAATTTTAGACTGGCAGCATACCATGTTTTATCGGTTTAACTCCCCACGTGGCTTCATATTTATTCCTAGAGTGGAATATAAACTGTCAGTTGTACAGTTTCTTTGCCTCATAGGCAACCATGTTAATTTTTTCACATTTTGATATAGTCATGAAATTTATTGTCCTTCATTTCGGTGTAAGCTACACAAGAAACTCTCTCTTTTTTTTGTTGCAAGTAATTTGTATTCCATCCTAGTAGCTTTTTGCAGTGATGTGTAGATGTAAACGTGTTGGAAATGCTATATAACAACATTGCAGAGCACGAATTAAAAAAAAAATCTGTCAAAAATTTTATGGTACTTTGAGCTGTGGAGTCTAATTTTGAAATGACTCAAAAGCCAAGAACTGCTTCCTTATTTGCATCCTTTATCTGTGTGGGATATGATAAAACAATTGCTCTCAGTACAATTCAGTATGTCCTCTCAAAAACATGCCGCACGGCTACACATGGTCACGTGATGCCCCAACAGAAATACGACGAAAAGTGTATGAGCAGAGCAAGCATCAAGCACGGGCTGGCTACGTCATCGTAGCTGCGCATGCGCAGTACAGCCTGTTGTCTGGCGCATTCTGGTAACTGCTCAAACGAACCTTTAAGTAGCAGTAAGTTGTTGCCAGTGCGTGTGTCTGCTCTGGTCTGGTCTGGTGTATCATGTTGGCTGGGCCGGTCGCGGTGCAGCGATGCCGGAGCCTGAGTATTATTGTATAAGGTAAAAAAAGCAGCCTCGCGCATATCTAGTAATATTATGTAAACTCCCATGTATATCTTTTAAAAATGTCCTAATAATAACAAGCATTCATTTCAATTTAAAGAATTCAATATTTTTTTTCAATGCATGATCATTCCGATTGTTGCAAAAGAAAAATCATTTGCTTCCTTTCATAAATAACAAATGTATAGGCCAGCATTGCACAGAGCTGTGCCGGAAAAGAGCTATTGTAAGAGCAGATAGTTGCCGACTTTATCGAGGTGAGAATTTTTGCTTTTTTATTCAGAATGATCTTACAGGGCCATGACGCAGCACTGCTGTCGTCCAAATTTTACCGGGTTACTGAATTTATTTTTTATTACGAGGTTTAGGAATTTTTCTGTTTCGAGCTTAGATTAAATGAGAAAAGAATTTTGTGGGTACATTAAATGGGAACCAGTTTTGATGTGAGGTTACACTAAAATTAGAATCATAATCATATTATTATTATATATATACAATTTTTTGTGGGGAGGCTACAAGGTCAATGACGATTTCATTTTCTCTACTGTTTAAAATCTTTTGGTTCACCAAAACACTGTATAGAACGCACTTGATAAAAGAACTAATAACGTAAGAAACAACTGAATCTCAAATATCTAGCTGCCAAGAAGCATAGATATTACGTACTTTAAAGCTAAGACCCCTTGACGAACGGATAGCGCGCTGTTTGGGCTTAAATAACTTCGCATTTGGCGCGCGAACTTTCTGAAACTGGAACTTAGGTAAAGAAATTTGGTCAAAATAAGAATAAGTTTTTTTTCTAAATAGAATAAACTTATAACAAAGGTACTTATATTCTGAAATGTAAATTGAAATGTTACCAAAATACAATACCTGTTATTTAAATAAATTGTAATTCGTAATGGAACGTATGAGACTTTATCACTGGTTTATCATGACAATCCTCAAGAATATTTCTTCAAGCAAGTGGTTCTCTGTAAATTTATTCATGTTATTTTTATCAGCATAGCAAACATAAGGTACTAAACAATAAATTATAATTTGCCACTTTATGAATGAATTTTGATTATTACGCACTTTCTTGACTGTGTTTGACGACAAGTAAAAAAATCGTTAATTACTAGAACTGTGATCTATTTATGTTTGTTGTAGCTTCTTCAAAACTGTAAGAGAACAGAATGCCAAACTTTCAGAAATATTATGGTAACGTTTTCTGACCGACAAAACTGATTACGATAGAAATAGATAAGAAAGAAGTTACTGTCATGAAGTCTCGAATGTACACTATGTGATCAAAAGTATCTGGTCACCCCAAAAACATACGTTTTTCATATTATGTGCATTGTGCTGCCACGTACTGCCAGATACTCCATATCAGCGACCTCAGTAGTCGTTGACATTGTGAGAGAGCAAAATGGGGCGCTCCGCGGAATTCACGGACTTCGAACGTGGTCAGGCGATTGGGTGTCACTCGTGTCATACGTCTGTACGCGAGATTCCCACACTCCTAAATATCCCTAGGTCCACTGTTTCCTATGTGATAATGAAGTGGAAACCTAGAGGGACGCATACATCACAAAAGCGTACACGCTGACCTCGGTTGTTGACTGACAGAGACCGAGGACAGTTGAAAAGGGTCGTAATGTGTAATAGGCAGACATCTATCCAGCCCATCACATTCAGAATTCCAAACTGCATCAGGATCCGATGCAGGTACTATGACAGTTAGGTGGGAGGTGGGAAAACTTGGATTTCATGGTCTAGCTACTGCTCATAAGCCACACATCACGCCGGTAAATGCCAAACGACGCCTCGCTTGGTGTAGGAGCGTAAACACTGGACGATTGAACAGTGGAAAAACGTTATGTGGAGTGACGAATCACGGTACACAATGTGGCGATCTGATGGCCGGGTGTGGGTATGGCGAGTGCCCGGTGAACGTCATCTGCCAGCGTGTGTAGTGCCAACAGTAAAATCCTGAGGCGATGGTCTTATGGTGTGGTAGTGTCTTTCATGGATGCGGCTTGCACCTCTTGTTGATTTGCGTGGCACTATCACAGCACAGGCCTACATTGATGTTTTATGCACCTTCATGCTTCCGACAGTTGAAGAGCAATTCGGGGATGGCGACTGCATCGTTCAATACGATCGAGCACCTGTTCATAACGCACGGCCTTAGCGGAGTGGTTACACGACAATAATATCCTTGTAATGGACTGGCCTACACATAGTCCTGACCTGAATCCTGTAGAACAACTTTGGGATGTTTTGGAACCCCGACTTCGTGCCAGACCTCACCGACCGACAACGATATCTCTCCTAAGTGCAACATCCCGTGAAGAATGGGCTGCCATTCCCCAAGAAGCCTTCCAGCACCTGACTGAACGTATGCCTGCGAGAGTGGAAGCTGTCATGCAAGCCTAAGGGTGAGCCAACACCGTGGTGAATTCCAGCATCACCGATGGAAGGTGCCACGAACTTGTAAGTCATTTTCAGCCAGGTGTCCGGATACTTTTAATCACATAGTGAATCATATAGTATATTACAAATTATGTGTCCGGTCCCTCGAAGCCAAAAATGTGGCCGGCCGGGGTGGCCGAGTGGTTCTAGGCGCTACATTCTGGAACCGCGCGACCGCTACGGTCGCAAGTTCGAATCCTGCCTCGGGCATGGATGTGTGTGATGTCCTTAGGTTAGTTAGGTTAAAGTAGTTCTACGTTCTAGGGGACTGTTGACCTCAGAAGTTAAGTCCCATAGTGCTCAGAGCCATTTGAACCAAAAATGCATCACAAACATCGAAAATAAAAGTGGTTACCAATAACTCACAAGATAATTTCGCCTACCACTTGGTATGTTTCTGGCTGTCAAGGCAGCCAGCACTGTTGAGACAAAACTTTAGCTGTTTAGTAGCATTTTGGTTCACCTTTGGAACCGAATACAGTAGCGATTCTGGGTGGAACTGCTGCGACAAGTCCTTTGTTTCCTGAATGAAGTTTTCACTCTGCAGGGGAGTGTGCGCTGATACGAAACTTTCTGGCAGATTAAAACTGTGTGCCAGACCAAAACTCGAACGCGGGAACTTCAGTGCCTCGTCTCCTACCTTCCAAATCTCACAGAAGCTCTCCTGCAGACCTTGCAGATTGGCGGAATTAAAGCTGTGGGGACGGGTCGTGAGTCGTGCTTTGGTAGCTCAGTTGGTAGAGCACTTTCCCGCGAAAGGTAAAGGTCCCGATTTCGAGTCTCGGTCCGGCAAACTGTTTTAATCTGCCAGGAAGTTTCAAGTCCTTTGGTGAAGAATATGGCGTCGGATTCCTACCCACAGGTCACATGTTCCTAGTAAATTACAGGCCAGTGGTTTATAGGGTGCGGAGCTGGCGTCCTATAGCAACTAAGATGTATTCCATCGGGCTCAGATGAGCTAGATTTGGTGGCCACGATAGCCAAGTGTATTCATTATCATGCTACTCAAACCGCTGTATCACGATTCTGTCCCTGTAACAGGGGCAGCTACCCTGCAGGAAGATGCGATCGCCCTAAGGGAACATATCACAAATACAGGCGATCCACAATAATGTTCACGTAATTCACTGCTGCCACAGGCCCTTTGATTACTGCCACAGCTCCAGTGGCAGCACAGGTGGGCGACCCCTTTAGCATAGCACTGCTTCCACATGCCTGAGTCCACGGCGCGGTGTATGTGTCGGTCAGCCGTTCGTCTAGATGATGGTATATTCACACACAACCACAACCGTAACTGGAAAAGTGATTCCACCGATCAGGTGACAGATTTCCGTCGATCCGGCGAGCCGTCTTGATGATTCGATGCCCATCGAAATCGTAACTGACGATGTCGTTATCTCAACGTGTGAACACTTAGGGGTCGTCTGCTGCGAAGCCCATTGTTCAAAATTGTGCGCTGAAAGGTGTGCTCCAAGACATTTGTGCCAGCAGAATGAGATTTTCACTCTGCAGCGGAGTGTGCGCTGGTATGAAACTACCTGGCAGATTAACACTGTGTGCCGGACCGAGATTCGAACTCAGGACCTTTGCCTTTCGCGGGCAAGTGCTTTACCAACTGAGCTACCCAAGCACGACTCACGCAGAAGTTCTGCAAGGTTCGCAGGAGAGCTTCTGTAAAGTTTGGAAGGTAGGAGGCGAGGTACTGGCAGAAGCAAAGCTGTGAGGACGGGACGTGAGTCGTGCTTGGGTAGCTCAGTTAGTAGAGCACTTGCCCGCGAAAGGCAAAGGTCCCGAATTCGAGGCTCGGTCCGGCACACAGTTTTAATCTGCCAGGAAGTTTCATTTGTGCCTGTTCTGTAGACCTGTCACAGATCGTTTAAGCTTCCGACGTCCCCGTTCTGTGATGAGTGGAAGCCCAACACTTTGATGCATGCTGTGGATTCAACGTCCTTCATCTACTTTCCATAGATGTTCAGGACAGAGTTACGCGAACTACAGACCAGATTCGTCGTTCCCGAGATGCTGGTTCCCAGGCCCCGCACATTGGGTCAGTGGCCGTAAATAATAAAAAATAAAGTTCGAAGCTAAGAAGTTTCGTTTGATAGCTTGGCTAGAGTACTGTTGAGACTACTGAGTCCCAGTCTTAGTAGACTGCATTTCAGGTCCAACACGGTGTTCATTTGTGAGCCGTGCGCAGATCTAGCCGGGCTGGAAAAGTCCTGCGTACCTCGCATGAAATGTTTTTGTTCAGCCAAATCAAACAGAATTCTGCTTCAGATGGAGACTGTTCCTGAAGGTATGTACTTACTTGCGATCTCTTATTTCATTATTTAATCATTAATTAACAACTAGCTTTTGTTACTTAATTTCTTACCCGAATGGAAGGAAGAAAATTGTGAAACGCAAGTGGAAAAGAAGACATCATTCCGCTTTGTTTTCCATTGCGTCCTTAAGATTCGGAAATCAGCCTTTAAAACGCACCTACTAATAGCAGCTCCAGCTGTGAGCCATTATTTAAGTGACAGTCGCAAAATGCCGTTATTTACACTGAGAAAATAGAAACTGGCGTAGAAAAGATTCGAAGCTACGCCATTGCAACAGCCGGGCATTATGTCAAGGAGTACGGGTGGTATAATATGTCAACAGGAGTCCATACACTGCTGACCCACGGCCGGACATAATTACTTCCACACTTTTACCAATAGATCATCAGTCGGAAGCTGATACGAATCAACAAACAAGTTAATAAGGCAATATCGTCCAAGCTTCGCATTAAAATCTTCTCGCGTGAAAAATAAGGAGCATGTGCTCCGAGGATTTCTCGCAACAATGAAATTCTTTGCGGAAACCATCCCCGAGGCAAGTGAAAGCTTTGTTGTCTGAAGCCGTTGACCTCTTGGTACCTGCAGCAGAGGATCATGAGACATAAGATGCTGCGGATGATGAAGAGGATAAAAACGTCGGTGAGGGAGAACATGAAGAAGAAAATGAAGAGGAAGAACATGAAGCACAAAAGGAGGAAAGTGAAGAAGACTTCCAATTTTTCTTACTAACCATATTTCCTGTAATAAAGGCAGTAATAGAGGCAGTTATGCAATAAAGTTAATCAATTAAGTTATAAATATTTACGCAAAACTTTTTGTCCAACGTATTTATTTTTTTTCGTTATATTGGATACGCATTTTTAATTTTTGAATTTTGAAATAAAAATCGTTATCAGGTGGGTCAGAAGCTGCATTATACCCATTTTTGGACACTGTCACGTAATCCCCACCACGCTTTTGACTTTATTTGCAGTTTATTTGGCATAATATTTTAATTAACTGTATATTGCTTATTGTTATGAGCACAACAGTTAAAATGCGATTCTCACTATTAGTTTCTGCAGTTGAAAATATTTTAACTTTGTGCACCTTCATTTATTACGTGGGGATTCGCACAACACTAAAAGATTTCCTGCTGTGCAAGTCTGATCTTAAATTTACAAACTATTTTTATATAACCCTGATCTGGCTTCTTAGAAATGGAACACGGTATCATTACTGTAACTAATTATGAAATTAAACACGTGCTTCGCTACTTTCATCTCTGAAATGCACTGAAAATTACTCTTATTACGCGTACAAAAGTTACAGTATGCTATGTTCGCTAAACGTAAAAGCTGCAGTGGATTTTTTAATATATGAACGCTGTTGATTGCCACGACTAACACCAGAGCATAAAACTAAAATTGAAATTTTGTCCGTGTACGTATTATTAACCAGAACAGGTTTCATCACAGCAGTCTTTGATATCACACAAGTAAAATTTTATTGCTCTGATTTACTTAAATTATTCAAAAATGGTTCAAGTGTCGCTGAGCACTATGGGACTTAACATCTGAGGTCATCAGTCCCCTAGAACTTAGAACTACTTAAACCTAACTAACCTAAGGACATCACACACATCCATGCCCGAGACAGGATTCGAACCTGCGACCATAGCGGTAGCGCAGTTCCAAACTGAAGCGCCTAGAACCGCTCAGCCACACTTAAATCACTTACGTCACTCATATTGTAATAGCAGTTGCCCATGTCCACCTGAAAAGACATAATAAAATCCACAATTCACCTCTGAGGTCTCTGGAAAGCTGAAAGTAATAATTTTAATGCATCGTTATCTGCCCGCTTAATTGCGGGAAAACAGCTATCATTCAATTTAATTTGAATTTGCAGCGGTAGCGGCTCCCGCGATCGCTGTACAGCTCTGCGTCATGAAAAAATTCTAAATATACTGAAAACGGCTAAAAATGAATGAAATACTGGGCAAGCTATCAGTAAATTATTACAAGTATTTTTAACAATGTCTATATTCAAAAATCAACAAAAATTTAAAGTAAACACTTTTTACATTCATCAGACCCCAATGGCGTCTTTCTCGAACAAAGAACAAAAGAAAGCTGACCAAGCATTCAATCGAGCGTTACAGTCTCTTACAACTTTGACGGATGCAAGAAGACAGCAGAGTAATGTTTTAACCTCCACTATTTATAGACAATTTAATTTGCATCTTTGTTATCTTTTTTAATTATCGTTGTCTTTTTCGATTTTTACACTCGCCGACCACAGACGTTATTCGCAAAATATAGATTCATGATTATTGAACAAACATAAAAATGAAAAAAGACTGTTTCTTTTTTACAGAGTCTACGTAATCGACAACCGTTCATACATAAATGAAATAATAATAATAATAATAATACAGACAAATGTTTCTTTTTTCACATATATTACAAAGATTTTGTGAATGTCTTGCCGGGAGACGTCAAACATGTTGGAGCAATTTTTAGAAATGTTGGCCAGGTTTTCAGTATTCTGGCCCACTGTGTGCCAGGCTGTTAGAACCCATCTTTTCTCGAATCCTCTTTTGATGGCAATGGGCTATTGCAGCAGACGACCGACGCGAGTGCCTTCGCTAACAGCACAGCGTCTCCTGTAGCCCCTGACCCCATTGATTGGACCGTAGAAGACTGAAAAACCGTGACCTGGTCAGATGAGTCCCGACTTCAGTTGGTGAGCGCTGATGGTAGGGCTCCAGTGTAGCGCAGATCGCACGAAGCTACGGACCCAAGCTGTCAACATGGCACTGTGCAAGCTGGTGGTGGCTACATTATGGTGTCAGCTGTGATTTACGTGGAAGGGACTTGATCCTCCGGTCAAACTAAACCGGTCATTCACCGAAAATGGTTATGTTCGGCTACATGGAGGCCATTTGCAGTCGTTCATGGAATTCGTATTCCCACACAAGGATGGAATTTTCCTGGATGACAATGCGCTATGTCACCCAACCAAATAAATTGTACCGAGCGAGGACGCGCAGTGGTTAGACACTGGACTCGCATTCGGGAGGACGACGGTTCAATCCCGCGTCCGGCCATCCTCATTTAGGTTTTCCGTGATTTCCCTAAATCGCTCCAGGCAAATGCCGGGATGGTTCCTTTCAAAGGGCACGGCCGACTTCCTTCCCCGTCCTTCCCTAATCCAATGAGACCGATGACCTCGCTGTCTGGTCTCCTTCCCCAAAACAACCCAACCCAAATAAATTGTTCGCTATTTGTTTGGAGAACAATCTAGATAATTCGAGCGACGAGTGAATGATTTGACCACCCAGATCACCAAACATGAACCCCGTCGAACATTTACGGGACATAATTGAGAGGTCAGTTCGTACACAAAACACTGCACCGACGACCCTCTCGAAATTATGGACGGCTATAGAGGCAGCATGACTCAGTATTTCTGCTGGGGACTTCCAACGACTTGTTGAGTCTATCCCACTACGCCGGTCAAAAGAAGGTCCGACACGATATTAGGTGGTATCCCGTGGCTTTTTGTCACTTTTACAATATGCATCGGTTCTTCTGTACGTTATTCTACACAGTAACTTGCCAGCTGATAGTACGATAATTTTCGCGATTATCTGTCCTTGTTATTTTTGGGACTGTGTGGATGATGTTCCACAAGTCCGACAACATCGTCGCAGAAACCGTGGTGTAGTGGTTATGACACTATGCTGTTGCATGGAGGGTCATTAGTTAAAAAAAAAGAAAAAAACAAAGTAGTTCAAATGTGTGTGAAATCTTATATCTTATGGGACTTAACTGCTAAGGTCATCAATCCCTAAGCTTAAACACTACTTAACCTAAATTATCCTAAGGACAAACACACACACCACACACCCATGCCCAAGGTTAGGTTAGGTTTGAAACTTCCTGGCAGATTAAAACTGTGTGCCCGACCGAGACTCGAACTCGGGAGCAGGAGAGCTTCTGTAAAGTTTGGAAGGTAGGAGACGAGGTATTGGCAGAAGTAAAGCTGTAAATACCGGGCGTGAGTCGTGCTTCGGTACCTCAGATGGTAGAGCACTTGCCCGCGAAAGGTGTAAGTAGGCTGTTTAGGTTTTTTTATTGGTAACGCCACCTCTGTATAAAAATCACTGGCTGTGCTGTGTGCAGTCTGTGTCTAGTTTGCATTGTTGTCTGCCATTGTAGTGTTGGGCAGCGGCAGCTGGATGTGAACAGCGCGTAGCGTTGCACAGTTGGAGGTGAGCCGCCAGCAGTGGTGGATGTGGGGAGAGAGATGGCGGAGTTTTGTAATTTGTCATGAACTGCTATATATATTATGACTATTAAGGTAAATACATTGTTTGTTCTCTATTAATATCTTTCATTTGCTAACTATCCCTATCAGTAGTTAGTGCCTTCTGTAGTTTGAATCTTTTATTTAGCTGGCAGTATTGGCGCTTGCTTTATTGCAGTAGTTCGAGTAACCAAGATTTTTGTGAGGTAAGCGATTTGTGAAATGCATAGGTTAATGTTAGTCAGGGCCATTCTTTTGTAGGGATTTCTGAAAGTCAGATTGCGTTGCGCTAAAAGTATTGTGTGTCAGTTTAAGCTCAGTCTTGTATAAATTGTTCAAAGGGGACGTTTCATATGTCGACCCTTAGCCGAGGATACCTCACTGGAATCTTCTGATTTTTTCTTGTAGTTTGTGTAATTAGTGTAGATTTTGTTTATGGATACCTCACTGGAATCTTCTGATTTTTTCTTGTAGTTTGTGTAATTAGTGTAGATTTTGTTTATTGCTAGCGCGTAATTGTAGAAAAAATCTCCTTTGTAGTTGCAGACTTTCATTGTTGTACAGTAAAACAGTTGTGGCATGCATGTAGATTTGCACCAAGTATTTCGCAGCTGCAATTAACTAGATATTATTTTCAGTGCTATGTTAATGTGTTCTCTTATTTTTGATCTTCAAATTGTGTTTTTCTGTGTTGTCGTGTGAAATACTGTGACAATAATGGCGTGTGAAAAACGTAATACTAGGCTCCAAAGTAAACTGAGAGATGACAGTGAAAATGAAAGCAGTGTGTTAGCGCCACCGAGTAATGAATTAACTGATGTTCAAAGTAGTAATTTGGTAATTGTGCATAGGGAAATGGAGCGGGCGGCAAACAATGGCGTAGGCAGTGAAACAGTTAGTGAACAGGGAAGCATTATCGATCGATCGCTCGGCAACAGCTCGCCTAAGGAATACGAAATGACAGGACACAATCTTGCAAATACTGTAGATTCAGGTTTTGGGTCCTCACCGTTTTCTCAAATAAGTCAAGACACATTTTCTGCTTGTCAAAATGTGAATGTTGCCGGTGCAAATGCACTGCCGAAAAGCATAGAGGAACATATTCCAGACACTAATACATTATTATTGCAATTAATGCAACAAATGAAACAAAATCAGAGTCAAACACAGCAAAAGCTACAAAAGTTAGACAGAATGGAACAAAATCTTCAAAAGTTAGACACAATGGAACAAAATTAGAGACAAACACAGCAAAAGCTTCAAAAGTTAGACACAATGGAACAAAATCTTAAAAAGTTAGACACCACGCTTGAACAAACACGTGAAGATTTAACTACTGAGTTACATAACATCGAATCGAAATGTCAAAAAGTCTGTAATGACGTAAAAACACAAATTTGTGAGCATTTCCAACCTATTTTTTCGCGTCATGAAAATGCATTACAGAATCATGAAGCAGCCATAAAAGAACTGCAAACTATTGTTCATGAAAATCACGACACCTTGCAAGCTAAAATTGACTCAGTTGCATCTACCGATTCGGTTACGCAACTTGCAAAAACTCAAGAAAACTTAAAGGACACAGTAGATACGATTTCAACACAAATGGACACTCTGAAACTTGGTTCAGAAAAACACACTGAGGAAATAAGTACACTATCGGAGAAAGTAGCCGAACTTTCGGATCAGTTCACTAACTTATCTACGAAGGTAGATGATAATCTGAATGACACAAAACCGGTAGTCTTTAGTGACACAGAAGAGAGCGAACAAATTAGGAAACTGAAACAAAATCTGAATCAAATTAATATGCAACACCAAAGAGAAATCCGGGAAGTACAAGATCAGCTGACACAGGTAATACAAGAATTACGTATTTCACAGGACACTCGCGCTCCAACACGGGAAGAGGGACTTAGAAATACGGAAATGCCGCAAAATAATAACACAGGGCATTTCGGAAATTATGAAAGAAATTGGCAAGGTGCACCGAACTTTGAGGTGGAACCGCCGACACGACCTAACAATGACCGATATGCGACTCGCCGACATGATGCCTTTGACTATAAGCTGTTCATTACTACACGTAAATTCAAAACATTTAAGAATTCTGGCAACGACATTCATCCACAAGCATGGCTCCATCAATTTTCTCATTGTTTTCCTCCCAACTGGTCATTGGAGCACAGGTTAGAATTTATGTGTGGCTACTTAGAGAATGAACCAGCTATAAGAATGCGATCGGTCATTCACGATTGTCACAGTGAAGGAGAATTTTACCATGCCTTCCTCTCAGCTTATTGGTCTCAAGCTACACAAGACCTAGTAAAACATAGCATCATGATGATGAAACACTTTGAACAATCTGAATTTTCCAGTGTTGTCAAATATTTTGAAGACATGTTGCATAAGAATCAGTATCTTTCAAACCCATACAGCCCCTCAGAAGTCATCCGCATTTGCTTAATGAAATTGCCTGAACATTTAAGAAATATTATTTTGGCAGGACGTTGCAAAGACGACATTGGAGGTTTTCAGGGACTCCTACAAGAATTATAAATTGACACAGACAGTCGCCGGATGCGAATACAGGAAAACAATCACTACAGGTCACATCCGTCACAATTCCGTGACGACAGAAACAATAACTGGACACGACAAGTCTATTCTTACAACGCAAATCGTGACCAAAACAGACACCACCCATATGACAACCACTAGCAGAGTAATACTAGTTACAGAGAAAGATCGCATTTCCGTAGTAATGAATATGACAGAGATTACCATAGAAACAGGCAATATGGGAACAAAAACAATTATTATCAAGGGAGACAGAATAACTTCAGACGCAACAGTTCAGCGCGCAGTTACGATTCCGGGAGAAATTCTCCACCACATGACCGACAGACAAGAAACTACAGGAACTACCGACATGACGACAGACGAGATAATCATAACGACAGACCTGAATTTCATCAGAACTGGCGGGATTCAAACAGAGCAGGGTACTTTCGACAACGTGAATTTGTAGAAGTTAGGTCTCCAAATCCCAATAACGACGCGCGCCAACAAAGTAACAGACAATGACTCGCACCACAGGCAACTGCGTGCGCCGGCTCGCTCAGAGAAAAATAACATAGACGCTAACCTTGAGAAAAATTTTAGCATTCCTTACCGACGTATAAAACATGACAATTGCTTTTCAGTTGAAAGTCTGCGTGCTAGGAAGAGTAAAGGTTTACACCACATTTCACATGTAAAACCGTTTATTGGAAGATAATATGCTTTTTAACTTTGTCTTTGCCATAAAACTTTTCACTTCACATTTCTAGTATGCTTTGTCAGACTTAAGAAGCTGTTAACATGCAACAATGTTTGAAGTTAAATATCCAGTCTAGAACCTAGGGAACATTTTTAAACAGAAATTACGAATGCATTGTTATAGTGAACAGACGTCACAGTGTTATTGTGTGTGTACATTCTTGCTTGTTAGTTGCACGATTATGTAACGACTATAAGGCTCAAATACTTAGAACATTTACCAGTACTGCTAATGAGATTTTAATGCAACGTTTTGGTTTACTTGAAATTTGGTGTATCATGAGGTAAGTACATTGGCTTCTGCAGAACTTAGCTTTCGGAGGACGATAACTACGACACTTCCACGGAGATGATCTTACAGCAAGACGCACATTTAGCGCTACAGGACACGTATTTGGGTGATTAATTTCGCACTTAAAACATGCATTTTTTAAGATATTTGGAGTACAATGATACAAAGGTTTTCCGTGATACATTTCATTCCATTGCTGTAATCTGTAACACCTGAGGGTATAATTACATTAATCCTCAGGGGGGTACACGCCTGCTTTGTGTACCGTGTGTTTGGCAAGCACAAGGAGCCCTAGCTAATATGGTATTTGCTTATACAACTTTACACATCGGTACCATATTTCTCTAACAGAATTACACAGCTATCTGATCATTTAACTGAGAGATAAACGTTTTTTTTTGCTACATCCGTGACACATGTTTACACAATTACACAGTTGGGTAACTTCACACTTATGAAATTGTATTTTGTCTGTACTTTGTGAACTGCTCGTATTTTTCGGAACCATTGTGATACTATGAGAGCTTTGAATGTTGTATTTGGTATGAGATCATGATTTTTAAAGTACGTTTGAGGTAGATGACATTATTGAAATGAGCAGTGAATATTTTTTAGGGTTTGAAATTATTGCAGAAAGCTACGACGTTTTTGAGATTTGACTGAGGTGTTATGATATTATTACGACGACGATGTGTATTATGTTGTTGAGGAATGTTTATTATGCTACGTATTTCTCATGATGAAATATTGAAGAAGTGTCGACAAATATGTATATGTATAATGAGGTAAGGAATAATGAGTAGTGTTTAGGGACTCTGATTTGCGGAAAAGGTTGTTGGAAACCAAAAATCGTACTTTAAGAGTTATGAAATGTGTGTAAATGCGTGAATGTATCACAATGCCGCCGAAAATTTTTTGGACACTGTTATATTTACAGGATTTTGTTTTTACACATTTGTAACGCAAATTTTCGACCTATGAAATTTTTATATGAGACTGTCACTGTAGCGGAAACTGCTGTCGTAAATATTTCGTTAAGAAAGGTAAGTGACCTTGACGTAATGAGTTTTTGGCGCCCAGCTGAGAGGTAGTCATCTGACAAAAGAAAGCCATTAGGTGGAGAAAAAAAAGAGGCCATTATCCTCGCCATTGACATTCCTTTAGAGAAAGCATCGCAAATACGAAACACTCATTACTTGGAAAGGTACATCTGCACACCTGATTATGCCAAGCGTCTTTCTATGAGAGTTGAGAGAATTTCTACTAACTTATGAAATGTCACATGACTATTGAATGATATTTTTATGCTTTGCTTTTCATAGTTGCTTATTTCATTTTTATATCTAGTTTCCAGCTGTGTTGCAGCATTGCTTTTATAAAATAAAATGCATTTGCTAATGTGAACACTTTCTGTCAACAGCTCTATTAAATAATAATTTTGTAATCCACATTCTTAAAGAAAAGGAGCACTGGGAAAGGAAAGAACAATAAGAAGGGACTAGTAACAGTAACTGCACACATAATTTTCTTTTCAAGTACATGGTAATATTTTTTTTACAATAAGTTGTTGTGGTGCACCACTTTAATTACTTAGACATGATGGTGTGATTATACATTTCCCTTATCTGCATTGTTATCTTTAGTGTACTATTTTTTCTGCTTGAGCTATGTCATGTTTAGATATGTTTTTTTTATTTGCTGCTGCTGTTTGCCAGACATAATGTTACTGAATTTGACTTTCTATTACGCTGTTAAGCCAGTTTACTACGCATTTATTTTTCTTGTTTGCTGCACAGTGCCTTATATTAGTTGTAATATTGCAATTGCTTTGCCTATTTAAATTTTTTGTCATTGATGTTTGTGTTAATTGTTTTGTGCTGCATTGCCTCGTCCCTTAGTTTAGCATCTGAGCTCAGTAGATTTAAGTTAGCTTAAGAGGGGTAGACTCTATAAGAAACTGACTATGGAGAATAGATAAAGAATGCATTGCGAAGTTATATGAAAAAAGATTTGGCCCAAAATGAGTATTGTACAATCAGAAATAATTATTTGAAAGATATATGAATAGAATACAGGAAGGAGGTATAGATAGGACTTTTTGGGAATAATGATGAATAAAGGGAGATCTCCAAGAAGTAAAGAAAGTTTTGTTTGCAAAATACTGCAGTGGAACAAACCCTGTCCTTTCCTTTCGTATTATTCCGCTATATGTTTGTGTACCCTTGTGTATTTGTGTTCATCCTGTCTTTATGTGTTTATCTGATACGATTTATGTTGTAGAATTTTTCTAATACTAAGCTACATTCACTATGATGAGGAATACTGTTATCCTCAAATATAATTTGCATTTATAATATGTTATTTTCTTCATAAAGGTGTTTAGACATTATTTTTTCTGTTTTAATGCTGTTCGTTTTAATGCTCATGTGTGAAGTTGATGTTTCAAAAGTTATTCTGATCTTTTATATATTTACTTATGTCATAATTCCTGTAACACTGATGTATATGTTATTTCGATTCTTTTGTAAAGCCCATATTACTACAAATGTTATCTGTACTATTATGTTCTTTAATGATGTATTTTGTACCTTTGTAATTGTCTTTTGATGTTGTAAATTTATAATTGTATAGACACCAGTTCTTCAAATTAAGTTACATTTCACTGCACACGTTTCTGTTAGTCATAGTATATGGACAATATGTGAGAAGTAGGGACTGTTAGTGCTTGCACGTGTGTTGATAATTCAGCAAGGGACTGGATAACAGCATTGCTGGTTCTAAGGAAAATTAAAAAACTTTGTGAGTGCACAAGTGGTGGTTTATGGACTTGCTATATTGTCCGCAAGAGTCTTCGATGGTGATTGTGTACCTGCACAGTCGCAACAGATGGTTGCTGGCCATCTCTACAAGGACTACAGCGGATCTGCATCTTTGATGGCCCACCAGTACCATTATCTCTACAAGGACTACAGTGGGTCTACATCTTTGATGATCCATCAATACCATTATTTCTACAAGGACTGCAGTGGGTCTGCACCTCTGGTGGCCCACCAATACCGTAATCTCTACCAGGACTACAGTGGGTCTGCTCTGTGATGACCTACCCACCAATATTCCTCAAAACTTCGACTGACTCTGCGGTGGGTTTGCTCTGTTGTGGCCCATTACCTGTCAGCATGTCAAGAGTCAGCACTATCTTTCCGTTGGAAGGACAACACTACTTCTTGAAGACTGCATGGAAATCCACTACTTCCGTGTGCATTTTCTTTTACTGTTCAGACTTTGAAAAAAAAGAAAAACACTGTAATTTTACTGTGATGAATCAGGACTGTCTTTATAGACTGTGAGAAAATTTTAGCTTTTGACCAACATTGTATCAATAAGTGTGTGCATTTGATATCTTTGTTATTGTAATTATGAAAAATTTTATCAAATCATTATTGGCCACTGCCCAAAACAATTTGTAAAATTTTTTGTGGGGAGCATGGGGGCTATGTAAGTAGGCTGTTTAGGTTTTTTTATTGGTAACGCCACCGCTGTATAAAAATCACTGGCTGTGCTGTGTGCAGTCTGTGTCTAGTTTGCATTGTTGTCTGCCATTGTAGTGTTGGGCAGCGACAGCTGGATGTGAACAGCGCATAGCGTTGTGCAGTTGGATGTGAGCCGCCAGCAGTGGTGGATGTGGGGAGAGAGATGGCGGAGTTTTGTAATTTGTCATGAACTGCTATATATATTATGACTATTAAGGTAAATACATTGTTTGTTCTCTATTAATATCTTTCATTTGCTAACTATCCCTATCAGTAGTTAGTGCCTTCTGTAGTTTGAATCTTTTATTTAGCTGGCAGTATTGGCGCTTGCTTTATTGCAGTAGTTCGAGTAACCAAGATTTTTGTGAGGTAAGCGATTTGTGAAATGTATAGGTTAATGTTAGTCAGGGCCATTCTTTTGTAGGGATTTCTGAAAGTCAGATTGCGTTGCGCTAAAAATATTGTGTGTCAGTTTAAGCTCAGTCTTGTATAAATTGTTCTAAGGGGACGTTTCAAAGGCAAAGGTCCCGAGTTCGAGTCTCGGTCGGGCACACAGTTTTAATCTGCCAGGAAGTTTCATATCAGCGCACACTCCGCTGCAGAGTGAAAATCTCATTCTTAGGTTAGGTTGTTTGCGGAAGGAGAACAAACAGCGAAGTCATCGGTCTCATCTGGGTAGGGAAGGATGGGAAAGGAAGTCGGCCGTGCCCTATCAAAGGAACCATCCCGGCATTTGCCTGGAGGGATTTAGGAAAATCACGGAAAACCTAAATCAGGATGGCCGGACGCGGGATTGAACCGTCGTCCTCCCGAATGCGAGTCCAGGGTGCTAACCACTGCGCCACCTCGCTCGGTCATGCCCAAGAGAGGACTCGAACCTCCGCCGGGACCAGCTGCACAATCCATGACTGCAGCGCCTTAGCCCGCTCGGCTAATCCCGCGCGGCCAATAAACCTTCGTTAAGTGAAGTTAGTGTTCGTCACTCATCTAATTACACGTTCTTCTACGTGACAATATGTCTCCACTCTGATAGATTCTACATACTAACTTGAACAAATGGTTGTTTGCTTTTTCCCCTAAATGATTCAGGAAATTCCCTCTGCCAATTGTGAGCTCAATGGAAAACTACTGGAATATAATCTCGGTATCATGGCGTAAGTAAAAAACTCTGCGGTACTGATCGTAATAATCCACAGGCGCTCCACACGTGTACTGAATCTGTCAGCCTTCTTTCTTCCATTGTGAAATTAATAAAGGTAAATATTAAGGGGAAAAAGTGTTCTTTTTGCCTTTGAAAGCTATCCAAACTAGACGTTGAAAGGTGGCTACACTGAGTCACAGCGCCAGAGATTGCGCCAAAGAGTATTATTCAGCCGCCTCCACTGGCAGTGCTTGTTGAGATGTGGTAGTGGAGAGTGCTTGGCAGGGTCGCCACGTGCATGGGGGCTTAATTAAATATAATGCAAATAATTTTGATTTTTAGTAGCTGAATGTCCGGCTACGAAGTCTCGTAACCGGTTGGCCCCGACTGGTATTAGTACGCAATGTGGCTGCATAGAACAACAACAAAGAATGAAGGAAAACTTCCGTTAACACAATTAATTAATTAAATCCCCAGAAACTATAAAAGCTACGAAACAACAATGCACAAATGTAACTGTTCTGTGTGTGGACGTGCGATTCAACGTACACATCTGGCACGGTTCTTCCTCAAAAAGACAAGATATTTTAAATACCATTTACACTGAATTAATTAAATAGAACTGAAATACTATACTTGCACATAAAAACCAGAATTACACTCTAATACATGAACACAAGCCAGATGCTTTGTTGACTGAACCTGTGACCAAGAGGCATTATTGTTCAAGACATTTGAAATAAAAATAAAAAAAATTTATTACTTTCATATATATTGACGAAACATACACTCTGATCATTACAACATCCGCAATCGAACAGCATCGGCTGTCTAGCCCATCAGAACAACTGCATACAACATGCTCACAACTAGTCACGGCTACATCGGAACTCCTACTGCCCACTTCTCAATAAGCACTCTCCACGACGACTTCTCGACAAGCACTCTCCACTACCACATCTCAACAAGCACTGCCAGTGGAGGCGGCTGAATAATACTCTTTGGCGCAATCTCTGGCGCTGTGACTCAGTGTAGCCACCTTTCAACGTGTAAACGTTTGCCGCGTATTTACGCCATATTGTGATGTACATTGGAATAAATGAAAACTCTTCTTGGTCAATGAGCAAGATTGATTCACAATAGCTAAGGAACAGAGACATTTTTCGACAGGAATAATCACAGTGAATTAAGGACGAAACACAGTTTGTACGTAATAGAGGAAGAGTCGTATATTTATAACGAAAAAAGGTTCAGATTTCACCACATGGGAATGCAGGATAACAGGCTTAAATAACGCTCATGTTTTACACAGGTCAGACTCTGAACATATAGGTCGATATCGGACTCTCAGTGAGGAATGTGCCCTCCTTGGGCACTAATTGACATTTTACACCTGTTATTCGTCCTGGTACCAAACTGCTGAGAAGTCCTTGGGGGACATTGTTCCGTTCCCCTCTCAAGGTGATGTTCAATTCTGGCACGGTTCTGGGCATGCTCTATAGAATTTAGGTCCGGGGAGTAGGCAGCCATTCCAGAAGTTCGGTATCTTCACTTCCCAATGATTCCGACACCTCAGCGGTCCTATGTGGTCTGGCACTACCGTCCGTAAACAGAAATTCGGGACCTGCCGCGTCCATAAAGAGACAGATATAATCCAAAATAATATCCCTGCAATACCGCTGTGTTGTAACGGTACCAGAGCAAAAAAAAAAAAATGTTCAAATGTGTGTGAAATCTTGTGAGACTTAACTGCTAAGGTCATCAGTCCCTAAGCTTACACACTACTTAACCTAAATCATCCTAAGGACAAACACATACACCCATGCCCGAGGGAGGACTCGAACCTCCGCCGGGACCAGCCGCACAGTCCATGACCACTGCGCTTCAGACCGCTCGGCTAATCCCGCGCAGCGTACCTAGAGCACAGAAATGCAGCAATGGTCGGCCACTGTGCCTAATGCCTAGCCACACTGTAACACCTAGGCCAAGCCGATAGCGTTCATGAAAATTCTGTGGTGTGTAACTTGTTTCCCTGTCTCTCCACACCAACTGGTGGCCAGAACCACTTGCCACAGAGAAGCAGGATTCGTCGGAAAACATCACTCTGGACCCCTGGTTTTGACCGCAACGAACTTATTCTCGACGATGGCATAGCTGAACTGGGATGCATTCAACAGGATTTCGAGCATACAAACCAGCCTGGTGTAATCGGTGCGAAGTAATTCTGGCAGAGACGCGTCTACCGTTAACAGTCCCAAGGTCTACAGCGATCTGCCTAGGAGTGAGGTGTTCTAACATTCTGCGTGGTGTTTGTTGTTCTATGTCGTGTCTCCCTACCACTTTCGCGCAACGACGCGCTGAGCGTGTTTTTTAGGGAATTGACTAGTTTGAACCTGGGACCTGTTGCTGGTAAGGAGACGCCAGACCACACATGACATGTAGAGTTCAGAAGAGTTCAGTGAGACTAGCGATGATATAACCAAATACCTAATGATTTCAGCGTCAGCTCCACTGCACTCCCTGTAAAAGAATCTTAATACTAACTAAATTTAGTGGAAGGGGTTCAAGGCTTTCCTATTTTTAGTTAGCTGGTAAAATAACGTCGAAAAAGCAGTTAAGTTTACCATTGGAAATTTTATTCTACTCACAAAACATTGTTTATAAATTGCACTATTGATAAACGGAAATGTTTTAATACAGGATGATAAAAACCAACTGCGTTCAACAAAAGTGTGAAAGAATATTCCCTGAATGGGTTTCCAAGTTCTACAATGGATCGAAGGATGACCTATGCCATATCACATCTAAAATCTAGGTTTAAATTAAGTTTTACAAAAGAGAAAACTATCAAAATGGTCTACAGTGACCCTCAATTATCTTTAATTACTTATCTAACTTGTCGTAAATTACAGTCGCTGATGTGGCTTCTGAATAATTATATAACAGAAAAATCATTGCGTTTCAGATTTTAACTTACGTAGCAAATGTGAATACCATGAGCTTCAATTGACGATCGACACTAATATTACGTAAAAAGGGTATGTAACAGATGAGACTTCTGCAGTTCTGAGTGAAGCCCTATGCGCTCAAAAATGCGGCATCGCGTGCGTTCATTACCTTGTCGGTGTTCGTCAGGGGGCGGTGGCCGGCGCAGCTCCATACAGCTCGCCGTCTCCGAAGCAACTCTTTCCTAACTTCTCCTTACTGCAATTTACCGAAGTTGGTTTTAAAAAAAATCTGTCTGGCTGTGTTTTCATCTGACCAATCAGAGTCTCAATGTTAACCTTAAGCTCCGCCTACAAAAATTCTGTCTATCCAATGAGAAACGTTATACTTTTCGTGGTGGGGCAATGTTTTTAAAGTTTGCAACGTAACAGAGACGCGAAAAGGTCTCACGCTAAAACTTGCAGTTGGTGTGGCCCTTTTAGTGTTATCGTAAGATCTATACTGTTCTTCTGGAGGGCTCTATCTTTTAACATGGGCTGGCGGGTAGTCCTGGCGGTTACTTTTCGTGGTGGGGCAATGTTTTTAACGTTTGCTACGTAACAGAGACGCGAAAAAGTCTCACGCTAAAACTTGCGGCTGGTGTGGCCCTTTTTGTGTTATCGTAAGATCTATGCTGTTTTTCTGGAAGGCTCTATCTTTTAACATGGGCTGGGGGGTAGTACTGGCGGTTACTTTTCGTGGTGGGGCCATGTTTTTAACGTTTGCAACGTAACACAGACGCGAAAAAGTCTCACGCTAAAACTTGCGGCTGGTGTGGCCCTTTTAGTGTTATCGTAAGATTTATATTCTTCTGGAGGGCTCTAGCTTTTAACATGGGCTGGGGGGTGGTCCTGGTGGTTAGCTAGCGACGTGGATGTCCTTCCCTTATCGTAGGGCCTTCTAGCTTAACCCGGTTCTGCTCTCGGCTTCTGTTCTCGTTTCTCCCCTCGGAACTGCGTCTGTCTCACGGTGGGAAGGTATGACATGCATTTAGGCATTCTTGTGTTAGTCTGTGGTATTCCATTTGCTCACTCGTTACTCGTATTACTTTGGTTAATTTAATGTCACGATTTATTCGGAGCTATGTGACATACTACTGGATTTGCTTATCAAGTCAGGGTTTTCATGGAAGGATTTGCCTGACACCTTACAGTGTCTGTTCCTTTTCGCCACTAGGGCTACGTATCGATCCTCTTGCCGTGTGGTGGTCAGTCTACGACCACCAGAGTGCCACCACTCAACCCCCCCAACCCCCCCCCCCCCACCTTCAACGCAACGTCCTTTCCCATTCGCCGCGTGGGGTAGCCGAGCGGTCTCAGGCGCCTTATCACGGTCCGCGCGGCTCCCCCCGTCGGAGGTTCGAGTCCTTTCTCAGGCATGGGAGTGTGTGTTGTCCTTAGCGTAAGTCAGCTTAAGTTAGATTAAGTAGTGTGTAGCCCGCATCTCGTGGTCGTGCGGTAGCGTTCTCGCTTCCCACGCCCGGGTTCCCGGGTTCGATTCCCGGCGGGGTCAGGGATTTTCTCTGCCTCGTGATGGCTGGGTGTTGTGTGATGTCCTTAGGTTACTTAGGTTTAAGTAGTTCTAAGTTCCAGGGGACTGATGACCATAGATGTTAAGTCCCATAGTGCTCAGAGCCATTTGAACCATTTTGAAGTAGTGTGTAAGCTTGACGGATGACCTCAGCAGTTTGGTCCTATAAGACCTTAACACAAAATTCCAAAAAATTCCTTTCTTAATCGCGATATGACACTTTCGGACGCATCCATTAGTGTGCCAGCAGTAGTGACACTTCGACCGGCTCTGAGCCGTCCGGCTGTCCGTCCGTGATCACAAGCACTCAAATTATGTCTTGCAGACATGTTGCTGTACCACACGGAATGTCGCACTGATCGGTTCCACAACAGCCTGTAACCTCCCCCTTCCTTATCGGCCTACTGGATTGCAATATTATTGACCGTGACCCCGTGTGCCAAATGAAACTGTACAGTCAGTACGGCTATCGTTAAAGAAGAAAAATAATACCGGTTAGTAGGAGGAAAGGCCAACGGCCTTGCCGCAGTGGTACATCTACATCTACATTTATACTCCGCAAGCCACCCAACGGTGTGTGGCAGAGGGCACTTTACGTGCCACTGTCGTTACCTCCCTTTCCTATTCCAGTCGCGTATGGTTCGCGGGAAGAACGACTGCCGGAAAGCCTCCGTGAGCGCTCGAATCTCTCTAATTTTACATTCGTGATCTCCTCGGGAGGTATAAGTAGGGGGAAGCAATATATTCGATACCTCATCCAGAAACGCACCCTCTCGAAACCTGGACAGCAAGCTACACCGCGATGCAGAGCGCCTCTCTTGCAGAGTCTGCCACTTGAGTTTGCTAAACATCTCCGTAACGCTATCACGCTTACCAAATAACCCTATGACGAAACGCGCTGCTCTTCTTTGGATCTTCTCTATCTCCTCTGTCAACCCGACCTCTTACGGATCCCACACTGATGAGCAATACTCAAGTACAGGTCGAACGAGTGTTTTGTAAGCCACCTCCTTTGTTGATGAACTACATTCTCTAAGGACTCTACAATGAATCTCAACCTGGTACCCGCCTCACCATCAGTTAATTTTATATGATCATTCCACTTCAAATCGTTCCGCAAGCATACTCCCAGATATTTTACAGAAGTGACTGCTACCAGTGTTTCTTCCGCTATCATATAATCACACGATAAAGGATCCTTCTTTCTATGTATTGGCAATACATTACATTTGTCTATGTTAAGGGTCAGTTGCCACTCCCTGTACCAAATGCCTATCCGCTGCAGATCTTCCTGCATTTCGCACCGGTTCCCGTTAGGTCACCGAAGTTAAGCGCTGTAGGGCTGGACTAGCTCTTGGATGGGTGACCATCTGGTCTGCCGAGCGCTGTTGCCAAGTGGGTTGCAGTTAGCCCTCGTGAGGCAAACTGAGGAACTACTTGACTGAGAAGCAGCGGCTTCGGTCTCGGAAACTGACATGCGGGCGGGAGAGCAGTGTGCTGCCCTCATGCCTCTCGATATCCGCATCCAATGACGCCTATGGTCTGAGGATGAAACGGCGGCAGGTCGGTACCATTGGGCCTTCATTGTCTGTCCTGGAGGAGTTTAGTTTTAGTAGGAGGAAAGTGTACAACAGTCCCTCTTGAAGGAAGAATCTTTTCTAAGCCTAATCTAAATACTGATAATAATTTTGAAATGAGTGGAACGTAGTGCAATCGCTCACGAACCACACAGGGGGGAAAAGAGTATCACGTAATATTTAACAATAACATACTGATAATACAAAGAATAACGGTTAGCTAAAAAAGGGATAATTAAACGGTCGCAGCCCACCAGGGCAACGAAACTCCAGAACCTTAAGAAAGGTATTGACAAAGAAATTTAAGGAAATAACCACTGGCGTGGCAACAGAAGGTTGTCACTCTTTTCCGAAACACAACAGTTCACGAGAAAATAAATGAATAAGAAAGCACTGAGTTTGCAGTTACTTATTCTGCAATACTAAATTTTGAAACTGAAATTAAGTGGAGTTACTGGTTAAATAAATGACTGGCTGTAATTTAAACTTTATTGTGTAAAAAATTACTTTCATTAATCTCTGTGTAACGTAACGCAAATTTTAGCAAAAGGCAAGCAATTTACTTTTGATTATTGAAAGACTGAATTGAATTTATTTTAAGAACTTTAGCAACTGATTTTGTTTTTAATATAGCAACAATAAAAAACATACCAAGCCAGTAGAATTCACTCGCTAAGCTAAATACAGAATATATGACATTACGCACCCATTATTTCTGCTGTGTCTTTAGTTACTATTCTTGCCAGTGAAATTTACGTTACTTTAAGTGAATGAAGTTAATGCCCAAAATTAAAAATTAGTTAAACGTCTGTTATGCAGAACAAGAATGGACAGATACTGAAAACAAAGCTGGCAATAAATAGTTAATCAGTTTTGATATTTTTAATACAGTCGGTGATTGCATGGAAACGAAAGGGACCCTGCTTGGTAATAATGTCTGAGGTCAATGACAATAGAGATATCCTACACGTTTTAAATATTGTAGGTTACTATTCAAGTTAGTCATACTTTGTGAAAGAAATGTCGCTGAGCAAAGTCTTACAACGTTAGTAATATTTTGTCATTAAGATGCTGCACATGTGCAGACGACGAAGAATGTAGCCGACGACAATACTAAGCTGCCGGTGTTGTTGTTGTTGTTGTTGCTGGTGCTGGTTGAGAACCCCGAGTCGTCTCCAGAGCCACGGATAATTATGGGACAGGCAGCAGTTAGAACTGCAGCTTCCTCCACCTGTCCACTCCTACCATGCTCTCAATACTCGAGGGTTAACGAATTAGTTGCGCCTACACTGGCGCGATCATAGCTGCACACCACGTATGCGGGAGCGCCCAACAAACACTTCGGCACCCGCTCGCAGCGCAACAAAGAGTCTCCATACGCAAAGATGAACACTGGCACAGCTACTGCTATTTCATCGTTGCTATCGATACATTAAAAATAAAGCTTCTTTGGCTACCCAGCAATTTACAATATTTATATTACAATTACTATCAATTATACACATTCACAAATAAATACACTACTACATCTCTTACATATTAAATGTAATTTCTGTAACTACAGATTCAGAATTAGATGCACAGTACAAGTTATGAACGGATATTAAACGACGAAAAATTTTCGATGGTGCGGAAGGCATTTTATCTGCATTTTCTGTGTTACAAACCTTCGTCTAACAACATACTCGTGAACTGAATTTAAAATCTTCTATATTATTAGGCCGCGTCATATTTCCACTAAAATGATCGACGTTTCGACCCCTCTGCTGGGATCTTCCTCAGGATCTTATGGTGTCCACTACTGGTTCTAGCAGTAGTAGACACCATAAGATCCTGAGGAAGATCCCAGCAGACGGGTCGAAAGGTCGATCATTTTAGTAGAAATATGACGCGGCCTAATAACCCAGAAGATTTTAACTTCAGTGACAACGGCCACGAAAGCCTGCAGAATTACATACTCGTGAACTGTTGAATGCATACAGAGTTCGTGCTTATGCTTGGCAGCAGTCAACAAGTCCCGCCCTCTGAATTTCCTTCGGGTGTTCCGCAGCGATTGTCGGTTGTTCCGCAGCAATTGGCAGCTGTTTCTCAGTAGCTGTGTGTTTGTCTGACGATAAAACCACTCGTTCTTTGATTATGCGTTTAATTACATTTACGAACTTGCATCGTCGTGATATTTTCCAACAGATTATTTTAAGTTGAACTTACAACCTACTCATGTATCTTTCATGATATCAGTCCAAAGCTCCGACGAACGCTGTCTCTAATCATTATTAGTCTTTTCTTCTCTTTTTTAAGTCGTCAGTCTTCTGACTGATTTGATTTTGTCCACCACGAATTACTCTCTTGTGTCAACCTCTTCATCTCAGAGCAGCTCTTGCACCCAGCATCCCCAGCGTCATTATGAGGCTGTAATGTATCACTTTGAATACCCAACTTTGTCCATAATACATGAAACACATAAGGATGCGATTTAAAATCACTAAATCGGTCATATTAATAAAATGTGGAAATGTCATTCTAGATTCACTACGTCATCCAAATCAACACGTTGTCCGACAGTTATTCCTCTGCTTAGAGGCCGTCAGTATACTCAGGCAAACCAATCTGCTCTTTCCCATATGTCTAACAGCGGAGTTCCTTTTGTACTGTTAAGTTTGACGTCCTTCCTTTTAAATTTCCCGACAGTAAAGTGTGAGATTATATATATTAGGTATCTACCCCACAGATGGGCACCACAACGAGACAGGTTCTGTATAATTTATGACAGTCGGTGGAGATCACTTCATCATGAACTGGGGCACAAGCGAGTTCCGCTAGGTCGGTTATCTAGGACGAGAATTTCCTTCCTCTACCTGAGCACAGAGTTTCGCTACTTCAGCAGGCAAAGAGTAGAACAGTCTCGCCGATAATATCTCAGACCGACCACCTGCTCGTGACGTAGCCCATTTTTCTTTTTTTTCTACTAGTTGCTGCCACCCGATCCTGATCTAGTTTAACCGGTGTACAAGTCGGCATTCCTCCGTCTAATGATTCAGCAGTAACCCTACTATTTCCTTTTATGGAAAAACGACTTCGGATTTTATATTTGTTTGTCATATTCTCTCAGAAAAACGCATGAAAGGGCTCCACTGAGAAGAAACATGTAGAAATTTTATCTTAAAATCTGGCAACATCATTTCACCCGAATGTATTTTTACTAAAGTGAGGTTTTATGCATTACACCGCGAACACATATTCCAAAATATTTTGGACTGCATGAGAAGATTCACTACATGATTTTAACTATTTATTCAAGATCAGCCTGTGGCATTAGTTTCATGTTTCGAAGAATTAAAATTACCGTTACATTTCGTATATTCTCGCTGGATGTAGTTGAACGAGTATGTTTGTTCAAATGGCTCAAATGGCTCTGAGCACTATGAGACTTAACTTCTAAGGTCATCAGTTCGCTAGAACTTAGAACTACTTAAACCTAACTAACGTAAGGACATCACACACATCCATGCCCGACGCAGGATTCGAACCTGCGACCGTAGCTGTCACGCGGTTCCAGACTGTAGCGCCTAGAACCGCTCGGCCATCCCAACTGGCAGTATGTCTGTGTAAATGGTCTAGAAGTGTAACATATTTCATCACGCTAGGTATACGTTATTCCAGACAGCATCTTCGAATTGTAAGAAAAATAGTAAGCATGGCATAAACTAAAACAGCTTTGAAAAACGAAAAATAACCGAAATGTACAAAACGAAAGCTCATATTCTTTATACCACTGCACTGACTCAGCAAGAATATGCTAGCTGTGCACTCATTTATTTCTATAAAAGAATCTAACAATATCTTGGAACACTGAAATAATTTTGTAAAAATACTGAGCAGGGTGTATCAAAAAGAACCATAAGATTTAAAAAAAATGTTATTTGAGATATGTGGGTGAACAACGTACTGCTGGAAAGAACAGGTTCCCGCTAGGTAGCATAAGTGTGCGCCCACTTCAGTTCTAGTAAAAATGGTGTCAGAACAACAACAAAAAGTTTTGTGTTCTACAGTCTGCGCAGTGATGGTCATTAACAACTGTTCAGCGTGACTTCCGTATCAGGTAAGCTGTGGATCCTCCTACAGCACATAACATTAGACGATGGCATGAACAATTCCGAAAACAGGTTGTTTGTGTTAAGGCAAATCGCCGGGCCGACCACAAGTGTCTGACACAGACGTCGACGCATCCACCATAGGTTCACTAGGAGTCCGCAGAAATCCGTTCGTCATGCAACTCGACAGCTCAACATACCCCAGATTCCACTGGCGTGTGTTGCACCGCCACACTGGCATCTGGAAGTGCGTGAATTTTTAAATCAAAGGATTACTGAACGATGGATCGGTCGCACTGAACCAAATGTTTCAGCCTTACACTACTGGCCTCAAAGGTTCCCGGACCTGAATGTGTGTGATTATGTCTTGTGGGGATTTATAAAAGATTCTGTTTATGTGTCTCCGTTACCAGCAACAATGAGACCTCGCACAACAGCAGCTGTGAAAGCTGTAACACAAGGCATGCTCGGCGCAGTGCAGGAATAATCTGAATATAGTAGCATTGATATATGGTGTGCATCTCAAAGGGAGCATATTGGACAGCTATTAAAAGGTATGAAAAAAAAGTTTTTGAGTTTCCCGTTCATCAAAAAAGAAAATTCATTGTATATGTTTATTAGATTCAGAAATACACGCATCCCAAATTGGATGATCTTTTTGATTCACCCTGTATATGTTTATTGAAATGAAAGGCAACGATACATCGGAAATATTAGTTTGTAGTAGTAATATTCATATTCGTATATAAATATCGTACCCTCAATATAGCAACAACATCGATACATTTCCCTTTAAATCAGGATTTCTAAATCCTACTTTCTATATTCTTTTATTGGGTGTTGAATGTAAGTAATAACAGTTTTTCGACACCTGTGGTAACCTATATGGCTAAGTGAGAAATTATGTTTTAGTGAACTTGTAACACTTATATCGATTAGGAGTAGCTTATTTTAAGTAACTGTGTATCTGCAATTTATGAAGTGTGGATTCTGTGTTGTTTGAACTCCTCGATGTATGGCAAGAAAATTAGAGTTTTGTAATGTATATATGAAAAAAGGAAAAGAATATGTTGAAATTTTAAATTACTATAATATGAATATGTTTATGAAAAAAGTATGTTTGTTAAAAGCTGATACACGCTTAGGACACTTGTATACGTAACATGCAAACGCTGCAGGGAAGTCCCTCCGCAACGAAAGTGGCGTGGCGCTATGTAAAAGGTGGGTTTGGCGGTCGAACTGAGCGGCTCCTTTGTGTGAACGGCACGTAGTGTGTGGCTAGCCTTAGCACGGTACACTTCGACGGTACAAAGAGAGGCAATTGGAAACTGCATTAGAAGGGATTTGCCTCGGATGTGGATCTGGCTATTGTTTGGTATTTATGGAATAATGGAATGGCTCTAATATATCGAAAATCCGACTCGATGAAGAGATTTTATAGAGCATTCGCACATCAAGAGCCGTGAATACAGTTAGCCGCCATTTCGCCTGCCACTAATCTCCGCCACTGCTTCACAGACTTCATATATTCAATTGTTGTTGTTGTGGTCTTCAGTCCTAAGACTGGTTTGAAGCAGCTCTCCATGCTACTCTATCCTGTGCAAGCTTCTTCATCTCCCAGTACCTACTACAACCCACATCCTTCTGAATCTGCTTAGTGTATTGATCTCTTGGTCTCCCTCTACGATTTTTACCCTCCACGCTGCCCTCCAATGCTAAATTTGTGATCCCTTGATGCCTCAAAACATGTCCTACCAACCGATCCCTTCTTCTAGTCAAGTTGTGCCACAAACTTCTCTTCTCCCCAATCCTATTCAATACCTCCTCATTAGTTACGTGATCTACCCACCCTATCTTCAGCATTCTTCTGTAGCACCACATTTCGAAAGCTTCTATTCTCTTCTTGTCCAAACTGGTTATCGTCGATGTTTCACTTCCATACATGGCTACACTCCATACAAATACTTTCAGAAACGCCTTCCTGACACTTAAATCTATACTCGATGTTAACAAATTTCTCTTCTTCAGAAACGATTTCCTTGCCATTGCCAGTCTACATTTTATATCCTCTCTACTTCGACCATCATCAGTTATTTTACTCCCTAAATGGCAAAACTCCTTTACTACTTTAAGTGTCTCATTTCCTAATCTAATCCCCTCAGCATCACCCGATTTAATTTGACTACATTCCATTATCCTCGTTTTGCTTTTGTTGATGTTCATCTTATATCCTCCTTTCAAGACACTGTCCATTCCGTTCAACTGATCTTCCAAGTCCTTTGCTGTCTCTGACAGAATTACAATTTCATCGGCGAACCTCAAAGTTTTTACTTCTTCTCCATGAATTTTAATACCTCCTCCGAATTTTTCTTTTGTTTCCTTTACTGCTTGCTCAATATACAGATTGAATAACATCGGGGAGAGGCTACAACCCTGTCTCACTCCCTTCCCAACCACTGCTTCCCTTTCATGCCCCTCGACTCTTATAACTGCCATCTGGTTTCTGTACAAATTGTAAATAGCCTTTCGCTCCCTGTATTTTACCCCTGTCAACTTCAGAATTTGAAAGAGAGTATTCCAGTTAACGTTGTCAAAAGCTTTCTCTAAGTCCAAAAATGCTAGAAACGTAGGTTTGCCTTTTCTTAATCTTTCTTCGAAGATAAGTTGTAAGGTTAGTATTGCCTCCGTGTTCCAACATTTCTACGGAATCCAAACTGAACTTCCCCGAGGTCCGCTTCTACCAGTTTTTCCATTCGTCTGTAAAGAATTCGCGTTAGTATTTTGCAGCTGTGACTTATTAAACTGATAGTTCGGTAATTTTCGCATCTGTCAACACCTGCTTTCTTTGGGATTGGAATTATTATATTCTTCTTGAAGTCTGAGGGTATTTCGCCTGTCTCATACATCTTGCTCACCAGATGGTAGAGTTTTGTCATGACTGGCTCTCCCAAGGCCATCAGTAGTTCTAATGGAATGTTGTCTACTCCCGGGGCCTTGTTTCGACTCAGGTCTTTGAGTGCTCTGTCAAACTCTTCACGCAGTATCTTATCTCCCATTTCATCTTCATCTACATCCTCTTCCATTTCCATAATATTGTCTTCAAGTACATCGCCCTTGTATAAACCCTCTATATACTCCTTCCACCTTTCTGCTTTCCCTTCTTTGCTTAGAACTGGGTTTCCATCTGAGGTCTTGATATTCATACAAGTGGTTCTCTTCTCTCCAAAGGTCTCTTTAATTTTCCTGTAGGCAATATCTATCTTACCCCTAGTGAGACAAGCCTCTACATCCTTACATTTGTCCTCTAGCCATCCCTGCTTAGCCATTTTGCACTTACTGTCGATCTCATTTTTGAGACGTTTGTATTCCTTTTTGCCTGCTTCATTTACTGCATTTTTATATTTTCTCCTTTCATCAATTAAATTCAATATTTCTTCTGTTACCCAAGGATTTCTATTAGCCCTCGTCTTTTTACCTACTTGATCCTCTGCTGCCTTCACTACTTCATCCCTCAGAGCTACCCATTCTTCTTCTACTGTATTTCTTTCCCCCATTCCTGTCAATTGTTCCCTTATGCTCTCCCTGAAACTCTCTACAACCTCTGGTTCTTTCAGTTTATCCAGGTCCCATCTCCTTAAATTCCCACCTTTTTGGAGTTTCTTCAGTTTCAATCTGCAGTTCATAACCAATAGATTGTGGTCAGAATCCACATCTGCCCCTGGAAATGTCTTACAATTTAAAACGTGGTTCCTAAATCTCTGTCGTCCAAATTTAGTTCTACACTTCATGCAATGATGTTTCAGTATTTTGATTCAGTAATGCTAATGGTTGTGGCCGTCATTAGTATCAGCTCGGTGCAATTTTGCTCCCCATAATTTACTGTTGTGTGTGTGCTATTGGTAATTGCTGCTATACACAGTACAGAGCGCACTGTGTCAGTTTGTATCCTTTTAGCTGTTCAAAACGGAATCTCAACAAAATTAACTTCAATAACTAATATCCAATTTTCTCAAATATATATTGTCACGTAGAGGAAGATGTAAGTAGATGAATCACGAACACTAACTTCACTTAACGAAGGTTTATTCAGCACTTGCACATAGAAGAGCGCGGAGCGAACTGCCTCCGGCCAGAACACATACAGCTACAGAACATTCCAGTACTGCGATTCTTGCCATTTGTGGATACTTCTAGAATGTACTCGAACCGAAGACAGAAATTAAAATGTTTCAGTTTAGGACAGTTTTGAACTCACGAACCTTCATGAAATCATCTACTATCATAACCACTACACTTTTTTTTATAAATATAGTCTCATTTTCTTCGATTTCGTTCGTTGCAACTGCTCGGTGCGGACGTCGCAAGACACCCGTTTCAGTTCGTCGTTGACCCATTAACTCAGTTTTTTTTTATTACAGAGTGCAGCTAACCCTCTGACCGAACACGCTGAGTTACCGTGCCGGCCACTACGGCGACTGCTCTACTCGGCTTCTTCTGCGACAATATTTCCAAATCAATGTGAGTAATTAGGCTAACGACCGCTCATTTGTTTTTCATTCACTTATAATTTTACCACTGCTGTTAACACCCAAGATTAAGGCCTGTTTGGTTTTACTGTTAACTTTTGTAAATTCGAAATTATAGTCCAATACCCCTTTCCATTAGACACAAGCACGATTGATATTTGAAATCCTCTCAGAGGGCAACATTAGCCTGTTTCACGGCACGTTAGTATTATAAACTGACCTTGACTTTGTAAGCTCTTTATTCGTTTTACTATCATAATTTGTTATTATTTAAGCACCAGATTCGGATCTGTAGATCACATTGTTATTAAAAAAATCATGTGTTAAAACAGATGGTCATGTATAGGTTCCTTGTTTTAAATTGAGTATTGCAAATGAAAGATTTTCTTGGAATGATAAGTTTTAACATCGAATTTCTCTATTGTCAACTTCATTTTTGTTGTGACTTGGCAAGACAGCCAAGCCACTATGAGGAAGCCGAAAGGCACGCGTTTAAGCTAATTTCTCTATTGTCAACTTCATTTTTGTTGTGACTTGGCAAGACAGCCAAGCCACTATGAGGAAGCCGAAAGGCACGCGTTTAAGCTCACGCAGGCTGGCGTGAGGTCTGGAACAGGTAAAGTAATTATACTAGCAAAAAAGGTACGTAGCTTCTGGAATACTTAACTTTAATCCATAATTGGTGAACATCGGTCTGACGGTACAGGCATCACAAGATAAATAGCAAATGATAATGGCGCCTTGCTAGGTCGTAGCAAATGACGTAGCTGAAGGCTATGCTAACTATCGTCTCGGCAAATGAGAGCGTAATTTGTCAGTGAACCATCGCTAGCAAAGTCGGCTGTACAACTGGGGCGAGTGCTAGGACGTCTCTCTAGATTAGACCTGCCGTGTGGCGGCGCTCGGTCTGCAATCACTGATAGTGGCGACACGCGGGTCCGACGTATACTAACGGACCGCGGCCGATTTAAAGGCTACCACCTACGAAGTGTGGTGTCTGGCGGTGACACCACAATTTTCATATAGTTAGTCACACATATCCAATTCTACCCGTATTTCTGAGTAGCTCATTCTTCGGGATATCACATAATCATCCATCCTAAAGTTAATTTAACGTGAGTTTAGTGAGTGCTACCGATTTAGGTGCAGTAGTACCTACGATACTGGGTGCTAATGAGTGTTGTTTAGAGGCCGTGCAGACTGGTGCATAAGCACAGGGAAATACACTGATGGAAAAAAAAATCACTGCGCCAAGACATAGTTGGTGTAGCGTAACGAAATTTCGGGACTGCATTTGTCTAGGTAACAATTAACGTTGCAAGATCACAGGTTAGTATAACTACGACAAAAGTCGCTGCAGATTTAAAATTCTGGTCCATTAAAAACCGGTGTGACCGCCAGACTGTTGAATGCAAGCATACGAACGTGCGTGCGTTGTGTTGTACGGTAGTCGGGTGTCAGTACGCGCGAGGGAGTTTCATACTTGTTGCACTTGGTCGTTCTGTACAGAGAACGTTAATGCTGATTGTGAATGACGCCGGAGTTGTTGTCAGATAATGTCCCATATGTGCTCGATTTGAGGCAGTTCTGGTGACCGTGCTGAACGAGGGAACATGTCGACACTCTATAGAGAATGTTAGGTACCAACAGTAGTATGTGGACGAGCGTTATCCTGTTGGAAAACGCCCCCTGGAACAGTGTTCTTGAATGACAGCTCACGTCGAAACAGCAGATTGACGTACAAATTTGCAGTGAGGATGCGTGGGGTAGTCACGAGAGTGCTCCTGCAGTCATACGAAAGTGTATCCCAGATCGTAATTCCAGGTGTAGATCCAGTGCGTCTAGGCGGCAGACAGGCTGACTGCAAGCGCTTACTTGATCTCTTAACCAACACACGGCCATCACTGACACCGAGGCAGAATCATCAGTAGAATGCATTCTATGGGCGTCTGGCTCGGATACGTCCTTGAAGTAACCGATTTGTAAAATGTTGTATCATTGTGGCGTTAACTGCTGCAGACGCCGTACTATACGCCACGGCCATACGCCGAACATGACGGTCTTCCCTCTGGGCAATATCACGTGGCAGCCCAGACCCCGGTCTTGTTGGAAGCACAACTTTCCGTGAACACCGATGCCAGCAGTCATGAACAGTGGCTACATTGCTGCAGCGTCTTTCTCCAGTATCGTGGAAGGAACATACAGCATCTCGTAGACTTTTATTTTCTTTAGTCATCAGTCTTCTGACTGTTTTGATGCGACCCACCACAAATTCCTCTCCTGCGCCAAACATTTCATCTCGGAGTAGCAACTTGCACCTGCGTCCTCAATGATTTGTTGTATGTACTTCAATCTCTTTCTTCCTCTACAGTTTTAACCCTGTTTCCTCTAGTACCGTGGAATTTACCCCCTGATGCCATAACGGATGTCCTATCATCCTGTTCCTTCTAGTTGTTAGTGCTTTCCATATATTCCTTCCCTCTTCGCTTCTGAAGAGAACCTCTTCATTCCCTACCTTATCACTCCACTTAATTTTTAACATTCGTCTGTAGCACCACATCTCAAAGCCTTCGATTCTCTAATGATCTGGTTTTTCTACAGCCCATGCTCACTACCATACAACACTCTGCTCCAAACATACGTTCTCAGAAATTTCTTCCTCAAGTTAAGAACTATGTATGATACTAGCAGACTTCTCTTCGCGACGAATGCCTTTTTCGCCAGTGCTAGTCTGTTTTTTGTGTCTTCCTTGCTCCGTCCGTCACAGGTAATTTTTCTGCCTACCTAGAAGAATACCCTAACTTTGACTACTTCTTGATGCCCAATTATAATATTAAGTTTCCCTCTGTTTTCATTTCTTCTACTTTTCATTACTTTCGTCTTTCTTCGATTTACTCTCAAATCATATTCTGTACTCATTAGACTGTTCATTCCATTCAACACACCCTGCAATTTTTCACTTTCATTCAGGATAGAAATTTCATCAGCAAACCATATCACTGATATCCTTTCACCCTCAGTTTTAATCCCAGTCTTGAACCTTTCTTTTATTTCCATCATTCCTTACTCGATGCATAGACTGAACAGCACTTTGTTCATGGTCTTGCAGTCTTGTTGTTCTCTCTTAATTCTTGCACATACTGTATATTACCCTCCTTTCCGTATAGCCTACCCTTATGTTTCTCAGAATTTTGGACATCTTGCACCATTTTACTGTGTCGAACCATGTTCCAGGTCAACAAATCCTGTGAACGTATATCGATGCATTATCAACCAGAACGTAAGAGTTGCCTCCCTGTCGCCTTTACCTTTCCTAAAGCCAAACTGATCGTCATCTAATAGATCCTCAACTTTCTTCTCCATTCTTCGGGATGTTACTCTTGTGAGCAACATGGATGCATGAGCTGTTGAGCTGACTGTGGGACAACTCTCGCACTTGTCGGCTCTAGCTATGTTCAGAGTTGTGTGGATGATGTTTTTCCGAAAGTGAGATGGTACATCGCCAGTCTGATATACTCTACACGCCAACGTGAATAGTCTTTTTGTTGCCACTTCCTCTAATGACCTTAAAAATTTTTGACCGAATGTTATCTCGCCCTTCTGCCTTATTTGACCTTCAGTCTTCCAAAGCGCTTTTAAATTCTGGTTCTAATACTGGATCCCATACCTCATCCTTGTAGATTCCTGTTTCTTCTTATATCAGGTCACGAGACAAGTCTTTCCTCCCGTAGAGGCCTTCAGTGTACTCTTTTCACCTATCTGTCCTTTCCTCTGCATTTAACAGTGGAATTCCCATTGCACTCTTAATGTTGCCGGCCTTGCTTTTAATTTCACCGAAGATTGTTTTGAGTTTTCTGTATGCTGAATCTTTCCTTCCGATAATCGTTTCTTTTTCAATCTCTTCTCATTTTTCATGCAGCCACTTTGCCTTAGCTTCCAAGCGCTTTCTATTTATTCCGACCTGTAGTCCTGTATATCTCTGAACATTTTTGTACTTTCTTCTTTCGATGTTATCTTAAGTATTTCATCGGCTGTTTCTTCACAGTTGCCTTCCTTCTACCAACGGTTTTGTTTGCAACTTCTGTGATTTCCCTCTTTAGAGATGTTCATTCCTCTTTAACTGTAGTGCCAACTGAGCTATTCATTATCACGGTGTCCATAGTTTCATTATCCCACTTTTTTACCACCGAATCTTCCTGACTTACCTCCTAATCTACAGCCTACTCTTCCTCCTTACTAAATTCTGATCTTAGTCTATATCTGCTCCTGCGTAAGGCTTACAGCCCAATGTCTGATTTAGGAATCTCTGCTTGACCACGAAATAATCTAACTGAAATGTTTCCATATCCCCCAACTGTTTCCAAGTATAGCTCCTCCTCTTGTCCGTCTTGAATAGAGTATTTGCTATTACTAACTGATATTTATTGCAGAACTCAATTAGTCTTCCTCCTCTCATATTTCTACTACCAAGCCCATACTCTTCCTAACGCTTTGCCGGTCGGTGTGGCCGAGCGGTTCTAGGCGCTTCAGTCTGGAACCGCGCGACCGCTACGGTCGCAGGTTCGAATCCTGCCTCGGGCATGTGTGTGTGTGTGTGTGTGATGTCCTTAGGTCAGTTATGTTTAAGTAGTTCTAAGTTTTAGGGGTCTGGTGACCTCAGATGTTAAGTCCCATAGTGCTTAGAGTCATTTGAACCTAACCCTTTGTTCTACTCCCTCCCCTACAACCCCATACCAATCCCCCTTGACTATTCGATTTGTATCTCACTTTACATACTGAATTACCAGCTCAATACACTTATACTTTCTCTATCTCTTTATCCTCCGCTTGCGACATCGGCATGTATACCTGACCTATTGTCAGTCTGCTATCGATTCTGGACAGAACAACCCTGTCATTGAACTTTTCACCGTAACTTACTCTCTGCCTTCTATTTCACTTCACTGGCCCCCTCTGTATCTGGACTGAGCCTTACTATTTCCCTTTTCAGATTTTTTAGATTCCCTACCACGATCAAACTCCTTACATCCCATGCCCCGACTCGTAGAACGTCATCCTTTCGTCGGTTATTCAGTCTTGTCCTCATGGTCACCTTCCTCTTCGCAGCCCCCTCCTGGAGATCCGTATGGGGGTCTAGTTCGGAATCTTTTACTAATGGAGACATCATCATGACACTTTTTCAGTTACAGACCTCATGTCCTGTGGATACACGTAATATGTCTTTAATGCAGTGGTTTCCATTGGATTCTGCATCCTCATGCCATTGATAATTGCTTATGCTTCCGCCTTTAGAGGCAGTTTCCCACCCCAAGGGGAAGAGAGTGCCCTGAACCTCTGTCCGCTCCTCCACGCTCTTTCATAAAGCCGTTGCCAGAATGAGGGTGACTTCTTATCCCGGCAGTCTTCGGTCTCGAATGATGATTATTACTCAAAATTGAAGTGGAGGTGGATTTAGAATCTGGGACCGAGGACGTTTTAATTACTAATCTAAGACGCAATCCCTATTACACGACTTGCACCAACTCACTACCTCCAGTCTCAAGAGGTAACTAACGCTCACGACCTCACGACCATTACATCACGTGCTTAAAGCAAACCTGATTTGCTTCCTCATAGTGTCGCCTCTATCGCCACTCTTGTACGATTGTAGTGAAATTTGAAGAGGTGTTATCTTCCAGATGCAGAAACACTCCTACCAACTTTCGTTTATCTCGCACAACTCCTTCTTGGTGGTGAGATCTTTTATACGTCAGTGCACATGTGTCAGTGGTATTAGTGTCGTACAGAGTGCCACTGTTGATTGTAAGTTCGTTGTAGATACGGCGAAGGATGCAGAGGAAGTTATTGATGGTTTTGCTTATGTTGCGAATGTTGTGGATACTGAGGTAGTACAGACCTATCTGTTTCCGGAGTATGCAGATTCGTCGCCACCTGTAACGACGCTACCTCAGAAGTGTATACTTTTATTCAAATCTGCAAAATGCAGACAAACTTTAAGCAATATTATTGAAGAGAAAATTATGCCTAAAATATTTTATGTCTATTCTGATTATTATCTAGTGTGTTGGAATCCGTTGCCACATGCAACACAATGATATTGTGAGGGTGGTCGGCTGTAACAGAAGGAAAACAGATTATAAACAGCTACGCTACACTGCGCAAAGGCACACTATTTGTTACATTAAAGGAACTTTACAAAAATACAACACAAACAGGTGAAAAATAAAAGTACAAAATAATCTAACTTGTACACACACACATACACAAACACAAAAAAAAAGGTTCAAATGGCTCTGAGCACTATGGGACATAACATCTGCGGTCATCAGTCCCCTAGAACTTAGAACTACTTAAACCTAACTAACCTAAGGACATCACACACATCCATGCCCGAGGCAGGATTCGAACCTGCGACCGTAGCAGTCGCGCCGTTCCGGACTGAGGCGCCTAGAACCGCGGCCGGCACACACACACTCACACAGTGTTAAAAGGGAGAGGGAGAAAGTACATAAGTTCAGGTGAGGCACCAGAATGAGTATGAAACCAGGTAATCTTAGCAGGGGTGGGGATCAAGCATACAGAAGCAAAATAACCACTTAGTTTTGTGAAGCTCAAAGTTGTAGCTTGCGAGTGCGGTTCATTAATACCGTGCGTGGGGTTTCTGAGTGTATTTCTAGAACACATGAGCAAGCAGACGCAAACGAGTACCTCAACAATAAAATCACAAAATACAGTTACAAAATATTATCAAGCACTGACATTACGTCTGTACATAAACTGATTTGTTAACTCCCAACCAACCTCACATCATCATTTCAAGTGGATGACACAATTTGAAGGTCTAGGTATTAAACTCCATGAAGAAGAAATTAAAACTTTAAGGTTTGCCGCTGACATTATAATTCTGTCAGAGACAACAAAGGACTTGGAAGAGCAATTGAACGGAATGGACAGTATCTTGAAAGGAGGATATAAGATGAACATCAACAAAACCAAAACGAGGATAATGGAATGTAATCGAGTTAACTCGGGTGATGCTGAGGGAATTAGATTAGGAAATGAGAAGCTTAAAGTAGTAAATGAGTTATGCTATTTGGGGAGCAAAATAACCGATGATGGTCGAAGTAGAGAGGATAAAAATGTAGAGTGGCAATGGAAAGGAAAGCTTTTCTGAAGAAGAGAAATTTGTTAACATCGAGTATAGATTTAAGTGTCAGGAAGTCGTTTCTGAAAATATTTGTATGGAGTGTAGCCATGTATGAAAGTGAAACATGGACGATAAATAGTTTGGACAAGAAGAGAATAGGAGCTTTCGAAATGTGGTGCTACAGAAGAATGCTGAAGATTAGATGGGTAGATCACATAACTAATGAGGAGGTATTGAACAGAATTGGAGAGAAGAGAAAATTGTGGCACAACTTGATTAGAAGAAGGAAACGGTTGGTAGGACATGTTCTGAGGCATCAAGGGATCACCAATTTAGTGCTGGAGGGCAGTGTGGAGGGTAAAAATCGCAGAGGGAGACCAAGAGATGAATACACTAAGCAGATTCAGAAGGATGTAGGTTGCAGTAGGTACTGGGAGATGAAGAAGCTTGCGCAGGATAGAGTAGCATGGAGAGCTGCATCAAACCAGTCTCACGACTGAAGACCACAACAACAACAATACAGAACGTTCTATATCACAATAGATATAACGGACGTATGGGCCTAATTTTCGTTCCAACAGACCGCTCCTCGCCTCGGCCGTGCATCGCTTGCTTTCCACAGAGTGCGCTTCCTTGACAGTCTAGAAGCTAGTTGCCCATCAGCGCAGCGTCCCCAAGTGCGTCGGCCGCCACGCAGACAGCACGAATTAAAATGGCTGGAACGATGGACATCCAGCACATCGCTACAGCTGAAGTAGAAACAGAAATCAACGACCACATGACTCTTATGGCAGCATGGAACACTAGTATCGAAAGAAAACTTAAGAATTGTAGGAAAGTAACACGTAATAATACATTTCAAGTTATCACATACGAGGGTTAGTCAAATGAAAACCTTAAATTTGTAACAACAAATCGAAATTTCGCGCCGTTATCCTGTAAGTTGGTAAGCGTGATAAAATAGCGTGCAGAATGACCAGTAGGTGGCAGCATAGTGCAGATGCAATGATACCGTCGCAGTATCAGTATAAAGATGGCCGCCCCACTTGCTACTTGCACCAGGGAGGAAAAGCGTCCTGTTATTCGGTTTTTGCGTAGTGAATGTGTTAAACCTACTGAAATTCATCGGCGAATGAAGGTTCAGTACGGTGATGCATGTTTGTCACAGGAGCAACGCTACGAATAGAGTAGGAAGTTCGCAAATGGTGGGACTTCAGTGGAAGATGCTCCTCGTCCAGGTCAGACACAACGAGTTGTGACTCCACTGAACATTGCAGCAGTTGAAGCCATAGTGAAGGAAAACCACCGAGTGACACTGAAGGACATTGCAGCATGTTTACAGATTAGTCATGGGTCAGCACACCACATTGTGCATGATATGCTCCAGTTTCTCAAAGTGTCTGCAAGATGGGTGCCACGGCAGCTGACTCCTGAAATGAGAGAACGACGTGTTGATGCTTATGAAGAACTTCTTCGGCGCTTTGAGCGAGATGGTGATGGCTTCCTTGCAAGAATCGTAAGTGGGGACGAAACCTGGGTTCACTTCCACCAACCGGAAACGAAGAGAGCGAGCAAAGAATGGTGCCATTCCTCATCACCAAAATCAAAGAAGTTTGGAACAGAACCATCAGCAGGGAAGATTATGCTGACTCTCTTTTGGGACGAAAAAGGCGTCATTTTGGAGCATTACATGCCTAGAGGGACCACTGTCACTAGTGCATCTTACACAGATCTCCTAAAAAATCATCTGCGGCCTGGAATCAAATCAAAGCGATGTGGATTGCTGTCAGCAGGTGTCCTTTTGCAACATGACAATGCAAGGTCCCACACTGCCCGTACAACAGTTGCAACAATCACAGACCTGCATTTTGAGTGTCTTCCTCATCCACTATACTCTCCAGACCTAGACCCAAGTGATTTCCATATGTTTTGACCACTCAAAGACGCAATGGGAGGAAAGAAGTTCCGTTCTGATGAAGAGGTACGCCACACAGTGCATGAGTGGTTGCACGGACTACCAAATAATTTTTTCCTAAAGGAATTTATGCACTTTGTAAGCGCTGGAGGACTTGCATTGAGCGTGGGGGAGATTATGTTGAAAAGTGATACAGCTTTGTACCACTTCTGGACAATAAATAATATTTAAAAAAATATTTAATGTTTTCATTTGACTCACCCACGTAATTACATTTGGGCGGACTACGGGTAGTCAGGTGTGTGGGGAGAACACTATGTTTTTCGAACTCCTCTGTCTTGTGTCTATTAACTGGATATACTTGATGGTATACTCGTGTGAACGACAGTGCATTTGAAAATGACAAGTTATCGAATTTGACAAATCGTGACATATAAATAAAAAAAACTATTTAGTGGTAACAGGCTTGCAGGAAAAATGGTTTCATTTAGGGAAATTAAAACTAAATTTGTGTTCATTGCAGATTACTAGTGTGCTTATGTTGTTTATAGGCATTATTCGAAGTATTTTCATTAGCTTGTTTCACGTAAAATCATTTAAAAAATACACTCATATACAGAAAGAACAGAACACCGTGAACGACTAGAGGTTGGACGATCGTATTCAAAGGATATGTACATTGTTATATTCTGCAGAAATGGTTAGCATTTGAACCATGTTGGCCTGCGGGTTCAACGTCAAGATCGATATCGCGGTGCAACACCACCTACCGGTAAAATGTGCCTGCGGCCCTCGCTTCGCTATAAATCCGAAGATAATGGATCAGTGTGACTTGAGCAGTCGTGCAGTATGCCTCGGAGACTTACGCGCGAACCGTGCCGTCAAGTCAGTGAGTTTGAAAACGGGTGCATTGTTGGCACGAGAGAATGTGATGCATCCATCCGGGAAATTGCTGCTCGTGTGCGCCAAAGTGTTTCAGTAGTGCAACAGGTGGGTGCAGAATGGTCCACGGATGGCCATAGAACACGACGGGATGGGTCAGGTCGCACCACACAGACCACACGAGAAGATCGGCACATCATCCAAATGGCATGCAGGACAGATCCGCATCCTCGTCGGCTCTGCCGTAACAGTGGAACAGTGTAACACATCCTACACTACGAGGGGTGACAGTCCGTCGCCGTTTATTACGGCTTAAGTGCGAATCGTCCACCTATCTGCCTACCTTTCATGAATGCGCAGAAACCTGCTAGACGGCAGTGGTGTACGGAACGAAGTCACTGGTGCAGGACTGGTATCATATAGTGATTTCGAGCTCGAAAACGATGGCCGCGTTTTGCTTCGCCGCAGACAAAGGCAGCGGCACCACAGTGACTGCATCCGCACAAGACATACAAAGCCAGCTCAAGGCATTATTGGTATGGGGTGCTATTGGGTACAACCACAATTCACAGATGGTGCATGTCCAGGCCACTGTGACAGACGCCATTTTTCAGCAAGACAATGCACGACCACCTGTTGCTGGACGAACACGTGCCTCATTGATGTCACAGGATGTCAGCCATTTGCCGTGGCCCGTCAGATCACCAGACTTGTCACCAATCGAAAATGTGTGGGATACGGTGTGACAACAGGCACAGCGCTGTGACCCAATGGCAACCACCACAGACGAACTTTGGAACCAGGGGAATCCAGCATTGGTGACTATAGTGCAGGACACCATTCGCGCCTTATACGCATCAAAGCCATAACGCGTGGAACAAGTTATGAGGGCCCATGACGGATCCTACGCCCCTTAGGCAACAGGACACATGCTTACCAAGATGACTGAAATGCTAATTACTTCCGCACTACATACACTACTAGCAATTAAAATTGCTACACCAAGAAGAAATGCAGATGATATACGGGTTTTCATTGGACGAATATATTATACTAGAACTGACATGTGATTACATTTTCACGCAATTTGGGTTCACAGATCCTGAGAAATCAGTGCCCAGTACAACTACCTCTGGCTGTAATAACAGCCTTGATATGCCTAGGTATTGAGTCAAACAGAGCTTGGACGGCGTGTACAGGAGCCTATGCAGCTTCAACACGATACCACAGTTCACCAAGAGTAGTGCCGGCCGTTGTGGCCGAGCGGTTCTAGGCGCTTCAGTCCGGAACCGTGCTGCTGCTACGGTCGCAGGTTCGAATCCTGCCTCGGGCATGGATGTGTGTTGAAAGGTGGCTACACTGTGCCACTGCGCCAGAGAGTGCGCCAAAGAGTACTATTAAGCCGCCTCCACAGTGCGTGTTAAGAGATCGTAGAAGTCAGTGCTAGTAGAGAGCTCGTGGAAGTCAGTGCTTGGAGAGAACTCGTTGAGGTCAGTGGTTGTCGAGAGTTCGTAGTAGTCAGTGCTTGTTATGAGATTGTAGAAGTCAGTGGTTGTCGAGAGTTCATAGCAGTTAGTGCTTGTCGAGAGCTCGTGGCAGTATGTGTTAAGAGTTCGTGCCGAGATGTGCTAGTGGGCACTGCTTGTCGTGAAGTCGGAGTGAGATGTGGTAGTAAAGAGTGTTGTTCCATGTTTTATGCAGTTATTTGATGAGAGAGATAGCAGATGTTATTGTAATGAGTGCATTTCGTCAATATATATGAAGGTAAAAAAAAAAAAAAAAAAAAAAAAACGTGCATGGGGGCTTATTAATTAAATTATTGATTGAAAATATTTTTTTTTGTAGCTGTCTGTCCGATTACGTAAGTCTCGTAATCGGTTGGCCCTGACTAGTATTTTTACGCTATCTGACTGCAACAAACAATGTAAGAAAATTTTCGTAAACACAGTTAATTAATTAAGTCCCCAGCAACTATAAAACCTACAAAATCCAAGCACAAATGTAACTGTTCTGTATGTGGGAGTGTGACTCAACGTCCACATCTGGCACGGTTCTTTCCAACAAGACAAGAATTTTTAAATACCAACTATACTGAGGTGACAAAAGAAAATTAGAAAAACTATAATTACGCAAGAAAACCAGAATTACACTCTAATGCAAGAACACAAACCAGATGCTTTGTTGACTGAACCTGTAGTGATGCATTATTTCAGATACACAATTAATAAAAGAACATTGTAATTTTTACCTTCATATATATTGACGAAATGCACTCATTACAATAACATCTGCTATCTCTCCCATCAAATAACTGCATAAAACATGGAACAACACTCTTTACTACCACATCTCACTCCGACTTCACGACAAGCAGTGCCCACTAGCACATCTCGGCACGAACTCTTAACACATACTGCCACGAGCTCTCGACAAGCACTAACTGCTATGAACTCTCGACAACCACTGACTTCTACAATCTCATAACAAGCACTGACTACTACGAACTCTCGACAACCACTGACCTCAACGAGTTCTCTCCAAGCACTGACTTCCACGAGCTCTCTACTAGCACTGACTTCTACGATCTCTTAACACGCACTGTGGAGGCGGCTTAATAGTACTCTTTGGCGCACTCTCTGGCGCAGTGGCACAGTGTAGCCACCTTTCATATGCCCCTCCTCCACAGGCCAGAATTTGATGGTATTTTTGCCAGCATTGGTGGTGAAAATACCACCAAATTCGTCCAGAAAAATACAGACAAAAATAAAAGATAATATTAATACCTAAATATCACATAATTAGTTAAAAATTTTGGCTTTGCACTGACCTTTCACTAACCTAATATATAAAATACAGTAAGCAATACAACTTCTTTTCATGCATGTGGCTTTACATAATAGTTTACACAATATACAAAAAAATCAGTGTATACAAATGTTCACATAAAATACTTTCAATGATTAGTTTATACAGAAAAAAAGGACACCAACAGGTGACATCTTTTCAGTAGAAGCAGTTCATGAGTTGCACCCAGTAGAGTTTAGCAGGTACACCCAGCAACAAGTCACATTAGTTCAGTAGAAGCAATCCATCAGTTGCACCCAGCAATGTTAAGCAGGTGCAGACACCAACAAGTGACATCATTTCAGTAGAAGCAGTCCATCTGTGGCACCCAGTAAAGTTCAGGAGGTACACACAGCAACAAGTCACATTAGTTCAGTAGAAGCAGTCCATCAGAGGCACCCAGCAATGTTGAGTAGGTGCAGACAGCAACAAGTGACTTCATTTCAGTAAAAACAGTTCATCAGTTGCACCCAGCAATGTTGAGCAGGTGCAAACAGCAACAAGTGACATTATTTCAGTAGAAACAGTTCATCAGTTGCACCCAGCAATGTTGAGTGCAGGTGCAGACACCAAAAAGTCACATTTCTCAGCAGAAGCAGTTCCACAAAATTCACTAACACTGATCACACTGTTCATCAGAGTTTATGAGCAGAAATTAAACATGTCCTAGTGGCACCAATCATGAAGGAAAGGTACAAGTAACAGTCCATAATTTTTTTTACAATCACTGATCACACAGTTCATCAGCAGAAATTAAACACGACCAAATGTCACACATCATGTTGAAAAGTGCAGGTAACAGTTCAGAATATTTATCTTCACTAATCAGACAGTTCAGGCATGAACAATAGTTTGAATGCACATACAAATGCTTTTACAGTAAGATACAAATCATAACAAACACACAAATGATGTCAGATAATTGTCCTATTAACTATTACAATACACAAATACCAGTAAACCTATAATATTTATGGGTGTCAGTGCAAGCCACTACAAACAAATAAAATAATATTTAGGAGATAGGTGGTTAGGATTAGTAAAGGAAAACACACAGAACACACTCACTCATCTCTCATCCACATTAAGTACTACTGTGTAACTGAATAGTGTTAATTGTGTAGATGTAATTCTGTCAAAATCTGATGTTCATCATGTGTATCAAGTAGTACTGGCAGCAATGTATAACAGTCAATAATAGTTAAGTCAACGTCATAGTCATCATGTCAAGACGAATGTTTGCCAAGCCAGATCAAAATGTACTGTTGTTGAACAACTGTCAGTGAGCCAAGATATGCAATGACTTCCTCTCTTCAAAAAAAAGTATATACTGCTTAGTGATTTAACAAAGTGTGTGTATAGACTATCTTCCTTCTATTTTAGTGTTCTAGTCTGCTATTTTCATCCTCTTTGTTCCATAAGACCAACCAAAAAAAAATATGCTCCTCACTTACTTTACCTCTTATACACCAAAACTCCAATAATCATCAGCATCACATAATCTCAATACGTCACTAATACTTCTTCAATACGTCGATACATATAACTCTTATCATCAACATCATTTACCTTACCTCTCGTCCACAAAACTCCAATAATCATCAACTTCATATACTCTCAATACCTCAATAATACGTCGCTACATATAAACCTCAGCACCAATATCATTTCACTTCCATAACAACTCTTTTCTCTAGTCAGTCTCCTCGAACAAGTACAGATAAAATCCTAATGCAACTTCAATTCAGCATCCCATACAATCCGAAGACACACTGTCAACACACAACCTCTGTGTAATCCATCTGAGCCCAATCTTCTACTCATTATGAATTATAAACAAAAAAATGCATACATGACCTCTAACAGACTTAGTTCGAATAACTCTCAGTAATTAAGTACGATTACGGAGTGTGAATGATCATAATATTTCACAGTGTGTACACCACTTCAAGAATCATAGCAGAAGCAAACATGTGGAGTATTTTTTGTGTCAAGTGTCACTTCCTATTTCAATTGCTCACGAAAAATGCAGTGTAATAACTGTCAATGGTCTAAACCTAGTTTTGGTCTGTCATGTCGTTAGCTTCCTTCCTATTAGCATAAATTTATACAGCTTCCATAAAACCTCAGCTCATGTGACTTCAATGACTTTCTTGTACTAATGTCGTTCGTCGTATTATAGCAGTTCATTTTCTTATCTTAAAATATAAGGCACTGAGCGTAAGCAAAACTTGCAATAGCGAGTAAATATACCAGTAGAGAACAGAATGTCAACCAGTGGCTGCAGCACAATTCTTACAACGAGGCTCTGCCAAGCGAACAATCTATAATTAATACCATAGTGTGACCTAAACTCTATGTTTGTACACCTTATATCAGCATTTCTATATACCAAATTAAAGAGCAGTTATGGCAACAAAACAGAAATGTGTAAATATGTAATCCATACAAAAAGCAGCAAACATATATCTTACGTAATAAACAGGTCATTAGCATCATATCAGCATAAGCAAATAAATGTTCATTTGTCATCTTAATAAGTAAACATGAAGGCGCAAGCAGATAAATCACAAAGTATAACTTCCATACATAATCACATCAACACAATAAATCAGGTGACAATTATAATTTAAATAAATAAGCACAGCAGGCACATAATAGAAAAATATGACATCAGTGAAAAAGCAGTGCAGCCAAGCGATGCATAATATACGCAAGTTACAACCCAGTTCATTAATAATCATTGTCAAATTCAGTTAACGTACGCAAGCGCGTCGCTTCACACGTAAATTCATAGAACATGAAATTAGCACAAAGTATGAATCACGTAATCGCGAGCAGCAAATTACGTCTAAAGTACGTACCTAAGTGAATTTATGTTACCTGAAAAATAAACTCAATTAATAGTTACCTTTTTTTTTAGTTTATTAGTTTCTTCTTCGAAATTACATTCTTCCTGAAAATTTCTCGATAGCAAGTCCTCTTAACGTCGGAGACACACAGAATTTACCTGAAGTTCTTAAATATTTTATAGAACCGTATCCTGAAAAATACTGAATGTTAATAACATAATTCATCAAGTCACTATAGCTTTATACTGAATTTAATCGGAGAAATTAAACTGTGTATTTGTTTACGGCTGTCAGTGCATTCGCACTGAGCGCTCGATCACCTGTAAGCGCGTGACGTAGGAAGCAATTGTTCGCGGTCAACGACTGCCTTGTGCGGCGCGCAGACTTGACTGTTGCTTTGAGTATGTGCCGCCGCCAAAACACAGCGCGCTATCCCTGTACTCTCCGCATGTTTACATGTGGCTGTTAGTTCTCCAAAGTATGTTATTCCACAAAAATTTTTACGTTAGATATATGATGTATTCCTTTAGAGCGTCGAGATTTAAGAGTTTCTACTTCAACAGTGTTATCATGTATAATTTGCGAATTCTATATGGACCGTTATAAAGCAGAAAAAATTTGCGACACAAGCCTTTTCCTTTGTGCGACAAACGATGAGATTTAATTAATACCTTTTGACCAACTGAAAAAGTTTTTAAACGACCAGGACGTTTCGCTGATTTCTCTCTTCTAGCAGCCGCAGATGCAATATTTTGCAGAGCCAGGTTGACAACTTCAGAATGCCGCAGTTTCCGTGAAGGCGGAAAAGGAACGATTTCAGAAATGCGATTTGTTGGTACTTTATTTTTTAATATCAATAGAGGCGGTAAAGAAGTTGAGTCATTAGGAAGTTCATTCAGAATGTTTTGAAAAATATGAAGATACTGATCCCAAGTTCTGTGATTCTGATGACAATAAAGACGGCACAATTTATTGATTTCCTTCATCCATCTCTCTGAAGCATTAGATTGAGGGTGAAAAAGTGAAATGAAGATTGGTTTAATTTTACGACGCCGTAGAGTACGAAGCCAAGTTTTAGAACGAAACTGTGATCCATTATCTGATATAACCTTATCAACGTGACCGACTTCTTTAACAAAATGTTTGATAAAAGCGTTGGATACTGAACGAGCTGTTGCTTTGCGTAAAGGTGTAAAACACACATATTTTGACGTCAACTCCACTGCTACGAAAATGTACGCAAAACCATTAGTAGAACGAACCACTGGACCAAACAAATCGACTGCAGCCATCTCCTTTAATTTCGCTGGAATGATGGGAAACAACGGTGCTCTGTGAGAAATCGTTGGAGGCTTAGCCATTTGACATAATTTACATTTGGCAAGAACAGATCGAATACGTTTTTCCATATTACTGAAGTAACAATTTTCTCGTAATTTATGAAAGCATTTTCTGGGACCAAAGTGCGCATAACTGAAATGCGTATACCAAATCAGCTTATTAACCCACTCATCAGGAATACAAACTAACCAAACAGAGTTGTCGACCGATTTTCATTTAAAAAGAATGTCATTGCGAACTGAATAGCATCTAGTTTCTCTGGATCAGGAAGAATGCCTTCTGTAGAAATAATGTGACCGAAAAATTTCACCTGAGAACGACCAAATTCAGATTTTTTCAAGTTCACTGTCATGCCAACTCGTGCAAAAATACGTAATAATGAATCCAAAATTTTGTTGTGCTCACTCCAAGAACGTTTAGCAATAATAATATCGTCAACATATGAAGTAATATTGTCACGAAGAAAAACAGGTAAAATTTCATTTAAGCTACGAATGAATGCTGCTGAAGGTACAGTAAGTCCAAATGGTAATTTCCGAAATCACTTTTAGGTAAATAGTCATATCAGGTTATTGTCTACTTACTCTCTAGATAGATTGATAGTCGAAGAGTTGTTTTGACAGATGCAAAGAATAGTGAAAGAGTAGGCAGCGGTGTAGAAAACTAAAAGAGAAATAGCACCACTACAGCTCGGGGCCCTATGCTCGCTACGGCACATATTCACTTAGAGTAGTGAATCCCCTGAGGACAGATTCCAGGTTCGAATCCTGGCAGGGTCGCCACGTGCATGGGGGCTTATTAATTAAATTATTGATTGAAAATATTTTTTTTTGTAGCTGTCTGTCCGATTACGTAAGTCTCGTAATCGGTTGGCCCTGACTAGTATTTTTACGCTATCTGACTGCAACAAACAATGTAAGAAAATTTTCGTAAACACAGTTAATTAATTAAGTCCCCAGCAACTATAAAACCTACAAAATCCAAGCACAAATGTAACTGTTCTGTATGTGGGAGTGTGACTCAACGTCCACATCTGGCACGGTTCTTTCCAACAAGACAAGAATTTTTAAATACCAACTATACTGAGGTGACAAAAGAAAATTAGAAAAACTATAATTACGCAAGAAAACCAGAATTACACTCTAATGCAAGAACACAAACCAGATGCTTTGTTGACTGAACCTGTAGTGATGCATTATTTCAGATACACAATTAATAAAAGAACATTGTAATTTTTACCTTCATATATATTGACGAAATGCACTCATTACAATAACATCTGCTATCTCTCCCATCAAATAACTGCATAAAACATGGAACAACACTCTTTACTACCACATCTCACTCCGACTTCACGACAAGCAGTGCCCACTAGCACATCTCGGCACGAACTCTTAACACATACTGCCACGAGCTCTCGACAAGCACTAACTGCTATGAACTCTCGACAACCACTGACTTCTACAATCTCATAACAAGCACTGACTACTACGAACTCTCGACAACCACTGACCTCAACGAGTTCTCTCCAAGCACTGACTTCCACGAGCTCTCTACTAGCACTGACTTCTACGATCTCTTAACACGCACTGTGGAGGCGGCTTAATAGTACTCTTTGGCGCACTCTCTGGCGCAGTGGCACAGTGTAGCCACCTTTCAGTGTGATGTCCTTAGGTTAGTTAGGTTAAAGTAGTTTCTAAGTCTAGGGGACTGATGACCTCAGATGTTAAGTCCCATAGTGCTTAGAGTCATTTGAACCATTTTTTGAACCAAGAGTAGTGACTGGCGTATTGTGACGAGCCAGTTGCTCGGCCACCATTAAACCAGACGTTTGCAGTTGGTGAGAGATCTGGAGGATGTGCTGGCCAGGGCAGCGGTCGAACATTTTCTGTATCCAGAAAGGCCCGTACAGGACATACGGTCATACGGTCGTGCATTATCCTGCTGAAATGTAGGGTTTCGCAGGGATCAAATGAAGGGTAGAGCCACGGGTCATAACACATCTAAAATGTAATGTCCACTGTGCAAAGTGCCGTCAATGGGAACAAGAGGTGACCGAGACGTGGAACCAATGGTACCCCATACCATAACGCCGGGTAATACGCTAGTATGACGATGACGAATACACGCTTCCAATGTGCGTTCACTGCGATGTCGCCAAACACGGATGCGTCAACCCGATGCTGAAAACAGAATCTGGATTCATCCGAAAAAATGACGTTTTGCCATTCGTACACCCACGCTCGTCGGTGAATACACCATCGCAGGCGCTCCTGTCTGTGATGAAGCGTCAAGGGTAACCGCAGCCATGGTCTCCGAGCTGATAGTCCATGCTGCTGCAAACGTCGTCGAACTGTTCGTGCAGATGGTTGTTGTCTTGCAAACGTCCCCATCTGTTGACTCAGGGATCGAGACGTGGCTGCACGATCCGTTACAGCCATGCGGATAAGATGCCTGTCATCTCGACTGTTAGTGATACGAGGCCGTTGGGATCCAGCACGGCGTTCCGTATTACCCTCCTGAACCCACCGATTCCATATTCTGTTAACAGTCATTGGATCTCGACCAACGCGAGCAGCAGTGTCGCGATACGATAAAGCGCAATCGCGATAGGCTACAATCCGACCTTTATCAAAGTCGGAAACGTGATGGTACGCATTTCTCCTCCTTACACGAGGCATCACAACAACGTTTCACCAGACAACGCCGGTCAACTGCTGTTTGTGTGGGGTGGACGAGTGGTTCTAGGCGCTACAGTCTGGAACCGCGCGACCGCTACGGTCGCAGGTTCGAATCCTGCCTCGGGCATGGATGTGTGTGATGTCCTTAGGTTAGTTAGGTTTAAGTAGTTCTAAGTTCTAGGGGACTGATGACGTCAGAAGTTAAGTCCCATAGTGCTCAGAGCCATTTTGCTGTTTGTGTATGAGAAATCGATTGGAAACTTTCCTCATGTCAGCACGTTGTGGGTGTCGCCACAGGCGCCAAGCTTGTGTGAATGCTCTGAAAAGCTAATCATTTGCATATCACAGCATCTTCTTCCTGTCGGTTAAATTTCGCGTCTATAGCACGTCATCTTCGTAGTGTAGCAATTTTAACGGCCAGGCACATGTCCTGGGAATATGAACGTCCTATTTCTAGTGTTAAAGATCTTCTTCTCTCTGTGGATGTGAGTGCTAAGCCATTAGTAACCGATATGAAGTGTCACGAACGAAGTTGGGTAACCTGTATTCCGCAACTTGCTTGAGAGTCCAACAAAGTGCCGCATTACCACAATGAGAATTTTCGAATGATCTAGTTCGCCATAAAAAGTTTAGCTACCTGATTGATCGTAATGTGTCTTTTTAGGTAGGAGTCCACAACACGATTCCTCCTTTTTATTCGCCACTTAAGAGAGTGGACTAATACCATCCTCGGCAGTGCGTAATCACACTGGCTAGCGCGGAAATTACACACGTTGAGTACAGCTTGCGTGTTCTGGAGCTCTCAGTACGACCACTTGTTGTGTCTGTAATTGAGACGAACGAGAGGCAGCACACAAGATGGCATCTGTGTGTTTTTCCACGAGCTTTCACGCCAGGAACAACAGCTTCTGCCACGTGTCTATGATGTGTGTCGTAGCCCGTCTCGAGGCGACTAGCTCTCTCTGTGAAAGAACGTCTGTATTACTTGTGCCTAGAGGCAGATGGAAAATATGTCATCGCAAACTCTAACAAGTGATCGTACGAGTCCTGGAACATGTGGCGAGAATCCCAACTGCTGAAATTTCTGCTACTGAAACACTGATCTACATTTTGATTTCTGACTTGACTAAATAAATTATGAGAATTAATGTCCATTTATTAGCCAAAAAAAAACATTGTTTTTAATGCAGAAATTCAGTCGGCACATTTTCACCATTAAGTGTGGGTACTTTTATTCACATCTGAAAAGTCAACATAAAATATGAAATGAGTGATGCGTTGGAACTTCAAAAGTAAAATTACTATGTACATCACAACTCGCCAAAACATCGTTCCCATGACATCACGTCATGCCTATCAGCTCACCACAAGCCCAACAGTTGATCTTGTGGCGCCCTGGTAGGCATGACGTGTTATGTCTTGGGAACGATGTTTTGGCGACTTGTGGTGTACATAATAATTTCAATTTTGACGTGCCAACGTATCGCTCATTTTACATTTTATGTGCCTGAAAATTAAATGGAAATAGTTTGCATGTAGCCAGGACAAGATGTTTGTAATAAGCTTTATGAACATCTGAAGATGGCAACCTGGCTTCACTGTTTTTGATCTCGTCTAAGAAGTTGAGCCGGCCGCGGTGGCCGAGCGGTTCCAGGCGCTTCAGTCCGGAACTACGCGGCTGCTACGGTCGCAGGTTCGGCTCCTGCCTCGGGCACGGATGTGTGTGATGTCCTTAGGTTAGTTAGGTTTAAGTAGTTCTAAGTCTAGGGGACTGATGACCTCAGATATTAAGTCCTATAGTGCTTAGAGCCATTTTTTGACCTAAGAAGTTCTTCTTCTTCCAAGTCTTCAATAAACGCTACTAAGCTCAGCCTCGTTGCTAAAATCTCGTTCCTCCACTCCCAACCACAAAAAAATCGGTTCAGCGAAAAGTTCGTAACTATTCATTGTCAGCAGAACAAATACTGCTACCTCACAAGTGGATTGTCTAATTATCAGCGCTATGTAACTTTCGGAGAATAGGTTTGGAATGGCGTTGCATGAATTTGTCTCCCTGCTACCGTTTCAACTCGTGCGTCTCCCGTTCTTCATACGGCGGTTGATATTCTTCTTGTAAATATCACATTATAGGAGAAGTACACACAATATTTCCCAATGTCTCTTTGAATCTTTCCAGCATTTCGATGCTTAATATGAATTTATGTGGATCAAGTATGTCCTTATCTACTCACTCATTTACCACGAGAACTGTGTGCTGTGCCTGCATCCCTCATTAACATGGGGTGGCAAAACAAAATTGACCCTGAAATAATTTCATGCAAAATAGCAAATAGGCAACCCAAATAACATTATCTGCTCTGGGTTCAGGCGCAGCAAGTTCGGTCGCCTATTTTAAGGCGCATGAAATATGTTTCTGGAGTTATTTATTTTGCCCACTATGTATAACAGGGCACTCTGTACTCAGTCAGCGCCGCCAGATGGTTTAATTACGAGGGTCAACGCTGCGTCATGCCGCCTGCATCCACGGCACCCGCATTCACTGTGCAGTTAGTCGAAACTCTTAATAACTGTAGATAGTATAATCTTGCGATCACAAAGTTATAGCATGTGAAAGAGAACTAACGTTTGGCAAATTCCCAAAGAGGTAAATTTAATATTTTTGAAGTTATTGCACGTTTCTTAAAGTTTTTTTTTTTTTTTTTTTTTAACTATCGGCAGGGTAGAAAGTCCAAATCGGGTTCAAATGGCTCTGGGCACTATGGGAGTTAACATCTATGGTCATTAGTCCCCTAGAACTACTGAAACCTAACTAACCTAAGGACATCACACAACACCCAGTCATCACGAGGCAGAGAAAATCCCTGACCCCGCCGGGAATCGAACCCGGGCGCGGGAAGCGAGAACGCTACCGCACGACCACGAGCTGCGGACAGTCCAAATTGGGCTGAAACCTATAATGTAACATAAAATATGCTTTCACTAGGGTTATTTTCCTCTATTATCAATATTAAACAAGTAATTTCTTAAAAAACTATCGCTATGTAAAATTTCGGAAAAAATGTGTGGATTATCTAACTCTTGGTTCTGACATATTCCTTTAGAAATCTAATGTGTTTATTATCTGGAATTAATGATGTTGACGCAGTAGAAGCTGAGTAGCACAGTCACCGTGGTTTAGCGGCTATGATTTTAGATTGTTGCATGAAGGGTCGTGAGTTCCAAACTCAGCTGGACTGTACAATTTTAATTTCTATATTCGGTTCGAGTACATTCCAGAAGTATCCATAAATGTCAAGAATCGTTGTACTGGAATGTTCTGTAGCTGTATATATACCGTATGTGTTCTGGCCGGAGGCAGTTCGCTCCGCACTCTTGTATCTGCAAGTGCTGAATAACCCTTCGTTAAGTGAAGTTAGTGTTCGTCATTCATCTAATTACACCATCTTCTACGTGAAATTATTCTGCTAGAGACGCTGGGTATCGAACACGGGGCCTTTCATATCCTCTGACCAATTCAAGGCAAGCATAATTTGAGATATCTTGGCGTCCTTCTTCTGCTCAGAAGAGAGACCCTGAAGTCCAGCGAGACAGTCACTATCTTCATCAATGTCTTGATGGTCTTGCACAGGGTTTCTTGAGAGACAGTCGGCAGCTTGGTGTTTTCTTCCACTTTGGTACACTATGGTAATGTCATACTCTTGAGGACGTAGTGGCTCTGAGCACTATGGGACTTAACATCTACGGTCATCAGTCCCCTAGAACTTAGAACTACTTAAACCTAACTAACCTGAGGACATCACACAACACCCAGTCAACACGAGGCGCAGAAAATCCCTGACCCCGCCGGGAATCGAACCCGGGAACCCGGGCGTGGTGAGCGAGAACGCTACCACACGACCACGAGCTGCGGACGAGGACGTAGTGCCTACCTGGCGAGTCCTCCTGCTAGATACTTAAGACCTGTCAACCAACGAAGTCTGAGAACACTATAATGTCATGTAAATAACAAAGACACATCGTCCACTTCAGGTGACTTAGAAGATTATCCATCACCCGTTCAAAAGTTGCTGGTGCATTACACAAACCAAACGGCATTACCTTAAACTCATACAGGCCCTCAGGGGTGATGAATGAGGTTCTCTCACGATCAGGCTCACCTACTTCGATTTGCCAGTATCCCGAGTACATGTCCACGGTTGAGAATAACTTAGCCACCTTCAGACAATCTAGTGCATCGTCAATTCGTGGAAGGGGGTTAACGTCCATTTTAGTTATCTTATTAAGCTTCCTGTAATCAACACAAAAGCGCCAACTGCCATCCTTCTTCCTGACGAAAACCACTGGTGACGACCATGGGCTCTGAGAAGGCCGAATGATGTGATTCTTCATCATTTTCTTTACCTCGTCGCGAATTATTCGCCGTTCTGTTGCTGACACACGGTATGCTCTCTGGCTTATTGGTTGACGGACTCCAGTGGTAATCCAGTGCTTCACCGTTGATTTGTCTAATTTGCTCTTGACCTGTTGATCGGAGCATTCACAGAGCTCTTGCAGAATGGCAAGTAGCTTCTTCTGTTGTTCCTCAGTGAGATCTGGTGATAGTCGAGCTAGAAGAACTTGTCTCGTAGTGGCAGCGCCAATTTCGCCCACAGACTCGGCATGGCAGGTTTCTATGACGCTCTGCTGTTCTTCAAATAACGGCTCAGCGTTTGCTACGCTCATGCGTCTTTGGAAGGATCTGCGGTTCTCGGCGACAGTTAACTATACACAGTTCACCGAATCCGTTCTTAAAAGAGGCGACAGAGGCTGGGATGACCAAGTTATTCTTCAGTGGTATGCTTCTCTTACATTCCACTACAAGATCCATGGATTGATGCATGGCATGACACGTGACCGTTACTTTTCTAGTGATGACTGCAGGAATGACCACTTCATCCAGCACACATAGTCTCACACACTCGGATGCACATCTTCCTGTCCACAGTATCTCATCTTGTCTAGCATAATCTTCGAGCGACCACAATCTATAACTGCCTGAGAAGCTTTCAAAAAGTCCCCTCCGAGAATGACGGCATGAATGCACTCTCTTAAGACGATGAATTCTAAGGGTTGTGTGTAGGCACTTATACCCACACAAACGACACAGCTTCCTGTAAGTTTTACATATTTCCCATTAGCCACCTTCAGCAGGGATGTTTTGCTGTCGACTAATACTGTTTTCTGCAACTGGCGACGGTGCTTCTCCGAAATGATTGAATATGATGCTCCAGAGTCCACAAGAGCATGGGCTGGTCGGCCATCCGTCAGAATATCGACGTAGTTTCCTATCATTTTTGTAGTGATCGACGGCGGAGGATTTTTCTCTTCGGCGGCCTCACCTTCAAGGAAGTCGCACCTTTAGTTTTCCAGGTTGCAGCGGCTAGGTGATCGGTTGGAGCTTCCAAACAGCGATGGAGACCTTGATCGGTGTGATGGGGTGGCCTAGCTCAGATGGTAGAGAGCTCCCTTGGCGTGCGAGAAATACTGGGATCGAGACCCAGCGCCTCCACCAGAATAATGCCACGTAGAAGAAGGTGTAATTAGATGAATGACGAACGCTAACTTTGCTTATCGAAGGTTTATTCACACTTGCACATACAAGAGCGCGGAGCGAACTAACTGCCGAACTTCGTCAGCTCTGGTTGACACCTGGCCGATGTAGTCGTCTTCCACGTCATCAGGATGTAACGGAAACAGTTAGCCAAAAAATAAAAAGAAACTACTTCATGCCTCCCATTAAATGGCAACAATTTTACCAAATTGCAATAGAATCCATACAGCGTTACTTTTTGTTTGTATCAGTGTGTGTTGTTTGTATACAGGGTGTTACAAAATGGTACGGCCAAATTTTCAGGAAACATTCCTCACACACAAAGAAAGAAAATATGTTATGTGGACATGTGTCCGGAAACGCTTACTTTCCATGTTAGAGCTCATTTTATTACTTCTCTTCAAATCACATTAATCATGGAATGGAAACACACAGCAACAGAACGTACCAGAGTGACTTCAAGCACTTTGTTTCAGGAAATGTTCAAAATGTCCTCCGTTAGCGAGGATACATGCATCCACCCTCCGTCGCATGGAATCCCTGATGCGCTGATGCAGCCGTGGAGAATGGCGTATTATATCACAGCCGTCCACAATACGAGTACGAAGAGTCTCTACATTTGGAACCGGCGTTGCGTAGACAAGAGCTTTCAAATGCCCCCATAAACGAAAGTCAAGAGGGTTGAGGTCAGGAGAGCGTGGAGGCCATGGAATTGGTCCGCCTCTACCAATCCATAGGTCACCGAATCTGTTGTTGAGAAGCGTACGAACACTTCGTCTGAAATGTGCAGGAGCTCCATCGTGCATGAACCACATGTTGTGTCGTACTTGTAAAGGCACATGTTCTAGCAGCACAGGTAGAGTATCCCGTATGAAATCATGATAACGTGCTCCATTGAGCATAGGTGGAAGAACATGGGGCCCAATCAAGACATCACCAACAATGCCTGCCCGAACGTTCACAGAACATCTGTGTTGATGACGTGATTGCACAATTGCGTGCGGATTCTCGTCAGCCCACACATGTTGATTGTGAAAATTTACAATTTGATCACGTTGGAATGAAGCCTCATCCGTAAAGAGAACATTTGCGCTGAAATGAGGATTGACACACTGTTGGATGAACCATTCGCAGAAGTGTACCCGTGGAGGCCAATCAGCTGCTGATAATGCCTGCACACGCTGTACATGGTACGGAAACAACTGGTTCTCCCGTAGCACTCTCCATAGAGTGACGTGGTCAACGTTACCTTGTACAGCAGCAACTTCTCTGACGTTGACATTAGGTTATCGTCAACTGCACGAAGAATTGCCTCGTCCATTGCAGGTGTCCTCGTCGTTCTAGGTCTTCACCAGTCTCGAGTTATTGGCTGGAATGTTCTGTGCTCCCTAAGACGCCGATCAATTGCTTCGTACGTCTTCCTGTCGGGACACCTTCGTTCTGGAAATCTGTCTCGATACAAACGTACCGCGCCACGTCTATTGCACCGTGCTAATCCATACATCAAATGGGCATCTGCCAACTCCGCATTTGTAAACATTGCACTCACTGCAAAACCACGTTCGTGATGAACACTAACCTGTTGATGCTACGTACTGATGTGCTTGATGCTAGTACTGTAGAGCAATGAGTCGCATGTCAAACAAGCACCTTCCTTCCACTGGGCCAACTGGCGGTGAATCGAGGAAGTACAGCATATACTGACGAAACTAAAATGAGCTCTAACATGGAAATTAAGCGTTTCCAGACACATGTCCACATAACATCTTTTCTTTATTCGTGTGTGAGCAATGTTTCCTGAAAGTTTGGCCGTACCTTTTTGTAACACCCTGTATAGTGGTAGGAATCAGTAGTGTGTAATGAACTTATTGTTATATGATTTTCATTAAATTATTATAAGAATGACCAGGAGAAAGAAAACTGGCGTTCTACGGATCGGAGCGTGGAATGTCAGATCCCTTAATCTGGCAGGTAGGTTAGAAAATTTAAAAAGAGAAATGGATAGGTTAAAGTTAGATATAGTGGGAATTAGTGAAGTTCGGTGGCAGGAGGAACAAGACTTTTGGTCAGGTGATTACAGGGTTATAAATACAAAATCAAAAAGGGGTAATGCAGGAGTAGGTTTAATAATGAACAAAAAATAGGAGTGCGGGTTAGCTACTACAAACAGCATAGCGAACGCATTATTGTGGCCAAGATAGACACAAAGCCCATGCCTACTACAGTAGTACAAGTTTATATGCCAACTAGCTCTGCAGATGATGAAGAAATAGATGAAATGTATGACGAGATAAAAGAAATTATTCAGGTAGTGAAGGGAGACGAAAATTTAATAGTCATGGGTGACTGGAATTCGATAGTAGGAAAAGGAAGAGAAGGAAACACAGTAGGTGAATATGGAATGAGAGTAAGGAATGAAAGAGGAAGCCACCTGGTAGAATTTTGCATAGAGCATTACTTAATCATAGCTAACACTTAGTTCAAGAATCACGAAAGTAGGTTGTATACATGGAAGAAGCCTGGAGATACTGGGAGGTTTCAGATACATGTATAATGATAAGACAGAGATTTAGGAACCAGGTTTTAAATTTCCAGAGGCAGACGTGGACTCTGACCACAATCTATTGGCTATGAACTGTAGATTAAAACTGAAGAAACTGCAAAAAGGTGGGAATTTAAGGAGATGGGACCTGGATAAACTGAAAGAACCAGAGGTTGTAGAGAGTTTCAGGGAGAGCATTAGGGAACAATTGACAAGAGTGGGGGAAAGAAATACAGTAGAAGAAGAATGGGTAGCTTTGAGGGATTAAGTACTGAAGCCAGCAGAGGATCAAGTAGGTAAAATGACGAGGGCTAGTAGAAATCCTTGGGTGACAGAAGAAATATTGAATTTAGTTGATGAAAGGAGAAAATATAAAAATGCAGTAAATGAAGCAGGCAAAAAGGAATACAAACATCTCAAAAATGACATCGACAGGAAGTGCAAAATGGTTAAGCAGGGATGGCTAGAGGACAAATGTAAGGATGTAGAGGCTTGTCTCACTAGGGGTAAGATAGATACTGCCTACAGGAAAATTAAAGAGACCTTTGGAGAGAAGAGAACCACTTGTATGAATATCAAGAGCTCAGATGGCAACCCGGTTCTAAGCAAAGAAGGGAAGGCAGAAAGGTGGAAGGAGTATATAGAGGGTTTATACAAGGACGATGTACTTGAGGACAATATTATGGAAGTGGAAGAGGATGTAGATGAAGACGAAATGGGAGATAAGATACTGCGTGAAGAGTTTGACAGAGCACTGAAAGACCTGAGTCGAAACAAGGCCCCGGGAGTAGACAACATTCCATTAGAACTACTGATGGCCTCGGGAGAGCCAGTCATGACAAAACGATGTGAGACAGGCGAAATACCCTCAGACTTCAAGAAGAATATAATAATTCCAATACCAAAGAAAGCAGGTGTTGACAGATGTGAAAATTACCGAACTATCAGTTTAATAAGTCACAGCCGCAAAATACTAACGCGAATTCTTTAGAGACGAATGAAAAAACTGGTAGAAGCGGACCTCGGGGAAGATCAGTTTGGATTCCGTAGAAATGTTGGAACACGTGAGGCAATACTGACCTTACGACTTATCTTCGAAGAAAGATTAAGAAAAGGCAAACCTACGTTTCTAGCATTTGTAGACTTAGAGAAAGCTTTTGACAATGTTAACTGGAATACTCTCTTTCAAATTCTGAAGGTGGCAGGGGTAAAATACAGGGAGCGAAAGGCTATTTACAATTTGTACAGAAACCAGATGGCAGTTATAAGAGTCGAGGGGCATGAAAGGGAAGCAGTGGTTGGGAAAGGAGTGAGACAGGGTTGTAGCCTCTCCCCGATGTTATTCAATCTGTATATTGAGCAAGCAGTAAAGGAAACAAAAGAAAAATTCGGAGCAGGTATTAAAATTCATGGACAAGAAGTAAAAACTTTAAGGTTCGCCGATGACATTGTAATTCTGTCAGAGACAGCAAAGGACTTGGAAGAGCAGTTGAACGGAATGGACAGTGTCTTGAAAGGAGGATATAAGATGAACATCAACAAAAGCAAAACGAGGATAATGGAATGTAGTCAAATTAAGTCGGGTGATGCTGAGGGAATTAGATTAGGAAATGAGACACTTAAAGTAGTAAAGGAGTTTTGCTATTTAGGGAGTAAAATAACTGATGATGGTCGAAGTAGAGAGGATATAAAATGTAGACTGGCAATGGCAAGGAAAGCGTTTCTCAAGAAGAGAAATTTGTTAACATCGAGTATAGATTTAAGTGTCAGGAACTTGTTTCTGAAAGTATTTGTATGGAGTGTAGCCATGTATGGAAGTGAAACATGGACGATAACTAGTTTGGACAAGAAGAGAATACAAGCTTTCGAAATGTGGTGCTACAGAAGAATGCTGAAGATAAGGTGGGTAGATCACGTAACTAATGAGGAGGTATTGAATAGGATTGGGGAGAAGAGAAGTTTGTGGCACAACTTGACTAGAAGAAGGGATCGGTTGGTAGGACATGTTTTGAGGCATCAAGGGATCACAAATTTAGCATTGGAGGGCACCGTGGAGGGTAAAAATCGTAGAGGGAGACCAAGAGATGAATACACTAAGCAGATTCAGAAGGATGTAGGATGCAGTAGGTACTGGGAGATGAAGAGGCTTGCACAGGATAGAGTAGCATGGAGAGCTGCATCAAACCAGTCTCAGGACTGAAGACCACAACAACAACAACAAGAATGACCATAAAACTAGGTTTGGTTATTTTAAAGCTCCGTGAAATATTAAGTATTTCAAGAGAATTCCGTAGCCACACATCGAAGAAGCAACGACAGAAATTAAAGGAAGTTTGAAGAGTGGGATTAAAACTCGTGATGAAAGGATATCAATGATAAGATTCAGTGATCACTTTGCTATCCTCAGTGATAGAGAAGAACAATTGTGAGTTGTGCTGAATGGAATGAATAATCTGATGAGTACAGATTATGGGTCGATGATAAAACGAAGAAATACGAAAGGAATGAGGAGTATCAAAAACGAGAATAGCGATCAACGTAACATCAGACTTCGGGAACTCGAAATAGACTGAGTTAAGGAAACCTGCTAGCTTGGAAGCGAAATGACACGAGACGAATAAAGCATGGAAGATATAAAAAGGAGACTGCCACAGGCGAAAAGGGCATCCCAGACCTGTGTGGCAAGTTGTAGATATTCATCCCTCGACCAAACAATTAACATTGTTTTGAACAATGATTCCATGCTTGAATCTGATGCCATTTCTAAGAGATTCAGAAGTTCCATTTGACACATCCCGGCTTCTGAAAATTAGGTAGAAACGAATTCTGAACCATCTATTCATTTTCCGTTTAGTGTTCTGGTCTTCAGCAAAATACGTCTCAAAAGATGTGCACATATTATAGAGACATAGGCCCAATTATCCAAATATTTCGTTTGGTAAATCTGATCTCACCAACAAAAAATTCACTGTTAAAAAGCTTTCTAGCTCTATCTTGCCAAAATAAACAGTGCAGAAATCTATTTTTAAGGCGGTTATTTTGTTATTAGCATTGAAAACTGTCGTCAGTTATTTTAGTATCAATCACAGACATTAATATGATGTAGATGCTTCTGAGGTTGTACTTTTGCAGTATATCACTGTATAGTTGTGAATCATGCATAGAATGTGGGATCACCATGAAAGAAGAGAATCGAAGCTGTTGAAATACGGTGCAATAGAAGGGTGTTGAAAATTAGGTGGAGTGGTGAGATAAGAAACGAGGATTTCTCCACAGAATCGGGGAAGAATGGAACATACGGGAAACCGTGACAAGTAGATGGGACAGGATGACAGGTCATGTCTTAAGATATCAGGGAACCACCTCCATGGTTCTAGAGGTAGCTGTAGAGAGCAAAACCTGCTGGGGGAGACAGGGGCTGGAGTACTCGAGTAACCCAACATTAGTGGGAACAAACAGGCTTTGGATAGGCAGGCTGATCCGTTAGACACACCCACAGAAATGGCCTTCAGTTTTGACCCGCCTTGGAAATCCACTTATGTGGCCAGTTATTCACAAGTCAAAGACAGCCTATTAATGAAATGAGGCCACGGTGATCAATCCATGCAATAGATAACTTGTGAAAATGCTCTGAGAATCAATAATAATGAGGATAGGTATTAACTCACAGTAAAGATGATTGCTGAGCCACAGACAGGCACGTAGAAAAGACAACCACACTCTCACAACTAAACTTCCAGCCAAAACCTTTGTCAGAAAACGAGCACTGAGACACAACTCATGCACACACGACCGGCATCTCCGATGCACGACACCTCAGTAAACAAACCATTTCCTCTGCTGAGACAAAAACAAGATTTTTCCAGCGTTTTTTTCTCAAATTTCCCTGACACGTTTGAAATTCCCTTACTTCTACAACTTGTGGAAATCCTGTTTAAGCCATCAATAACCCCTGTCCTACATTTCCCCTCCATCTACCATCTGTACTGCTATGACCCTTAAAGGGGTTTAACCAATCAGTCAGATGAATGTCTGGGAGTCATTATCAGCGTGAATTTATTATTACCAAGTTATCTCCACAGCGATATCTAGCAGTTTGCACATGTAACAACTTATGCCTCTTCTCGTCGTCTGAATAGACTGTGTGAATTACATTGCCATAAAGCATCTTAGTTCTGTTAACTAACAGTCTTATAGGTGGTTCTGTCTACCGTTGATTATCATTATCTATACGCCCCACTTGTGGATGCGAACACTGTTCCACCTGTTTTCATAGCTGTGTTCTTGATCATGGTGTGCAACAGCCATGATCCTCCATCAGTTCACTGCAATGAGGTGTCTTACTTTATTTGTTTTCTTAACCACCATCATTTGAAGTACCACAGTTCCAAATTCAACCATCCAACTCTGGAATACATTATGGAGGAGTGAACAATTTGCTGTATACACTCCAACACGCAATGATCTTTGCTGAAATCAACTTGGCGATCCTTCAGGAAGAGGAATTTAATTGACAGCACATAGCAAAGCAGCTTTTAGACTGTTAGTACACTTTAAGGCATTATTGTCAAAAAGGCGCCCCCCCCCCCAGTCCTAATGAGATCTAGTCCGAGTGATTATGAACAATCATGAACAACTAAATAGCACTTAAAGCTGTCCCACGACATTGAACAAGAAGAGCATCATTCGACAATGGAGAAGCTGTACTGTGAGGTGCAAGAGCTTTCTTCCAATGACCCTCTCATAGTACTTGCTTTGGTACGAGCCGTAGACACAGGTCACTTACCTATTTGGAGGGTATACCAGGAATACAGCCTAGTACACGCATGCCACCTGCAGAATTGCATTCCTTTTAGTGCTTGGTAATTTACTTTCACGACATCTAGTAGTGCGAATACGCTCAACTGATGGTAAGCGGAAAAAACGAACATCCGTATATTGATGCGCGAGCTCTGATTTCCCTTACTTTATTACGGTGATCGTTTCTTCCTTTGTAGGTCGGCGTCAACAAAATATTTTCGCATTCTGAGGAGAAAGTTGATGATTGAAATTTCGTGAGAAGATTCCGCCGCAACTAAAAACGCTTCTGTTTTAATGATGACCACCCCAAATCCTGCATTAATTCAGTGACACTGTCTTCCCTATTTAGCAATAATGCAAAACATGCGATAGACGATGGTTGTAGTGATCGCTATAGCAAGCAGAAACCTACAGAAACCAGTGTTTGAACGCTGGCTTCTGTTTTAACCAGAACTGAGGTGGAATCTTCGTCCATGTCGGTCAGGGGCCTCAAGATGGCGTAGTAAATCGCCGAAACTGTTAGCCAAATAAAATAAGTTTGGAAATTAGACCGCCGGAAAGTGTTTGATTTATCATCATCTAGCGAACAACCGAGGGCCGCAACCATCTCTGAAAAGATGAACATACAGAGATTATACAATGAGGTGACGAAAGTCGTGGGATACCTTCTAATATCGAATCGGACCTTCTTTTGCCCGGTGTAGTGCAGGAACGCGACGTGACATGGCCTCAACAAGTCGTTGGAAGTCCCAAGCGTTGCCAGTGCACGCTCTTGTGCACAAACTGACCCGTGTACCTCCTTCCTGGTTGAACGACTGTATCTGATAGCCTGTAGGACCCCCTCCGTTTAATAGGCGCTGCTCATGCACTGTTGTTTACATCTTTGGGCGGGTTTAGTGACATCTCTGGACACTCAAAGGGACTGTGTCTGTGATACAGTATCCACCGTCTACGTTTACCTTCAGGAGTTCTGGGAACCGCGGTCATGCAAAACTTTTTTGATGTGTTTATATCAGGATACTGAAAGGGTAGTACAGTCCGTAAACGGAGGAGAAAATTCAGTAGTCATGGGGGACTGGAATGCAGTTGTAGGGGAGGGAGTAGAAGAGAGGGTTACGGAAAGTATGGACTTGGTGGTAGAAACGAGAGAGGAGAAACACTGAGTTGTGCAATAAATATCAGTTAGTAATAGCGAATACTCAGTTCAAGAGTCGCAAGAGGAGAAGGTACACTTGGAAAAGGCCAGGAGATACCAAAATATTTCAGTTAGATTACATCATGGTCAGGCAGAGATTCCGAAATCAGATGTTGGATTGCAAAGTTTACCCAGGGGCAGATATAGACTCAGATCACAATTTAGTAACGATGAAGAATGGGCTGAAGTCTTATTTTATCGTGATGATCATTTCTCCCTATGTAGGTGGGTGCCAACATATTGTTTTCGTAATCTCAGGGGAAAACTGGTGGTTGAAATTTGTGAGAAGATCCCGTCGCAACGAAAAAAGTCTTTGTTTTAATGAGTGCCACTCCATTTCACGTATCATGCCTGTGGCACTATCTCCCCTATTTCGCGACAATACAAAACGAACTTTCTTTCTTTGAACTTTTTCGGTGTTATCCGTCAATCCCACCTGATGCGGATCCTAAGCTGTACAGCAATAATCTAGAATATGGCGAATAAGCGTGGTGTAAGCAGTCTCTTTAGTAGACCTGTTGTACCTTCTAAGTGTTCTGCCAACGAATCGCAGTCTTTGGTTTGCTCTACCCACAACATTATCTATGTAATCGTTCCAATGTAAGTTATTTGTAATTGTAATCCGTAAGCATATAATTGAATTTAAAGCCTTCAAATTTGTGTGATTTGTCGCATATTCGAAATTTAGCGGATTTCTTTTAGTACTCATGTGAATAACTTCATACTTTTCTTTATTCTGGGTCAATTGCCACTTTTCGTACCATACAGATATCTTATCTAAATTATTTTGCAATTTGTTTTGGTCATCTGATGACTTCATAAGACTATAAAGGACAGCATCATCTCCAAACGTGGTCTAGTGGCTAGCGTTGCTGCCTCTGGATCACGGGGTCCCGCTTTCGATTCCCGGGCGGGCTGTCGATTTTCTCTGCCCGGGGACTGGGTGTTTGTGTTGTCCTAATCATTTCAACATCATCATCATCATCATCATCATCATCATTCATGAAGTGGCTAGACTGGATTGTGTAAAAATTGGACTGTGACAAAAATTGGGACTTTGTACGGGCGCTGATGACCGCGCAATTGAGCGCCCCACAAACCAAACATTGTCAGCATCATCATCTGCAAACAATCTAAGACGGCTACTGAGATTGTCTCCTATGTCGTTAATATAGATGAGTAACAACAGAGGGCCTATAACACTTCCTTGGGGAACGCCGGATATTACTTCTGTTTTAGTCGATGACTTTCCGTTTATTGCTACAAACTGTGACCTTTCTGACAGGAAATTGCGAATACAGTCCCACAACTAAGGCGATATTCCATACGCACGCAGTCTGGTTAGAAGACGCTTGTGAGAAACGGTGTCGAAAGCCTTCTGGGAATCTAAAAATATGGAACCAATTTGACAAAAAAAATTGTTCAAATGGCTCTGAGCACTATGGGACTTAACTTCTTCGGTCATCAGTCCCCTAGAACTTAGAACTACTTAAACCTAACTAACCTAAGGACATCACACACATCCATGCCCGAGGCACGATTCGAACCTGCGACCGTAGCGGTCGCGCGGTTCCAGACTGTAGCGCCTAGAACCGCATGGCCACTGCGGCCGGCGAACCAATTTGACATCCCCTGTCGATAGCACTCATTACTTCATGATTATAAAGAGCTAGTTATGTTTCATAAGAACGATATTTTTTGAATCGGTGCTATGTATAAATAAATAGTTTTCTTCGACGTTCTTATAATGTTCGAACACAGTATATGTTCCAAAATCCTACTGCAAATCGACCTTAGTGATATGGGCCTGTAATTCAACGAATTACTGCTACTTCCCTTTCTGGGTACTTGTGTGACTTGAGCAATTTTCCAGTCTTTAGGTACGGATCTTCCTGTGAGCGAGCGGTTGTATTTAATTGCTAAATATGGAGCTATTGTATCAGCATGCTCCAGTTTATTAAGTGATTTAAGCTGCATTGCTACACCGAGAATGTCTACTTCCATGTTTCTCATCTTGGCAGTTGTTCTTGATTGGAATTCGGGAATACACTCCTGGAAATGGAAAAAAGAACACATTGACACCGCTGTGTCAGACCCACCATACTTGCTCCGGACACTGCGAGAGGGCTGTACAAGCAATTATCACACGCACGGCACAGCGGACACACCAGGAACCGCGGTGTTGGCCGTCGAATGGCGCTAGCTGCGCAGCATTTGTGCACCGCCGCCGTCAGTGTCAGCCAGTTTGCCGTGGCATACGGAGCTCCATCGCAGTCTTTAACACTGGTAGCATGCCGCGACAGCGCGGACGTGAACCGTATGTGCAGTTGACGGGCTTTGAGCGAGGGCGTATAGTGGGCATGCGGGAGGCCGGGTGGACGTACCGCCGAATTGCCCAACACGTGGGGCGTGAGGTCTCCACAGTACATCGATGTTGTCGCCAGTGGTCAGCGGAAGGTGCACGTGCCCGTCGACCTGGGACCGGACCGCAGCGACGCACGGATGCACGCCAAGACCGTAGGATCCTACGCAGTGCCGTAGGGGACCGCACCGCCACTTCCCAGCAAATTAGGGACACTGTTGCTCCTGGGGTATCGGCGAGGACCATTCGCAACCGTCTCCATGAAGCTGGGCTACGGTCCCGCACACCGTTAGGCCGTCTTCCGCTCACGCCCCAACATCGTGCAGCCCGCCTCCAGTGGTGTCGAGACAGGCGTGAATGGAGGGACGAATGGAGACGTGTCGTCTTCAGCGATGAGAGTCGCTTCTGCCTTGGTGCCAATGATGGTCGTATGCGTGTTTGGCGCCGTGCAGGTGAGCGCCACAATCAGGACTGCATACGACCGAGGCACACAGGGCCAACACCCGGCATCATGGTGTGGGGAGCGATCTCCTACACTGGCCGTACACCACTGGTGATCGTCGAGGGGACACTGAATAGTGCACGGTACATCCAAACCGTCATCGAACCCATCGTTCTACCATTCCTAGACCGGCAAGGGAACTTGCTGTTCCAACAGGACAATGCACGTCCGCATGTATCCCGTGCCACACAACGTGCTCTAGAAGGTGTAAGTCAACTACCCTGGCCAGCAAGATCTCCGGATCTGTCCCCCATTGCGCATGTTTGGGACTGGATGAAGCGTCGTCTCACGCGGTCTGCACGTCCAGCACGAACGCTGGTCCAACTGAGGCGCCAGGTGCAAATGGCATGGGAAGCCGTTCCACAGGACTGTATCCAGCATCTCTACGATCGTCTCCATGGGAGAATAGCAGCCTGCATTGCTGCGAAAGGTGGATATACACTGTACTAGTGCCGACATTGTGCATGCTCTGTTGCCTGTGTCTATGTGCCTGTGGTTCTGTCAGTGTGATCATGTGATGTATCTGACCCCAGGAATGTGTGAATAAAGTTTCCCCTTCCTGGGACAATGAATTCACGGTGTTCTTATTTCAATTTCCAGGAGTGTATTTACTTCGTCTTCTTTGGCGAAGGCGTTTCGGAAAACCGTGTTTAATAGCTCTGCTTTAGTGGCACTGTCATCAGTGACTTCTCCGCTGTTATCGCGCCGTGAAGGTATTGATTGCGTCTTGCTAATGGTGTGCTTTATATATGACCAGAATCTCTTTGGGTTTTCTGCCAGATTCCGAGACAGAGTTTCGTTGTTGAAATTATTAAAAGAATCTCGCATTCAAGTACGCGCTATATTTCGAACTTCTTCAAAACACTGCGTATCTTGGGGATTTTGCGTTCTTTTCAATCTGGCATGCTATTTTCGTTGCTTCTGCAACAGTGATGTGACCGGTTTTGTGTACCATGGAGAATCAGTACCATCACTTATTAATTTATATGGTATATATCTCTCAATTGCCGTCGATTCTATCTTTTTGAAATCATTCCACATCTTTTTACGCTTGCATGATCAGATAGGAGAGAGTGAAGACTGTCTCTTAAAAAGGCGTTAAGAGCCTTTTTATCAGCTTTTTTTTAAATAGATGTACTTTGCGTTTCTTTTTGATGGTTGTAGGTGTTGCGATATTTAGCCTAGCAGCAACTGCCTTGTGGTCGCTACTCCCTGTATCCGTCATGATACTCTTTATCTGTCGAGGATTATTTGCGGCTGAGAGGTCAAGTATGCTTTCTCAACCATTTACGCTTAAAGCGGGCTCATGAACTAATTGTTCAAAATAATTTTTCGAGACTAGGCAGGAAGAATCAATACGCAAGACTGAAGAGATATGCTCGAAGTTGTCTGACGCTATAGACGCTGCCATAGTGAGTCGCTCAGTAGGCAACCGATGAGAAATTGACATCTCTAAACCGGGCAATAACAGAGTTTGGAAAAAAAGCCGTAGCTACAAGGAACGCAACTGAGAAGAAGTCATGGACGTACTCCAGTTAAAAGACGAAAGAAAGAAGCAGAAAAATGTTTAGGGAAATTCAGTAATACGGAAATACAAGTCACCTGGAACGAAACAGCCGGCCGGAGTCGCCGCGCGGTTCTAGGCGCTACAGTCTGGAACCGAGCGACCGCTACGGTCGCAGGTTCGAATCCTGCCTCGGGCATGGATGTGTGTGGTGTCCTTAGGTTAGTTAGGTCTAATTAGTTCTAAGTTCTAGGCGACTGATGACCTCAGACGTTAAGTCGCATAGTGCTCAGAGCCATTTTTTTGGAACGAAACAAACAGGGAGTGCAGAGAAGCTAACGCAAAATAACTGCATGAAAAACGTTAAGAGCTCGGAAAAGAAATGATTGTCGGAAAAATGGATTCAGTCAAAACAACCTTACGTGAAATCAAAAGCAATGGCGGTAACTTTTAAAGTTTAATGGGAATTCCGCAGTTAAATGCAGAGGAGAGAGCGGATAGGTGGAAAGAGTACATTGAAGACCTCCAGAAACCTCCAAGGCTTGCCTGTCACGTGGCAAGGGAAGAAACACGAGTCGACAGGGAAGAGATAGGGGATCTAGTATTAGAAACAGAATTTAAAAGAGCTTTGGATGACTTAAGATCTCATAAGGCAAAAAGGATAGATAACATTCCATCAGAATTCCTGAAATCATTGGAGGAAGTGGCAACAAAACGACTATTTTTGTTGGTGTGTAACTGGTGATGTACCATAAGACTTTCGGAAAAACATCGTCCATGCAAATCCAAAGATAGCAAGAGCCGACAAGTGCGAGAATTATCGCACAATCAGTTTAACAGCTCAGCGCCCAAGTTTCTGACAAGAATAACATACAGAAGAATGAAAAAGAAAATTGAGGATACATTAGAGGCCGATGAGTTTGGCTTTAGGACAGAAAAAGGCACCAGAGAGGCCGTTCTGACCTTGCGGTTGAAAACGGAAGGAGGACTGAAGAAAAATCGAGACACGTACTTAGCCGCGCGGGATTAGCCGAGCGGTCTCAGGCACTGCAGTCATGGACTAAGCGGCTGGTCCCAGCGGAGGTTCGAGTCCTCCCTCGGGCATGGGTGTGTGTGTGTTTGTCGTTAGGATAATTTAGGTTAAGTAGTGTGTAAGCTTAGGGACTGATGACCTTAGCAGTTAAGTCCCATAAGATTTCACACACATTTGAACATTTAGACACGTATTTAGGATTTTTCTACCTGGTGAAATCGTTCGACAATGTAAAATGGAGCAACATGTCCAAAATTCTGAGAAACGTAGGAGTGCGCTGTAGGGAAAGGCAGGTAATATGCAATACGTACAAGAACCAAGAGGGAACAGTAAGTCTGAAGACCATGAAAGAAGTGCTCGGGTTAAAAATGGTGTAAGGCAGGGACGTGGTCTTTCGTCGCTACTATTAGTCTGTACATCGAAGAAGCGATGACAGAAATGAAAGAAAGATTCAGTAGTGGGATTAAAATTCAGCGTGAAAAGATATCAATGATAAGGTTTGCCGATGACATTTCGATCATCGAAGAAAGAACGAAGTAATGAGAAGTGGCAGAAATGGAAACAGCGATGTACCGAAGACTTTCGGAAAAACGTCATGCACACAATTCCAAAGATAGCAAGAGCCGACAACTGCTTACAATATTAGGCAGGTGTACCAGTTACAACTGGGGATCAAGAAGTAGACGAAGTTAAGGAATTCTGTTACCTAGGCAGCAAAATAACCTATGGCGGACGGTGCAAGAAGGACATAAAAAGCAGACTAGAACCGGAGAAAAAGGAAATTATTGCTAAGAGAAATCTGCTGGTATCAAACATAGACCTCAATTTGAGGAAGACATTTCTTAGAAGGTACGTTTGGAGCACTGCATTGTATGGTAGTCAGATATGGACTGGGGAAGAACCAAAAAGTAAGAGAATCCAAGCCTTTGAGATGTGGTGCAGCAGAAGAATCTTGAAAATCGAGTGGACTAATAAGGTAAGGAATGAGGAGGTTCTCCGCAGAATCGGAAAGGAAAGGAACATATGGAAAACACTGACAAGAAGAAGGGACAGAATGAGGGGACATCTTTTAAGGCATTAGGGAGTAAGTTCCGTGGAATTAGAGAGTGCTGTAGAGGGTAACAACTGTAGAAGAAGACAGAGATGTGAATATACCCAGCAGATAATTGAGGACGTGGGGTGCATCTGCTACTCTGAGATGAAAAGGTTGGCACTGGAGAGGCATTTGTGATGATGTTTGGTTTGTGGGGCGCTCAACTTCGCAGTCATCAGCGCCCGTACGAAGTCCCGATTTTTGCACAGTATTTTTTTTATTTATATAACCTGGTCTGATTTGGGCCATCCGGCCTTCTCTTAAATCAGACCGGGGTTTCACACATACAGTACCTTTTTTACATCATGGTTACACAAGAAGAAGAGGAAAAGAAACTCGTACACCTGCCTAATAGGTAGACCCCTCGCGAGCACGCAGAAGTGCCACAACACGACGTGGCATGGACTCGACTAATGTCTGAAGCAGTGCTGGAGGAAATTGACACCATGAATCCTTCAGGCTGTCCATAAATGCGTAAGAGTACGAGAGGGTGGAGATCTTGTCTGAACAGCACGTTGCAAGGCATCACAGATATGCTCAATAATGTTCATGCTTGGGAAATTTGGTGGCCAGCTGAAGCGTTTAAACTCAGAAGGCTATTCCTGGAGCCACTCCGTAGCATTTCTGGAAGCGTAGGATGTCGCATTGTCCCGCTGGAATTGCCCAAGTCCGTCGGAATGCACAATGGACACGAATGGATGCAGGTGATCCGACAGGATGCTGTCAGAGTCGTATCTAGCCGTATCAGGGGTCCCACAGCACTCCAACTGCACACGTCCCACACCATTACAGAGCGTCCACCAGCTTGAACAGTCCCCTGCTAACATGCAGGGTCCATGGATTCATGAGGTTGTCTCTATACCCATAGACGTCTTTTCGCTCAATACAAATTGAAACGACACTCGTCCGACCACGCAACATGCTTCCAGTCATCAACAGTCCAAAGTCTGTGTTGACGGTCCCAGGAGATGGGTAAAGCTATGTGTCGTGAAGTCAACAAGATTAAACTAATGGGCCTTAGGCTCTGAAAGCCCATATCGATGACGTTTCGTTGAATGGTTCGCACGCTGACGCTTGTTGATGGCCCAACACTGAAATCCTCAGGGTTGCGCTTCTCTCACGTTGAACGATTCTCTTCGGTCGTTGTTGGTCCCGTTTTTGCAGGACATTTTTCGGAGATGTCGGAGACTTGATGTTTCACCGGATTCCTGATATTCTCAGTACAGTCGTGAAATGGTCGTACTGGAAAATCCCCACTTCACCGCTACCTCGGAGATGCTGTGTCCCATTGCTCGTGCGCCGACTATAGTACCACGTTGAAACGCACTTAAATCTTGATCACCTGCCATTGTTGCAGGAGTAACCGCTCTAACAACTGCGCCAGACACTTGTTGTCGGGGCCGGCCGTGGTGGCCGAGCGGTTCTAGGCGCTACAAAAAAATGGATCAAATGGCTCTGAGCACTATGGGACTCAACTTCTGTGGTCATAAGTCCCCTAGAACTTAGAACTACTTAAACCTAACTAACCTAAGGACATCACACACATCCATGCCCGAGGCAGGATTCGAACCTGCGACCGTAGCGGTCATGCGGTTCCAGACTGTAGCGCCTTTAACCGCTCGGTCACTCCGGCCGGCTCTAGGCGCTACAGTTTGGAACCGCGCAACCGCTACGGTCGCAGGTTCGAATCCTGCCTCGGGCATGGATGTGTGTGATGTCCTTAGGTTAGTTAGGTTTAAGTAGTTCTAAGTTCTAGGAGACTGATGACCTCTGAAGTTAAGTCCCATAGCGCTCAGAGCCATTTTTGAACTTGTTGCCGTACATAGGCGTTGCCGAGCGCAGCGCCGTATTCTGCCTGTTTACATATCTCTGTATTTGAATACGCAAGCCTATACCAGGTTCTTTTGCGCATCAGTTCATTTCCTCTATCAGTTCTCCTTTTACCGATCCCAGACTGACGAGCAATATTCAAGTACTAGTGGGAAGACAGTTTACTAAACTATCTCCTTTGTGAGTGGCCTACATTTGTTAAGGATTCTTCCAATGAAACCTTTCTTACGATTACTTCTACGTGGTCATTCCACTTTAAATCGCTCCTTGCGCATACTCCCAAGTATTTTATCGATGCGGCTGCTTATAGTGTTTATTCGACAATCGTCTACTCACACAACGACGTGTCTCTCCGCCTGTTCATGTGCAATATCTTTACACTGAGGGTCAACTACCAATCTTTGGCAAATCATCTGCATTTCGTTACACTTTTTTAGCGTTGCATATTCAGTGGATACATTAGCATCCGCGAGCGTCAAAAGTTACTTCCATGTCTGAAGATTTCTACTCGTTACTGCTAGGAACCGTGCCACACGAATCTATTTTTTAAATGACATTCTATTTTCTCTTTAGTCGTCCGGAAAATAAAAGTTGGGAGACTTGCTCCTCTAAATGTAAATAAGGCGGATTCGGTCTCGTGACCGCTCACGCAATCCCGAAGATCGTTTGACCTCACACGTTAAAGGCCTACTATGATTGCCTGTCACGGTTAACGAAACAAGCTCGTGACACGGAGCGGCTAGAATCTGTCCTCACTTCAGGTGCGACGCCGCACCGCAGCCGTAATAACCATCATTATTCGTGGAGCGTTTACGACGACACTCGGCGCGCCCGTCTACTTTCCCGGCGCGGTGCTATGGAGGGGGCGTGGCCCGTGCGTGCCGCACGCTAGGTACACACATACACTCACCTGCTGCCGCCGCCGCCGCCACTCCACAGCGGTACCTCGTTTCCCTAATTGGTGGCCCCGTTCCCTGTTTCCGGAGTTCCCTACGCCCCGCGTGAGCCTCAGGGCGAGGGGGACAGTGTCCACGCAGCAGATCCGGCCTCCTTCCGACGCCTGCATACCGGAGCGCATCCTGCAGCCGACACGTTTTCCCCCAAGGAGTCACCCATTCATATCTCTGCAGGGGGTCACGGCCACGCCACTAATCCTTAATGAACTGGTTGCCGTGTGGAGTTACACTCAAGCGCCAAAGAAACTGGTATGGGCATTGTTGTTGTTGTTGTTGTTGTTGTGGTCTTCAGTCCTGAGACTGGTTTGATGCAGCTCTCCATGCTACCCTATCCTGTGCAAGCTTCTCCATCTCCCAGTACTTACTGCAACCCACATCCTTCTGAATCTGCTTAGTGTATTCATCTCTTGGTCTCCCTCTACGATTTTTAACCTCCACGTTGCCCTCCAATGCTAAATTTGTGATCCCTTGATGCCTCAGAACATGTCCTACTAACCAGTCCCTTCTTTTTGTCAAGTAGTGCCACATACTCCTCTTCTCCCCAATTCTATTCAATACTTCATCATTAGTTATGTGGTCTACCCACCTAATCTTCAGCATTCTTCTGTAGCACCACATTTCGAAAGCTTCTATTCTCTTCTTGTCCAAACTTTATCGCCCATGTTTCACTTGCACACATGGCTACACTCCATACAAATACTTTCAGAAACGACTTCCTGACACTTAAATCTATACTCGATGTTAACAAATTTCTCTTCTTCAGAAACGCTTTCCTTGCCATTGCCAGTCTACATTTTATATCCTCTCTACTTCGACCACCATCAGTTATTTTGCTCCCCAAATAGCAAAACTCCTTTATTACTTTAAGTGCCTCATTTCCTAATCTAATTCCCTCAGCATCACCCGACTTAATTCGACTACATTCCATTATCCTCGTTTTGCTTTTGTTGATGTTCATCTTATATCCTCCTTTCAAGACACTGTCCATTCCATTCAACTGCTCTTCCAAGTCCTTTGCTGTCTCTGACAGAATTACAATGTCATCGGCGAACCTCAAAGTTTTTATTTCTTCTCCATGGATTTTAATACCTACTCCGAACTTTTCTTTTGTTTCCTTTACTGCTTGCTCAAAATACAGATTGAATAACATCGGGGAGAGGCTACAACCCTGTCTCACTCGCTTCCCCACCACTGCTTCCCTTTCATGTCCCTCGACTCTTATAACTGCCATCTGGTTTCTGTACAAATTGTAAATAGCCTTTCGCTCCCTGTATTTTACCCCTGCCACCTTTAGAATTTGAAAGAGAGTATTCCAGTCAACATTGTCAAAAGCTTTCTCTAAGTCTACATGGGCTTGAGTATTGAAATACAGAGACATGTAACCAGGCAGAATACGGCGCTTCGGTCGGCAACACCTATGTAAAACGACAAGTATCTGGAGCAGTTGGTAGATCGGTTACTGCTGCTACAATGGCAGGTTAGCAGGATTGCAGTGATATTGAACGTGGTGGCATATTCGTCGCACTAGCGACGGGACACAGCATCTCCGAAGTAGCGACGAAGTAGGGATTTTCACGTACGACCATTTCACGAGTGTACTGTGAATATCAGAAATCTGATAGAACATCAAATCTCGGACATCGCTGCGGCCGGAAAAAAGATCTACATGTACAGGGTTACTCTTCAATCCACACTTAAGTGCCTGGCAGAGGGTTCATCGAACCATTTTCATACTACTTCTCTACCATTCCACTCTCGAATGGCGCGTGGGAAAAAGGAACACACAAATCTTTCCGTTCGAGCTCTGATTTCTCCTTACGTAGGTGGGTGTCAACAAAATATTTTCGCATTCGAAAGAGATCTCGCCGAAAAGAAAACCGCCTTTGTTTCAGTGACTGCCACCCCAACTCGCGTATCATATCACTGTCACTCTCACCCCTATTGCGCGATAACATGAAACGAGCTGCCCTTCTTTGCACTTTTTCGATGTCCTCCGTCAATCCTACTTGGTCAGGATCCCACACCGTACAGTAATATTCCAGTAGAGGACGGACAAGTGCAATGTAGGCTGTCTCTTTAGTGGGTTTGTCGCATCTGCTAAGTGTTCTGCCAACAAAGCGCAGTCGTTGTTTCGCCTTCCCCGCAATATTCTCTATGTGGTCTTTCCAATTTAAGTTGATCGTAGTTGAAATTCCTATGTATTTAGTCGAACTGACAGTCCTCATATTTGTGCGATTTATCGTATACCCAAAATTTATCGAATTTCTTTTAGTACCCATGTGGTTGACCTCGCACTTTTCCTTGTTTACTGCCAATTGCCACTTTTTGCACCATACAGAAATTCTCTCTACATCATTTTGTAATCGGAATTGATAGTCTGATGATTTTACTAGACGGCAAATTACAGCGTCATCTGCAAAAAATCTAAGGGGGCTGCTCAGATTATCACCTAGATCATTTATGTAAATCAGGAACAGCAGACGGCCTATGACACTACCTTGCAGAACGCCAGATATCACTTCTGTTCTACTCGATGATACCGTCTATCACTACGAACTGTGACCTCTCTGAGAGGAAATCACGAATCCAGTCACACAACTTAGACGATACTCCATATGCACGCAATTTGATAAATAGTCGCTTGTGAGGAACGGTATCAAAAGCCTTCTGGAAATCTAGGAATATCGAATCGATCTGAGACCCCTTGTCGACAGCACTCATTACTTCATGGGAATAAAGAGCTAGCTGTGTTGGACTAGAACGATATTTTCTGAATCCGTGTTGGTTATGTATCAATAAGTCATTTTCTTCAAGGTGATTCATAATGTTCGACTATCGTATATGCTCCAAAATCCTACTACAAATTGAGGTCAGTGATATGGGTCTGTAATTCAGTGGGTTACTCCTATTTCCTTTCTTGAATATTGGTGTGACCTGTGCCACTTTCCAGTCTTTAGGAACAGACCTTTCGTCAAGTGAGCGGTTGTATATGATAGCTAAGACAGGCGCTATTGTGTCTGCATACTCTGAAGGGAACCTGATTGGCATACCATCTAGATCGGAAGTCTTGCCTTTCTTAAGTGATTTGAGTTGTTTCGCAACACCTAAGATATCTACTTTTATGTCACTCATGCTAACAGCTGTTCTGGTTTACAATTCTTGAATATTTAATTCATCTTCTTTCGTGAAGGAATTACGGAGAACTGTATTTAGTAACTCCGCTTTAGTGGTCCCATCATCGGTAACATTTACATCGCTATCGTGCGGTGACGGTATTGACTGTTATTCGCCACTGGTGTACTTTACATACGTCCAGAATCTCTCTGGGTTTTCTACCATATTTTGAGACAATGTTTCATTGTGAAAACTATTAAAAGCGTCTCGCATTGACGTTCGCACTAAATTTCGAGCTTCCGTGAGACTTAGCCAGTCTTGGGGATTTTGCGTTCTTCTGAATTTGGCATGCTTTTTTTCGTTGTTACTGCAAGAGACTTCCGACGTGTTTTGTCCTTCAGGAAAGGGACCAGTCACAGCTGAAGAGAATCGTTCAACGTGACAGAAGTGCAACCCTTCCATAAATTGCCGCAGATTTCAATGCCGGCCCATCAACAAGTGTCAGTGTGCTAACCATTCAACGAAACATTGTCGATCTGAAACTTCCTGGCAGATTATCGATCCGGAATTATCGATCTGGGCTGTCAGTTCCGAAGTCCCACTCGTGTACCGTTGTGGCAGCACGACACAAAGCTTTATGCCATGCCTGGGCGTGTCAACACCGACATTGGACTGTTTATGACTAGAAACCTGTTGCGTGGTCGGAAGAGACTCGTTTCATATTATATCGAGCGGATAGACGTATACGGGTATGCAGACAATCTCTTGAATCCGTGGACCTTGCATGTCAGCAGGGGACTGTTCAAGCTGGTGCAGACTCTGCAATGGTGTGGGGTGTGTGCAGTTGGAGTGAAGTGGGACCCCTGATACGTCTAAATGGTGACACGTACGTAAGCATCCTGTCTGATAACCTGCATCCATTCGCGTCCATTCTGCAGTCCGACGGACTTGGGCAATTCCAGCAGGACAACGCCGACACCGCACACGTCCAGAATTGCTACAGAGTGACTCCAGGAATAGTCTTCTGCGTTTAAACACTTCAGCTGGCCACCACATTTCCCAGACATGAACATTATTGAGCACACCTGGGATGTCTTGCTAAGCGCTGTTCAGAAGAGATCTCCACCCTCTCGTACGAATTTATGGACAGCCCTGCAGTATTCATGGTGTCAATTTCCTCCAACACAATTTTAGAAATTAGTCGTGTTGCGACAGTTTGCGTGTTCGCGGGGGCCGTACATGATATTAGGCAATGTGTACCAGTTTCTTCAGTTTATTTACTTTAGTTCCTGAACACTTTGTCGTAGTCGTCTTGGTCGGCCATAGAAGGACAGGTAGAAGGATATACAATCACGTTTTTGTAAGAGGGGCGTTCAATAAATAATGCAACAAATATTTTCTCGGCCACGATGGCTCTCAGTCCCAGATAACATGGATAAAGTACGCTACTGGCCATTAAAATTGCTACACCAAGAAGAAACGCAGATGATAGACGGGTATTCATTGGACAAATATATTATATACTAAATGTGATTACATTTTCACGCAGTTTGGATGCATAGATCCTGAGAAATCAGTACCCAGAACAACCACCTCTGGCCGTAATAACGGCCTTGATACGCCTGGGCATTGAGTCAAACAGAGCTTGGATGGCGTGTACAGGTACAGCTGCCCATGCAGCTTCAACACGATACCACAGTTCATCAAGAGTAGTGACTGGCGTATTGTGACGAGGCAGTTGCTCGGCCACCATTGACCAGACGTTTTCAGTTGGTGAGAGATCTGAAGAATGTGCTGGCCAAGGCAGCAGTCGAACATTATCTGTATCCAGAAAGGCCCGTACAGGACCTGCAACATGCGGTCGTGCGTTATCCTGCTGAAATGTACGGTTTCCCAGGGATCGAATGAAGGGTAGAGCCACGGGTCGTAACACATCTGAAATGTAACGTCCACTCTTCAAAGTGCCGTTAATGCGAACAAGAGGTGACCGAGACGTGTAACCAATGGCACCCGACAACATCACGACGAGTGATACGCCAGTATGGCGATGACGAATACACGCTTCCAATGTGCGTTCATCGCGATGTCGCCAAACACGGATCCGACCATCATTATGCTGTAAACAGAACCTGCATTCATCAGAAAAAAGGACGTTTTGCCATTCGTGTACCCAGGTTCGTCATTGGGTATACCATCGCAGGCGCTCCTGTCTGTGATGCAGCGTCAAGGGTAACCGCAGTCATGGTCTCCGAGCTGATAGTCCATCCTGCGGCAAACGTCGTCGAACTGTTCGTGCAGATGATTGTTGTCTTGCAAACGTCCCCCTCTGTTGACTCAGGGATCGATACGTGGCTGCACGATCCGTTACAGCCATGCGGATAAGATGCCTGTCATCTCGACTGCTAGTGATAAGGGGCCGTTGGGATCCAGCACGGCGTTCCGTATTACCCTCCTGAACCCACCGATTCCATATTCTGCTAACAGTCATTGGATCTCGACCAACACGAGCAGCAATGTCGCGATACGCTAAACCGCAATCGCGATAGGCTACAATCCGACCTTTATCAACGTCGGAAACGTCATTGTACGCATTTCTCCTCCTTACAGGAGGCATCACAGCAACGTTTCATCCGGCAACGCCGTTCAAATGCTGTTTGTGTATGAGAAATCGGTTGCAAACTTTCCTCATGTCACCACGTTGTAGGTGTCTCCACAGGCGCCAACCTTGTGTAAATGCTTTGAAAAGCTAATCATTTGTATATCACAGCATCTTTTTCGTGTCGGTTAAATTTCGCGTCTGTTGCACGTCATCTTCGTGGTGTAGCAATTATAATGGCCAGTAGTGTATTTAAATTTTAAAGGCGAGTATTCTGAGAAACAATAAAATGATTTGTACCAAAAAACTGTTTTGTTTCATTAGTTTTGTAAAAACTTAAAAGGCACCTCTGACACTTTCCGGTGCAGCGGTTTTCACTCACACACGCTACGCACGGCCCGCCTCAGCTGGCCACTGTCCGCAGCTGGGTCACGAGACGTGCCCGCCGACGCTCTCTCGCAGCGGAACCGCCGGGCCGGCCATTGTGCTGTCGCCGCCTGCTACTGCCACGCCGGAAGGACTCGGCCGCCGACTGCCGACAGCAAGTGCGCCTGCAGGGGCGACGTCCTTCCGGCAGCGAGCCGCCTCCTGGAGACCCACTCCACTTCCCGTCAGGCGACACCGAGAAGTCGGCGCAGCCCGCTGCCGGAAGACGGATTGCCCCTCACCATTACTGTCTGTCTTCACCCGCCGGCCCACTGTCGCTTTCTGCCCTTGTTCAGAGTCGCGTCCATGCTCACTGCCAACGCCTGGCCTACATTTCGTTTGGTATGCTCGACTCTTTCGGGACAGTTTCTTTCTTTCTAGACTACTGGCCATTAAAATTGCTACACCACGAAGATGACGTGCTACAGACGCGAAATTTAACCGACAGGGAGATGATGCTGTGATATGCACATGACTGGCTTTTCACAGCATTCACACAAGGTTGGCGCCGGTGGCGACACCTACGTGCTGAAATGAGGAAAGTTTCCAACCGATTTCTCATACACAAACAGCAGTTGACCGGCGTTGCCTGGTGAAACGTTGTTGTGATGCCTCGTGTAAGGACGAGAAATGCGTACCATCACATTTCCGACTTCGATAAAGGTCGGAATGTAGCCTATCGCGATTGCGGTTTATCCTATCGCGACATTGCTGCTCGCGTTGGTCGAGATCCAGTGACTGTTAGCAGAATATGGAATCGGAGGGTTCAGGAGGGTAATACAGAACGCCGTGCTGGATCCCAACGGCCTCGTATCACTAGCAGCCGAGATGACAGGCATCTTATCCGCATGGCTGTAACGGATTGTGCAGCCACGTATCGATCCCTGAGTCAACAGATGGGGACGTTTGCGAGACAACAACCATCTGCACGAACAGTTCGACGATGTTTGCAGCAGCATGCACTATCAGCTCGGAGACCGTGGCTGCGGTTACCCTTGACGCTACATCACAGACAGGAGCGCCTGCGATGTACTCAACGACGAACCTGGGTGCACGAATGGCAAAACGTCATTTTTTTCGGATGAATTCAAGTTCTGTTTACAGCATCATGATGGTCGCATCCGTGTTTGGCGACATCGTGGGGAACGCACATTGGAAGCGTATATTCGTCATCGCCATACTGGCGTATCACCCGCGTGATGGTATGGGGTGCTATTGGTTATACACGTCTCGGTCACCTCTTCTTCGCATTGACGGCACTTTGAACAGTGGACGTTACATTTCAGATGTGTTGCGACCCGTGGCTCTACCTTTCATTCGATCCCTACGAAACCGTACATTTCAGCAGGATAATACACGACCGCATGTTGCAGGTCCTGTACGGGCCTTTCTGGATACAGAAAATGTTCGACTGCTGCCCTGGCCAGCAAATTCTACAGATGTCTCACCAATTGAAAACGTTTGGTCAATGGTGGCCGAGCAACTGCCTCGTCACAATACGCCAGTCACTACTCTTGATGAACTGTGGTATCGTGTTGAAGCTGCATGGGCACCTGTACCTGTACACGCCATCCAAGCTCTGTTTCACTCAATGCCCAGGCGTATCAAGGCAGTTATTACGGCTAGAGGTGGTTGTTCTGGGTACTCATTTCTCAGGATCTATGCACCCAAACAGCGTGAAAATGTAATCACATGTCAGTTCTAATATAATATGTTTGTCCAATGAATATCCGTTTATCATCTGCATTTCTTCTTGGTGTAGCAATTTTAATGGCCAGTAGTGTATTAATGAATCGCTCTCCAGATTGACTTCTTTTTGTCCTTCTACACTCTCTCTCTCTCTCTCTCTCTCTCTCTCCCTCTCTCCCTCTCTCCCTCTCTCCCTCTCTCCCACCTCTTTTTCTTTGTAGGCCTACATCTACATCGCTATTCTGCAAATCACAAATCACACTTAAGTGCCTGACAGAGTGCTCATCAAACCACTTTCCCAATAGTTCTCTGTTACTCCATTCTCTAACAGCGCTCGGAACAAATGAACATTTATATCCTTCTGTGGAGCTTAGATTTCCCTTATTTTATTATGATCACCATTTCCTCCCTATATAATCGGTGTTAGCAAAATTTTCGTATTCGGAGGAGGAAGGTGGTGACTGAAGTTTCGTGAGAAGACCCCGCCACCGCGAAAAACGCCTGTCTTAATGATGCCCATTCCAAATCCTGTATAATATCCATTACACTCTCTCCCCTTTTTCTCGACAACACAAAACGTGGAGCTCTTCTTTGAACTTTCTCGATGTGTTCCGTTAATCCTTTCTGGTATGTATCCCATAGTAATCCAAAAGAGTAAGGACAGTCCCTAGTGCAGGCAATCTCTTTAATAGACCTCTTGCACCTTTTAAGTGTTCCGTCAATAAAACACAGCCTTTGGTTCGTCTTCCCAACAACATTTTCTATGTGGTCTTTCCAATTTATATTGTACGTAATCGTTATTCATACGTATTTAGTTTGGATTTATCGCGTAACCGATGTTTAACAGATTTCTTTTAACACTCATGTGGATGACCTCACACTTTTCATTATTTTGGGTCAGTTGCCAATTTTCGCACCACACAGATATCTTACCTAAATCGTCTTGCAACTGTTTTTGATCTTGTGACAACAAAACTAGATGATAAACGACAGCATGATACGCAAACAACCTAAGACGGCTGTCCAGATTGTGTCCTAAATCGTTTATATAGATCAGGAACATCAGAAGGCCTAGAACACTATCTTGAGGAACGCCAGAAATCACTTGTGTTCCACTCGATGATTTTCAGTCCGTTACTACGAACTGTGACTTCTTTAATAGGAAATCACGAATCCAGTGACATAACTGGGATGATACTCGTATTCCAAAAGCAAGCGATTTCACTACAAGCCGCTTGTGTGGTACAGTATCACGAGCATTATGGGAATCTAGAAATACGGGATCAATTTGAAATCCCTTGTCAGGGACGATGTTTTCTAAATGCGTGTTGATTGTGTGTAATTGACCGTTCTGTTCGAGGTAATTCATAATGTCCAAACACGACATATGTTCCACAATCCTGCAGCACATCGACGTTAATGATAATGATAAGGGCCTGCAATTAAGTGGATTACTCCTACTACTTTTCTTGAATATTGATGTGACCTGTGCAACTTTCCAATCTTTGGGTACGGATCTTTCGTTGAGTGATCGATTGTATATGATTGTTAGTATGGGGCTCTTGCATCAGCGCACGTACCGAGCGAGGTGGCACAGTGGTTAGCACACTGGACTCGCATTCGGGAGGACGACGGTTCAATCCCGCGTCCAGTCATCCTGAATTAGGTTTTCCGTGATTGCTAAATCGCTTCAAGCAAATGCCGGGATGGTTGCTCTGAAAAGGCGCGGCCGACTTCCTTCCCCATCCTTCCCTAATCCGATGAGACCGATGACCTTGCAGCTTGGTCTCTCTCCCCCCCCCCCCCAAAATCAAACAACCAATCAGCGCACGTAATTGGTAATCAGTCTGGGCCGGAAGACTTCGTGTGGCAGGAGAGGTTAGCAAGTGTGCTTACCGAGTCAGAAAATGGTACTATTTCCCCACCCGCTGCGTCTCAATGTAGCTCATGCTTGATGATTAACTCCTGAGCAATACCACATCATTGAAAGTATTGTTAATTAACATAAGTAAAAAAAGTAATGTGTAAGGTGGTAGTCGTGGTCTTGCGGTAGCGTTCTCGCTTCTCGTGCACGGGGCCCCGGGTACGATTCACGGCGGGGTCAGGGATTTTCCCTGCCTCGAGATGACTAGGTGTTGTTGTGTCGTCTTCATCACGAGGAAGGCAATGGCAAACCACCTCCGCTAGGACCTTGCCTAGTCGGCTGTGCGGGTCTCCCGAAACGTCCCCTACGCTCCTCGGAGTGTGGAACCTCATCATCATCGTAAGGTGGTGCATAAATTCGTAATGTTTTTCTATAAGTTTAGTACAAACAACAGATAAACGTAACAGAGCCTTTAGTCATCAACAATATATTCTCCTTCACAGTCTGCCAACGCTGCATTAAATCTTCGATTCTGCGACTGTAAAAATCACATGGTTGTTAGACGAAGAACTCTGCGAGCCACGTTAGGGGCATATTTTCATCCTCAAACGAAGTTCCTTGAAGGTTTTTCAATAGAGAGTGGAAAACGTAAAAAGGTGAATAAGATGGGTGCGGAATGTCTTGTCAGTTTGGCAGAATGCGGTCGGCCGTTATGGTGGTGTAGCATTACTTCAAGCAGTCTTTCTGGTGGTTGTTCATGGATTGCATCTATAAAACATCTCAGCTGGTGACGATGAATGTCAGCAGTGATGGTTACAACTTAGGGAAGCAATTCGTAGAACAATGCACCGTCGCTGTTCCACCAGATGCATAAAATTGTCGTTTGTGGATGCGCGCTGGTTTCAGGGAGTTGCTGCCTTGTTTTAGCTCAACCACTCGTTTCTTTTCCTCATGTTAGAAGAAAGACACCATTTCTCGTTACCACGATACGGCGTGGAGATGGTCGCTCTCGTTTACGAGCCAACTGATGATGAGCAAGCAGAGATTTACAAATGACCACCCACTGATTTTTGTGATTTTGGCTTAGAGTATACGGTATCCATACACCTGATTTTTTAACCTTCCCTGTTGCATGCAAATCTCGCACAATGCTGGAATGATCACAGTTCAACACGTTTGCCACTTCTCGAATACTCTGACGTGGATCATTGTATAGTGCCAATACGATTCTCCTTAAAACGAAAAAAAAAATTTTTCTTGACGTGCTCTGCACAGTGGCATACACGGCGCAAATGCTTCTGGTTGCCTCCACTGTTGTTACCTCTGTATTGAACTAAAAAAAAAATGGTTCAAATGGCTCTGAGCACTATGGAACTTAACTTCTGAGGTCATCAGTCCCCTAGAACTCAGAACTACTTAAACCTAACTAACCTAAGGACATCACACACATCCATGCCCGAGGCAGGATTCGAACCTGCGACCGTAGCGGTCGCGCGGTTCCAGACTTTAGCGCCTAGAACCGCTCGGCCACCCCGGCCGGCTATTGAACTCAAACAGAACAATATGTCGGAAATGTTTCCATTTCTCCACTTGGCACTCAATTTTATAATCTCCACAGCTGCGTTCACTATCTCCAAATGCCAAAATGGCAATATGTAAACTCAAATAGCAACAATGAACTACAAATAAACAAACCCATAGCAGATGTAATACCAACTTGCAAAACAAAAACTCTAAGAGCTTCTCCACCGACTTAAAAACTTGTTCAGGTATATACAAATGCAAAGTATGAGAGTTTGAAGCCAGTACCATCAACAGAGAAACAGTGTCCAAAGCGAACAACAAAACGGATAAGAGAAAATCCACTTTTTTTGGTAATTTTGGAATGCACCATATTACAGAAGCTACAAACAGCAGACTGTAACAGTATGTATAGTTGAGTGGAACCATCAACTTGAAATATGTGATTAATTATTTTGAATTTTTTTACGGTATTAATTGAAGAGTGTATTTGTGATATTAAAATAGAAAAGCATTACAGATTACCAACCATTTTGGTTCGACGTATAGAATTACAGCACCATATTTATTAGTTAATGTTACAAAGTGCTATCAGTGTTCATATTTGCAGTTATAGTCGAGTCTCGATAATTTGACACTCGAGAATTTGAACCTCTCAGGAATTTGAAATTTTTTCCCAGTGCCTTGAAAAATTCTCGATAAGCTGAAAAAAATCATCGTGTTTTGCTGTCCTCAGTAATTTGAAGTTATAGCGAAGAGGGAATCTCACCAATACTTCATAATTTGAAGTCAAGGGTCCGTTACTCCCCAGAATGTGAAGTCCTCTACTTCCGTGACTCCCTCTGAAGTCCCCCCATGGAAATATACCTACTTCTGTGATTCGCAGTACAGGTTCATGCAACCTCTAACGCACCCTCTAATTTGTTTTCCCGGCCTATATCCTATTCAAACTGCAGTCTGGTTTCACAATGTCTTGTAGTCAGTCTGTGTTTCTTGAAACTGTGAAACGCCATGGGTGCTAGAAGAGACAAGCGCCTTTCAGTTAATGAAAAAGCTTATTATTGATGCTATGGAGAGTGGAATTTGGCAAAAGAGATGTAATAAAACAGTTCGCTATCTTACCAACTGCATTGTCGATGATTTTAGAAAATAAAGATTATGTCATTGGGAGTGTCACAGGAAGAGAAAAATAAGGTCAGGGCACATTTCCCCGTCTTGAGGAGTGCTTGCTCAAGTGGATAAATCAGCGTAGAGGGAACAAACGTTGCCGTTGGTGGTTTCATGTTAATGTAAGAAGGAAGTCTTCTGCTCAGTGTCTCGGGAGCGTAGAATTTGCGGCAAGAAAGGGGTGGCTGCCTAATTTTTAAAAAACGCCACGCCATCGCGTTAAAAAAGTCAGTCGAGAGAGTGTCAGAGGGAAAATTCTCTCTGTATTAAAAAATCGTGTAACTAGGGCCTCCCGTCGGGCAGACCGTTCGTGGGTGCAAGTCTTTCGATCTGACGCCACTTCGGCGACTTGCGTGTCGATGGGGACGAAATGATGTTGATTAGGACAACACAACACCCAGTCCCTGAGCGGAGAAAAATCTCCGACCCAGCGGGGAATCGAACCCGGGCCCTTAGGGTTGATATTCTGTCGCGCTGACCACTTTTTTTCCCTTTTTGTTCGCTTTAGTTCGTTGCATCTGCTCGGGGCGGACGTCGTAAGACATCCGTTTAAGTTCGTTGTTGATCTGTTAACTCAGTTTTTTATTACAGAGGGCACATTACCCTCTGACCGAACACGCTGAGCTACCGTGCCGGCAACCACTGAGGTACTGGGGGCGGACGCGGACCTCTCTGTATTGAAAAGACTGATGAACTAAAACAACTCTTTTGAATGGCTACGATCCACGTAACACATTTTTTTTATTTGTAACTGTCTCTCTGATTCCATCCTACATTTCAAAGACTAAAAGTCTCATAGAGCAAGGACAGAATAAAGTCCTGTTAGCCTGTAACATGAATGGATCTCAGAAATTGAAACCACTCATAGTAGGAATAGAAGCACTTCCCACAACTTATCGTTCAAAAAAAGTAATTAATGACGATAGAGTTGTTTAATGAGTGGTTGACCTCGGTAACAGTGATATGAAGAAGGAGAAACGCAAAATTTTACTGTTTTTGGACACCTGCTCCGTACATAGCGACCCACCACCATCAGATCAAGTAAAATCGATTTTTTCCCACCCAACCCGTCATCGATTTCGACCACTGGACCAGGACATAACACAAAATTTTAATTAAACATCTCTACCGCAAAGAAATTGTTTCACTTGTGCTGGAAAGCACTGAAAAAGAGGAGCAGATGAACGTTTTTTTGACTGCTATAACCTTATTAATACGGCCATTTGTCATTACTGGGAGACGCTTATGGAACCTCGTCTCCTAACGGCGGGAGAGAGGTTTGAGATGCTGCTATCTTGATACTATTTGCTCAAGTCCCATACATGTTATGTCGGAGGAAAAATGTCCTACTATTCCTGGTAACTGCTTCAGAAAGCGCGGGTTTGCAATGCAAAATGAAAAAGCGGAACAGCCATCAGAGTCACGACAGTTACACAACGAACTCAATCCCACCAGATTCAGGCTGGGAACTTCTACCCAGCTGTTGTGAGTTAAGTGACGAGGATTTCGTTCATGTTGATGACGACAAAAAGTGACAATTTCTTCCCAGCTCGCATCACCTTCGAAAATTCGCTGGACAACGCCAGGCAGAAGTCGTTCTTTCAAAAGAAAATCAAAATAACGTGTAACATTTTCATTCGCATGTTTTTCAGATATGCCGGCCGTTGTGGCCGAGCGGTTCTAGGGGCTTCAGTCCGCAACCGCGCTGCTACTATGGTCGCAGGTTCGAATCCTGCCTCGGGCATGGATGTGTGTGATGTCCTTAGTTTAGTTAGGTTTAAGTAGTTCTAAGTCTAGGGGACTGATGACCTCAGATGTTAAGTCCCATAGTGCTCAGAGCCATTTGAACCATTTTTTTTTTTTCAGATATGGGATAGTAAGGCGTACCGGGGAGCAGATACAGACTCAGGTCACAATCTGCTAATGACGGAAAGTAGCCTAAAGTTTAAGAGACTTGTCAAGAAAAATCAATGCGCAAAAAAGTGGATACGGAAATGTTAAGGAATAAAGAGATACGCTTGAAGTTCTCTGATGCCATACATATTGCGATAACGAAGATCGGTAGGCAGTTCATTTGAAGAGAATAGACATCTCTAAAAAGGGCAATCACAGAAGCTGGAAAGAAAAACCACGGATATCAGAGGAAACACTTCAATTGATCGACTAAAGAGGGAAGTAAAAAATTCGCAGGGAAGTTCATGAATACAGAGATACGAGTCACTTGGGAACGAAATAAATAGACATTCAGGGAAGCTAAGGCGAAATGGCTCCATGAGATCTTTGTCGGAAGGACTGACTCAGCATGCAGACAAGTCAAAACAACTTTCGTGAAATTAAAAACAAGGGCGATAACATTAGCAATGCAATGGGAATTTTACTTTTAAATGCAGAGGAGAGGGCATATAGATGTAAAAAGAACATTGAAGTCCTCAACGAGGGGAAGACTTATATAATGTCCTGATGGAAGAAGAAACCGGAATCGATATAGAATAGGTAGGGGATCCAGTACTTGAATCTGAATTTAAAAGAGCTTTGGAAGACTTCAGATCGAATAAGACAGAAGGGATAAATAACATTCAATCAGAATGTCTAAAATCATTGGGGGAACCTGCAAAAAAGCGACTATTTAATGTGTAGAATTTATGGGACAGCGATATACTATCTGACTATCGGAAAAACATCACCCACAGAAGTCTGAAGACTGCAAGAACCAACGAGTGCGAGAATTATCACACAGTCAGCTTAACAGCTCATGTATCCAAGTTGCTGACATGAATAATGTAAAGAAGGACGGAAAATCTGTTAGGTGACGATCAGTTTGGCTTCAGGAAAGGTAAAGGCACCAGAGAGGCAGATCTAACGTTGCGATTCATAACTGAAGCAAGACTAAAGAAAATTAAGACATTTTCATAGGATTTGTCGACCTGGAAAAATCGTTCGACAAAGTCAAACGGAGCAAGATGCTCGGAATTCTGAGGAAAACAGGGGTAAGCTATAGGGAAAAACTGCTACTACACAATATGTACAAGAACCAAGAGGAAACAATAAGATTGGAAGATCAAGAACGAAGCGCTAGGATTAAAACGGGTGTAAGAGAGGCACGTAGTCTTTCAGCCCTACTGATCCATCTATACATCGAAGAAACAATGACAGCAGTAAAATTAAAAAAGGGTTTAACGGTACAATCAAATTCGCGGTGAAAGGATATCGATGATAATTTTCGCTGATGACATTGCTGTACTCAGTGAAAGTGAAGAAGAATTACAGGATCTGCTAAATGGAAGGAACAGTCTAATGAGTACAGAATAAATTGAAGAGAGACGAAAGCAATGAGAAGTAGCATAAATGAGAACAGCGAGAAACTTAAAATCAGGATTGGTGATCACGAAGTAGATGAAGTTAAGGAATGATGCTACCTAGGGAGCAAAATGACCCTTGACGGACGGAGCAAGGATGACATAAAAGGCAGACTAGTACCGCCGGAAAGGGCATCCCTGACCAAGAGAAGTCTATTAATATAAAACATGGACCTTAATTTGAGGAAGAAATTTCTTAGAATGCACGTTTGGAGCACAGCATTGTACGGTAGTGAAACATGTATTGTGGGAAAACTGGAAAAGAAAAGACTCTAAGTATTTGAGATGTGGTGCTAAAGAATAATGTTAAAAATTAGGTGAATTGACAAGGTAAGGGATGAGGAGATTCTCTGTAGAATCGGCAAGGAAAGGATTACATGGAAAACACTGACAGTGAGAACTGACACGATAATAGGACATCTGTTAAAACACCGGGGAATAGCTTGCATGTGACTCAAGGGAGCTGTAGAGGGTATAAACTGTACAGGAAGAAAAAGATTGGAATACATCCAGTAAATAACTCACTGCTCTAAAAAAAAAAAAAAAAAAAAGTTGTTTCCACGTATATTTAAATGTACAGTGAGTATATTTCGTATACTTAATCTGAAACTGAAAACGGATTTCCCCAATTGGCTCTAGTTTCTTAGATACAGGTTGTCTCTGATGTGTAGCGTTCAATCGTTAAATTATCAGTAAATCAGTCATAAATTCCATAATTCTGTATGCCTGTTCATTTTATTTTGTGATTGCATATGTACAAATGTAATATTTTATATGTTCCACGTTATAGAGGAGAAGGTGAGATTATGGGACGTGGTAGTAATTTGAGACACCGTCTTGTGTCCCACAACTTCAAGAAGAGTCGGTTGGTCACACTGCTGCGTTGAAGGTCAGGGTCCCCCACCCCCATGTTTGTGCTCAGAGTGGCAGCCGAGCGAGGAAAGAGCGTGTGAGAGGACGCGATTTGTGTAATAGCTGTTAAAAGTTTTTGTTAGTGAAGAATTTCTCATTCATTGTATCAAGAAGAAGGTACGTCACTGTTAGTTATTATATTATAGCTAGTTAAATGTAAATATTAGATCATATTGTAATATATATTGACTTAGTAGTTCCACCTTATCATATTTATAATAATATATTTTTGCAAATATAACTTTTATTTTATTTTATTCTTTTCCTAGATAAACATGATATGTTGTTTCAACTCTCCTGATGTGTTCTGCTGTATTTGTGGAGAATACACTCTGCAAGAACAGTGGAAGAACATCACTCACTTTTTGAAACAGGCCTGTCTTGCGTATTTTGGGATTAAAGTGGGAGACCAAGATAAACAACGGGCTCCTCATAAAGTTTGCAAAAGCTGTGTCGAGTCTTTGGAGTGCCAATGGTGTGGCGAGAGCCAAAATACCACCACAACGATACTTATTTTTGCATTGTCAGTATAAAAGGTTTCAATCGCTACATGAAGCGTAAGTGTGAATATCCCCATTTAGAATCAGCAAGGCGACCTGTGCCACATAGCGATGGCATTCCTGTACCAGTGTTCACCACTCTGCCAAAACTACTTCCTTTAGATGACGATGATTTGCAGGACTTGAACACTAGTAGAAGTGAATCTAAATACGAAGGAGTTCCACTACACATCAGCTCTTCAGTCAAGAAGAGCTTAACGATTTGATAAGAGACCTCGGTCTTTCTAAACAGTCTTCTGAACTCTTGGCATCTAGACTAAATGAGGAGAATTGTCTACATCCAGGAACTAAAATCACAGCTTACCGGACAAGAAAGAATATCTACTTCCATACTTCAGTCAAGATGATGCACTTGTTTACTGCAGTGGCATCCGTTGTTTACTACTAAAAGTGGGACTACCAAAATATCAACCTCAAGACTGGAGGCTTTTTATCGACTGCTATATCAGAAGGCTAAAACTTGCATTGCTGCATAATGGTAACTGCTATACATCCGTTCCAATTGGCCACTGACAAAACTTCATCAGGAATACGAAAATATCCAGATGATTCTCCATAACCTTCGTTATAGTCAACGCCAGTGGCCTATCTGTGTTGATTTAAAAATGGCTAACTTTTGCTTGGACAGCAAAGTGGGTACACAAAATTTCCTTGCTTTATTTGCATGTGGGACAGCCGAGCAAAGCATGATCACAGGGAAAAAGTTTCAAGGCCATCAACAGATAGCTTTACTGTAGGGGCAGCTAATATCCTAAAAGAACCATTAGTTGACAGCGACACAATCATTCTTCCACCACTTCCCATCAAGCTTGGTCTAATGTAGCAATTTGTGGAAGTATTTGACGAAAATAGTGACTGTTTCAAATATATATACAAGTCATTCCCTGGACTCAGTAATGAAAAATAAAAAGCTGGTGTATTTGATGGACCCCAAATTCGGAAGCTTATATATGATTTGGGATTCATTAAAGTTATGAATTTCATTGAAGCATCTACCTGTAGGAGTTTTGTCTCTATTGTCAAGAATTTCTTGGGTAACCACAAAGCACATAATTATGAGGAACTGGTGCAAAACATGCTCAGAAACTCCAAAAGTTTGGGGGCTAATATGAGCATTAAGATTCACTACCTAGACAGCCATATTGATAGATTTCCAGACAATCTTGATGACTACAGCGAGGAAGAAGGTGAAAGATTCCATCAAGACTTTCAGGTGATGGAAGAACGATATCAAGGTAGATGGGACAAGCACATGATGGCAGATTACTGTGAAAACTTCAGCGTGACTGTCCTGAGGATCAACAAAAGAGAAAATCACACAGCCGGAGTTTTTCCATATGCTAATTGTAATGTTTTTAAAAGACTATGTTCTTCCTTTCTTCTTCTATTACACGCTGAATCGACAATGAAACTGAATTTTTGTGATCCTTTTCATATGTTTTTCTCATTTTCATTTGACTGTGTTCGCAGTGTATCTCAATTAATATTTTGAATTTTTGTTTGTTTGTTTATCTACATATTGTACGTTACCACAATAAATAGAGCCAATCTACCAAAACGAGTGACATATTCGACTTCAGGGCCATAAAATTACCCTAAATTCACTGTCAAGTGATTGGCAACAAAATCACTGTTGACCAGTGAATTGCGGACGTAGATTGCAAGTGCTGCTCTGAGATGAAGAGGTTGGAACAGGAGAGGAATTCGTGGAGTTCCTGCTCTAACCAATCAGATACCTGATGACTCAAAACAAAAAGTAATCCGATTTACGAAAGTAAATGCCCTCTTCTGTCAGCAAGTGGAGTATATAAGGTACATTATAACTACCACGAGATTGTGAATAGAAGAGCGAAATAACATAAAATTCTTTGCCAGCTAGGAAAAACAGAAAAATCAGCTGTAGTAGAGCATGTTCTTCCGACGGTAAACCAAGAAAACACAAAAATCAGCTGTAGTGGAGCATGCACTCCAGACAGGAAACCAAAATTGTCATCTACTATGACAAACTATGATCCACATCTACATAGAGAAGCCATCGAAATATAAAAGCATAGTGATGATTTTGATAGAAAAGGATCGGCCATCAAATTCAATGATATACGGACAGTAGCTCTGCAGAATCGAAAGATCAGCTTTTATCCTTTACAAGCGACAATCGATAGTTAAGTTTTATCTTTGTCGAAGATTATCTGTGTGGACCAGTGCAAACTCGACCACACTCACTTTACGATGAATTTACGTCGCTCTCTTACTTCCGATTCGTCAGTCGGCAAGATTCATTATCTTCAGGAGCACCTCCGAAGATGTCAGCGCAGCTCTGGACGAAAAGTCAGGAACCGAAAAGCTCCTTCGACCACGGTCATAGACCCCAGAAGAGTGATTAACCTCTATGACACGGCGGTGAAAGCCTTCATTTTTTTTCTGTATCAAATTTCTTGCCTTGAGCAGCGATGTCAAAGTGATCAGCATAGATGAAGCTTCAGGAAGAAACTGATCATACGGACGTGTGCTAAATAGCGATGGTGCTAGCAGACTTACTTGAGACGGGCGTTTTTCTAAATAATGACTATGCAAAGTCGAAGCAGAGTCGTGTAGCAAAGTCGAAGCAGAGTCGTGTAACAACAGAGGAGAAACATTAACGCTACAAATTTTAAAAAAAGTATTCATAATGATTTCATCGAACGTCTTTGATGCTTAAGCTAGAAACTAACGGTCCTTTCTCGCTTATTAATATTTCTTGGTGCCGACGACGGCAGAGTAATTAGACGTTTCATAACCCGTCCAGATCCGGGAAGCAATCAGCGTACAGTCAAGCACGAGGGTGTCGGGTTCTCAGACACTGGCCTAATAAACAGATGACTGGCACCTAGTTACCCGTATTACTAGGACACTACTGATGCCTTAGAGCACACGTCACGTCCACAGTGCCGTGTTCTCTTTTTTTGCCGCTGGAAGTGAGCGACAAGCGTCCGCAAAACGTCGAGCCGAGAGAACCCGCCACTCAGGTCTCTGGTGCTTCATACACGACAAAAGGAACAGAGGTGAGCTCTGGATGCTGAGAGCAACGAACTCCGCATCCAGCTACCGTTCCAGGGGTTACCGGGACAGCATATTGCATGTCGTCGTGAATGTCGTCAACTTTCGGGGTTAACCACAACGTCCAATATTTTACGACCGGTTTGAGAGAGATGACGCGATGGCCTCGCGCTGGGAAACAAAACGAGAATGCGAGAGTGTCATTCGTCTTGGAGAAATAGTTTCCCGGGACATTAGCTACAAACTGTCTTGTAAGTAGGTAACAGGTCGTTAACTAGTCGCTGGCTCGAATCGTTTCTGTCAGTTGTGAGGACAAGTTCCATTTCGTACAGATTACTGCTTGAGCACTGTTCAGGAGACGACTGTTGGTCATTGACGTATTTTCACATGTGCAGTATGGCACACCTCAGGAAGAAATATTCAGCTATGTTTGTCGACAGTACTGCAAAGATTGCCACTGCGCACCAAAGAACTGTTTCTACGAAGACGTACATTCCACTTAAGATCACATTGAGTGAATTATGTAGTAATGTAGTGAATTATGTAGTAACGTAGCCCGTTCGCCGTTGGAAGAGAACACGTCTCTGTGCCGGAGCTTACAGGCAGAGACCTGTGATGTAAAAAGTGACTGAATAAGAACCAACTTTTGGAATGACTTTTAAAGGCCTCCTTTGGGAACTCGAAAAGTTTATACGAGGGCTCTTCAGAAAGTAGGGAACGTTTCCGTCTGACGCCACTAGGCTCGTGCCGATCGCGTATATTTTGATGTGTGCGTGCTCGGCAGCTCAGTCGGCATCCATCCGTGACACCGGGAACGTTTCTGGGCGTCTGGTTTTTTAGATATTCGAATTTGAAATGTGCGCTGCAATCGAAAATCCCGCCAGTTGTGAGGTGCGGTCTGTGATATTTTTATGTTGGCAAAAAACCTAAAACCTATAGAAATTTATCGTGAACTGTGCGAAGTGTACGGAAACAACGTAATGAGTGAATGTTCCGTCCGGAAATCGTGCATTCGGTTTAAAAATGGCCGAACTAAAGTTCATGGTGAAGAGAAGAGTCGACGCCCAAGCATTGTGACTGACGATCTAGTCGCTAAAGTTGATGAAACGATTCGTGAAAACCGTCCCTTCACAATAACGAAGCTTTCGCTTTCTTTTCCACAAGTTTCACGGACTCTGAAATTGTCACTCAAAAGCTTGGCTAGGCTACCACAAATTCTGTGCGTGATGAGTGTCCAAAGTGAGTACAGAGCACCGAAAAGAACAGCGAATGGGGGCGATGTCGATATTCGGTGGTTTTAATGATCATTTTGCTGAAGATAACTGTTTCCATCATAATCAATAGTTGTATAGAATCTGTTGTATGAACTGTGATTTAGTGACACTTACACAACTTACAGACACTTTAACACAACGTTAACTTGGAGTTTTTTAGCAACTTGACCAAATCTTTACCTGGGAGAAAATTATTTAGTGATTACTCAGTGTATTAAAATAAGATTATCATTTTCATTTACAAATTAGTTAAATACCAAACCACTGAATAACACAGCGAACACCACACTGGCGCCCAGCGTGGGGCCACCAATCACATTTATTCATTTTAATAATTGAAATTGTGATCTATTACTGGTACGGGGTACCAAAACAAACTATTAATCTTTGTTTATTTACTTGTTTCATGAGCACTGACATCTTCCTACCAAACTGCTGTACGAATCTGTATCCGCACTGGTGCGAGACACGAGTTACTTCACATAAGCAGTTTCATACAAGCAGTCCAGTCCATAACTCTCAATCAATACATGTAGGAACAGATGTTCATGATCAGAAACTACACAGACGCACACGTTAAACAATCGTTGTATGTGCAATTATGAAATAAAACGAGTACCTGCAGCGATAAGTAGTAATAATTGAATATTCTGGCTGCGAGAATAATATTTTTAAGTGTTATTTGTGTATATGTGTTAGTTATAAGACTATTTTGTGTCAATTGGTGCTTGTCAGTGATTTATATATTTTTTGTGCTATATTGGTGACAGAATGGTTAAACGAAAGAAAAATAAACCGAATGACCACACTGATGCAGAGATGACATCAGAGTCTCAGGTAGAACAATCTACCCATATTTCTGTCAACTATTAGAAAATTTAATTATGAATGATAATTTAGTAACTGATGTCCCGAGTGATAGTAAAACCGAGGAGTTGCCAAAACAAACTGTTGTTGTTGTCTTCAGTCCTGAGACTGGTTTGATGCAGCTCTCCATGCTACTCTATCCTGTGCAAGCTTCTTCATCTCCCAGTATCTAATGCAACCCACATCCTTCTGAATCTGCTTAGTGTATTCATCTCTTGGTCTCCCTCTACGATTTTTACCCTCCACACTGCCCTCCAGTGCTAAATTTGTGACCCCTTGATGCCTCAGAACATGTCCTACCAACCGGTCCCTTCTTCTTGTCAAGTTGTGCCACAAACTCCTCTTCTCCCCAATTCTATTCAATACCTCCTGATTAGTTACGTGATCTACCCATCTAATCTTCAGCATTCAAAAAAAAACTGACACTCCTGCATTCAACCAGTTAGGAATTAATGACAATATTTCTTCTGGGCAAGGGGCAGAAGTTAGCAATGCTCAAGCTATGTCTATACAGGATATGCTAACAGCATTATTTGAAAAGTTTACTATTAAAGAGCAGGAGCGTGAAAAACAACGCGAGCTTAAAGAGCAGGAGTGTGAAAGACAACGTAAGCAGGAAAAGGTAAAACGTAGACAGGAAAAGCTTATAGAAAAACAGCAACAGGAGCTCAGGGACCAAGAAAAGAAAAGAAATTTATGGAAAATATAAACAATATTTTTCCGGAAAGAGATAAAGAAATTGTCCGTAGGATAAATCAAGTGTTGGTCGATCGTGATAGTGCTATTACTACCCATTTTAAGCAGGAGATCGATGCAGTAAGAACCACTATTGAACCGTTAACAAACATTCCAGTTCAGGTCAATAGTCTTCAAACTGAAGTAGATAGATTAGAGAACCAATTCAAAGCCTTGGCTACCGCTGTGGAAACAATGCAGAAGGATATTCCTTCGGAAATCCGAAAGCAAGTCCGAACAGAAGTAGCCAGGTTGCTGAGCTCTGAAAATCAAAACTTTGATAATCAGACAGTATACAGTAATGACAACACTGCTACTGACAGGGAAAAGATCGCAGATAATATGACGGCGAATTTTAATGCACCAGAAGGAAGACCAAATTTTGGTAATCAACCGATATTACCAGAGCAATATGTGACACCAAGGAACAACAATAATGGAATAGAATGTACTTGTAATAATGTAACCACACCACCTGCGAATGATAGCAATTCCATGCACTTAACTACTTTGATGCATGAAGAAAGCCTAATTAAGCATAGACAGTTTCAAATATTTAACGAAGAAAGCAAGAAAAACATACATCCAATAGTTTTCATTCGAAACTTCAAAAGTGTTCTTCCAAAATCATGGTCGGAAGAACAGAAAATACAGTTTGTGATTTCACATATTTCTGATGATGCGTCGCTCTGGGCATTAAGTGCAGCAGAAACTTGCAAGACTTTCCACGACTTTGAGAAGGCGCTCCTTGATCAATTCTGGTCAGCGTCTACTCAAGAGCGACTCCGTAAAATTGTTTACAATGCAGAAATGTACAATGCGAAGTCAAGTTCCTTAAGAAAGTACTTTGAAAAATATAATAACATGACCCGATACTGGGATGAGCCAGTAACCACCAGAGACTTATTGCAAGTGTTAAAAGCTAGATTACCCATACATATTAGAGAAAAATTATTTAATGTTACAGACATCGATCTGTAAGAATTTCTGTCTGTAATTGATTCCCTGGATCTAGTGCAAGAAGACGCCAGAAAAAATTCTGACGTGATCAGCAATAATAATAGTCCTAATGGAAAAAAATCATTGAATGGAAATAATGGAAATAGGGGCGAAGGTAGTCCAAAGAAAAAGAAAAATAAAGCTTATAGTAACGGAAAATACAATAATAATAATAGTAGTAGGAATCCATACAACCAAAATTTTGGATATCGTAATAATAATAACAATAATTATCAAAAGGCCGAAGAACACCAACAACCGACAGTCCATATAAAGACAAGCCTAAAAATATGCGGGTTGACAGTGAATATTGGCGACAGCCAGGGCCAAGTCATTGGCAGCCGCAGCAAAATTCTATCAGTTCAGGTCAGCATATAAATTATGTACAGGCTGTACCTACCTATACCAAGCAATCAATATACACCGTGGTGGGATCCAAGCAGGCCACCTCCGACTGAAAACTCACAAAATGTTAGAATAGTGGAGGTACCTTCGGAAGCAAAACAAAACACTCAGAAGCCAACAAACTAATTTCGGTCCCTGTAGGCCTTCGCCAGGTGGCCGAGGCCAACAATGAAGGCAATAGGTCGACAGAACAAAAAATAAACATGATACGGTATCAGGATGGCAACAGGATCAAAGATGAGCTATATCAGGAACCTGCTGTCTCTGATAAGCCACAAAGGGGAAATATCCAAGCAAGTGTCACTGGAGCTGTAAATGGTGTGACAACTACTATTCTGCTTGACACAGGTGCGAATGTATCAGTTATGAACACGCAGTTTTTCAAGAAGGTATCGGAGATAAGAAGATTGCCGATTTTGCCGGTTGCAAATTGTAAGGTTATAGGGGCATTGGGAAAAAAGGCACAGAGTATAAAATATCAGACACAGGTGGAAGTTTCCTTGGAAAATGATCGCTTATTATGCACGTTCCTACTAATGGATAACTTGTCAGCACCGGTGCTTCTGGGTCTTGAGTTCCTTCGGGAAAGGGAAGCTGTAATTGATCTCACCCGTGGACATGTGCACTTAAGTACCAACAGCGACCCATAACATTAATGCTGAATCGGGAGTTCGGTGCGAACCTTCCGCTGATGAGAAAAATGAATCTTTCTGTCAGCAAACAGAAGTTGTTAGTGTTGGATCATAGCACTCACAGATGTGTCACAAAAATCGAAATAACGATGCACCCAGCAACGTGAGTGTCATTGTCACAACAATAGAAGAGAAAGTATAGGAGGCAACTTGCATTAATGCTTCAGAGGCTAGACAATTAACAGAATTATTATCCGGATACCTCGAAGTATTCATTGAGCGCCCTGGAATCATAAAAGATTACCAGTATAATATGAAAGTATATCCGCACAAGACCTATTGCACAGCATCTTACTCGGTCCCCTGGACTAAGAAAAACGAAGTGATGAAAGAAATCCGAAGAATGGTGGATTGGGCATTATTGAAACATCTAATTCGCCATATAGCAGTCCCCTATTAGCAATAACCAAAGCAGATAAAAGTATACGCTTAGTTCTCGACGCACGAGACATCAATGAGATTATAGTGCCAGTGCGAACGAGACCTAAAAATTTAGACGAACAAATCCATAAGTTTTTTGGCAAGAAATATCTAACCTCACTCGATTTGGGTTCTTCATTTTGGCAAATCCTCATCAGAAGAATCCAGGCAATATACCGCCTTTGTGTTTGGAGGCCGAAGCTATCAATTTCGTGTTCTTCCCTTTGGATTAAATATTAGTTCCGGTGTGTTCATAGGAGCGTTGGATCACGTACTAGGGCCCCAGCTATTAGATCGAGTCACAGCATATGTTGATGACCTATTGCTAGCAACATATACCTGGGAAGAACACCTTGATTTAATACAAAATGTGCTAGACAAGTTTCTAGCAAGAGGAGTAACAGTAAATTTGAAAAAATCCAAGTTTGCTAGGGAGGAAATAAAATTCCTTGGTCATGTAATATCGCCACAAGGTATAAAACCAGACCCTAGCAAAATGGAGGCAATTGCAAATTTTCCGTACCCACGCACGAAGAAACAACTTAAAAGTTTCATTGGCTTAGCATCTTTCTTCAGAAGATTTTTAACAGCTTAACAGTGAAGCGTTATTGAGTTTGCTAAAGAAAAACGCACAATGGTGCTGGACATCGAAATGCAAAGAAGACTTTGACAGTATCAAAGAGGCACTTATCAATGCACCAATTTACATCAGCCGGACATGTCAAAGGATTTCTTTATTGCAACAGATGCATCAAATTATGGGATCGGAGCATGCCTGTTTCAAACAGAAAACATCAACAACAAGCTAGAAGTCAAGATGATTGGATTTGCAAGTACGATCCTAACCAAATGTGAACGATCCTACACCGTGACCGAACTTGAGGCACTTGCCGTAGTATTTGCCTTTAAAAAATTTAGATACTATGTTTACGGGAAACATGTCAATGTTTTATGTGACCACCAAGCTCTGAGTTTCATGTTAACATGCAAATTACTGCACGGGCGCTTAGCTCGATGGACTCTCGCCTTGCAAGAGTATGACTTCGAAATTAGAGATGTCCATGGACCAGATAATGTAATTGCCGACGCATTATCTAGGCTACCACGAGAATTACCAGCGTTTGCAGCTCTAGTAGAAAGTTCTACAGAATATAAAATTCTTCTTATAAAGGACAAAGCTAATAGACAAAAATATTTAGCGTTGTGGAAAAGGGTGAAACAGTGTCAGGAAAAGGATCCGATATGGAAGAACATCAGGGACGCATTGCGTCAGCAAGGTGATAGTGCTTTCCACCAATATTACCAGTTGAACAATGACATTTTATTTTACAAATCTGACAATCCTAATAGTAGATGGCGAGTGTGCATTCCATCAGACCTGCTTGATAATTTAATTTGGTTAACGCATCGGGCAGGGGGCATTTCGGCATTATTAAGTGTACTATGAAGATAAGTCAGTATTGTTATTACCCAAATTTAAAAAGAAGAGTTCAAGAACTTATCAGAACCTGTAAAATATGCCAAAAGGTCAAACCGAGCAATATTTGCAGAGATATTGAACTACACCCTATTATTGCAAAATGTCCGCGGCAGATTGCAGCCATCGACATTGCAGGACCCCTACCAACTACCAGAGGAGGAGTGAAATACGTGCTTGCAGTGTATGATTTATTTTCAAAACACGTGAAAATGTACTCACTTAGGGCATCGACTGCCAGTAGTATTGCAAAAAGATTGACAAACGATTACCTCAAATCTGTCGGGTGCCCATCGATTGTCATAATAGATAACGCCACGTATTTTACTGGAGAGAGGTGGAAGAACCTTATGGATGAATATAACATCAAACATGTTCTAATTTCAAGGTTTTCACCGAGCAGTAACCCGGTTGAAAGAACTTTCAGGGAACTCAACCGGTTCATCCGAACGTACGCCCACAATAGGCACACTAAGTGGGTGGAATACCTAAATAGTTTCATGGAAACGTATAATAATTTACCGCATATGACAACTGGTTTCACGGCCAGTGAACTAATGAATGAACAGAAGAATGAAGTGGACGAATGAGTTAATCCAATACCGAAGATCGAAGAGGAACAATTAACTTATCAGAAGAAACTAGATACAGCTCTACAGAATATAAATCGCCAAGCAGAGATCCGCAAGGTGAAGTTTGACAAAAAACTTACTAAGACACTACAATATTGTATCGATGAGTTAGTAATATCGAGGACGCATCCCAAGGCATCGATAATCAAAAAAATAAAAATAAAAAATGGCAATTACTGTATGAAGGACCATATAAAATAGCTAATATCCCACATGAGGGGTGCTATATACTAGAGGATGTCAATACTGGAAAGAGGAAAGGACTGTATTGTCATAAAGACATAAAAAATATTTGCAACAGGAAACCAATTTAATGTTGGAATATACAAAGAACCAATCAGAAGTGCAACTGCACTATACCGCAACTGTAAATATAATGTTTATGGTAAAATAATTAGCAGTAATAATTTGATAATATTATGTATGTATTAGTTTATAAGCTATTATGTGAAGTATTACACTGTAATGTTCTTGAATTATTGGAACAAGGAGTAGAGAATCCGCATAATAAATAACTTGATAAACACTAGAGTGCTACTGCATTAAATGTGAGGAATTTTACCTCTCTATACGTAGGACAGAAATGATTAAAATGCTGAAATAATATATTTATTCGTGTGTGAGAATGGATATAAGAAAAATATTTTCATAAGATTGAGTCATGTAGTCCCACACACGTAGCGTGTGTTGGTGGTGTGTGAACTGTGTGACTTAAAAAAAAAATCTGTCCCAAAAACATGGTAAATAAGAATCCCAAAAAAATAATAAAAAATAGAAATATGTAAATATATGTATCTGTAATAAAAATGGAAATGTACTGTCATCTGGACAGTCCAGTAATGATCTCATGGTCAAGATAATGTAGCAGTTTTATATTGTCTCATGTTCATGTGACAGTGTAAAATTTTAAATTTTGTTATTCAGTCATGGTAATATGAACTTTTGTGCAAGTGTACCAGACCTCATTACTTGAAAAGTGTCATTTGCATATAGATTGTCTGTTAAGTACTGTGGAAAACTACTGACAGCAAGCAGAACGGTGAAACGTGTTTCGCAGGAACTAGTGGACGCTTGAAGAACTGTGATTTACATTGTGAATAATGATGAACAGTGATAAAAACTGTGATCACGTAACCTTATGACCGCTCTTGGAGTGTCAAAGTTAGGAGCAACGCTATGAACGTTGAGTACTGTCGACTGTATTAATAATTAACTTGAACTGATGACCTTTAGTAGTTTGATACGAAGCGTCTTCGCGTGCCAAATTTAATGTGACAGACTGTACAGCCAGCCGCGCGGCAAAACAATAATGCAACGTTGGCTACGCAGCGCGTCGCGAAAATAGTTACATTCCGCTTAAGTAAACGAAGCACACTACGGACACTTGTATGATCAACGGTGCAGTGTTCAAAATGTGCATACTGTGATAAACTTACATGTGAATCACTACATTGTGTTGAACAGTGCCAAAATACAGAACATACTCCAAAAACAGTCTAATTCCACCCGTGTGAATGCGAGTGAAATTGACACTAATAAACTTTTCCACAGGATGAGAATAGTAATTATCTTGTCACTGATGCTTATATTTTGAGATTTCATGTACCCTTCTTAAACTGAGGGACATGGGAAAGCAGAAACAACACCTGCTGCAGCGCGACTTCTAGCCAGCAGCAGATCCAAACCACGACGCAGCCGACGGCAGCCGACTCCCCACCGACTCGGCCGGGGGCGGTCCAGCAGCAGCCACTACCTGTCTGCGTTCCAACGGCTCGACACGGGGGCGGTCATACGACGTCAGCGGCAAATTCTTATGATATTCGATAAATGAATGACTTTGGAAATTGTTATACCACAACGAAAAAACATTCATTATCTCAGATGCTTACAACAGAGTCATAAATTTGCATTTTCCAGCATATTTTATTACATTCATGTCAAGTCTGACTGTTATAAGTAGGTGTCTGTATTTTCTTGAAGCCCCTTGGACGGTTTTATTCCCGGTTTTCCGAGTCCAGTGAACCCAAATGGGGGGGGGGGGGGGGGGGGGGAAGTTAATCCGGGAAGTATCCGCAGCAACTTCCGAGATAATACAGCCACTGAAGTCATTTAAAGTACTCGATTCAACTATAATTTTATCATGTCTAAAACGACATTAAAACTAAACATTTGCATCTTGAGAGTAGCAAATCTACGTGGATTACGTGGACTGATAAAAAATATACAATAGATAAACTAATTTTTTTTCTCAGCAAAAGGGGCAATGTAACATCCACGAGATAAATTTTAGCTACAGTGCGACGAGAGGAAATTATGCCTCTAACAGTTATAAACATTATCTATTCGACATATGAAAAAATAGTGAAAACGATGATAAATATTAATTATTTATATAATATTCTATGATGTAATTGGATATATCGATGTGTATCATACAAAGACAATGATAATTGTAAATTCCTTTTCTGATCTGCGTTTGTCTTCCTTTGTTTTTACCTTTTGTTGGTTGGTTTTTGTAGGTTGCGGACGCATATCAAACTGAGGTCTGTTAAGAAATTGTAATTATTTGTTAATTATTACTTGAGAATAGAGTTCATTATTATTATAAATATGAGTGAATAATTATTTGCAACTTTAATTCCTCTCTCAGTAAGCATTATCTGTGTTAATTATTTCTTTCCGCAGCCATTGATGATAGCGATTTGTATCGCGTTTTTGTCTGTGTTTTCCTTATAAACAAATCAAATGTTTGCTTCATGAAGTCTAAATAGTGCACAATACGAAAGTAGAGTTTAATAAGCATTTCAAATACTTCCGGAGGTCCCGAACTCATTTTAATGAAAATAATTCGAATCAGATTGGTTCTTTAAAAACAGTGCTCATAGCACGATCGGTATAACAAACTTTTCTAGCTGATGTATGGAGCCGAAATTAATTACGCACGAGTTGCGAAGAACATTGTTTCAGGTAATACACTCCTGGAAATGGAAAAAAGAACACATTGACACCGGTGTGTCAGACCCACCATACTTGCTCCGGACACTGCGAGAGGGCTGTACAAGCAATGATCACACGCACGGCACAGCGGACACACCAGGAACCGCGGTGTTGGCCGTCGAATGGCGCTAGCTGCGCAGCATTTGTGCACCGCCGCCGTCAGTGTCAGCCAGCTTGCCGTGGCATACGGAGCTCCATCGCAGTCTTTAACACTGGTAGCATGCCGCGACAGCGTGGACGTGAACCGTATGTGCAGTTGACGGACTTTGAGCGAGGGCGTATAGTGGGCATGCGGGAAGCCGGGTGGACGTACCGCCGAATTGCTCAACACGTGGGGCGTGAGGTCTCCACAGTACATCGATGTTGTCGCCAGTGGCCGGCGGAAGGTGCACGTGCCCGTCGACCTGGGACCGGACCGCAGCGACGCACGGATGCACGCCAAGACCGTAGGATCCTACGCAGTGCCGTAGGGGACCGCACCGCCACTTCCCAGCAAATTAGGGACACTGTTGCTCCTGGGGTATCGGCGAGGACCATTCGCAACCGTCTCCATGAAGCTGGGCTACGGTCCCGCACACCGTTAGGCCGTCTTCCGCTCACGCCCCAACATCGTGCAGCCCGCCTCCAGTGGTGTCGCGACAGGCGTGAATGGAGGGACGAATGGAGACGTGTCGTCTTCAGCGATGAGAGTCGCTTCTGCCTTGGTGCCAATGATGGTCGTATGCGTGTTTGGCGCCGTGCAGGTGAGCGCCACAATCAGGACTGCATACGACCGAGGCACACAGGGCCAACACCCGGCATCATGGTGTGGGGAGCGATCTCCTACACTGGCCGTACACCACTGGTGATCGTCGAGGGGACACTGAATAGTGCACGGTACATCCAAACCGTCATCGAACCCATCGTTCTACCATTCCTAGACCGGCAAGGGAACTTGCTGTTCCAACAGGACAATGCACGTCCGCATGTATCCCGTGCCACCCAACGTTCTCTAGAAGGTGTAAGTCAACTACCCTGGCCAGCAAGATCTCCGGATCTGTCCCCCATTGAGCATGTTTGGGACTGGATGAAGCGTCGTCTGACGCAGTCTGCACGTCCAGCACGAACGCTGGTCCAACTGAGGCGCCAGGTGGAAATGGCATGGCAAGCCGTTCCACAGGACTACATCCAGCATCTCTACGATCGTCTCCATGGGAGAATAGCAGCCTGCATTGCTGCGAAAGGTGGATATACACTGTACTAGTGCCGACATTGTGCATGCTCTGTTGCCTGTGTCTATGTGCCTGTGGTTCTGTCAGTGTGATCATGTGATGTATCTGACCCCAGGAATGTGTCAATAAAGTTTCCCCTTCCTGGGACAATGAATTCACGGTGTTCTTATTTCAATTTCCAGGAGTGTATACGTCAGTGTTGTGCGCGGCTGATATTCGGTGGTTTTAATGATCATTTTGCTGAAGATAACTGTTTCCATCATAATCAATAGTTGTATAGAATCTGTTGTATGAACTGTGATTTAGCGACACTTACACAACTTAACAGACAACACTTTAACAAACCGTTGACTTGGAGTTCTTTAGCAACTTGACCAAATCTTTAGCCAGGAGAACATTTATTTAGTGATTACTCAATGTAACAAAATAAGATTATCATTTTCATTTACAGATTAGTTAAATACCAAACCACTAAATAACACAGCGAACGCCACATACTGAAAGTGTTGGGGTTAAAAAAAGGTTTGTGCCAGATGGGTTCCCAGAATGTTGACAGTGGCTCACAAAGAAACAAGAAAAACGATACGCAACGAACTTTTGGAACAGTTCGAGAATGGTGGAGATGAATTTCTTGGAAGAATTGTGACAGGTGATGAAACATGGCTTCATCATTTTTCACCAGAGACGAAGAGGCAATCAATAGAGTGGCATCATGCAAATTCAACCAAGAAAAAAAATTCAAAACCACACCTTCTGCTGGAAAAGTTATGGCTACGGTGTTTTTCGATTCCGAAGGACTCTTGCTTGTGGACATCATGCCAAGCGGAACCACCATAAATTCTGATGCATGTGTGACGACACTGAAGAAACTTCAATCTCGACTGAGTCGTGTTCGACCACATCGGCAAAAGCAGAATGTTTTGCTGTTGCACGACAGTGCACGGCCACATGTCAGTCAAAAAACCATGGAAGCGATCACAAAACTCGGATGAACAACACTGAAACACCCGCCTTACAGTCCTGACCTGGCTCCATGTGTCTATCATCTCTTTGGGAAACTGAAGGACTCTCTTCGTGGAACAAGGTTTGAAGATGATGACTCCCTTGTGCACGCTGCCAAACAGTGCCTCCAACAGGTTGGTCCAGAATTTTACCGTGCGGTTATACAGGCGCTGGTTCCAAGATGGTGTTAGGCAATTGAGAGGTACGGAAATTGTGTGGGGAAGTGAAAGTATTGTTCCTAAAGGATGTATCTACACACTGTAAAACTTTCGAACATGTAGAACAAAATATGGATTTAAAAAAAAAAATGTGCATTTCTTTTGAAGTGACCCTTGTACAACCGGAACTGAGACGATACGGCCCGTAAAAGAGCAGTCTACTAAATAAACGACTGTGGCAAAGGGGCTTCTAAGCAAACTGCGTGTCTATGGAGTATCACTTCATTTGTCAGAAAGGTCACAGTTCTTTGTAACTGGCGGAAAGTTATCGGGTAAAACAGAAATAATGTCTGGCGTTCCCCAAGGGAGTGTTACAGGCTCTCTGCTGTTTTTAATCCATGCAAATGATGTAGGAGACAATCTAAGCAGGCATCTTAGATTTTTTGCAGATGATACTGTTCATTTGCCGTCTTGTCATCAGATCAAATCCAACCCCAAAATTATTTGGGCAAGATATAGACATCGTATATATGCACCCATGGTCCTGAGGTAGTGTCTTTGTTTTGTAGTCAAAACTATCTCGATTCCGGTTTCGAACTCCGCAATCGCTTGAATTTTGAACAAAAATCATGGCGGCCGAAGACTTACGGCATAAGAAATCATCCTCATTCTGCCAATGGCCTTGTCAAAGAGGATGGAAGAGCGAACATAAGTTCACGACACTCTCTTGGCCTTGGGGCGGGAAACTGCCCATAAAGCGGAAGCCTCAGCAATTATGAACGGCACGATGATATACAAGGCAATGTAAAATACTGCATAATGTGTATCCATTGGGCAAAGGTTCCGGAATAGCCGCCATTGGGATCTTCGGGAGGGACTCCCAAGTGGGAGGTGACTATGACAAAAATATTGAATAGCCAACGTAAGAATAACGTTCTACGAGTCGAGGCGTGGAATATCAGAAGTTTGAAGGTGGTAAGCAAGCTAGAAAATCTCAAAAAAGGGAAATGCTAAGGCTCAATCTAGATATGGGCTGCGGGATCAGTGAAGTGAAATGGAAAGCAGATAAGGATTTCTGGTCAGATGAGTACAGGGTAATATCAACAGCAGCAGAAAATGGTGTAACCGGAGTAGGCTTTGTTACGAATAGGAAGGTAGAACAGAGCGTGATTTACTGCGAACAGTTCAGAGATAGAGTTGTTCTTGCCAGAATCGACAGCAAACCAACACCGACAACGGTAGTTCGTGTATACATGCTGACGTTGCAAGCCGGAGATGAAGGGATAGAGAAAGTATGGGAGGATATTGAACGGGTAGTTCAGTACATAAAGCGAGATGGAAATGTAGTAGTCATGGGGGATTGGAATTTGGATAAAGGGGAGGGAGTAGAAGAAAGAGCTACGAGCTAATATGGGCTTGGTACCAGACATGAGAGTGGACAAAGACTATTTGGGTCCTGCAATAAATTTAGGTGGTAAGCGAAAACTCTGTTCAAGAATTACAAGAGGAGGGGCTGTAATTGGAAAAGTCCGGGAAATACAGGAAGATTTCAGTTGGATTACATCGTCGTCAAGCAAGGATTCCAAAATCAGATACTGGTGTGTAAGGAGTTACCAGGAGCAGATATAGACTCAGACGAAGAGTAGACTGAAATTCAAGAGACTAATCAAAAAGAATAAGTGCGCAAAGAAGTAGGGTACGGAAGTACTGAGGAAGGAAGAGATACGCTTGGACTATCGATACGCTCTGGACTATTGATAGTCCGATAAAGAATAACTCAGTAGGAGGTTCGGTTGAAGAGGAATCGACACCTCTAAAAAGGGCAACAATGGAAGTTGGAAAGAAAAACTTAGATGCAAAGATGGTAAAGGCAAAGGAACCGTGCGTAAGAGAAAAAATACTTCAGTTTATCGACTGATGATGGAAGTGCAAAGACGTTCAGTGAAATCCAGGAATACATAAATACATATCACTTAGGTACGAAATGATCAGGAACCACAGGGTAGCTAACGTAAAATGGCTGCGTGAAAAATGTGAAAAAATCGAAAAAGATATGACTGTCGGAAGGAGTAACTCAAAATATAGAATAGTCAAAGCAATCTTTGGTGAAATTAAAAGCAAGGTTGTACAATAGGAACCATTTTAAATGCAGAGGAGAGAGTGGATACGGGGATGAGTACATTGAAAGCCACTATGAGAGCTCAGACTTGTCTGATCACGTGGCAGAAGAAGAAGGAGTCAAAATAGAAGAGATAGGAGTCCAGTATTAGAATCAGAATTTAAGAGAGCTTTGGAAGATTTTAGACCGAATAAGGCACTAGGGATGGATAACATTCCATCGCAATTTCTAAAATCATGGGGAAGTGACAATAAAACGACTATTTATGTTGGTGTGTCATTGTATGAGCCTGGAGACATACCGTCTGACTTTCGGAAAGACGTCATCCACATAATTCCGAAGATTGCAAGAGCTGACAATTGCGAGAACTATCGTAAGATCAACTTAACAACACATGCATTCAAGTTGCTGACAAGAATAATACAGAGAACACCGGAAAAGAAAACTGAGGATGTGTTAGATGACGATTAATTTGACTTCAGGGAAGGGTAGGGCACCAGAGAGGCAATTCTGACGTTGCGGTTGTTAATGGAAGCAAGACTGAAGAAAAATCAAGACACTTTCAAGGATTTTTCGACCTGTAAAAAGCGTTCGAGAATGTAAAATCGTGCAAGATTTTCGAAATTGTGAGCTATAGGGAGAGAGGGGTCATACACAATATGTATAACAGCCAAGAGGGAATAATAACAGGAGATGGCCAAGAACGAAGTGCTCGGATTAACAAGGATGTAAAACAGGGATGTAGTCTTCCGGCCTTCAACCTGTGCACCGAACAAGCAATGGTGGAAATAAAAGAAAGGTTCGAGAGTTGAATTAAAATTCAAGGTGCTAGGATACCAATGACAAGATTAGCGGTTAACATTTTATCCCCCAGTGAAAGTGAGGAAGAATTACACGATCCGCTGAACGGAATGGACAGTCTAATGAGTACAGAATGTGGGCTGAGAGTAAATCAAACAAAGATGAAAGTAAGAAGAAGTAGCAGAAATGAGAACAGGAGAAAACTAACATCGGGATTGATGGTCATGAAGTAGACGAAGTTAAGCAATTCTGCTGCCTACACAACAAAATAACCCATGAGGAACAGAGCAAGGAGGACATAAAAAGCAGATCAATACTGGCTAAAAGGGCTAACATCAAGCTCAGGCCTTAATTTGAGGAAGTAATTTCTGAGAATGTTTGTTTGGAGCACAACATAGTATGATTGTGAAACATGGACCGTGGGAAAACTTGAAGGGAAGAGAATCGAAGAATCTGATACGTGCTGCTACAGAAGAATGTCGAAAATTAGGTGGACTGATAAGGTAAGGAATGAGGTTCTCTGCAGAATCGGCGAGGAAAGGGATGTATGGAAATCAGAGACAAGAAGAAGGGTCAAGACAGTAGGACATCTGTTAAGATATCAGGAAATAACTTCCACGGTACTAGTGGGAGTTGTAGATGGTAAAAACTGTAGAGGAAAACAGAGTTTGGAACATATTCAGCAAATGACTGAGGGCATAGATTGCAATTGCTACTCTGTAACGAAATGTTTGGCAAAGGGGTGGAACTAGTGGTGGGCCGCACAAACCAGTCAGAAGGCTGATGACTGACCTGTGAGGTCATCGATTTGTGTACTTTTTTTTTCTTTATTGTTATTTTTAAACCTGTTTACAGGCAGGCCAGCAGCAGCATATGGCTCTGAGCACTATGCGACTTAACTTCTGAGGTCATCAGTCGCCTAGAACTTAGAACTAATTAAACCTAACTAACCTAAGGACATCACACACATCCATGCCCGAGGCAGGATTCGAACCTGCGACTCTGGCAGTCACGCGGTTCTGGACTGAAGCGCCTAGAACCGCACGGCCACCGCGGCCGGCCGCTCTTTGGCCTCAGAGAAAAGAGACAAATGAAGACAAGGTGAGATAAAAATATGGTGGACATATAAACGGAGACAAACACTTTTTAAAATACATGGAGCCGTTCACAGGCGTAGAGTCCAAGATAAAATTTGTTCAGACACTTGGACACATACATAGACGAAAATTGTCACACGTGAACGTAGGTGCACAAAGCGAATAACACTGAACCACTGAAGCACAAAACGACGGCACACGCAGAAACACGAGGCGTTGGTCTCCGGCGCGCGAAAGTTCACTAACCGTGTACGAGTCCCGGGACCTGGCAAAAGAGGAGGAGGGGGGTTTCAGAGGGAGAGGGGAGAGCAGATGCCATGGGCAGGGGAGATAGGGGGAAGGGAGGAAGGGGGAGGGGAAGCCCGGGGGAAGAGTGGTGGAGGAAGAGGACGGGGGAGAAGGAAAGAGAAGTGAGGGAGGGTGCCGAAAGGAAAGGACACAGGAAAGAGGGGGGACGATCAAAGTTGATAGGAGGGGTAGATGGAGGGGAGGAGGACATCATCAGGGAGGGTGAGCTGGCGGAAGCCACCTTGGGAGAGGATAAGGAGGGTGGAGAGATGGAGACCAGGTGGGACGTGGGAGTACAGGCACGGCAGCAGGCGGGGGTGGGAGAGGATGGGCGAGACAAGCGGGTGAGGAAGATCGAGTTTGCGGGAGGTGTACAGGGTGCATATCCTTTCAAGGAAGAGGAGGAGGTGGGGGAACGGGATAAGATCGTAGAGGATCCGCGTGGGGGAGGGAAGACGGATGCGATAGGCGAAGCGAGGAGCATGGCGTTCAAGGATTTGAAGGGATTTATAAAAGGTAGGGGGGCGGAGATCCAGGCCGGATGGGCGTAACAAAGGATAGGGCGGATGAGGGGGCGGAGATCCAGGCCGGATGGGCGTAACAAAGGATAGGGCGGATGAGGGATTTATAGGTGTGGAGGATGGTGGAGGGGTCCAGACCCCACGTATGGCCGGAAAGGAGCTTGAGGAGACGGAGTCGGGAGCGTGCCTTGGCTTGGATTGTCCGGAGATGGGGAGTCCAGGAGAGTCGACGGTCGAGGGTGACGCCAAGGTACTTGAGGGTCGATTTGTGTACTAAAAGTAATTCGTTAATTTGCGAAAATGACTCAAGATGATAACGAGAGTGTAACGTGCGCTAGTGAGTGATAGGCGCTGGTTCGGCTCGCAGGTTTGCGTGAATTTGGTGGTCCATTGATCGGGACCGGGCCAAATATCTCACGGAATAAGCGTCAAAGGAAGAAACTACAAAGACGAAACTTTCTAGCTTCAAGGGGGAAACCAGATGCGGCTATGGTTGGCCCACTAGATGGCGCTGCCATAGGTCAAACGGATATCAACTGCGTATTTTAAAATAAGAACCCCCATTTTTATTACATATTCGTGTAGCACGTAAAGAAATATGAATGTTTTAGTAGGAGCACTTTTTTCGCTTTGTGATAGATGGCGCTGTAATAGTCACAAACATACGGGTCACAATTTTAGACGAACAGTTGGTAACATGTAGGTTTTTTAAATTAAAATACCGAACATAGGTACGTTTGAACATTTTATTTCGGTTGTTCCAATGTGATACATGTACGTTTGTGAACTTATCATTTCTGAGAACGCATGCTGTTACAGCGTGATTACCTGTAAATACCACATTAATGCAATAAATGCTCAAAATGATGTCCGTCAACCTCAATGCATTTGGAAATACGTGTGACGACATTCCTCTCAACAGCGAGTAGTTCGCCTTCCGTAATGTTCGCACATGCATTGACAATGTGCTGACGCGTGTTGTCAGGCGTTGTCGGTGGATCACGATAGCAAATATCCTTCAACTTTCCCCACAGGAAGAAATCCGGGGACGTCAGATCCGGTGAACATGCGGGCCATGGTATGGTACTTCGACGATCAATCCAGCTGTCACGAAATATGCTATTCAATACCGCTTCAACCGCACGCGAGCTATGTGCCGGACATCAATAATGTTGGAAGTACATCGCCATTCTGTCATGCAGTGAAACATCTTGTAGGAACATCGGTAGAACATTACGTAGCAAATCAGCATACACTGCACCATTTAAATTGCCATCGACAAAATGGAGGCCAATTATGCTTCCTCCCATAACGCCGCACCATACATTCACCCCCCAAGGTCGCTGATATTCCACTTGTCGCAGCCATCGTGGATTTTCCGTTGCTCAATAGTGCATATTATGCCGGTTAACGTTACCGCTGTTGGTGAGTGACGCTTCGTCGCTAAACAGAACGCGTGCAAAAAATCTGTCATCGTCCCGTAATTTCTCTTGTGCCCAGTGGCAGAACTGTATACGACGCTCAAAGTCGTCGCCATGCAATTCCTGGTGCATAGAAATATGGTACGGGTGCAATCGATGTTGATGTAGCATTCTCAACACCGACGTTTTTTGAAATTCCCGATTCTCGCGACTTTTGTCTGCTACTGATGTGCGGATTAGCCGCGACAGCAGCTAAAACACCTACTTAGACAACATCATTTGTTGCAGGTCGTGGTTGACGTTTCACATGTGGCTGGACACTTCCTGTTTCCCTAAATAACGTAACTATCCGGCGAACGGTCCGGTCACTTGGATGATGTCGTCCAGGATACCGAGTAGCATTCATAGCACACGCCCGCTGGGCATTTTGGTCACAGTAGCCATACATCAACACGATATCGACCTTTTCTGCAATTGGTAAATGGTCCATTTTAACACGGGTAATGTACCACGAAGCAAATAGCGTCCGCACTGGAGGAATGTTATGTGATACCACGTACTTACAAGTTTGTGACTATTACAGCGCCATCTATCACAAAGCGAAAAAGTGGTCCAACTAAAACATTCATATTTCTTTACGTACTACACGAATACGTAATAAAAATTGGGGATTCCTATTTTAAAAAACGCAGTTGATATCCGTTTGACCTATGGCAGCGACATCCAGCGGGCCAACCATAGCGCCATCTGGTTTCCCCCTTCAAGCTAGACGAGTTTCGTTCTTTGTAGTTTTTTCGTTGGACGCTTATTTCGTGAGATATTTAGCCTGGTCACTATGAATGGACCACCCTGTATATTCGAGATTCATGAGACGAGTCCCTATCACAACTTTAGCAGCTCATTTTTAGTGAGTGTTACATGAATCTGCTCTCAAAATGGAAAACCGCCGAACAATGCGCGCCATTGCCAAAAGCCAGGCTGACGAGAACGCCGGTGTCAGGACGATACCGCGAGTTGCAGCCGCACCGCCCGACATCGCCGAAGTCGCCGCACGTGTCGGGTTCGTGCCGTTCTATAAGCATAGGACACGCTCGGGCTTTTTGTCCAGACCGGTAAAATGTTTGAATGAGAAAAACAGGGGTAAGCTACAGGCAGAGATGCGTAATATACAATATGTACAGGAGCCAAGAGGGAATAATAAGAGTGGGCGACCGAGAACGAAGTGCTCGGATTAAAAAGGCTGTAAGACAGGGATGTAGTCTTTCGCCACTACTGTTCAATCTGTACATCTAAGAAGCAATGATGAAAATAAAAGAAAGGTTCGGGAGTGGAATTAAAATTCACTGATGACATTACTATCCTGATTGATTGTGAAGAAGTTGAAACTTCCCATTTGAAAAATTTATTTGATTTTCAAACAGCTGAGCAAAACTGAACGTGCACAGACATTTCTCTCTTTACTTATTCAGATCATCAATAAACTGACAATATTTTTAGCACAACGCAATCCGACTTTCAATAATCCCTACAAAAGAATGGCCCTGACTAACAATAACCTATACCTTTCATGAATCACTTACCTCACAAAAATCTTCGTTACTCGAACTACTGCAATACAGCGAGCGCCAATACTTAATAATGTTCAAAAGTCATCATATGTATATCAGTTCATGACATCCAGTATTACAAATTTACTCTTTCTGGCGGACACACGTCCAGATCGTCCGCTCTTAAAATTCTGCCATCTCTCTCCCCACAATTTACTGTCTCTGATGGACACACGTCCAGATCGTCCGCTCTCAAAACTCTGCCATCTCTCTCCCCACATCCACCACTGCTGGCGGCTCACCTCCAACTGCGCAACGCTACGCGCTGTTCACATCCAACTGCCCAACACTACAATGCCAACCAGCCACACACTACACACAGCACAGCCAGTGATTTTCATACTGAGCGCTAAGTGACGTTACCAACATAAAAACCTAAACAGCCTACTTACAAAGTATTATACGATCTGGTGAACAGTCAACTGTGTATAGTATATGACTTGAGAGTAAATCGAAGAAAGACGAAAGTAATGAGAAGTAGCAGGAATGAAAACAGCAAGAAACTTAACGACAAGATTGATGGTCACGAAGTAGATGAAGTTTAGGAATTATATTACCTAGGCAGCAAAATAACCAATGACGGACGAAGCAAGGAGGACATCAAAAGCAGACTGGCATTGGCAAAAATGGCATTCCTAGCCAAGAGAAATCTACAAATATCAAACATAGGCCTTAATTTGAGCAAGACCTCTCTGAGAGCACAGGATTGTATGGTAGTGAAACATGGACTATGGGAAAACCGGAACAGAAGAGAATCGAAGCATTTGAGATGTGGTACTACAGACGAATGTTGAAAATTGTGTGGACTGATAAGGTAAGGAATGAGGTGGTTCTGCGCAGAATCGAAGAGGAAAGGAATATGTGGAAAACACTGACAAGGAGAATGGACAGGACGGTAGGACGTCCGTTAAGAGCCGGCCGCGGTGGCCGTGCGGTTCTAGGTACTTCAGTCCGGAACCGCGTGACCGCTACGGTCGCAGGTTCGAGTCTTGCCTCGGGCATGGATGTGTGTGATGTTCTTAGGTTAGTTAGGTTTAAGTAGTTCTAAGTTCTAGGGGTCTGATGACCTCAGATGTTGAGTCCCATAGTGCTCATAGTCATTTGAACCATTTTTTCGTCCGTTAAGACATCAGGGAATGACCTTCATGGTGCTACAGGGAGCTGTAGAGGGCAAAAACTGTAGAGGAAGACAGAGATTGGAATATATCGAGCAAATAATTGAGGACGTAGGTTGCAAGTGCTACTCTGAGACGAAGAGGTTGGCACGGGAGGGGAATTCGTGGCGGGACGCAGCAAACCAGTCAGAAGACTGATGATTCAAAACGGATGGAGCTCGGGGTGAACGGCTTCTAGTACGCTTCTGCACGAGCTATTACCGCCTAATTTCATCAGCACGATCGATACTGCATCAATACATAGGGAGTGGAAGACCATTGCTAACTTCCGCCCCGAAAGATGGTTCTTGAAATTATCTATGCAAAGTGAGAACTTCAAACAGTTATGCAAAGAGAGAACTTCACTTGTGAAAATAGGGCCGGCCGAAGTGGCCGTGCGGTTAAAGGCGCTGCAGTCTGGAACCGCAAGACCGCTACGGTCGCAGGTTCGAATCCTGCCACGGGCATGGATGTTTGTGATGTCCTTAGGTTAGTTAGGTTTAACTAGTTCTAAGTTCTAGGGGACTAATGACCTCAGCAGTTGAGTCCCATAGTGCTCAGAGCCATTTGTGAAAATAGGAAATGGGAATGGGTACAGGAATAGAGGCAGCATCCAACTATGCGAAAAAATCAAACACAGGGAAAGTACTCGACCAATGACACAAATTATATGAGGGTGGTATCTGTTCTTTCGGACATGTCTGAAAGAACAGATACCATCTTCATACCGTTAAGGCTAACCAGCCATTGACCTTCTTCTTCTGTGCTGGATGCACACGCATTGCTCGAACTCTAATGGGACTCGGTAAGATTATCTGCCGCGAGTAATCAGTGTAATGGGCAGAGGCACTACAAATGTATTGTGTGGACATTAAGTTGGGAATTTGGGTCTCACGGGGAGCGTGCAAGGGATAAATTCCTGCAGTCGCACCCTTCACTGTGTCCTCAGCGGCTCAGATGGATACAGCGTCTGCCATGTAAGCAGAAGATCCCGGGTTCGAGTCCCGCTCGGGGCACACATTTTAAATTGTCCCTGTTGATGTATATCAACGCTTGTCGACAGCTTAGGGTCTTTATTTAATTATCATTTCAATGATACAAAATGTGTGTGTGTGTGTGTGTGTGTGTGTGTGTGTGAATTGCTAAGAGACCAAACTGCTGAGGTCATCGGTCCCTAGACTTACAAACTATTTAAAGTAACTTATGCTAAGAACAACACACAAATCCGTGCCCGAAGGATGACGCAAACCTCCGGCGGAAGGGATCGCACAGTCCGTGACATGGAGTCTCAAACCGCGCGGCACGAATGATACGCCAGACTAATAAAAGATATGTACGCGTCAAGCAGAGATTCCGAAATCAGATATTGGATTGCAAGACTCAGATCAAAATTTAATAGTGATGAAGAGTAGACTGAAACTTAAAAGAGTAGTAAGGAAAAATCAATGCGCAAAGATGTGGGATACGGAAGTACTAAGGAATGAGGAGATACGCTTGAAGCTCTCTGAGGTTGTGGATTCTGCGATAAGAAATAGCTCAGTCGAATAGAAATGGACATCAGAAATACAACAAAATAAATAGGAAGTGCAGGGAAGTTAATGCGAAATGGCTGTAGGAAAAATGTGAAGAAATATAAAAAGAAATGATTGTCGGAAGGACTGAATCAGCCTACAGAAAAGTCACAATAAACTTCTGTGAAATTAAAAGCAGGGGAGGCAACATTAAGAGCGCAACATTTAAATGCAGAGCAGAGATCGGAAAGGTGAAAAGAGTATACCGATGCCTCTTTCAGAGGAAAGACTTGTCTGATGACGTGACAGAAGAAAAAACAGGAGTTGACATGGAACTGATAGGGGATTCAGTATTAGAATCAGAATTTAAGAGAGCTTTGGGAGACTTAATGTCAAATAAGGCAGAAGGGATAGATAGCATCCCCTACGAATTCTAAAATCATAAGTGAAGTGTCAACAAAACGACAGTTCACGATGGTATGTAGAATGTATGAGACTGACAATGTACCATCAGACGTTCGAAAAAAAAACGTGATCAACACAATTCCGAAGACAGCAACAGCCGACAAGTGCGTGAATTATGGCACAATCAGCTTAACAGCTCATGCATCCAAATTTCTAATAAGAATAATACACAGACGAATGGAAAAGAAAACTTAGGCTCCGTTAAATGACGATCAGTTTGGCTTTAGAAAAGATATAGACTCCAAAGGGGCAGTTCTGAAGTTCCAGTTGATAATGGAAGCAAGAGTGAAGAAACATCAGGTCACATTCTTAGTGTTTCTCGGCCTGGACAAAGCGTTCGACAGTATCAAATGCTGCAAGATGTTCGAAATTCTGAGAAAAATATGGTAAGGTACAGGGAAAGACGGGTAATATACAATATGTACAATAACCAAGAGGGAACAATTAAGAGTGAAAGACCATGAATCAGGGGCTCAGATTAAAAAGGTTGTAGGACAGTGATGTAGTCCTTCGCCCGTAGCGTTCAATCCATACATCGAAAAAGCAATGTCACAAATAAAAAAGAGTTTCAAGGGTGGAATTAAATTTCAAGATGAAATGCTACCAATTGTAAGATTCACTGATGACGTTGCTATCCACTGTGAAATTGAGAAGAATTGCAGGACTTGCTGAATGGAATGAACAGTCAAATGAGTACAGAAAATAGATTGACAGTAAACCACAAAAAGAGGCGCGCCATTTTCTGCCTCCACATGAATCAAGGTGAAAAGGTTAAATACTGCTGCACGGGTGTGGGGTTCTTAAATGATGTTCACAGCTCACTGTTCTTAGGTAAACCATAGTTTGTGGTATACTTGATCGTAGTTGATTCCATTTGAGTAGAGTTGGGCCTCGCAGTGGATTCAAGCTAACAAAGTCAGATTGCGTTGTAAAAGGGATTTATTCAGCGGAGAATTTGTATAGCTTCCACCCCAATGTATGTTTTGCAATCAAACACCATTCCTTTTCTGATTTGTGAGGTTTATAAAACTTGTCATTATTTTGTAAACTCAAATATGCCACTGTTGACATTCATACTGCATCAAGTATTCATTGTTTTTATTTTGTTGTGGTGGTATGAGGGTACACCAGCAATTTAATGTTCGGTCTTATGAAATTAATAAAATTGATAATTTATTGGACTTCTGACAGTAACCACAGGGATAGGCAACAAAAGTGCCATGAATAAATTCGTTGATTCAGATACAAAATTAAGGGTGTAGCACACGATTTGAAGGTTATTCAGAAGATAATACTTTTCCGTATGTATAAATAATATGTAGCATCACTCAGACATATATTTATGATTAAAGCAAGCGATGGTTTGCAGAGTTACCCACTCCTGTTCTCTATGTACTTAACTAACCTGACGGGCAGGGTTAGCAGCCTCAGGATCCCTCCGGCGTGTGTTAGGAGCCAAGACGACTGCCCGCAGTAGGGAGCCGTGGAGTGGTCCACAGCTGGCTGGCTGCAGACCACGCGTCGGCTTCAGAGGGTCGAACCAGTGACTCGTCGTGGATTGGAATGCTGGCGCCCCATCTGCTGCTGTGTGTAGCCGATGGTGTGACACGCCCCACTGTCCAGGAGAACTGCCGTGCTTGAATCCCCCGTGTTGGCCTCAGAGGCTCCCTTCTGCCTGTGACTTGCGCCATGCAAACCACTGCGTGTATTTTTTCCAGCGGTTCTATCCCCCTGTGGCCTCTATTTTACTTCACAACTGCTGGTGAACGTAACTCACTGTAAACAGGCCTGCGCCTGGCTGTAACCTAGTGCTCGGAAATATTGCACCAAAACTGACTTTTCCTATCGCAAATGGTAGTGCCGCTAAATTATTTTTGAATAGAGCTATGCTCATCCACACATGGCATTTGTCTCTATGAACTATCTCTGTGATGTCAAGATACACGTGTAGCCACGAAGAATCCCAGAGCTGTCCTCTATAGATCATGTGTGAGAACAGTCAACTCTTTCCCAGTATCAGTATCTGCCATACAGAGCTGCAGTTACAACAGTTCTGAATCAGCTTGCCTCCGGAGAAGATACAACGCCTTATGGCACCGTTCCCAATCGAATCAGTGCATGCATCCGGGAGACAGGGAATGCATCGCCATGCTGATAAGTGGGCTTATACTGCCAAATGGCTCTGAGCACTATGGGACTTAACATCTGTGGTCATCAGTCCCCTAGAACTTAGAACTACTTAAACCTAACTAACTTAAGGACAACACACTCATCCATCCCCGAGGCAGGATTCGAACCTGCGACCGTAGCGGTCACGCGGTTCCAGACTGAAGCGCCTAGAACCGCACGGCCACACCTGAAGGCTTTTGTAATCACTTAAATAACGTAGCATGCCCTCTCAAACCATTCCATCATTTCGCCTTCCTCACATGAATACCCCAATTTTTGTCATACAGCGTACATTTGGCCGGGAAGAGAGCAATGTGTTGAGTCTGCATCCCTCTCCATATCCGCATCTGATGACACCAGTCGGCTGAGGATAACAGGGTGGTCGGTCGGCACCGCTGCGACTTCGGAGGCATGTTCGGACAGACCACATTTGTCCTTTTTCTTGATTTTTAGGTCAGAAATCCGCCTCCAAATATGGTTAGCATCAACTCCTCAGTAGCGAAATGTACAAAGGACGTTCAAAAAGCTTTGCACAGTCGTCTCTAGTTTTTTCTGTTTATTAAAGGAGGAAATGAAATTTTTTGTGAACATACTTGGAACACTTAGCTATAAGTAGGTGTATAAAAGTATTTTCTTTTATGTACAGGTGAGCCATAACTGACCATGAAGTGGATGTCAGATTGTGACAACGGTCGGTGATGGAGTTCCCCTTCAAGATGACTCTGCCACATCGATTCACTGGAAGATGCTCCCTGTTTAGGGGGAGGACACAATGGAGCGCAGCAGTATCCAGCGGTAGTTGCAGAGGTTTAAAGAAGATGGTTTCTCTCTACTGGACAATCCATGATGTGGTAGACCATTTACGGCAGTGAGTGATGTGGATAAGGAGACCATTGATCGAATCATCCAAAATCACCGTTACTGTTCGTCATTAGACAAGCTGCGATGTGCCATCAAGACCCACAGACCACAGCTTCAGGGTCAACTCATCAGACTACACCATGACAATTCCAAACCCCATACAGCCCCTATGACGCAGGAGAAAATCAGGAAACTGGGTTGGAAAATTGTTCCTCATTCTCCCTACAGTCCGGACTTGGCTCCATCTGATTTTTACCTCTATGGTCGTCTGAAGGTCCACCTGCACGGTAAAACATTTGATAGTGAGAAAGACCTTATTTTCTGGCATGCACCTCAATCGGAAAGGGAAGGGTAAAGTGGCTGGGATGATAGAAAAATCTTTAAAGGAAGGGGGGGGGGGGGGGGCTCTGAAACTCATGGGAGCGTATTTTTGCTAAGATCAGCGTCTAATCATCCTACATTGATTGAAATTAAGCCTATGAGAAGTTCAGACAGGCAGGTACTAGAGATGTGAAAATATCACAACAGTCTCATAACAGTACAGTGAAAAATAATGTTAGAATGTCACAAGATTCACATAAAAGCACAGTGAAAAATAATATTAATATTGGGGGATTAAAAAACAAAGTAGATGAGCTTCTTGTCTGTTTAGAAGATTTAGAATCTGAAGGTGGAATAGATGTACTATGCCTATCTGAACACTATATAGTCATAGGTATGGAAATGGTAAATGTAGGTGAATATAAGCTTTCAGCACATGTAAGTAGAGACACTATCGAGAGAAGAGGAGTTGCCATATATGTTAAAATCTGTCATAGTGTGAAAAACTTGGAAACTAAAAAATTTTGCATAGAGCAACGTATAGAAGAATGCGCATGTGAGCTTAAACTAAATAATGGAACTTTTATAATTGTAGCCTTGTATAGGTCCCCATTGGGAAATTTTCAACTATTTTTGAAAAACTTGGATTCTTTGTTGTGCTATCTGTCAGATAAAAGAAAGCAAATTGTTGTCTGCGGGGATTTCCACGTATATTTTCTGAAAGAGTCCGATAGAAAGCTTGACCTTGAAGTATTACTTAGTTCTTTCAGTTTGACATCAGTTATTGGTTTTCCTACTCGGGTGGTACAGGAAAGCAGCACACTGATAGGTAACGTTTTCATAGAGCAAGATAAACTTAACCAAATAAAAACTTTTCCCATTAAGAATGGTCTGTCTGATTATGATGCGCAGGTAGTTACAGTATATGATATAGCTCCATACAGTAATGCAAAACAGTCCTCCAAAATAGTGGGTTCCATTAACGATTTAACAATCGAAAATTTTAGGGAAAGCTTGCAACAGTTAGACTGGGATGAGGTGTACATAGAACATGATGCTAATTTAAAATTTAACCTATTTCATGATACTTTTGTGAGTATATTTGAAAAGAGCTTCCCTAAGGAAACAGTCAAATATAATTGTAAGAAACCATGTAAAAAGCCATGGCTAACTAAAGGGACAAAAATATCTTGTAAACAGAAAAGGGAAATTTATCTTACAGCAAGCAGGCATAATGATCCCAAAACAGTGAAACATTATGAAAACTATTCACTGTATTAAGAAAAGTTATTAAAAAGTCCAGAAGGATGTGCATTATGTCTGAGATTAACTAATCTGTTAATAAAATTAAAACGATTTGGAATATTGTCAAAAGGGAAACAGGGCAACCGAGAGCACAAGAAGAGTGTATTTCTATCAAACACAACGAAAAGATTGTTAACAAGAAGCCAGAAGTAGAAAACATTTTTAATAATCATTTTTAAGTGTTGTAGATAAAATAGGATCCAGCTATTCATTAGAAAACACAAGGCAGTAAATGGAAGAGGCAGTACCTATGCAATTTGATAAAATTGAAATTCAACCAACCTCTCCTACTGAAATTAGGAAAATAATAGAAAATAATAAATTAAAAGCTCACATGGAATTGATGGCATTTCCAACAGAGTACTAAAAGCTTGTTCCCAACAAATAAGTAGGATTATCAGCCATATATGTAGTAGCTCACTGAAACAGGGCATTTTTCCAGATAGGCTGAAATACACTATTGTTAAACCATTGCATAAAAAAGGGGACAGATCTGATGCTAACAACTACTGCCCAATCTCACTTCTGACAGTTTTATCCAAAATTCTTGAAAAAGTAATGTTTTCAAGACTAGCATCACATATTTATAAAAATGAAGTACTAACAAAATGTCAGTTTGGTTTTCAAAAAGGCTTTTCAACAGAAAATGCTATATATGCTTTCAGTGATCAAATATTAAATGCATTGAATAACCAAACATCACCCATTGGGATATTTTGTGATCTTGCAAAGGCTTTTGATTGTGTGAATCATGAAATTCTTCTAGATAAGCTTAAGTATTGTGGTATGAGTGGGACAATACAACTGGAAGAATGCAGAAGGTTGAAATTAACAGTACAGATAGCCTGCAAAAACGAGCAGAATCCTCTAACTGGGGAGGTATCAAGAATTGTGTCCCACAGGGTTCACTCTTGGGTCCCTTATTGTTCTTAATATATATTAATGACTTGCCAATCTATATTCATGAAGATGCAAAGCTAGTTCTTTTTGTTGATGATACAAGTACAGCAATCACACGCAAGAAGCAAGAATCAGCTGAGGAAATTGCAAATATCGTCTTTCAGAAAATTATTAAGTGGTTCTCTGTAAGTGGACTCTAACTAAATTTTGAGAAAACACAGTTTATACAATTCTGTACAATAAATGGCATAACACCATTGATAAATATAGACTATGAATGGAAGTCTGTCGCTAAGGTAGAATGCTCAAAATTTCTGGGTATGTGCATTGATGAGAAATTGAATTGGAAGAAACACATCAATGATCTGCTGAAACAGTTAGGTTCAGCTACTTATGATATTAGGGTTATTGCAAATTCTGGTAATAAACATATTAGTAAATTAGCCTACTATGCCTATTTTCATTCACTGCTTTCTTATGGCACCATATTTTGGCAGTTCGTCATTAATAGAGAAAGTATTCATTGCACAAAAGTGTGTAATCAGAATAATAGCTGGAGCCCACCCAAGATCACCTTGCAGACATTTATTTAAGGAACTCGGGATATTAACAGTGCCTTCGCAATACATATATTCACTTAAGAAATTTGTCATTAATAACCCATTCCAATTCAAAAACAACAGCGAAGTGGATAGCTACAACACTAGAAGAAAGGATGGTATTCACTATTCTGCATTAAATCTCACTTTGGCACAGAAAGGGGTGAATTATGGTGTCACAAAAAAACTTTGGTCGTTTGCCAAATAGTATTAAAAGTATGACAGATAGCCAACCAACATTTAAAAGCAAATTAAAATAATTTATTAATTACAACTCCTTCTGCTCAGTAGATGAATTCTTGGATATGAAGTAGTAAAAAAATTAATTAATTAATTTGTTTAAAGAAATCTTAAGTTAAAGTGACATGTTCCACATCATTACGAAATGTCGTCTTCATGATCTATGGAACAAGGATTAATGTATGTATGTATGTATGTCAAGCGATGGTGTAAAAGTCATTCAGCAGAATTTTACCAAAGTGCATTTACATCATGGAAAGAACGTTGGGCCAGATGCGTCACAGCTGATGGAGGCTACACTGACTAGGCTCAATGTATAGCTAAATGTTACAAGTATGTCCTCAAAAAATTTCATTCTCCTCCTGCAAAAAATAAAAAAATTAGAGACGACTGTGCAAAACTTTTTGAACACCCTTTGTACAGTCGTTCGAACACTACCTCTTCTCAAATTGACTGATTTGTCGGCAAACAGTTTACCTGTAACGAACAAGGTAAGAACATGATGAATGATTCCCGAGCATGTGATGACATTTTACAGAAGTAGCGTTGATGTCTGTGGCAGTCATTACTCTCCGGTAATCTTTGCTGGTCTTTGACAGTGCATGTCCGTGCTAAGGGCGAGATGGCAGATACGCCAGTAAAAAATTTGTTCCACTCCGTGACACTCAAAGTTGCGTGTGCGGGAAACCGGGAATCAGATTAACAAGTCCCGCTAAGGAGAGAAACGGCGAGGGTGCCAGCCAAATCAACAAAGCATTAAGAAGTTAATAGATGGCGTCAACAAGATTTCACGAAGGCCGCACTGTGTAGTCTTTCAATAGCGTAGCTGTAGCTGTGGCAGTCCAAATAGCGGGTTTGAGCCCAATTGCTTGTACGTTTCAGTAATATCGTCATTAATGTTTCTGTGTTCTACCTGCACATGGAAAATAAAAATAATGATAAGAAAATCAACAGTGGTAGAGACTTATAATGAGTAGTGAAAGGCCGGTCAATGTGGCCAAGCGGTTCTAGGCGCTTCAGTCGGGAACTGCGCTGCTGCTACGGTCGCAGGTTCGAATCCTGCCACGGGCAGGGATGTGTGTGATGTCCTTAGGTTAGTTAAGTTTAAGTAGTTCTAAGTCTAGGGGACAGATCACCTCAGATCTTAAGTCCCATAGTGCTCAGAGCCATTTGAACCATTCAGGGAGTGATAGTAATCTCAAAATCATCTCTGGAATGCTGGTTCTTATGTACAGGAAGCAAACCTTAAAGTAACACAACCCATATGAAAAATTAAGAGGTACTTTGTTTCTATCGCCACTGATAACGTGGAAGTGACAAAAAAAGAAAAGTGCAAGTAGCACTCGACCACTGAGGATTCCGTATACAGGGTGGTCCATTGATAGTAACTGGGCCAAATATCTCACGAAATAAGCATCAAACAAAAAAACTACAAAGAACGAAACTCGTCTAGCTTGAAGGGGGAAACCAGATAGCGCTATGGTTGGCCCGCTGGATGGCGCTGCCATAGGTCAAACGGATATCAACTGCGGTTTTTTATTACATATTCTTGTAGTACGTAGAGAAATATGAATGTTTTAGTTGGACCACTTTTTTCGCTCTGTGATAGATGGCGTTGTAATAGTCACAAACTTATAAGTACGTGGTATCACGTTACATTCCGCCAGTGCGGACGGTATTTGCTTCGTGATACATTATTCGTGTTAAAATTGACCGTTTACCAATTGCGGAAAAGGTCGATATCGTGTTGATGTATGGCTACTGTGACCAAAATGCCCAGCGGGCGTGTGCTATGTATGCTACTCGGTATCATGGACGATATCATCCAAGTGTCCGGACCGTTCGCCGGATAGTTACGTTATTTAAGGAAACAGGAAGTGTCCAGCCACATGTGAAACGTCAACCACTACCTGCAACAGATGATGTTGTCCAAGTAGGTGTTTTAGCTGCTGTCGCGGCTAATCCGCACATCAGTAGCAGACAAATTGCGCGAGGATCGGGAATCTCAAAAACATCGATTGCATCCGTACCATATTTCTATGCACCAGGAACTGCAAGGCGACGACTTTGAACGCTGTGTACGGTTCTGCCATTGGGCACAAGAGAAATTACGGGAAGATGACAGATTTTTTGCACGCGTTCTATTTAGCGACGAAACGTCACTCACCAACAGCGGTAACGTAAATCGGCATAACATGCACTATGGGGCAACGGAAAATCCACAGTGGCTGCGACAAGTAGAACATCAGCGACCTTGGCGGGTCAATGTATGGTGCGGCATTATGGGAGGAAGGATAATTGGCCCCCATTTTATCGATGGCAATCTAAATGGTGCAATGTATGCTGATTTCCTACGTAATGTTCTACCGATGTTCCTACAAGATGTTTCACTGCATGACAGAATGGCGATGTACTTCCAACATGATGCATGTCCGGTACATAGCTCGCGTGCGGTTGAAGCGGTATTGAATAGCATATTTCATGACAGGTGGATTGGTCGTCGAAGCACCATACCATGGCCCGCACGTTCACCGGATCTGACGTCCCCGGATTTCTTTCAGAGGGGAAAGTTGAAGGATATTTGCTATGGTGATCCACCGACAACGCCTGACAACACGCGTCAGCACATTGTCAATGCATGTGCGAACATTACGGAAGGCGAACTACTCGCTGTTGAGAGGAATGTCCTTACACGTATTGCCAAATGCACTGAAGGTGACTGACATCATTTTGAGCATTTATTGCATTAATGTGGTATTTAAGGTAATCACGCTGTAACAGCATACGTTTTCACAAAAGGTTAAGTTCACAAAGGTACATGTTTAACATTGGAACAACCTAAATTAAACGTTTAAACGTACCTACGTTCTGTATTTTAATTTAAAAAATCTACCTGTTACCAACTGTTCGTCTAAAATTGTGAGCCATATGTTTGTGACTATTACAGCGCCATGTATCACAAAGCGAAAAAAGTGGTCCAACTAAAACATTCATATTTTTTTACGTAGTACACGAATGTGAAATAAAAAGTGGGGGTTCCTATTTAAGAAACGCAGTTGATATCCGTTTGACCTATGGCAGCGCCATCTAGCGGGCCAACCATAGCGCCATCTGGTTTCCCTCTTCAAGCTAGACAAGTTTCGTTCTTTGTAGCTTTTTCGTTTGACGCTTATTTCGTGAGATATTTGGCCAGGTCACGATCAGTGGACCACCCTGTGTACGTTGCGGGCCGAGTCTGAAATCGGCCAAAGCGAGTACTGTCCGGCCATGTCACGAAGTGGCCAATGTTGCTTTAAATTGGCCGGCCAGATCGGATGCTTTCTGGTTTCGGGATTCGGCTGGCCAGTTCCCGAAGTGGCTAGGATCGGTCGGCCAAACTCCAAAGAAAGAAGCAAAGCAGATTTAATTCAACGATTTCAAAGTGTATAAGTCATGAAATGGCCAATTTCGCTGTTAACTGACCGGCCAAAGTGCGATCTTTTCCTGAGTTATGTATCTGGCAGACCAGTTTGGGAAATGGCGTAGAATCGGAAAACAAATAAAAGAGTGAAAGAATATGTGTAATTTCAAGCTGTATGCAATCTATTTATTTTATCAGTCTTACTTCTAAAAAATATAAACTTTACACAATCTATTTACTCTACAGATCTTTTTTGACACAACCGGTATTTTTACAGTAGGGGAAGCAGACGAATGGCGATGGAGTGCGTGAGGAATTAGGGAAGGTAATATCGCTGCTTAATTTGTATTTACTTATTTGAAGAAATTGTTTTAAAAAAACAGCGATCGTAGAGAGCCATTTGGCAACTGTCAAAACAATCAGTTTAATTAAACTCGCTATAATGAACCTTAAGGTAACGTACTTATCATTTTCCAGTCCACTTTCACAGAAAAAATATATTACATGAAAGACAAGCTTTAAATATGTGTAGTTAATATATTTTTTGTTTGAAACGGTCAGGGCAGACCGCAAGCGGGGGCGGGGGGTGGGGGGCGGGGCGGGGGGAGTGCAGAACACCGCGTTTCACGAAACTTCACAAACGAACGAAGTAGGAGCAAATTAAAAAACAAATAACAGACAAACAAGAAAGCACCTCACATAATTAACCGACGTTCCCTTACTACATCTAAAAGGTGCACACATACCACAAACAAAAATACCAGAAAACGTAACAATACTTACTAAGCCGAGTTGTCGGGAAGGAAAACAAGACCCAGAGGCAGGACCTTCTCCCAAAAGCAACAGCTACCACGAGCACGGCACATTTAACACTGACAGTGAGACATGTGTTGCCTACCGCACGTTGTTGCCTATCACTGTAAGCAGTGCTATTTAGCTAGGGATTTCCCGACGTGTGTGCAATCACATCGCGTCTTGGCCACGAACCTCTGGCCAATTCACGAAATGGCCGGCTAAAGTGGGATATACGCAGATTCTTTCAAGTAATCGGACTTTGACCAATCCTCTCGGGGCAAAATGAGAAAGGGCCGGCCAATACGCGATCTGGCCGGTCTTCAGGCTCACTGGCAAGATATCGGTCCCGGAAATTCCAAGACCGTATTAAAATCCCTACAGTAGTTTCTCAGACTAGCCCTGATACACGAAAAGAAGCGAGCAGGAAACTTCAGTGTATACATGTAAATACAGAATATTTAATAAAATACACTCCTGGAAATGGAAAAAAGAACACATTGACACCGGTGTGTCAGACCCACCATACTTGCTCCGGACACTGCGAGAGGGCCGTACAAGCAATGATCACACGCACGGCACAGCGAACACACCAGGAACCGCGGTGTTGGCCGTCGAATGGCGCTAGCTGCGCAGCATTTGTGCACCGCCGCCGTCAGTGTCAGCCAGTTTGCCGTGGCATACGGAGCTCCATCGCAGTCTTTAACACTGGTAGCATGCAGCGACAGCGTGGACGTGAACCGTACGTGCAGTTGACGGACTTTGAGCGAGGGCGTATAGTGGGCATGCGGGAGGCCGGGTGAACGTACCGCCGAATTGCTCAACACGTGGGGCGTGAGGTCTCCACAGTACATCGATGTTGTCGCCAGTGGTCGGCGGAAGGTGCACGTGCCCGTCGACTTGGGACCGGACCGCAGTGACGCACGGATGCACGCCAAGACCGTAGGATCCTACGCAGTGCCGTAGGGGACCGCACCGCCACTTCCCAGCAAATTAGGGACACTGTTGCTCCTGGGGTATCGGCGAGGACCATTCGCAACCGTCTCCATGAAGCTGGGCTACGGTCCCGCACACCGTTAGGCCGTCTTCCGCTCACGCCCCAACATCGTGCAGCCCGCCTCCAGTGGTGTCGCGACAGCCGTGAATGGAGGGACGAATGGAGACGTGTCGTCTTCAGCGATGAGAGTCGCTTCTGCCTTGGTGCCAATGATGGTCGTATGCGTGTTTGGCGCCGTGCAGGTGAGCGCCACAATCAGGACTGCATACGACCGAGGCACACAGGGCCAACACCCGGCATCATGGTGTGGGGAGCGATCTCCTACACTGGCCGTACACCACTGGTGATCGTCGAGGGGACACTGAATAGTGCACGGTACATCCAAACCGTCATCGAACCCATCGTTCTACCATTCCTAGACCGGCAAGGGAACTTGCTGTTCCAACAGGACAATGCACGTCCGCATGTATCCCGTGCCACCCAACGTGCTCTAGAAGGTGTAAGTCAACTACCCTGGCCAGCAAGATCTCCGGATCTGTCCCCCATTGAGCATGTTTGGGACTGGATGAAGCGTCGTCTCACGCGGTCTGCACGTCCAGCACGAACGCTGGTCCAACTGAGGCGCCAGGTGGAAATGGCATGGCAAGGCGTTCCACAGGACTACATCCAGCATCTCTACGATCGTCTCCATGGGAGAATAGCAGCCTGCATTGCTGCGAAAGGTGGATATACACTGTACTAGTGCCGACATTGTGCATGCTCTGTTGCCTGTGTCTATGTGCCTGTGGTTCTGTCAGTGTGATCATGTGATGTATCTGACCCCAGGAATGTGTCAATAAAGTTTCCCCCTCCTGGGACAATGAATTCACGGTGTTCTTATTTCAATTTCCAGGAGTGTTTTTTTATTTACTTACTAAAACATGACTAGACCTTACGTTTCATGTTTGCATGCAGTAGCGTTTGTCTATATGATTTTGACGTATGATGAATACAATCTATGTTCTAATGGCAAAAAGATATTTTTATGTGATATAATTACAGTTTAATAGTTTTCAGATTTTTTACTTTACTTGGTGAAACCTTGGATCTTGCCAAATTTGATGTTTCTACGTCTATTGGAAGTACTCTATAGGTTTTGGTGAGTGAGTTTGTATCAAAAAAATATATGATACGAATGGCCGAATCTTTTGATCTCATTGAGTTAGAAGCTTAATTTTTGTACACTGCCAAGGAACCAGTGGAATTAGTGACATAAATCTCAATTTGATACGCCAACCTGTTCACGAGAAGAAGGGGCCTTAACGGACGGATATACAAACAGATAGACGGATAAAAAGTGACAAAAATATTTGGTCTTGTTATATAATTACAAATTAACAATTTTCGGAAGTTTTTCCTTTACCTGTACTGTGAAACCTTGCTTCTTGCTGAATTTCATGATTTCAGGTCAGTGGGAAGTATCCTACTGGTTTCCACCAGTGGATTCGCGAGTTTCAAAATACATGACTTAAATGGCCGATTGTATTGACTTAGAAGCTTAAAACTTTTACACTGCCAATGGAACATAGGCTTTAATATGTGACATAAATTTCAACTTGCTACGGAAACCTTTTCCGGAGAAGAATATTTGACAGTGTGCAGACAGATAGACGGACAACAAAACTGTCCTATGCGGGTTCCGTTTCTACAGACAGAGGCACGGAAGCTAAGAAACGTGATTGATTCCACCGGGCGACACGTTCCCATTGATCCACGGTCCCTTGCATACTACAGTCACGGTCCCTTGCATACTACAGTCATAACTGACGATGTCTTTTGTTAAAGGACCTCTTCTTGCACCAGGCATTTCCATTTGAGTTCAGGAAGCATCTGCGTAACACATCATCGTCAAGGCTTTCGTTGCCACTTGTTAACAAACAGCTGTTGGCTTCTGTCCAGGGTTCTCCGGCCAACGTTTGTTTCAAGAAATGGTTGAAATGGCTCTGAGCACTATGGGGCTTAACTTCTGACGTCATCAGTCCCCTAGACTTAGAACTACTTAAACCTGACTGACCTAAGGACAGCACATACATCCATGCCCGAGGCAGGATTCGAACCTGCGACCGTAGCAGCAGCGCGGTTCCAGACTGAAGCGCCTAGAACCACTCGGCTCCTACGGCCGGCTTGTTTCACGAATTTTCTGAAATTTCGCAGCACGAGTGATTGGCACTGAAAAACCTTCGCCAGCCGCATGACCGAGCGGTTCTAGGCGCTTCAGTCTGGAATCGCGCGACCGATACGGTCGCACGTTCGAATCCTGCCTCGGGCATGGATGTGTGTGATGTCCTTAGGTTAGTTAGGTTTAAGTAGTTCTAAGTCTAGGGGACTGATGACCTCAGATGTTAAGTCCCATAGTGCTCCGACCCGTTTGTACCATTTGAAAAACATTCACCTTCCATTGCTGATGGTAGTAACACTCGAGTGTTGATCGTACCTTCCCGTAACAAAACTGGCAACACACTTCTGAACTGCTTCGATGTCTTCCCTTAATTAATTGGGAATCCCGACAATCGAGCAGTACACCAGAATGGGTCGCAAAGCGTTCTATATCCGGACTCCTTCACAGATGAGCTGCACTTCCCTAGAATCCTCCTAATAAACCGAAGTGGATCACTCACCTTCTCTGCAATAGACATGGTGTAATCGTTCACCTTCATATTATATTTCTACATTATGCCACCATATGTCACCGACGTGTTTGTGGCAAGTAGCACACAACTAAAACCATATCTGAACATAACAGAATTGTTTTCACTACTGATCTGCATTAGCTTACATTTTTCTGCACTTACAGTGAATTGGAATTCATCAAACCAAATACAAACTCTGTCTAAGTCATCATGTATCCTCCCACGCACACTCAACGACAACACTTTCCCCTACACCACAGCGTCACCAGCAAACATTAGGAAATTGCTGCTGACCTTACCCGTCAGGTCATTTCTGTGTTTAGCGAGCAAGAGCGGTCGTATCACACTTGCCTGGGGACATTTTGACGATACCCTTCTCTCTGACAAACAATCGCAGGTTCCTTTTCATCGGGAGGACGACGGTTCAATCCCGCGTCCGGCCATCCTGATTTAGGTTTTCCGTGATTTCCCTAAATCATTCCAGGCAAATGCCGGGATGGTTCCTCTGAAAGGGCACGGCCGACTTCCTTCCATAATCCGATGAGACCGATGACCACGCTGTCTGGTCTCCTTCCCCAAACAACCTTTTTATAATGGGCAACGTCGTGCATTTACCCACATTGTAAGTTGCAGTCTACTACAGCTAACGGACACAGCTGTATGATCATCTAGAGGCGATACACACTGAAGAGTCAAGGAAATTGGTACACCTGCCTAATATCGTGTAGGGCTCCCGCGAGCACGCAGAAGTGCCGCAAAACGACGTGGCATGGACTCGACTAATGTCTGAAGTAGTGCTGCAGGGAACTGACACCATGAATCCTGAAATGCTGTCCATAAATCCGTAAGAGTAAGAAGGGGTGGAAATCTCTTCTGAGCTTCACGTTGCAAGGCATCCCAGATATGCTCAATAATATACATTTCTGGGGAGTTCGCTGGACAGCAGAAGTGTTTAAACTCAAAAGAGTGTTCCTGGAGCCACTCTGTAGAAATTCTGGATGTGTGAGGTGTCGCATTGTCCTGCTGGACTTGACCAAGTCCGTCGGAATGTACAATGGTCATGAATGGATGCAGGTGATCAGACAGGATGCTTACGTATGTGTCACCTGTCAGAGTCGTATCTAGACGTAGCAGGGATATCACTCCAACAGGATACGCCCCACACCATTTCAGAGCCTCCACCAGCTTGAACAGTTCCCTGCTGAGATGCAGGGTCCATGTATTTATGAGGTTGTCTCCATAGCCCTACACGTCCAACCGCTCGATACAATTTGAAACGAGAGTCGTTCGTCAAGAACATTTTTCCAGTCATCAACAGCGCAATGTCGGTGTTGACGAACCCAGGCGAGGCGTAAAACTTTGTGTCGCGCGGTCCTCAAGGGTATACGAGCGGGCCTTCGGCTACGGAAGCCCATATCGATGGGGTTTCGTTGAATGGTTCGCACCCTGACACTTGTTGATGGCCCGGCATTGAAATCTGCAGCGATTTGCGGAAGGATTGCACTTTCGTCACGTTGAACGATTCTCTTCAGTCGTTGTTCGTTCTGTTCTTGCAGGATCTTTTTCCGGCAGCAGTGATGTTTTACCGGATTCCTGACATTCACGGTTCACCCGTGAAATGGTCGTACGCGAAAAGCCCCACTTTATAGCTAACTAGGAGATGCTGTGTCCCATCGCCCGTGCGCCGACTATAACACCTCGTTCAGACTGACTTAAACCTTGGTAACCTGCCATTGTAGCAGCAGTAACCGACCTAACAACAGCGCCCGACACTTCTTGTCTTGTATAGGCGTTGCCGACCGCAACGCTGTAATATGCCTGTTTACATATCTCTGTATTTGAATACGCATGCCTACACCAGTTTCTTTGGCACTTCAGTGTATGAACAACAGCGTCGTCAGTGAAAAATGTGAAAGCGCAGCTGAACCAAATGGTTCAAATGGCTCTGAGCATTATGGGACTTAACATCTGAGGTCATCAGTCCCCTAGAACTTAGAACTACTAAAACCTAACTAACCTAAGGACATCACACACATCCATGCCCGAGGCAAGATTCGAACCTGCGACCGTAGCGGTCGCGCGGTTCCAGACTGACACGCCTAGAACTGCTCGGCCACACCGGCCAGCCTCAGCTGATTATATGATAAATTGTAGATGTATAATGAGAATTACACTTCCTTGGAGAACACCAGACGTTATTGCTGCATCGCCGTCCAGTATAACGCATATGGTTTGTAGTAAAAATTCTTGAGGCACCCACATATATAAATGCTGCTCCATATGGTGGTACTGCCCTTGTCAGCCGACAATGAGATACAGTATTCGAGGAACACGCCAGAGAGTGAGTTTCGTTTCACACGAGTGGTTTTCCCTTATACGCTTTCCGCTCTGCTGCGGAAGCAGGAAAATAATCTAACTCGTAAATATGTAACAATACCCAAGTTTAGAAGTCCAGAACTTCATTGATTCTTCAGTTTTGAACCTTTAGTGTAATTTTAATTGTATTTTTTAAAACCAACTTTTGATACTCAGACACCAATTTTCGCAACCCAGATTTCTTAGGTACATTAACAAGCAATTGTTCAACAGATCTACGCATCATTTTATGAGAAATGTTATTAATTTACTTTCAGTACTTTTCCAAGTTCAGAACTTAAATTTTCTTTAGTTATCGGTACGTAAATGTGATAATAAAACAGACAAACTAAATTTTCGATAATTTTAATGCATATAGGTATGCAAATACCTAAAGACTACTTCCTGCAAAAATTTCGTTAAGAGTGGTTAATATTTAGGATAAAAAAGTTGTCATTGAAGTTAGGAAAATAAACATATGAGAAAATGAATTTTAAATTTTTATTAAAAACTGAATGCTAGTGTAAGAAACATAACCATTAAAATTCACCAGCAACACAAGTTTTCCCTTCCCGTTCCTGTATGGCTTCTTCTCATAATTTCAGGACTAGGGTAGCCTTTTCCTTGACTTCCTTCTTCCCCAGGCAGCACCTTGTGAACTGCCTGGTCTCTAGTTGATATCTAGATAAGTAGATGTTCTTCCGGGATAGTGTTAAAGGAGTGCTGGGACTCTTGTTTTCTTTAGTGTTTAAACATCCCATACTTAACTGAGGAACACCTTCTACAAGATTCAAACGTATCTTCCATTTTTTTATTCTTTGGAACATTTGGTTGTAATGACACTGTTCAAACTTTCGTTTGTCTTGCCATCAGCACACCTTGCGTCAGATGCAGGCCTCTGATAGAAAGGCACTATCTTGACCACTTTGACAGCTGTCAGTGTGTCACAGCCCCTCGCACAGTCCATATTTCAAATATTTGTTAGACTTACTTGTTATTCGAACACACCTAAACCGTTTTGCGCTCTAAAAGTAAACTGAAGTTTTAGGGTCAAGTCTCCCCGTAAGTACACACATCAAAAAAATGTTTTGCATCACCCCAGTTCCCAGAATTTCTGAAGACAGACGTCGACTGTTGATATTGTATCACAGACATAGTCCCTTTGACTGTTAAGAGATGTTACTAAACCTGCCCAAAGATGTAAACAACCACGCATGAGCACCGCCTATTGCACGGAGGGGGTCCGACAGCCGATCAGTTCCAGTCATTCACCAGGAAGAAGGCACACGGCTCGTGTTGTCTGTAGTTCAACCATGCCTAGACGATCAATACCACGGTTCGATCGCGTCCGCAATGTTACTTTGTACCTGGAAGGACTCTCAGCAAGGGAAGTGTCCAGGCGTCTCGGAGTGAACCAAAGTGATGTTGTTCGGACATGGGGGAGATACAGGGAGACACGAGCTGTCGATGACATGCCTCGCTCAGACAGCCCAAGGGCTACTACTGCAGTGGATGACCGCCGCCTACGGATTGTGGTACGGAGGAACCCTGACAGCAACGCTACCTTGTAGAATAATGCTTTTCGTGCAGCCACAGGACGTTATGTTACGACTCAAACTGCGCACAGTAGGCTTCAACATGCGCAGCTGCACTACCGACGTCCATAGCGAGGTCCATCTTTGCAACCACGACACCATGCAGCGCGGTACAGATGTGCCCAATAACATGCCGAATGGACCGCTCAGGATTGGCATCACGTTCTCTTCACCGATGAGTGTCGCTTATGCCTTCAACCAGACAGTCGTCGGAGACGTGTGTGGAGGCAACCCGGTTAGGCTGAACGCCTTAGACACACTGTCCAGCGAGTGCAGCAAGGTGGAGGTCCCTGCTGTTTTGGGGTGGCGTTATGTGGGGCCGACGTACGTCACCGTTGGTCATGGAAGGCGCCGAAACGGCTGTACGATACGTAAATGCCATCCTCCGACCGATAGCGCAACCATATCGACAGCATATTGGCGAGACATTCGTCTCCATGGACGACAATTCGCGCCCCCATCGTGCACATCTTGTAAATGACTTCCTCCAGAATAACGACATCGCTCGACTAGAGTGGCCAGCATGTTCTCCAGACATGAGCCCTAACGAACATGCCTGGGATAGATTGAAAAGGGCTGTTTATGGGCGACATGACCCACCAACCACTCTGAGGGATCTATGCCGAATCGCCGTTGAGGAGTGGGACAATCTGGATCAACAGTGCCTTGATGAACTTGTGGATAGTATGCCACGACGAATACAGGCATGCATCAATGCAAGAGGACGTGCTACTGGGTATTAGAGGTACCGGTGTGTGTAGCAATCTGGACCACCACCTCTGAGGTCTCGCTGTATGGTGGTACAACATGCAATGTGTGGTTTCCATGGGCAATAAAAATGGCAGAAATGATGTTTATGTTGATCTCTATTCCATTTTTCTGTACAGGTTCCGGACCTCTATGAACCGAGGTGATGCAAGACTTTGGATGTGTGTATGTGAGTGCACTGTTTATCGCTGAACCAACTTGAGAAATCATGTGGCGATGTTATACATATGTGTGTATGTGCTCGTGGCATTTGGAGATTGTCTCGAAACTAGACTGTAGTTATAAGAGTCCTGCGTCATGAGAGGGAGGTGATAGTCGAAAACCGAAAGAGACGTGCTTGTAGCCTATCCCACACATTGTTCAATTAGTTCGTCGAACAAGCAATCGGAGAAACCAAAGAGAAATTTGGAAAGGTAATTACTGTTCTGGGCGTAGAAATGAAAACTTTAAAGTTTATTAAGGTTTTATGAAGTCACTGTAAGTTTGTCAGAGACGGGAAAGGACTTTGAGGATCAGGTGAACGGAAAGGACTTTGAGGATCAGGTGAACGGAAAGGACGGTGTCTTTAAAGAAGTTGTAAGGTGAACACCAACAAAAGTAAAAGAAGGATAATGAAGTGTACTAAAATTAAGTTCAGTAATGCCGAGAGAGCTAGATTAGGAAATGGGACACTAAAACCAGTAGACGAATTTTGCTATTTGAATGCTGAGATCCGATGGGTAGAGTTAATAACTAATGAAAAGACACTGAATCGCAATGGATATAAAATATCGTTATCACACTATTTGATAAAATAATGGGTAGGTTGGTAGGAACACATCAAGAGGCATCAAGCAATAGTCAGTTATGGAGTGAAGTGTGTGGAGTAAAACTCATTGAGAGTAAACAGGTTAAAGACAATGCAGGTTGCAGTAGTTACGAAGAGACTATTAGGCTTGCAGATGATAGACAAGCGTGCAGAGCTGCATCAGAGCAGCCTTCGGGCTGAAGACCACAACAACAACAATTCATCACGCGAAAATAGACACTGACGCTGAAATTAGCGAATCAGCTGACTTCTACACCCGAAAAAGGAACGGAACAGGCTGAAAGCACCTATCAGCTGCTGATAACGCTGCCCCACAAGAGTACGTGCCATATCCGAGTCCGTCACAGTGACCAGTCACCATCTAGCACTGTTCACATCCATTATCTGATAACAACAGTAAACACAAATACAATGAAGCTCAAAAAAACTGGTATAGGCATGTGTATTCAAATTCAGAGATACATAAACAGGCAGAATACGGCGCTGCGGTCGGCGACGCCTATATGAGACAAAAGTGTCTGGCTCATTGTTAGATTGGTTACGAGCGATGGCACAGCATCTCCGAGGTAGCAGATGAAGTGGGGATTTTCCCGTACGACCATTTCACGAGTGTACCGCGAATATCAGGAATCCGGTAAAACATCAGATCTCCGACATTGCAGCGGCCGGAAAGTGATCCTGCTAGAATGGAACCAACGACGACTGAAGAGAATCGTTCAACGTGACGAAAGTGCAACCCTTCCTCAAAACGTTGCAGATTTCTATGCTCGGCCGTCAACAAGTGTCAGCGTGCGAACCATTCAACGAAACATCATCGATATGGGATTTCGCAGCCGAGGGTTCACTCGTGTACCCTTAATGAAACAAACAAAACGACAGAAAACTTTACACCTCACCTGGGCCCGCCAACACCGACATTGGACTGTTGATGACTGGAAACATGCCGCCTGAGTCTCGTTCCAAATTGTATCGAGCGGATGGACGTGTACGGGTATGGAGACAATCTCATGAACCCATGGACCCTGCATGTCAGCAGGGAACTGTTCAAGCTGGTGGAGGCTCTGCAGTGGTGTGGGGCGTGTGCAGTTGCAGTGATATGAGTCCCCTGATATGTCTAGATACGACTCTGACAGTCGACACGTACATAAGCTTCCTGTTTGATCACTTCACTTTGCCGCTCTGGATTAGCCGAGCGGTCTATGGCGCTGCACTCATGGACTGCGCGGCTGGTCCCGGCGGAGGTTCAAGTCCTCCCTCGGGCATGGGTGTGTGTGTTTGTCCTTGGGATAATTTAGGTTAAGTAGTGTGTAAGCTTAGGGACTGATGACCTTAGCAGTTAGTCCCATAAGATTTCACAAACATTTGAACATTTTTTTTATCACCTCAATCCATTCATGTTCATTGTGTATTCCGACGTACTTCAGCAATTCCAGCAGGACAATGCAAACCCTACACGTCCAGAATTGTTTGAGTGGCTTCAGAAACACTCTTCTGAGTTTAAACATTTCCGCTGGACACCAGACTCCCCAGACATGAACATTATTGACCGTATTCGGGATGCCTTGCAACATGCTGTTCAGAAGAGATGGAATGGATCCCTCGTACTCTTACGGATTTATGGACAGCCGTGCAGGATTCATGGTATCAATTCCCTCCAGCACTACTTCAGACATTAGTGCATGCAAAGTCATGTAGCAGGACTTCAGCGTGCTCGCGGGGGCCCTACAACATGTTAGGCAAGCGTAAAATGGTTCAAATGGCTCTGAGCACTATGAGACTTAACATGTGAGGTCATTAGTCCCCTAGAACTTAGAACTACTTAAACCTAACTAACGTAAGGACGTCACACACATCCATGCCAACGGGATTCGACCTGCGACCGTAGCGGCCGAGCTGTTCCATACTGAAACGCCTGGAACCACTCGGCCACACCGGCCGGCCAGGCAAGTGTACCAGTTTCTTTGGTTCTTCTGTGTAACACTAATGCAGTTCGGTGGTCAGTGTACCTACCACAGAAAGATTTTTCCAATGATTTGCACATTCATCGATATTGAGAACGTGTAAGATGTGACAATGAAATCCGATCATGTGTTGTGGGTGCTTTACTTTTTTCATCAGGCAGTGTTGATAACTTTTCATCTAGCACCATATCTCAGGGGTGAGCTAGAAAGGTTTAGCTCTGCGTATAATATGTAGATGAACTATGGTCGAAGCTCAGAGAAATATTAGACCATGCACTGAATAGGTATGTCATGGGACATATGCAGCAAGATAACGCAGCAGATACACTCCTGGAAATGGAAAAAAGAACACATTGACACCGGTGTGTCAGACCAACCATACTTGCTCCGGACACTGCGAGAGGGCTGTACAAGCAATGATCACACGCGCGGCACAGCGGACACACCAGGAACCGCGGTGTTGGCCGTCGAATGGCGCTAGCTGCGCAGCATTTGTGCACCGCCGCCGTCAGTGTCAGCCAGTTTGCCGTGGCATACGGAGCTCCATCGCAGTCTTTAACACTGGTAGCATGCCGCGACAGCGTGGACGTGAACCGTATGTGCAGTTGACGGACTTTGAGCGAGGGCGTATAGTGGGCATGCGGGAAGCCGGGTGGACGTACCGCCGAATTGCTCAACACGTGGGGCGTGAGGTCTCCACAGTACATCGATGTTGTCGCCAGTGGCCGGCGGAAGGTGCACGTGCCCGTCGACCTGGGACCGGACCGCAGCGACGCACGGATGCACGCCAAGACCGTAGGATCCTACGCAGTGCCGTAGGGGACCGCACCGCCACTTCCCAGCAAATTAGGGACACTGTTGCTCCTGAGGTATCGGCGAGGACCATTCGCAACCGTCTCCATGAAGCTGGGCTACGGTCCCGCACACCGTTAGGCCGCCTTCCGCTCACGCCCCAACATCGTGCAGCCCGCCTCCAGTGGTGTCGCGACAGGCGTGAATGGAGGGACGAATGGAAACGTGTCGTCTTCAGCGATGAGAGTCGCTTCTGCCTTGGTGCCAATGATGGTCGTATGCGTGTTTGGCGCCGTGCAGGTGAGCGCCACAATCAGGACTGCATACGACCGAGGCACACAGGGCCAACACCCGGCATCATGGTGTGGGGAGCGATCTCCTACACTGGCCGTACACCACTGGTGATCGTCGAGGGGACACTGAATAGTGCACGGTACATCCAAACCGTCATCGACCCCATCGTTCTACCATTCCTAGACCGGCAAGGGAACTTGCTGTTCCAACAGGACAATGCACGTCCGCATGTATCCCGTGCCACCCAACGTGCTCTAGAAGGTGTAAGTCAACTACCCTGGCCAGCAAGATCTCCGGATCTGTCCCCCATTGAGCATGTTTGGGACTGGATGAAGCGTCGTCTCACGCGGTCTGCACGTCCAGCACGAACGCTGGTCCAACTGAGGCGCCAGGTGGAAATGGCATGGCAAGCCGTTCCACAGGACTACATCCAGCATCTCTACGATCGTCTCCATGGGAGAATAGCAGCCTGCATTGCTGCGAAAGGTGGATATACACTGTACTAGTGCCGACATTGTGCATGCTCTGTTGCCTCTGTCTATGTGCCTGTGGTTCTGTCAGTGTGATCATGTGATGTATCTGACCCCAGGAATGTGTCAATAAAGTTTCCCCTTCCTGGGACAATGAATTCACGGTGTTCTTATTTCAATTTCCAGGAGTGTATATAACCTCCGATATTTCCACAGGTAAACAACCATTTTCAAGGCCTTGACAGTGTGTTCACCTATCGAAATATCGGAAGTTGTCAAGGACATCACTGCCTGCAGTCCCATTACTTATTTGAACATTCGATGGGTTGGGAAAAGCTCAAGGGACTCTCTATGTTCCACACATAAGTGAAGAAAGTCATGGAGCCATATGTACATATACATCTGGCGGTAGTATCCCATACACAAGGTATAAAGGGGCAGTGCATTGGCGGAGCTTTCATTTGTACTCAGGTTATTCATGCGAGTAGGTTTCCGACGTGATTATGGCCGCACGACGAGAATTAACAGGCTGAACGCGGAATGGTAGTTGGAGGCAGATGCATGGCACATTCCATTTCGGAAATCGTCAGGGAATTCAATTATCCGAGATCTATAGTGTCAAGAGTGTGCCAAGAATATCAGATATCACGCATTACCTCTCATCACGGATAAGACACTGGCCGACGGCCTCCACTTAACGACCGAGAGCAGCGGCGTTTGCGTAGAGTTGTCAGTGCTAACTGACAAGCAACACTGCGTGAAATACCCGCAGATATCAATGTGAGACGTTAGGACACTAAGGTGAAATTTGGCGTTAATGAGCTATGGCAGCAGACGACCGACGCAACAGCCTTTGCTAACTGGCCGCGCGGTTCTAGGCGCTTCAGTCCGGGACCGAGCGACTGCTACCGTCGCAGGTTCGAATCCTGCCTCGGGCATGGATGTGTGTGATGTCCTTAGGTTAGTTAGGTTTAAGTAGTTCTAAGTTCTAGGGGACTCATGACCTCAGATGTTAAGTCCCATAGTGCTCAGAGCCATTTGAACCATTTTTGAACCTTTGCTAACAGCATAACATCGCCTGCAGCGCCTCTCTTGGGACTGGAAAGCCGTGACCTGTTCAGACGAGACGCCATTTCAGTTAGTAAGAGCTGATGGTAGCGTTCGAGGCAGGCGTAGAACCCGCGAAGCCATGGACCCAAGTTGTCAACAAGGCACTGTGCAAGCTGGTGGTGGCTACATAATGGTGTGAACTATGTTTACATGGAATGAAGTAGGTCCTCCAGTCCAACTGAACCATTCATTGACTGGAAATGGTTATGCTCGGCTACTTGGAGACCATTTCCAATCATTCATGGGCATAATGGTCCCAAACAACGATAAAATTTTATAGTGACGGTGCGCCATGTCACCGGGCCACAATTCTTCGCGATTGGTTTATAGAACATTCTAGGCAATGTGAACTAATGTTGTGGCCACCCACATCGCCCGACATGAAGCCAACTGAACGTTTGTGGGACATAACTGAGGAGTCAGTTCGTGCCCAAAATACTGCACCGGCTACCCTTTCGCAACCATAGGTAGCTGTAGAGGCAGCATGGCTCAATATTTCTGTAGGCGACTTCCAACGACTTGGTGAGTCCATGCCACGCCGAGTTGCTGCACTACGCCGGGCAAAAGGAGGTCCGACACGATTGTGTATCTCAGGGATGAACTGGAAAGGTTTAGCTCTGCTTAAAAATCCGTAGATGAACTGCATCTCAAGCCCAGAAGAACTGTACACCAATCACGGAACAGGTATGTGATCGGATGTATTCAGCAACGTAACATAGTCGATATTTCCACACGTGAAATACCTGCCATTTTCAAGGCCTTGGCGAAGTGTTCACCTATCGGAAATCGGAAGCTGTCGAGGACGTTACTGGCTGCGAGAGGCTGAAGGGACTCTCCATGGTATACCGAGCGAGGTGGCGCAGTGGTTAGCACGCTGGACTCGCATTCGGGAGGACGACGGTTCAATCCCGTCTCCAGCCATCCTGATTTAGGTTTTCCGTGATTTCCCTAACTCGTTTCAGGCAAATGCCGGGATGGTTCCTTCGAAAGGGCACGGCCGATTTCCTTCCCAATCCTTCCCTAGCCCGAGCTTGCGCTCCGTCTCTAATGACCTCGTTGTCGACGGGACGTTAAACACTAACCACCACCACCACCACTCTCCATGGTATCAAATCTCTCTATAAACTTTTAAAGGAACCGCACAATACAGTAAAACAACACGTAGGAGTGTAGACATATAGATACTAAATGAAAATCATTTGACTGTTTTAATATTTCTGGCTTTGCAGACATCATATTCCGGTACAAGAAGCTCTTCTTAAGGCAGTTAAGAAGGCAGCAGTGGCAAGATGATGTAATGTGGTGTGAGGTGCCGATGATAAATGGTTTGTTCGGTGCGGATATCCTGAGAAATACCGCCTGAAGTGTCGTCCTCCTCCGCGTTTGGCTGCTGCGTTCGGAAGTTGCGCACCAATATTATAATCTTCTGTTATTAATATTGGACAAACTAAACAGCCTATTTACTTGCATTTCACATTAAAGCATCTCTCAATGGTGTACTATCATTCCATTATTTCACACGTATTAATAACCAGCGGAATAAGAAACAACTGCTAAACGAAAAGGGAGACGAATCACTTCGGTGACCTTCGGATCGCGCCTAACCTGGATGACGGGCGAAGTGGTTCGGCTGTAAGATCAGAGCTAGTTCGGCAGTCTCGGAGGACAGGCATGTTGTCTGCCGCGGTCATCGGGTTAAGACTTTATTAGCAATGTATGGTTACATGGGCATGAAGCTGGCAACAGTGTGGCAGTTATCACCGAAATACGCAGTTCATTATTTTGTTGAAGAATGGAAATTGTTTGTGACTCTAAAGTGAAATGTAACAGTGCAGTTGCTCGTGTTCTGCTAATAAAAAGCGAGTGGCCCCCCATATAAACAAACTGATTCGAAATTTAATTATTCACGTAATATCAGTTCCTCGCTAAGAGTTTCTCACAGCTTTAAGATAACGCATTCACGACCTAGGTGCTGTTTTCTGGGCAGGGGACAACAACTGTAGAAGACTGCAGGTTGGTGAGCATTTATTGGAACTTATGCATTCCACTCAGAGCGCTGGAAGCAAATAGGCACCTCGCGTGTACTGCAATCATAGTACAAATGAGATCAGTAACACGTCATCTGTGGTAACACAGAGGAGGCATGAAGGAAAGAAATATTTTTTATGGAAGAGGTTTATAATAAGCACGTATATATCGGCCTCTCTCTGTCCATCTCTGCCATTTTTAACTTGCCGTACAGTCACAGCCTTTAACGCCTGCCGCAATGGAATATTACCGAAAGTTCTCTCAAAACACTATGGAAACTATGGTCATATGTAAATACTGTCAGTGGTACGGAAGTTACGGTGCAGAAACTCATGGACGATACATGAAATGAAGTGAAGGACAGAGAAGCAAAAGCAGAGATGCTCAGCTCTGTTTTCAAATCAACACGGCTTTTTTACCAACGAATTTCAGAATTTATTACCCCGCGTAGTCTCTGGATAGATAGCAGGCATTTGGCTCTGACTGACGTATGGGCATCTAAAACTGATATCGTTACCGATGAAGTGCGTTCAACCTTGACAGCAGGTACAGTGTTATGGCGAAGCCTAGACAAGACGAGAGCGGCTCCGGCCTTCCCCACGGCGGGCCGCGACCAGGTGCGCCCAGCAGACCCAGCGCCCGTGACGTCACGCACAGTGGTCTGCCCCCGCTGTGCAGGCCCCGAGAAGCTAACTGGCGCAGGGAAAATGGATCACGCCAACTGCAGACTGCGTGTCGCTGCCTTCCCAGTCCGCTTTCGTTACGACGCTTCCTGAAACGCACGCTACTGATACCCAACTTGACCAGTCGCCTTGCGCGCAATGCATGCCACGTGACCGGAAAAAGAGTGAAGATCGTTTCAGTCTATAACAAGGGCCGCAGGATCGACACAGACAATTGCGGGTTCTGTACAGGGTCTAATAGAGATTCCGTCGGCCTCAGAACATTGTTATGTTTCTAAGATTTAGCCTGTTTCTCAAGGACACACTCTAGAATCTGTAACATTCGCCTTCCCAGTGATATGAAACATAAACTGGTGCTGTACTCATTCAGCGTTTCCGCTTTTGGTTTGCTACCTTACATTTCAATTTCAGTACCATCCTGTAAGTCAGATGGGGACAGCGCGGACCTTGGTGACGAGGAGCCTGTCCTCAAGATCCAGTACAGTCCAAAAGCAATTCACTATCACATTCGGATGCCCCACAAATCTAGATATCGTATGATTCGACCATTTACCTATGGAGACCCACTGTGAGGCCCCTTTCAAACTCCGCCAGGTGGTGATGTCGTCCCACACGAGTTCGCGATATATCCGTGTCCTTCACACTAATCACTAGCTCTAAATGTGGAAAAATGTAAGTTAATGCAGATGAGGAGGAAGAAAATACCTACAATGTTCCGATACAGTAGTACTAGTGTCCTGCTTGACACAATCAACTTGTTTAAATACCTGGACGTAACGTTGGAAAGCGATATGAAATGGAACAGGCATGTCAGAACCCTGGTAGGGAAGGCGAATGCTCGACTTCGGTTTATTAGGAGAATTTTAGGAAGGAGTGGTTGACCTGTAAAGGAGACCGCAAATAAGACGCTGGTACGACCTATTCTTGAATGCTACTCGAGTGTTTGGGATCTATGCCATGTCGGATTGAAGGAAGACATCAAAGCGATTCAGAGTCGGGCTGGTAGATTTGTTACCGGTAGGTTGGAACAACATGTAACTGTTCTGGAGATGCTTCCGGAACTCAAGTGGGAATCCCTGAAGGGAAAGCGACGTTCTTTTCGAGTCACGCTATTGAGAAAATTTAGAGAACCAGATTTGAAGGTGAAAGCCTAACGATTCTTCTGCGCATAAGAACCACGCAGATAAGAAACTAAACATTATGGATCATACGGAAGCACATAGACAGTCGTTTTTCCCTCTCTCTCTCTTTGCGAATGGAACAGGAAAGTATACAACTGGCCATTAAAATTTAGCAATTTAAAATTGCTACACCACGAAGAAAACGTGCTACAGACGCGAAATTTAATCGACAGGAAGAAGATGCTTTGATACGCAAATGATTAGCTTTTCAGAGCATTCACACAAGGTTGGCGCCGGTGGCGACACCTACAACGTGCTGACATGAGGAAAGTTTCCAACCGATTACTCATGTGCGAACAGCAGTTGACCAGCGTTGCCTGGTGAAACGTTGTTGTGATGCCTCGTGTAGGAAGGAGACATGCGTACCATCACGTTTCCGACTTTGATGAAGGTCGGATTGTAGCCTATCGCGATTGCGGTTTATCGTATCGCGACATTGCTGCTCGCGTTGGTCGAGATCCAATGACTGTTAGCAGAATATGGAATCGGTGGGTTCAGGAGGGTAATACGGAACGCCGTGCTGGATCCCAACGGCCTCGTATCACTAGCAGTCGAGATGACAGGCATCTTATCCGCATGGCTGTAACGGATCGTGCAGCCACGTCTCGATCCCTGAGTCAACAGATGGGGACGTTTACAAGACAACAACCAACTGCACGAACAGTTCGATGACGTTTGCAGCAGCATGGACTATCAGCTCGGAGACCATGGCTGCGGTTACCCTTGACGCTGCATCACAGACGGGAGCGCCTGCGATGGTGTACTCAACGCCGAAACTGGGTGCACGAATGGCAAAACGTCATTTTTTTCGGATGAATCCAGGTTCTGTTTACAGTATCATGATGGTCACATCCGTGTTTGACGACATCGCGGTGAACGCACATTGGAAACGTGTATTCGTCATCGCCATACTGGCGTATCACCCAGCGTGATGGTATGGGGTGCCATTGGTTACACGTCTCTGTCACCTCTTGTTCGCATTGACGGCACTTTGAACAGTGGACGTTACATTTCAGATGTGTTACGACCCGTGGCTCTATCCTTCATTCGCCCGCATCTCGTGGTCGTGCGGTAGCGTTCTCGCTTCCCACGCCCGGGTTCCCGGGTTCGATTCCCGGCGGGGTCAGGGATTTTCTCTGCCTCGTGATGGCTGGGTGTTGTATGATGTCCTTAGGTTAGTTAGGTTTAAGTAGTTCTAAGTTCTAGGGGACTGATGACCATAGATGTTAAGTCCCATAGTGCTCAGAGCCATTTGAACCATTTGAACCATATCCTTTATTCGATCCCTGCGAAACCCTACATTTCAGCAGGATAATCCACTACCGCATGTTGCAGGTCCTGTACGGGCCTTTCTGGATACAGCAAATGTTCTATTGCTGCCCTGGCCAGCACATTCTCCAGATCTCTCACCAATAGGAAACGCCTGGTCAATGGTGGCCGAGCAACTGGCTCGTCACAATACGCCAGTCACTACTATTGATGAACTGTGGTATCGTGTTGAAGCTGCATGGGCAGCTGTACCTGTACACGCCATCCAAGCTCTGTTTCACTCAATGCCCAGGCGTATCAAGGCCGTTATTTCGGCCAGAGGTGGTTGTTCCGGGTAGTGATTTCTCATGATCTATGCACCCAAATTGCGGGAAAATGTAATCACATTTAGCATATAATATATTTGGCCAATGAATACCCGTTTATCATCTGCATTTCTTCTTGGTGTAGCAATTTTAATGGCCAGTAGTGTAAATTCAAAAATGGTTCAAATGGCTCTGAGCTCTATGGGAGTTAACATCTGAGGTCATCAGTCCCCTAGAACTTAGAACTACTTAAACCTAACTACCTAAGGACATCATACACATCCATGCCCGAGGCAGGATTCGAACCTGCGACCGTAGCGGTCGCGCGGTTCCAGACTGAAGCGCCTAGAACCGCTCGGCCACAGCATCTGGAAGAAAGTAAATGACCAGTAATGGTACAGGGTACCCTCCGCCACGCACCGTATGGTGGCTTGCAGTGTATTTATATAGATGTAGATGTGGATGCAGATGTAGATGACTCAATATGTGAAGCTGTTCACGTCCTCTGTATAATCTCACGCCTGATAACTATACTAGACATAAACAATACAAATGAACTTTCGTGGCCATTGTACCTGTCAGAGAGAGAGAGAGAGAGATGGGGGGAGGGGGGGGGGGAGGAAGCAATCAGTTGATTTACATATCCATCGATAGTGTGCACCTATACGAAGTTACATTGGCATCTAGGAAGGCTTAGCTCTGGGCGGTATATAAACTGTGACTCAAGTCCAGAAGGCATGTGACGGGATTTACGTAGGCAGGCAACCGTCGGCGTGGTGAGGGGGGGGGGGGGGGGGGGGGGGGAGTGTTCACCTATATCGGAGGTTCTCGAGGACTTTACCGGCTGCATTCCGATAATCTTATTCTCAGAAGTATATAATGGCAACTTCTTTAGATTCGATGAAGACCATCATCTTTGATTTCGAAGTTCTTTGACTCGTATTGCTCTATATCACATATTGTCATTGTGTCAGTCTGCCATCATATTTTAATCTTGTCACAATTTTTGATTATTCTTGGCAATTATGGTTTTCTTTGGTAACTTATGTTAAAGCATATATGACATATGATACATGGGTGACAATTTTCGAGTGTGTTTTCAGCGATTTAACGGTTTTTCCTGTTTTTTTTCTTATTTCGTTTGGCATTGTCACATCGTCCACTTTTGTATGTTGTACAACTGACGTTGATTTTGGTTCAGTGCCGAACCCGATAGCAAAATAAATTAACATTATTACAGAAAGCACAGTGTTATGCATTTTTTAAAGATTTTCACATGCCGTTGACCGTCGCCTAAGCAAGAGGTTCAGCATTCCCATTAGTTATTTGAACAATCGATACGCTTGGCTGAAGCTCAACGGACTTCCCATGGTATAATCTCTCTGTAAAGAAACTTCTAAAGGAATCGCATGTGTAAAACATTGCATAATTGCATAAGAATATAAGAGAGATAATAAATGAAACGCCTTTGACTTTCGCAAGGGCAATGCGAGAAGCCTTTGACTACTACCGCAGTGGAATCTTACCAAAAACCTCTCACAACACACAAGGAAAGTATGGTCAAGTATAATTTATGTGAACGGACTCGTGTTTTAGGGGTAGCGTCTTTCTCTAGCAACCGAAACGTCACGGGTCCCGGGCTCGTAACCAGCCACTGCTTAAAATTTGAATAAAAATCGTCAGCAACGGCGACCGAAGACTTCTGGTGTAAGAAGTTACCCTCTCTCCGTCAACTGCCTTGTCAAAGTGGATGAAGAAACGGACAGAGGTTCAGCGCACTTCTTGAGGTTCAAGTGGGAAACTGCCCCAAAAAGGCGTAAGAATCAGCGTTGATCAACGACATGAGGATACAGAAGACAATTAAAAATCCACTGCATTAAAGACACGTAATGTGTATCCACAGGAGATGTGGCCTGTAGTTGAAAACAGTGTCATGAGGGTCTCTGGGGATCTCTCCATTTTCAGAAGATTCTGGGGTAGTCACCCATTCGGTTCTTCGGGGGAGGGGGGAGCGGGGAGTGGGGAGACTGGCAAGTGGGTAGTGACCATGAAAAAAAGTGGAATAGCCAACGAGTTGGAGCGTGGAATATCAGAAGTTCGAACGTACCAGGAAAGCTACGAAATCTGAAAAGGGAAATGCAAAGCCTCAATCTAGATAGTGGTGGTCAGTGAAGTGAAATGGATAAGAGACGATTTTCTGGTCAGAGGAATGTAAGGGAATATCAACAGCAGCAGAAAATGGTATAATGGCAGTAGGATTCCTTATGAATAGGAACAGGGGAGGGTGGGGGCAGAGAGTGAGCTAACGTGAGCAGTTTGGTGATCTGGTTGTTGTTCTCATCACATTCGACAGCATATCAACGCCGACAACGATAGTTCAGGTGTACGTGCCAACGTCGCAAGCAGAAGATGAGGAGATGGAGAACGTATACGAAAAACTGAACGGGTAATTCAGTATTTGAAAGGAGATGAAAATCTAATAATCATGGAGGAAGGAATAGAAGAAAGGGTTATTGGAGAATATGGGCTTGGCAGTAGGACTGAGAGACGAGAAAGGCTAATTGAACTCTGCAATGAATTTCGGATGGTAATAGCGAATACTCTGTTCAGGAATCACAAGAGGAGGAGGTATACTTGGAAAAGACCCGGAGACATGGATTATAACATGTCAGACAGAGATTCCGAAATCATATATTGCATTGTAAGGCGCACTCAGGAGCAAATATAGAATTAGCTCATAATTCGGTAATGCTGAAGAGTAGACTGAAGTTGAAGAGAATCGTGCAGCAGGATTAATGTTGAAGGAAGTGGGATACTGAAGTACGGAGGAATGGTGATATGTATTCTAGTTCGGTAAGGATGTGAATCCTGATATATGGAACATCACAGCAGCCACTGCAATTGAAGGGGGGTGGACATCTCTGAAAAAAGCAGTCACAAATATTGTACGGTGAAGCATAGGTACAAGGAAGGTAACTGCGAAGAAACCTAGGATAATAAAAGAAACACTTCAGTTGATCAAGAAATGAGGAGGTAGAAAAATGTTCAGGGAAATACAGGAATACACCAATATACATTACTTGGGAATGAAATAAATAGCAAGTGCAGGGAAGGCAAAGCGAAATGGCTGCATCACAAATGTCAAGCAGTCGACAGAGAAATGATCCTCGAAGGACTGACTCATCATGCACACATCAAAAGGTCCTTAGTTGAATTTAAAAGCAAGAGAAGTACCTTTAGGAAGGCAACGAGAATTCCACTGTAAAACGAAGAGGAAAGAACGGATAGGTGGAAAGAATACATTGAAGGTCTCTATGAGGTTATTGATTTTTCTGACGATGTTACAGAAGATGCAGTTGGAGTCGACAGGGAAAACAGAGGGGATCCAGTACTAGAGTCAGAATTTTAAAAAGCTCTGGAAGACCAGAGATCAAATAAGATGTAAGGGATAGATAACATTCCATTTGAATTCCTAAAATCTTTGGGGAAAGTGGCAACCAAACGACTATTCAAGTTGGTATGTAGAATGTACGAGACGGGCTACGTAATATCAGACTTTCGGAAAAAATCGTCCTCACAACTCCGAAGGCAGCAAGAGCTGCTAAATGCGACACATGCATCCAAATTGCTGACAAGAATAATATACAGAAGACCGGAAAAGAAAACTGAGGATGTGTGAGATGACCATTAATTTGACTTTAGGAAAGGGTAAGACACCAGAGAGGCAATTCTGACGTTGCGGTTGATAATGGAAGCAAGACTAAAGAAAATCAAGACACGTTCATAGGATTTGTCGACCTGGTATGCGTTAGAAATTGTAAATTAGTGCAAGATGTTCGAAATTCTGAGAAAAATTAATGATAAGCTATAGAGAGAGATGGGTAATATACAATATGTACAAGAGCCAATAAGAGCGGACGACCAAGAACGAAGTGCTCGAATTAAAAAGGGCGTAAGACAGGGATGTAGTCATTCGTCCGCATTACTCAATCTGTACGTCGAAGAAGCAATGATGAAAATAAAAGAAAGGCTAGGCGTGAGATTAAAATTCATGGTGAAAGGATAACCAATGATAGATTCACTGATGACAGTGCTATCCTGAGTGAAAGTGCAGAAGAATTACGTGGTCTGCTGAATGGAATGAACAGTCTAATGGGTACAGAATATGGATTGAGAGTAAATCGAAAAAAGGCGAAAGTAATGAGAAACTTAACATCAGGATAGATGAAGTTAAGAAATTCTCCTGCCAAGGCAGCAAAATAACGAATGACGCACGGAGCAAGGAGGACTGAAAAGCAGACTAGAACTTACAAAAAGGGTATTCCTGGCCAAGAGAAGTCTACTAGTATCAAACATAGGCCTTAATTTGAGGAAGAAATTTCTGAGAATGTAGGTATGGAGCACAACATTATATGGCACTGAAACTTGGGCTATGGGAAAACCGGAACAGAAGAGAATCGAAGCTTTTTTGATGTGGTGCTACAGATGAATACTGACTGAGCACATAGGAAAGTCAAAACATTCTGCGGTGAAATTAAAAGAAAGGATGGTAACATTAAGAGTGCAATGGGAATTCCATTGTTAAATGCAGGGGAGAGAGCGGATAGGTCGAAAGAGTACATTGAAGGCATCCCTGAAGGGGAAGATTTGTCTGGCATTGAAGAAGGAGAAACAGGAATCGATTTAGAAGAGGTAGGGGATCCAGTGTTAGAATCGTTATTTAAGAGAGCTTGGAGGACTTACGATCAAATAAGGGATAGATAACATTTCATCAGAATTTCTGAACTCAGAGGAGGAAGTGGCAACAAAACGACTATTCACGTTGGTGTGTAGAATGTACAAGTCTGGCGACCTACCATCTGACTTTCAGGAGAAATTCACCCACACTATTTCGAAGATTGCAAGATCTGACAAATGCAAGAATTATCGTGCAATCAGCTTACCATCTCAAGCATCCAAGATATTTACAAGAATAATACACAGAAGAATAGAAAGGAAAACTGAGGATCTGTTAGATGACGGTCAGTCCGTCTTTAGTAAAAATAAAGGCGCCAGCGAGACAGTTCTGACTTTGCCCCTGATAATGGAAACAAGACTGAAGAAAAATAGAGTTACTCTCGTAGGATTTGGCGATCTAGAAAAAGCACTCGACAATGTGAACTGGTGCAAGACATTGGAAATTCAGAGATAAACTGGAGCAAGCTGCTGCGGTATACAACACGAACCCAAGAAGGATAACAGGAATACGAAGAAGGAAGTGATTGGGTTAAAAAGGGGCGCGGGGTAGCCGCGCGGTTTGAGGCGTTCTGTCACGGACTGCGCGGTCCCTCCCGCCGGAGGTTCGAGTACTGCCTCGGGCATGGGTGTCTGTGTTGTTCTTAGCATAAGTTAGTTTAAGAAATGTGTAATTCTAGGGACCGATGACCTATGCTGTTTGGTCCCTTAGGAATTCACACACATTTATTTTAATTTAATTTTTTTGTTGAAAAGGTTGTAAGACAGGGATGCAGTCTTTCGCCCCTACCGTTCAATCTATATATCGAAGAAGCATGAGGGAAATAAAAGAAAGATTCAAGAGCGTGATTAAAATACCGGTTGAAAGGCTGTCAGTGATAAGAATTGAGGAAGACAGTGCTATAGTCAGCGAAAGTAAAGTAGAATTACAGCATCTGTTGGCTGGAATGAGCAATCTAACGAATACAGAATATGAATCGAGAGCAAACTGGAAAAATACACAAGTAAAGAGAAGTAGCAGAAATGAGAATATCGAAAAACTTAACATCAAAATCTGTGGTCATGAAGTAGACGAAATTAAACAATTCTGCTACCTCGGAAGGTAAATAACTCACGGTGGACGAAGAAAGGACGACATAAGAAGCAGAACAGCAAAGACCGTTACCGAGAGAAGTCTACTGGCCTTAGTTTGAGGAAGAAATTTCGGTGAATGTACTTTTGGAGCACTGCATTGTTTTGGTAGCGAATCATGGACAGATGTGGTGCTCCAGAAGAATGTAGGAAATCAGGTGGACTCATAATAAATGAGGTTCTCCGTAGAATCGTCGGAGATAGGAACATGTGAAAAACACTGACAAGGAGGAGGGAGAGCCTGATAGCATTTGTGCTAAGGCATCGTGGAATAAGCTAATGCTACTAAAGTGATCGGTGGAGAGTAAAAAGTGTAGGAGAAGACAGATATTGGAATAAATCCAGCGAATAACTGAGGACGCAGGGTATAAGTGCAACTCTGAAGCAACTGTGCGAGAGAGGAATTCGTGGCGGGCCACAACAAGAAAAATTCTGACACAAAAAAAGGTATAACTGCTGTCAATGGCAGCGAAGTGGGAGCCAGTGGTCTTGGATCTAAATCTACATGGATACTCTACAAATCACATTTAAGTGCCTGGCAGAGGGTTCATCGAACCACCTTCACAATTCTCTATTATTCCAATGTCGTACAGCGTGCGGAAAGAATGAACACCTATATCTTTCTGTACGAGCTCTGATTTCCCTTATTTTATCGTGGTGATCGTTCCGCCCTATGTAGGTCGCTGTCAACAAAATATTTTCGCATTCGGAGGAGAAAGTTGGTGATTGGAATTTCTTGAGAAGATTCCGCCGCAACGAAAAATACCTTTCTTTTAATGGCTTCCAGCCCAAATCCTGTATCATTTCTATGGCACTCTCTCCCATATTTCGCGATAATACAAAACGTGCTGCCTTTCTTTGAACTTTTTCGATGTGCTCCGTCAGTCCTACCTGGTACGGGTCCGACACCGTGCAGCAATATTCTAAAACAGGACGGACAAGCGTAGTATAGGCAGTCTCCTTAGTAGGTCTGTAACATTTTCTAAGTGTCCTGCCAATAAAACGCAGCCTTTGGTTAGCCTTCCCCACAACATTTTCTATGTGGTCTTTCCAATTTAAGTTGTTCGTAATTGTAATACCTAGGTATTTAGTTGAATTTACGGCTTTTAGATTAGACTGATTTATTGTGTAACCGAAGTTTAACGAGTTTCTTTTCGCACTCATGTGGATGACCTCACACTTTTCGTTATTTAGGGTCAACTGCCACTTTTCGCACCATTCAGATATTTTTTCTAAATCGATTTGCAGTTTGTTTTGATCTTCTGATGACTTTATTAGTCGATAAACGACAGCGTCATCTGCAAACAACCGAAGACTGCAGCTCAGATTGTCTCCCAAATCTTTTACATAGTTAAGGAACAGCAAAGGGCCTATAACACTACCTTGGGAAACGCCTGAAATCACTTCTGTCAATTACTTTCCGTCAATTACTACGAACTGTGACCTCTCTGACTGGAAATCGCAAATCCAGTCACGTAACTGAGACGATATTCCATAAACACGCAATTTTACTACGAGCTGTTTGTGTGGTACGGTGTCAAAAGCCTTCCGCAAATCCAGGAATACGGAATCGATCTGAAATCCCTTGTCAATAGCAATGAATGCTCTCCATGAGACAGTGCGCACCATGTCTACGTTGTACGCGCGAACGACCATCATTTGCATGCAGGCAGAATGTGCTTTCATCACTGAAGGCCACGGCACGACCTTCCAACTTCTAAGTGATCCTCTGAGGTACCAGCTGAGCCGTGCACCTTGATGCTGTGGCGTGAGTGGATGGCAGGCTAGAAGTGGGCGTACGCCTTGCCCCACTGCTACTAACCGTTTCGCAACAGTTCGTGTTGACATGTCTGGGCTCACGCGCTGTCTTATCTGTGCTGTGGTAGCTGTACGACCTGGCAACATGGCATTCCTGGCGGGAGTTCGTGCTGCGTGGACGTCGAGAATGTTCACGTGAGCACATACCAGCATCGCCCACAGCTGACGCAGTTCTCCGAATCAATCATTCAACCAAGCGCAAGACCATAATTTGACCCCACTCAAACTCGCTTAGTTGACTGTAGGGAGCACGAGTGTGTCTCACTGACGTCGTTGCCTGCTTGCTTTACGCATTTGCCCCACACTGAGCCTGCTGGCTGTGAGAATTCACTATTTATTAAAGGGTAGGCACATCTGGCGCTCAGGTAGTTATGTCACTACGCTATCTGCTAGCGGGTGACGTTGAACGTATTATAGTACACCTGCTATCACCCAGACGTCACGTCAAGAGGAGCCTCAACAATGTTCCCCTTGGTGACGGTCCGTGGTGCTCCAGCAGTCGTCGGTACTGTTCTTTATTTTATTTTTATTTTTCAAGTCTAGTTCCGTAGGACCAAACTGAGGATCAATCTTTATGGTCATGGAAAGTGTCAGTACATGAAATTACAACAATAAAGTAATAACAGATAAAATAAAATGTTTCTGAATCCTAAAAAGTTGTCAATCTGTAAGTTTACGTAAACGCAATATCCAATTTAACACAGGAGTCAGCATAATTTTTCAAGGAACTCCTCGGCAGGATAGAAGACGTGACCCTTGAGGACACTCTTCACTTTGGATTTGAAAGCGCGTAGATTACTGCTAAGATTTGTAATTCTTGTGGTAGCTTATTGAAAGTGGGTACATAAGAATACTGAAGCCTTTCTGCACCAGAGTCAAGGAAGTACGATCGGCCGGCCGCTGTGGCCGAGCGGCTCTAGGCTCTGCGGTCTAGAACCGCGCTACCGCTACGGTCGCAGGTTCGAATCCTGCCTCGGGCATGGATGTGTGTGATGTCCTTAGGTTAGTTAGGTTTAAGTAGTTCTAAGTTCTAGGGGACTGATGACCTCAGATGTTAAGTCCCATAGTGCTCAGAGCCATTTGAACCATTTTTGAAGTACGATCCAAATGCAGATTGGATTTCAGAGCGATAGCTGCTAATTCTTGGGAATAAGCCGAAACTGTTAACAAAAAAAGCCCGTTAAAGAATATACACTCCTAGAAATTGAAATAAGAACACCGTGAATTCATTGTCCCAGGAAGGGGAAACTTTATTGACACATTCCTGGGGTCAGATACATCACATGATCACACTGACAGAACCACAGGCACATAGACACAGGCAACAGAGCATGCACAATGTCGGCACTAGTACAGTGTATATCCACCTTTCGCAGCAATGCAGGCTGCTATTCTCCCATGGAGACGATCGTAGAGATGCTGGATGTAGTCCTGTGGAACGGCTTGCCATGCCATTTCCACCTGGCGCCTCAGTTGGACCAGCGTTCGTGCCGGACGTGCAGACCGCGTGAGACGACACTTCATCCAGTCCGAAACATGCTCAATGGGGGACAGATCCGGAGATCTTGCTGGCCAGGGTAGTTGACTTACACCTTCTAGAGCACGTTGGGTGGCACGGGATACATGCGGACGTGCATTGTCCTGTTGGAACAGCAAGTTCCCTTGCCGGTCTAGGAATGGTAGAACGATGGATTCGATGACGGTTTGGATGTACCGTGCACTATTCAGTGTCCCCTCGACGATCACCAGTGGTGTACGGCCAGTGTCGGAGATCGCTCCCCACACCATGATGCCGGGTGTTGGCCCTGTGTGCCTCGGTCGTATGCAGTCCTGATTGTGGCGCTCACCTGCACGGCGCCAAACACGGATACGACCATCATTGGCACCAAGGCAGAAGCGACTCTCATCGCTGAAGACGACACGTCTCCATTCGTCCCTCCATTCACTCCTGTCGCGACACCACTGGAGGCGGGCTGCACGATGTTGTGGCGTGAGCGGAAGACGGCCTAACGGTGTGCGGGACCGTAGCCCAGCTTCATGGAGACGGTTGCGAATGGTCCTCGCCGATACCCCAGGAGCAACAGTGTCCCTAATTTGCTGGGAAGTGGCGGTGCGGTCCCCTACGGCACTGCGTAGGATCCTACGGTCTTGGCGTGCATCCGTGCGTCGCTGCGGTCTGGTCCCAGGTCGACGGGCACGTGCACCTTCCGCCGACCACTGGAGACAACATCGATATACTGTGGAGACCTCACGCCCCACGTGTTGAGCAATTCGGCGGTACGTCCACCCGGCCTCCCGCATGCCCACTATGCGCCCTCGCTCAAAGTCCGTCAACTGCACATACGGTTCACGTCAACGCTGTCGCGGCATGCTACCAGTGTTAAAGACTGCGATGGAGCTCCGTATGCCACGGCAAGCTGGCTGACACTGACGGCGGCGGTGCACAAATGCTGCGCAGCTAGCGCCATTCGACGGCCAACACCGCGGTTCCTGGTGTGTCCGCTGTGCCGTGCGTGTGATCATTGCTTGTACAGCCCTCTCGCAGTGTCCGGAGCAAGTATGGTGGGTCTGACACACCGGTGTCAATGTGTTCTTTTTTCCATTTCCAGGAGTGTATGTATTGGGAGGCCAATCTCAAATATCCAGACTGGTGGACAGGGGTCGACAAGAGGTTCGCGAACTTACACCACTTATTGCCGGAACCGTCCGTTTCTGAGCTATAAATCCCCATTGAGAATGGGAAGACTTACCCCAAAATACAGTAGCACGAGCGAATGAAAATAAGCAAGGTAGACTACTTTTCGTGTAGAACTATCACTTACTTGAGTTTTAGTAGTAAAATTGGCAGCATTAAGTCTTTGAACAAGATCCTGAACCGGGGCTTTCCACGACATTTAGAAGCGTCCCCTTAGAAAAATTATGATTACTGTACTGGTAAAATTCTACGTTATTTGATACAAAGACAGCTGACTAAAACTGAACGTACTCAGATAGTTCTCTCTTTACTTATTCTGAACATCACTAAACTGCCACACAAAATTTTTTTAGCGCAACGCAATCTGACCTACAAAAGGAATGGCCCTGACTGACAATAACCTATACCTTTCACGAATCACTTACCTCACAAAAATCTTCGTTACTCGAACTACTGCAATACAGCGAACGCCAATACGATTGCGTTGCGCTAAAAAAAATATTGTGTGTCAGTTTCGTGATGATCAGAATAAGTAAAGAGGGAAATGTCTGAGTACGTTCAGTTTTGCTCAGCTGTTTGAAAATCAAATAACGTAAGAGGTTTATCAGCACAGTCATTTATAATTTTTCTAAGGGAACATTTCAAGATTACTATCCATCTGAAAACTTACACACGTGAACTGTTCAGTTTCGCTAATGATACACCCATTCTGTGAAATTAAGAGGTCTGGTTTTGTGGAACTGTGTGTTGGAAACTGTAAAAACTGAGTGTTACTGTGATTTAGCGTTAGTTTATTTTCTACGAGCCATGAAATGTCTGTGGTCGGTACTGTCTTGCTGGAAACAAGACCATTTCAAGTGCACGATCCCTCAGCGCCGAGGGTGTCATCTGTCCTCTCGGTCTCTATTCCCGTGGCTTCGTCGATATCCTGTACGGCATTGAATACTGCTTCATTAATCCATCGATTCTATATTCCCGTAGCAGCCGTGGAATCCCGACTGATACGAACAGCAAATATCACTGAACGGTAAACCACAGCGTCGACAGTTCGTGATATTTGTGACTGTCGAATTCCCATACGTCCTGGTTGAAGTTTCTCCTTCTACATGGGGCTTAACGCGATGTTCTCACAAACAACCAGGCTTAAAATTCGACTTCTGAACGAGGACCTGCGGCGGCTCTGTGCGTTGCGAAGTTCCACACACCTTGTGGTGAATTTCTTTCCATACACGCGCCTTCTTAAAGTTACTGAAATGCACTTCTCAGCCAGAAAAAGCTATAGAAAAAACAGCTGTACACCTCGTAATCACATGTCGCACTAAAAATTGTTATGTCGGTGGAAGGAATAATTAAATGAAAGTATTTATATACCTAAAATTTCACACTATTACGATTAGCTTGAATACATCAGTCAATACCAAACCTTATTGTAAGCTGTACAAAGTCTGAAAAGTCCACACGCACACATCATTCATGGCCGTAGCCAGTTTAAGGTAATTATGAATTATCCTTCACAGAACGTTTGGAAACGGATTGTTTCTTTTAGAATTGCTCGCTCAAATGTTGCTATTAAGAGTCTCAAGCAACACAATGTTCAAGTTCGCGAGTAAGCAACACGCCACTCTGGATTTAGTTATTTTAAGTGTCACCAAAAGTTCCGAATTTCACACTGTGTTTTAAATCGAACTCCCTTCCACACTTTATGGCACTTCTAACATTTTGTTACCGGAATATCACGGTATTAATAATTCTCATCAGAGCACATATCGGTAGGTCTGAGATCCAAGCACCTACTCTACTCATCTCTATACAAAAGAAGTTTCTAGTTCCCAAAATACGCGCGAATACGCTAATTTCTGATTGGCAGAGAAATATGGCAGACAATCAACAATCAGCATCCAACTCGCTCAATCCCACGCATATATACAGAACCAATCAAAATTTTTCACTGAATCAGAACAGTAGATTACCATAAATAAATTTTGAAAATCCACAAATATAAAACTGATTCCCTCTTAACAAAACTACTTTACCGAAATCATAATCTCATTTAACTAGTGCCATAAACTGACGAAACAATTTATAACAAATTCCCCTGTACGTATGACTAACACGCGCGTCATTCTCGAACACTCTTCGCGTGACCAATTACTTCAGTGCATACCATACAACTTTAGAGAAAACAGTATCTGGAACCGCGCGACATCTACGGTCGCAGGTTCGAGTCCTGCCTCGGGCATGGATGGGTGTGATGTCCTTAGGTTAGTTAGGTTTAAGTAGTTCTAAGTTCTGGAGGACTGATGACCTCCGATGTTAAGTCCCATAGTGCTCAGAGCCATTTGAACCATTTGCACCAGAAAACAGTACTTCACATTCACACCTTCACTCACACTCATAATTAAGCACAATTATGGTAGTAATTAATAAACAATTATCAAAATAAACAAACAGAACTGCAAATAAAAATGGCAGTATTTTGACTGCAGCAGGAACAGTGACCGTAGTGAGACACCACCAGATCTCATAGAAACTGCATACACACCGGCACCTGACGCCCCCTGTCCTGTATGTGACTCATACTACACGGCATTTCAAAGATTTCCGATCTCCACAGGCACGATGTAAAGGCACTACGCCTCAGAGCCGCTGCATAGTCTTTCCTTGTATACAGAATGTAGATGTCGTTACCCACACCGATTTAGTGCACGCTGTCCATATGAAACCTCCCCGATTTCCAAATCCACTAGAAAAAACTATGAGACATACGCACTTGCAATTTGAGACAACACCCAAAAAAATTCAAAAAGTTTTATTCAAAAAATTAATACTCTTTATAATTATAATTACTACAATAATTAAAATTTTGTTTTACAGTAGGATTAATCAGAGCAGTAATATTATTATTATTATCATTATTACTGTTATTACAAGGAAAACGAAACGCTCTGACAAAAAAAAAGGAAAGGATTGGCGTAGCTGGTTTTCGTGGTCAGTCATTAATAGGGTGATGTTAGACCGCATATCGGTAATAAATATTTGTATAGCCTGTGCTGATGTGCATAAAAATGCGTACAGCAAATTGTAATCGGAATACGTAAACCATGAAATGATAATGAAGGCAGCTTTTATGAGTGATCATGCAAATTTGTATACGCTGCTACAATGGCGACTGATTAATTGCATCACCTCAGCAAGACTTCCACATTGTCTCGTCCGAGAAATTCTGAAACAGAGAAATGCGGGTTAGGACTAGGTAGATACGAGAACCTTGTTTTAAGTAATAACGTTTTCAAGTTTAACGCATATATTGTCATGAAAGATACAAACATGGAAAAATACCGCACCTCCTCTCAAAGGGTGCGTCTATGACGGAGGCTAACACAGAACAAGAATGAGGGAGAGAATATGCTCGCTAAAGGAGCTAGAGTCATTTGTTTCACGGATTGTTATTAAATAAGCTGCGTCGTTCCATCTGTGGAGCGGTCGATTGTTCAGATAATTTAGGATCCAGTTAATTTAGAAAAAATGAGTATCTTAACTCCTACATGGGCTCATTTGGCATCCTGTAAAACATCTAGACAATACCATGGGCGCGCAAGCATGCTGTGGTGATGGACGCTACTGCATCCACAATTCTGCGGACACTGCTAACGTCACGTACAGGCGAGACACTCAGAATGTCTTTCACATAATCCCACAGGAAGAAATCCAGAGGAGCTGCGGCCGGAGATCACGGTGGCCACTTGGTTGGTCTATCACGTCATATCCATAGTTGAGGAAATGTTCGCTTCGCTCCAAGAAGTCACAGACACGTAAACTCCTGTGCGGTCTAGTGCGCACTGTCCATATGAAACCTCCCTGATTTCCAAATCCACTAGAAAAAACTATGAGACATAGTCTACGGAAAAATTACCTTTGGCTGAAAGGCAAGAAGCTAACGAACAGCAAATTGTTCTAGCATGTCCAGATAAACCGTCCCTGTTACTGTTTGTTCGACGAATAAATATGGTGCAATTATGCTCTCTTTGCTCAGCGCACACCACACATTCGCCTTTTAGCTGACTTTGACATGTTTCGGGACGGTGAGGGAAGAGGCAATTCGAATGTTGATCCGATTAACGTTGCTGCACGTTTGAAAGATTCCTTCGTCAGAGACATTTCCTAGGTAGCCAGGGTTCTGCCAATTACGGTCGAACTTCGCAATAACAGTATCATGGCGAAGCTGTAATTTTTTCGCTTCATTGATTGTACAATTTGAAATCCGTCAGCGTACAAGCGAAGTAGTTTATGCAGCATGTTGTGAACTGTTTCGGAAGCGTTGTTTAGCTCTCTGCAAACTGTGCATCATGGAAGATCTCTCTGATCCGCTCTATCATTTCACCAGACTTACGTTTTCTGCGAGTACCCGACTGTTCGTCTACACTCCCAGTGGCTAGGAGCTTGTTGTGTCTAGTTGCTTTGCTGATTCGGTGTAGGGGTCCAAACAGCTAGGTCATCAGTCTGATCGGATTAAGGAAGGATGGGGAACGAAGTCGGCCGTGCCCATCCACAGAAACCATCCCGTCATTTACCTGAAGCGACTTAAGGAAATCAGCCTAAATCAGGATGGCTAGGAGCATGTTGTATCTAGTTGCTGGGTTGAATCGGTGAAGGGGACCAAACACAGAGGTCATCGGTCAGATGGGATTAAGGAAGGCCGTGCCCTTCCACAGAAACCATCCCGGCATTCACCTGAAGTGATTTAGGGAAATCAGCCTAAATTAGGATGGCTAGGAGCATGTTGTATCTAGTTGGTTGGTTGAATCGGTGCAGAGGACAAAACAGAGATGTCATCGGTCTGATCGGATTAAGGAAGGCCGTGCCCCTCCACAGAAACCATCCCGGCATTCACCTGAAGCGATTTAGAGAAATCAGCCTAAATTAGGATGGCTAGGAGCATGTTGTATGGAGTTGGTTGCTTGAAACGGTGCAGGGGACCAAACAGAGAGGTCATCGGTCTGATCGGATTAAGGAAGACCATGCCCTTCCACAGAAACCATCCCGGCATTCACCTGAAGCGATTTAGGGAAATCGGCCTAAATTAGGATGACTAGGAGCATGTTGTATCTAGTTGGTTGGCTGAATCGGTGAAGGGGACCAAACAGAGAGGTCATCGGTCAGATGGGATTAAGGAAGGCCGTGCCCTTCCACAGAAACCATCCCGGCATTCACCTGAAGCGATTTAGGGAAACCAGCCTAAATTAGGATGGCTAGGAGCATGTAGTATCTAGTTGGTTGCTTGAAGCGGTGCAGGGGACCAAACAGAGAGGTCATCGGTCTGATCGGATTAAGGAAGACCATGCCCTTCAACATAAACCATCCCGGCATTCACCTGAAGTGATTTAGGGAAATCAGCCTAAATCAGGATGGCTAGGAGCATGTTGTATCTAGTTGGTTGGTTGAATCGGTGTAGGGGACCAAACAGAGATGTCATCGGTCTGATCGGATTAAGGAAGGCCGTGCCCTTCCACAGAAACCATCCCGGCATTCACCTGAAGCGATTTAGGGAAATCAGCCTCAAATTAGGAAGGCTAGGAGCATGTTGTATCTAGTTGGTTGCTTGAATCGGTGAAGCGGACCAAACTGAGAGGTCATCGGTCTGATCAGATTAAGGAAGACCATGCCCTTCAACAGAAACAATCCCGGCATTCACCTGAAGCGATTTAGGGAAATCAGCCTAAATTAGGATGGCTAGGAGCATGTTGTATCTATTTGGTTGGTTGAATCAGTGTAGCGGACCAAACACAGAGGTCATCGGTCTGATCGGATTAAGGAAGGCTGTGCCCTTCCACAGAAAGCATCCCGGCATTCACCTGAAGCGTTTTAGGGAAATCAGCCTAAATTAGGATGGCTAGGAGCATGTTGTATCTAGATGGTTGCTTGAATCGGTTTAGGGGACCAAACAGAGAGGTCATCGGTCTGATCGGATTAAGGAAGACCATGCCCTTCCACAGAAACCATCCCGTCATTTACCTGAAGCGACTTAAGGAAATCAGCCTAAATCAGGATGGCTAGGAGCATGTTGTATCTAGTTGCTGGGTTGAATCGGTGAAGGGGACCAAACACAGAGGTCATCGGTCAGATGGGATTAAGGAAGGCCGTGCCCTTCCACAGAAACCATCCCGGCATTCACCTGAAGCGTTTTAGGGAAATCAGCCTAAATTAGGATGGCTAGGAGCATGTTGTACCTAGATGGTTGCTTGAATCGGTTTAGGGGACCAAACAGAGAGGTCATCGGTCTGATCGGATTAAGGAAGACCATGCCCTTCCACAGAAACCATCCCGACATTTACCTGAAGCGACTTAAGGAAATCAGCCTAAATCAGGATGGCTAGGAGCATGTTGTATCTAGTTGCTGGGTTGAATCGGTGAAGGGGACCAAACACAGAGGTCATCGGTCAGATGGGATTGAGGAAGGCCGTGCCCTTCCACAGAAACCATCCCGGCATTCACCTGAAGTGATTTAGGGAAATCAGCCTAAATTAGGATGGCTAGGAGCATGTTGTATCTAGTTGGTTGGTTGAATCGGTGCAGAGGACCAAACAGAGATGTCATCGGTCTGATCGGATTAAGGAAGGCCGTGCCCCTCCACAGAAACCATCCCGGCATTCACCTGAAGCGATTTAGAGAAATCAGCCTAAATTAGGATGGCTAGGAGCATGTTGTATGGAGTTGGTTGCTTGAATCGGTGCAGGGGACCAAACAGAGAGGTCATCGGTCAGATGGGATTAAGGAAGGCCGTGCCCTTCCACAGAAACCATCCCGGCATTCACCTGAAGCGATTTAGGGAAATCAGCCTAAATTAGGATGGCTAGGAGCATGTAGTATCTAGTTGGTTGCTTGAAGCGGTGCAGGGGACCAAACAGAGAGGTCATCGGTCTGATCGGATTAAGGAAGACCATGCCCTTCAACATAAACCATCCCGGCACTCACCTGAAGTGATTTAGGGAAATCAGCCTAAATTAGGATGGCTAGGAGCATGTTGTATCCAGTTGGTTGGTTGAATCGGTGTAGGGGACCAAACAGAGACGTCATCGGTCTGATCGGATTAAGGAAGGCCGTGCCCTTCCACAGAAACCATCCCGGCATTCGCCTGAAGCGATTTAGGGAAATCAGCCTCAAATTAGGAAGGCTAGGAGCATGTTGTATCTAGTTGGTTGCTTGAATCGGTGCAGGGGACCAAACAGAGAGGTCATCGGTCTGATCAGATTAAGGAAGACCATGCCCTTCAACAGAAACAATCCCGGCATTCACCTGAAGCGATTTAGGGAAATCAGCCTAAATTAGGATGGCTAGGAGCATGTTGTATCTATTTGGTTGGTTGAATCAGTGTAGCGGACCAAACACAGAGGTCATCGGTCTGATCGGATTAAGGAAGGCTGTGCCCTTCCACAGAAAGCATCCCGGCAATCACCTGAAGCGTTTTAGGGAAATCAGCCTAAATTAGGATGGCTAGGAGCATGTTGTATCTAGATGGTTGCTTGAATCGGTTTAGGGGACCAAACAGAGAGGTCATCGGTCTGATCGGATTAAGGAAGACCATGCCCTTCCACAGAAACCATCCCGTCATTTACCTGAAGCGACTTAAGGAAATCAGCCTAAATCAGGATGGCTAGGAGCATGTTGTATCTAGTTGCTGGGTTGAGTCGGTGAAGGGGACCAAACACAGAGGTCATCGGTCAGATGGGATTAAGGAAGGCCGTGCCCTTCCACAGAAACCATCCCGGCATTCACCTGAAGTGATTTAGGGAAATCAGCCTAAATTAGGATGGCTAGGAGCATGTTGTATCTAGTTGGTTGGTTGAATCGGTGCAGAAGACCAAACAGAGATGTAATCGGTCTGATCGGATTAAGGAAGGCCGTGCCCCTCCACAGAAACCATCCCGGCATTCACCTGAAGCGATTTAGAGAAATCAGCCTAAATTAGGATGGCTAGGAGCATGTTGTAGGGAGTTGGTTGCTTGAATCGGTGCAGGGGACCAAACAGAGAGGTCATCGGTCTGATCGGATTAAGGAAGACCATGCCCTTCCACAGAAACCATCCCGGCATTCACCTGAAGCGATTTAGGGAAATCGGCCTAAATTAGGATGGCTAGGAGCATGTTGTATCTAGTTGGTTGGCTGAATCGGTGAAGGGGACCAAACAGAGAGGTCATCGGTCAGATGGGATTAAGGAAGGCCGTGCCCTTCCACAGAAACCATCCCGGCATTCACCTGAAGCGATTTAGGGAAATCAGCCTAAATTAGGATGGCTAGGAGCATGTAGTATCTAGTTGGTTGCTTGAAGCGGTGCAGGGGACCAAACAGAGAGGTCATCGGTCTGATCGGATTAAGGAAGACCATGCCCTTCCACAGAAACCATCCCGGCATTCACCTGAAGCGATTTACGGAAATCAGCCTAAATTAGGATGGCTAGGAGCATGTTGTATCTAGTTGGTTGGCTCAATCGGTGAAGGGGACCAAACAGAGAGGTCATCGGTGTGATCGGATTAAGGAAGACCATGCCCTTCCACAGAAACCATCCCGGCATTCACCTGAAGCGATTTACGGAAATCAGCCTAAATTAGGATGGCTAGGAGCATGTTGTATCTAGTTGGTTGGTTGAATCGGTGTAGGGGACAAAACATAGATGTCATCGGTCTGATCGGATTAAGGAAGGCCGTGCCCTTCCACTGAAACCATCCCGGCATTCACCTGAAGCGATTTAGGGAAATCAGCCTAAATTAGGATGGCTAGGAGCATGTTGTATCTAGTTGGTTGCTTGAATTGGTGCAGGGGACCGAACAGAGAGGTCATCGGTCTGATCGGATTAAGGAAGACCATGCCCTTCAACAGAAACCATTCCGGCATTCACCTGAAGCGATTTAGGGAAATCAGCCGAAATTAGGATGGCTAGGAGCATGTTGTATCTAGTTGGTTGTTTGATCCGGTGTATGGGACCAAACAGAGATGTCATTGGTCTGATCGGATTAAGGAAGGCCGTGCGCTTCCACAGAAACCATCCCGGCATTCACCTGATGCGATTTAGGGAAATCAGCCTAAATTAGGAAGGCTAGGAGCATGTTGTATCTAATTGGTTGCTTGAATCGGTGCAGGGGACCAAAAACAGAGGTCATCGGTCTGATCGGATTAAGGAAGACCATGCCCTTCAACAGAAACCATCCCGGCATTCACCTGAAGCGATTTAGGGAAATCAGCCTAAATTAGGATGGCTAGGAGCTTGTTGTGTCTAGTTGGTTGGCTGAATCGGTGAAGGGGACCAAACTGAGAGGTCATCGGTCAGATGGGATTAAGAAAGTCCGTGCCCTTCCACAGAAACCATCCCGGCATTCACCTGAAGCGATTTAGGGAAATCAGCCTAAATTAGGGTGGCTAGGAGCATGTTGTATCTAGTTGGTTGGTTGAATCGGTGTAGGGGACAAAACATAGATGTCATCGGTCTGATCGGATTAAAGAAGGCCGTGCCCTTCCACAGAAACCATCCCGGCATTCACCTGAAGCGATTTAGGGAAATCAGCCTAAATTAGGATGGCTAGGAGCATGTTGTATCTAGTTGGTTGGTTGAATCGGTGTACGGGACCAAACAGAGATGTCATCGGTCTGATCGGATTAAGGAAGGCCGTGCGCTTCCACAGAAACCATCCCGGCATTCACCTGATGCGATTTAGGGAAATCAGCCTAAATTAGGAAGGCTAGGAGCATGTTGTATCTAATTGGTTGCTTGAATCGGTGCAGGGGACCAAAAGGAGAGGTCATCGGTCTGATCGGATTAAGGAAGACCATGCCCTTCAACAGAATCCATCCCGGCATTCACCTGAAGCGATTTAGGGAAATCAGCCTAAATTAGGATGGCTAGGAGCATGTTGTATCTAGATGGTTGCTTGAATCAGTTTAGGGGACCAAACAGAGAGGTCATCGGTCTGATCGGATTAAGGAAGACCATGCCCTTCCACTGAAACCATCCCGGCATTCACCTGAAGCGATTTAGGGAAATCAGCCTAAATTATGATGGCTAGGAGCATGTTGTATCTAGTTGGTTGCTTGAATCGGTGCAGGGGACCGAACAGAAAGGTCATCGGTCTGATCGGATTAAGGAAGACCATGCCCTTCAACAGAAACCATCCCGGCATTCACCTGAAGCGATTTAGGGAAATCAGCCTAAATTAGGATGGCTAGGAGCATGTTGTATCTAGTTGGTTGGTTGAATCGGTGTACGGGACCAAACAGAGATGTCATCGGTCTGATCGGATTGAGGAAGGCCGTGCGCTTCCACAGAAACCATCCCGGCATTCACCTGATGCGATTTAGGGAAGTCAGCCTAAATTAGGAAGGCTAGGAGCATGTTGTATCTAATTGGTTGCTTGAATCGGTGCAGGGGACCAAAAAGAGAGGTCATTGGTCTGATCGGATTAAGGAAGACCATGCCCTTCAACAGAAACCATCCCGGCATTCACCTGAAGCGATTTAGGGAAATCAGCCTAAATTAGGATGGCTAGGAGCATGTTGTATCTAATTGGTTGGTTGCATCGGTATAGGGGACCAAACACAGAGGTCATCGGTCTGATCGGATTAAGGAAGGCCATGCCCTTCCACAGAAACCATCCTGGCATTCACCTGAAGCGATTTAGGGAAATCAGCCTAAATTAGGATGGCTAGGAGCATATTGTGTCTAGATGGGTGGTTCAATCGGTGTAGGGGACCAAACAGAGAGGTCATCGGTCTGATCGAATTAAGGAAGGCCGTGTGCTTCTACAGAAACCATCCCGGCATTTACCTGAAGCGATTTATGGAAATCAGACTAAATTAGGACGGCTAGGAGCATGTTGTATCTAGTTGGTTGGCTGAATCGGTGAAGGGGACCAAACTGAGAGGTCATCGGTCAGATGGGATTAAGGAAGGCCGTGCCCTTCCACAGAAACCATCCTGGCATTCACCTGAAGCGTTTTAGGGAAATCAGCCTAAATTAGGATGGCTAGGAGCATGTTGTATCTAGTTGGTTGGTTGAATCGGTGTAGGGTACCAAACACAGAGGTCATCGGTCTGATCGGATTAAGGAAGGCCGTGCCCTTCCACAGAAACCATCCCGGCATTTACCTGAAGCGATTTAGGGAAATCAGCCTAAATTAGGATGGCTAGCAGCATGTTGTATCTAGTTGGTTGGCTGAATCAGTGAAGGGGACCAAACACAGAGGTCATCGGTCAGATGGGATTAAGGAAGGCCGTGCCCTTCCACAGAAACCATCCCGGCATTCACCTGAAGCGATTTAGGGAAATCAGCCTAAATTAGGATGGCTAGGAGCATGTTGTATCTAGTTGGTTGGCTGAATCGGTGAAGCGGACCAAACTGAGAGTTCATCGGTCAGATGGGAGTAAGGAAGGCCGTGCCCTTCCACAGAAACCATCCCGGCATTCACCTGAAGCGATTTAGGGAAATCAGCCTAAATTAGGATGGCTAGGAGCATGTTGTATCTAGTTGGTTGGTTGAATCGGTGTAGGGTACCAAACACAGAAGTCATCGGTGTGATCGGATTAAGGGAGGTTGTGCCCTTCCACAGAAACCATCCCGGCATTCACCTGAAGCGATTTAGGGAAATCAGCCTAAATCAGGATGTCTAGAAGCATGTTGTATCTAGTTGGTTGGTTGAATCGGTTTAGGGGACCAAACAGAGAGGTCATCGGTCTGATCGGATTGGAAGGCCATGCCCTTCCACAGAAACCATCTCGGCATTTACCTGAAGCGATTTAGGGAAATTAGCCTAAATTAGGATGGCTAGGAGCATGTTGTGTCTAGATGGGTGGTTCAATCGGTGTAGGGGACCAGACAGAGAGGTCATCGGTCTGATCGAATTAAGGAAGGCCATGTCCTTCTACAGAAACCATGCCGGCATTCACCTGAAGCGATTTAGGGAAATCAGCCTAAATCGGGATGTCTAGAAGCAGGTTGTATCTAGTTGGTTGGTTGAATCGGTTTAGGGGACCAAACAGATAGGTCATCGGTCTGATCGGATTGGAAGGCCATGCCCTTCCACAGAAACCATCTCGGCATTTACCTGAAGCGATTTAGGGAAATCAGCCTAAATCAGGATGTCTAGAAGCATGTTGTATCTAGTTGGTTGGTTGAATCGGTTTAGGGAACCAAACAGAGAGGTCATCGGTCTGATCGGATTGGAAGGCTATGCCCTTCCACAGAAACCATCTCGGAATTTACCTGAAGCGATTTAGGGAAATCAGCCTAAATTAGGATGGCTAGGAGCATGTGGTGTCTAGATGGGTGGTTCAATCGGTGTAGTGGACCAAACAGAGAGGTCATCGGTCTGATCGAATTAAGGAAGGCCATGTCCTTCTACAGAAACCATCCCGGCATTCACCTGAAGCGATTTAGGGAAATCAGCCTAAATCGGGATGTCTAGAAGCATGTTGTATCTAGTTGGTTGGTTGAATCGGTTTAGGGGACCAAACAGATAGGTCATCGGTCTGATCGGATTGGAAGGCCATGCCCTTCCACAGAAACCATCTCGGCATTTACCTGAAGCGATTTAGGGAAATCAGCCTAAATCAGGATGTCTAGAAGCATGTTGTATCTAGTCGGTTGGTTGAATCGGTGAAGCGGACCAAACTGAGAGGTCATCGGTCAGATGGGAGTAAGGAAGGCCGTGCCCTTCCACAGAAACCATCCCGGCATTTACCTGAAGCGATTTAGGGAAATCAGCCTAAATTAGGATGGCTAGGAGCATGTTGTATCTAGTTGGTTGGCTGAATCGGTGAAGGGGACCAAACAGAGAGGTCATCGGTCAGATGGGATTAAGGAAGGCCGTGACCTTCCACAGAAACCATCCTGGCATTCACCTGAAGCGATTTAGGGAAATCAGCCTAAATTAGGATGGCTAGGAGCATGTTGTATCTAGTTGGTTGGTTGAATCGGTGTAGGGGACCAAACAGAGATGTCATCGGTCTGATCGGATTAAGGAAGGCCATGCCCTTCCACAGAAACCATCCTGGCATTCACCTGAAGCGATTTAGGGAAATCAGCCTAAATTAGGATGGCTAGGAGCATGTTGTATCTAGTTGGTTGGCTGAATCGGTGAAGCGGACCAAACTGAGAGGTCATCGGTCAGATGGGAGTAAGGAAGGCCGTGCCCTTCCACAGAAACCATCCCGGCATTCACCTGAAGCGATTTAGGGAAATCAGCCTAAATTAGGATGGCTAGGAGCATGTTGTATCTAGTTGGTTGGTTAAATCGGTGTAGGGTACCAAACACAGAGGTTATCGGTCTGATCGGATTAAGGAAGGTTGTGCCCTTCCACCGAAACCATCCCGGCATTCACCTGAAGCGATTTAGGGAAATCAGCCTAAATCAGGATGTCTAGAAGCATGTTGTATCTAGTTGGTTGGTTGAATCGGTTTAGGGGACCAAACAGAGAGGTCATCGGTCTGATCGGATTGGAAGGCCATGCCCTTCCACAGAAACCATCTCGGCATTTACCTGAAGCGATTTAGGGAAATCAGCCTAAATTAGGATGGCTAGGAGCATGTTGTGTCTAGAGGGGTGGTTCAATCGGTGTAGGGGACCAAACAGATAGGTCATCGGTCTGATCGAATTAAGGAAGGCCGTGTGCTTCTACAGAAACCATCCCGGCATTCACCTGAAGCGATTTAGGGAAATCAGCCCAAATCAGGATGTCTAGAAGCATGTTGTATCTAGTTGGTTGGTTGAATCGGTTTAGGGGACCAAACAGAGAGGTCATCGGTCTGATCGAATTAAGGAAGGCCGTGTGCTTCTACAGAAACCATCCTGGCATTCACCTGAAGCGATTTAGGGAAATCAGCCTAAATCAGGATGTCTAGAAGCATGTTGTATCTAGTTGGTTGGTTGAATCGGTTTAGGGGACCAAACAGAGAGGTCATCGGTCTGATCGGATTGGAAGGCCATGCCCTTCCACAGAAACCATCTCGGCATTTACCTGAAGCGATTTAGGGAAATCAGCCTAAATCAGGATGTCTAGAAGCATGTTGTATCTAGTTGGTTGGTTGAATCGGTTTAGGGGACCAAACAGAGAGGTCATCGGTCTGATCGGATTGGAAGGGCATGCCCTTCCACAGAAACCATCTCGGCATTTACCTGAAGCGATTTAGGGAAATCAGCCTAAATTAGGATGGCCGGATGCGGGTTTGAAACGTCGTCGTCCAGAATGTGAGTCGAGTGCACTAACTACTGCTCCACCTCCCTCGGTTTTGTGTCAAGTCTCAGCAGTCTTAACGTCTGGTGTCTCTCTTTGAATTCTTTGGAAGGCAGTGGGTGATTTCGTTTCCGCATATCACATCATGTATTGGCTTCAGGTGTAGTCATCTCTGGTAATTATTTACCACCTGAAACAAAACTCAAGAAAGAGTTTGGAAAAAAATCTACATATTAGTTTTTGACTTGCTTTACTTTACGTGATACAACAAATCACAAGTACCTACGCCTCATAGTTTTGTTTAATTGCATTTGGAAATCAGGGAGGTTTCACCTGGACACCCTGTACTTGTCATCTGCATATCGAAGCACGTAATACTCTTTCTGCCAATCTAACGAGTATTGCGTGCCGCCTCGATGGTGTTGCCATTTTACTGGCCATCAGTGTTGATCGGCGCATCTGAAAAGCTCTTACTTTAACACTAGAACTACCGGACTTCGCCGTACCCCAAATAATACTATGTGGGTCATTTTTGACCCACAGAAGAAAGCCACCGTTCTATTAGTAGTTGGGTAGTGTTTCGAGTGTCTTTATGTTGACAATACGCCTCTTCAATGAATAGTACACTGTCAAACATAAATTTTCAGAAGTAAACTTTTTTTTATTTTAAATTTTACAGAAAAAAAATCTCACAATCTTTCATCAACCGTCGTTAAAACAAGTAAGTAAAACAAAGTTATAATGTTTTTCTTAGTAAAAAGATTGAAGCAGAATCAAAACATATTGCTTAAATGTGAGTATTAACAGTATTTTTACTTTTATAGAAAAATAAGAAAGATTCTAAAATGCAGCAGGCGACAAAAATGCTCTGCGTGTTTTCTTGGTTATTGCAATCAAGGAACTAAAACATAAGAAGAAATAACTTCAGCCTATAATTATAAATATTTGGAAGTATTTAAGAACAAGGACTTGACAGAATTGCCTAAGCTTGGATTCAGACATTCGACAAGAGATTGTGCTCGGCAGCTTTTGCACGCATACTTGCACTTGAAACATATGCTCGATGTTTTATTCTCCTTTGTTGTTTTGCTGTTTGGAGGAAACCTGAATTTGACAAGACCTTCTACTTCCATTGGCCAGTGCTGGTATCGAGTGCCTGAAAGGGGAGAATGACTTCTCTGTGCAGTTTGTAAGAGTCAGCAAGCTCATCTGCGACTCTGAGGATAAACTCCCGACGTGAAACCGTCTTAGAGGTAAGTAACTTAAAAATTGTTTGCGCATTGATTGTGGCAAGGCCGAGAATGTTGTAAAAGACACGCACAGGCCATCGGTGGGTGCCAGCTCGGACACTGTAGTGTCTAGCCCTTGGTCAACTTATCGACCCCGTCCTTAGTTTCATTATAAAACTTCACAGTTTCTGGAAGTTTCTTCTCAGTATTCTCATTCATCTGACACCCAGCGTCCATGTTACTCACAAGGGAACCTCCCCATCGCACCCCCCTCAGATTTTGTTATAAGTTGGCACAGCGGATAGGCCTTGAAAAACTTGACACAGATCAATAGAGAAAACAGGAAGAAGTTGTGTGGAACTACGAAAAAAATAAGCAAAATATACGAACTGAGTAGTCCATGCGCAACATAAGCAATATTAAGGATATTGTGAGGTCAAGAGCGCCGTGGTCCCGTGGTTAGCGTGAGCAGCTCCGGAGTGAGAGGTCCTTGGTTCAAATCTCCCATCCAGTGACGTCTCTGTTCACTGTAATAAGTTTAGTGTGTGTTTTGCCACCGCACCGCAATACCGTGCGATTAGTAGACGAAATGACGTGCCTCTCCAATGGGCACCGAAAACTTTTGCTCGCAAGGTCATAGATCAACCGATTCCTCCACAGGACAACACGTCTGATATATTCTATACGACACTGGTGACGGCATGTGCGTTACATGACGGGAATATGTTGTCGACCCATCTAACTTGTACACTTGGCGAATGGGTAAAAAAATTCTTCTACCTTGCCGATTTAGGTTTTCTTGTGGATGTGATAATCACTCCCAAAAAAGTGGTGAAAACATAAGAGTTTGTCACATGAACTGCAACAAATGAATGCAACAGTTTCACAGTCGCACAGTTTTCCCTGTGCTCTGTCAAAATATATGTTTTTAACGTTTTCAAATTTTTCCGTGTGTAGACCGTCAAATCCTGCATGTGTCCAAGCAAATCTGAACATGTCCTGGAATTTTGGAGAGCGAAGTTGATTCTGTTTGAGTGCCTTAACTTTGATAATAGTCTGAAAATAAAAAGTTTTTCACCCAGGGGAGGCTTGAACCAAAGACCTTCCGATCCGCAACTGCTCACGCTAATCACGGGACCACGGCGCTTCAGAGTTTCCAGTGCCCTTGATGCTGCCTATCTTGCGCATGGACTACTCAGTTTGTATATTTTGCTTATTTTTTTCATAGTTCCACACAACTTCTTCCTGTTTTTTCGATTGATCTGTGTTCAGTTTTTCAAGGCCTATCCACTGTGCCAACTTATAACTAAATCTGAGGGGGGTGCGATGGGGAGGTTCCCTTGTCAGTATACGGATATTTGGAAACTTGTGGTAATGATTATGGGACCAAACTGCTGAGGCCATCGGTCCCTCGGCTTACGCACTACTTAATCTAACTTAAACTAACTTACTCTAAGGACAACACACACACCCATGCCCGATGGAGAACACGAACCTCCGACGGAGGGAGCAACGCGAACCGTGGCAAGACGGCCTAGACCGCACGACTACCCCGCGCGGCTATATGGATATTTTTTTTCTTTTTTCCTTGGTAAGCTGTGGGGAGATTGTAGCCTGACTTGCTTACAATGTGTCGTCCCACTTCGCGCTGCACGAAGGACCTGCTTGAGTGATCTCAGAAGAGCACCAACTAAACTTGTTCCTTATTGTTTCAGCTCATCTGCCAGTTTCAAGGAGTTGAAGAAGTTGTCAGTCGTGACGACCCGTAAGGGTGACGCCCCTGACATCTGCTGTCGTGTAAGAGAACCGTTAGCAGTGTCCCAGACAGGGGACGGGGGGATTCCCCACTGTATAATATATTATTCTGTAGCTTCCCCTCCGTAGGTCTGCATGACGCCTGTCTATAGAAAACAGAAAGCCGCGCTGATATAAAGTATCATGCGACCTCCTGATACTTACTGTTTCACGTTCTTTTTGCCCCAAAGTATTGTAATATTCTCTAACATCTGGTGAATAGCGTCGAGGCACGCCCAGAAACTATTTAGTGTCTGAAAACTGGTGTTACTGATGTCAAATTGCTTTAAAATGCGTATGGGTCAAAAATGACCCACATGGTACTACTGGTATAACAGGTAAATTTTTCATACTTCTAGGTGAGATACGTGGATGAAATTTTGGTGAGTTGTACAACCCTATAAATGATGAAAAGTCACGGTAGCGTTTGGTCCTGCGATGATTATGGGGAGCTAAGGCCCTCGAAAAACCATCGCGAGCCACAAATGACCCACTCGGTGCTTCTAGTGTTAAGAAATGAGTTCTGGTGATATGGTCCTGACGAAAAAGTTTCCAGAAGTGTACGTCTGAAGCACATTATTCTGTGGAAATGACACGTGAATCTTACGGTGTCCTGAGCAGACCAAGTCGAAAGCATTTGATGCATTTCGATATGGAAAACTGTTAAAAATTGAATGGGCAGTTGAATTACGGTATCAAAGGAAGATGTCTACTTAAGACGCTGGCCAAAGAAAGGAACAGGTCATTGGGACATGTGCTGCGACATTCAAGAACAGTTATCGTGGCACTGAAAGGAGCATCTGAGTGAAAAACAGTGCGGACAGGTAAAGACTAAGAAATTTCCTGGCAGATTAAAACTGTGTGCCGGACCGAGACTTGAACTCGGGACCTTTGCCTTTCGCGGACAAGTGCTCTACCAACTGAGCTACCCAAGCAAGACTCATGAAGTTTCGTATCAGCACACACTCCGCTGTAGAGTGAAAATTTCATTCCAGAAACATACCCCAGGCTTTGGCTAAGCCATGTCTCCGCAATATCCTTTCTTTCAGGAGTGCTAGTTCTGCATGGTTCCCAGGAGAGCTTCTGTGAAGTTTGGAAGGTAGGAGACGAGGTACTGGCAGAAGTAAAGCTGTGAGGACGGGGCGTGAGTCGTGCTTGGGTAGCTCAGTTGGTAGAGCACTTGCCCGCTACAGGCAAAGGTACCGAGTTCGAGTCTCGGTCCGGCACACAGTTTTATTCAGTTTTTCATTCTAGAGGTAAAGAATAGTTTATGAATACAAATTATTGGAGATGCTGGCTGCAGCAGTCACGTAGAGATGCAAAGATTAGCAGTAGATATTAAAAGATGGACAACAGCATCACACTAGTCGATATAAAGACGAGAAGTGAAACTCTTACGGCCTGCTCAAAAGAACTATCATGGCTTTTATCTGATTTAGGGGACCACAGAAAAGTTGCAAGGTAAGGCGCAGTTTTTATCTCGTTCGTCCGTACTGTGCGTCCAACTTGATCGGTAAAATATGTGGGCAGCTAGACGGTGAAAGGAGATCCCGAAAATAAGAATCAGGTTATCTCACACACTTCCAAGAACCGGTTTTCAATTAGGAATGCGGGAGTACACCGCTGCACTAGGCCCATCTCCCTCCGGCGGGGTCGTAAAGATAAAATTAACTGCAGCGCACGCACAGTTATTTCAGGCTTTCACCTTTCCCAGCCTTGTATACAAGACTGTCACAGAACAAGCATTCAATTCAGGGATGACCAGACCACGGCCCCCGGGCCGCATGCGACCCGCCATTCATCTGACGGCGACCCGCCCCTCAGTGACAGTTCTTCTAATTTGTTCGTTTTTTTATTCATGTCTCATTCCCTTTCGAACTTGGAAGAGAAGAACCTTGTATTACTATGTTCTTTAGTAACGATTCTAGCTATCATTGGGACAGGGGGATACCGATTCGGAATGATAACTTGTCGTGTGGCACGATATTTTCAACTTGCGGCCCTTACGTAGTCCCAGTAAGGGGTGTGCTGCTCGCGGTATTAGTAAGTCTGTACACCTCTGGTTTTATACGACGTATAGTGGAAAGAACTCTGCATGGTGCGGTGTGCATTAAAATAGATCTTTTTTACTTTTTTGTCATGCAGTCACTTTTATGTTTTCACAACTGACTGCTTTCGATTATTACTGGATATCGGCAGACCTCGCACGTCAAGCCGCAGTTCAAAACCGACACCACACATACATAAATATACAGGGTAGTCCATTGATAGTGACCGGGCCAAATATCTCAAGAAATAAGCGTCAAACGAAAAAACTACAAAGAACGAAACTCGTCTAGCTTGAAGGGGGAAACCAGATGGCGCTATGGTTGGCCCGCTAGATGGTGCTGCCATAGGTCAAACGTATAACAATTGTGTTTTTTTAAATAGGAACCCACATTTTTTATTACATATTCGTGTAGTACGTAAAGAAATAGGTATGTTTTAGTGGGACCACTATTTTCACTTTGTGATAGATGGCGCTGTAATAGTCACAAACGTATAAGTACGTGGTATCACGCAACATTCCACCAGTGCGGACGGTATTTGCTTCGTGATACATTACCCGTGTTAAAATGGACCGTTTACCAATTGCGGAAAAGGTAGATATCGTGATGAAGTATGGCTATTGTGATCAAAATGCCCAACGGCCGTGAGCTATGTATGCTGCTCGGTATCCTGGACGACATCACCCAAGTATTCGGACCGTTCGCCGGATAATTACGTTATTTAAGGAAACAGGAAGTGTTCAGCCACATGTGAAACGTCAACCACGACCTGCAACAAATGATGATGCCCAAGCAGGTGTTTTAGCTGCTGTCGTGGCCAATCGGCACATCAGTAGCAGACAAATTGCGCAAGAATCGGGAATCTCAAAAACGTTGGTTCTGAGAATGCTACATCAACTTCGATTGCACCAGCACATTTCTATGCACCAGGAACTGCATGGCGACGAATTTGAACGTCATGTACAGTTCTGCCACTGGTCACAAGAGAAATTACGGGACGATGACAAATTTTTTGCACGCGTTCTATTTAGCGATGAAGCGTCATTCACCAATAGCGGTAACGTAAACCGGCATAATATGCACTATTGGGGAACGGAAAATCCACGATGGCTGCGACAAGTGGAACATCGGCGACCTTGGCGGGTTAATGTACGGTGCGGCGTTATGGGAGGAAGGATAATTGGCCCCCATCTTATCGATGGCAGTCTAAATGGTGCAATGTATGCTGATTTCCTACGTAATGTTCTACCGATGTTACTACAAGATGTGTCACTGCATGACAGAATGGCGATGTACTTCCAACACGATGGATGCCCGGCACATAGCTCGCGTGCGGTTGAAGCGGTATTGAACAGCATATTTCGTGACAGGTGGATTGGTCGTCGAAGCACCATACCATGGCCCGCACGTTCACCGGATCTGACGTCCCCGGATTTCTTTCTGTGGGGTAAGTTCAAGGAAATTTGCTATCGTGATCACCGACAACGCCTGACAACATGCGTCAGCGCATTGTCAATGCATGTGCGAACATTACGGAGGGCGAACTGCTCGCTGTTGAGAGGAATGTCGTCACACGTTATTTCCAAATGCATTGAGGTCGACGGACATCATTTTGAGCATTTATTGCATTAATGTGGTATTTACAGGTAATCACGCTGTAACAGCATGCGTTCCCAGAAATGATAAGTTCACAAAGGTACATGTATCACATTGGAACAACCGAAATAAAATGTTCAAACGTACCTACGTTCGGTATTTTAATTTAAAAAACCTACCTGTTACCAACTGTTCTTCTAAAATTATGAGCCATATGTTTGTGACTATTACAGCGCCATCTATCACAAAGTGAAAAAAGTGGTCCAACTAAAACATTCATATTTCTTTACGTACTACACGAATATGTAATAAAAAACGGGGGTTCCTATTTTTAAAAAAAACGCAGTTGATATCCGTCTGACCTATGGCAGCGCCATCTAGTGGGCCAACCATAGCGCCATCTGGTTTCCCCCTTCAAGCTAGACAGGTTTCGTTCTTTGTAGTTTTTTCGTTTGAAGCTTATTTCGTAAGATATTTGGCCCGGTCACGATCAATAGACCACCCTGTATACTGAGGTGACAAAAGTCATGGCTAGCGACATGTAAATTTACGGATGGCGGTAGTACCGCGCACATTAAGTATAAAAGGGTAGTGCATTGGCGAAGCTGTCATTTGTTCTCGGGTCAAGTGGAAAGGTCTCCGACGTGACTATGGCAGCACGACGGGAGTTAACAAACTTTGCACGAGGAACGGTAGTTGGAAATAGATGCATGAGACATTCCGTTTCGGAAATAGGTTGGGAATTCAATATTCCGAGATCCTCAGTGGCAAAAGTGTGGCGAGAATACCAAATTTCAGGCATCATCTCTCACCACGGACAATGCACTGGCCGAGAGCCTTCACTGAATGACGGAGAGTTTGGCGTTAAAGGGCTATGGCAGCAGACGGCCAACACGAGTGCATTTGCTAACAGCACGACATCGCCTGAGCTCGCGACCATATCAATTGGACTGTAAAACAGTGGGCTGTTCGGACGAGTCCCGATAATTCGAGTTGGTAAGAACCGGTGGTAGGGTTCGAGTGTGGCGCAGATCGCACGAAGCCATCTACGTAAGCTGACAACAAGGCATGCTGGTGGTGTCTCCAAAACGGTGTGAGCTGTGTTTACATGGAATACTGGGTCTTCTGGTCCAACTGACTGGTCCTTGACTGAAAATGGTTATTTGCAGCATCTGTTGGAGTTCTTATTCCCAAACAAGTTGGAATTTTTATGGGTGACGAAGCGCCATGTCAATGGGCTACGATTCATCGTGAATGGTTTGAAGAACGTTCTAGACAGTTCGAGCGAATAATTTGGCCGCCCACATCACCCGGCGTGGGTCCCATCGAATATTTATGGATATAATCGAGAGGTCAGTTCGTGCAAAAAATCCTGCACCGCCAACCCTTTCGCCATTATGGACGGTTATAGAGGCAGCACGACTCAATGTTTTTGGAGTGGACTTCCAGTGACTCGCTGAGTCCATGCCTCATCGAGTTATTGCTGTATGTTGTTGTGGTCTTCATTCCTGAGACTGGTTTGATGCAGTTCTCCATGCTACTCCATCCTGTGCAAGCTTCTTCATCTCCCAGTACCTACTGCAACCTACATCCTTCTGAATCTGCTTAGTGTATTCATCTCTTGGTCTCCCTCTACGATTTTTACCCTCCACGCTGCCCTCCAATACTAAATTGGTGATCCCCTGATGCCTCAGAACATGTCCTATCAAACGATCCCTTCTTCTACTCAAGTTGTGCCACAAACTTCTCTTCTCCCCAATCCTATTCAACACCTCCTCATTAGTTATGTGATCTACACATCTAATCTTCAGCATTCCTCTGTAGCATCACATTTCGAAAGCTTCTATTCTCTTCTTATCTAAACTATTTATCGTCCATGTTTCACTTCCATACATGGCTACACTCCATACAAATACTTTCAGAAACGACTTCCTGACACTTCAATCTATACTCGATGTTAACAAATGTCTCTTCTTCAGAAACGCTTTCCTTCCCATTGCCAGTCTACATTTTATATCCTCTCTACTTCGACCATCATCAGTTATTTTGCTCGCCAAATAGCAAAACTCCTTTACTACTTTAAGTGTCTCATTTCCTAATCTAATACCCTCAACATCATCCGACTTAATTCGACTACATTCCATTATCCTCGTTTTGCTTTTGTTGATTTTCATCTTATATCCTCCCTTCAAGACACTATCCATTCCGTTCAACTGCTCTTCCAAGTCCTTTGCTGTCTCTGACAGAATTACAATGTCATCGGCGAACCTCAAAGTCTTTATTTCTTCTCCATGCATTTTAATACCTACTCCGAACTTTTCTTTTGTTTCCTTCACTGCATGCTCAATATACAGATTGAATAACATCGGGGACAGGCTACAACCCTGTCTCACTCCCTTCCCAACCACTGCTTCCCTTTCTTGCCCCTCAACTCTTATAACTGCCATTTGGTTTCTATACAAATTGTAAATAGCCTTTCGCTCCCTATGTTTTACCCCTGCCACCTTCAAAATTTGAAATAGAGTATTCCAGTCAACATTGTCAAAAGCTTTCTCTAAGTCTATAAATGCTAGAAACGTAGGTTTGCCTTTCCTTAATCTAGCTTCTAAGATAAGCCGTAGGGTTAGTATTGCCTCACGTGTTCCAATATTTCTACGGAATCCAAACTGATCTTCCCCAAGGTCGGCTTCTACCAGTTTTTCCATTCGTCTGTAAAGAATTCGTGTTAGTATTTTGCAGCCGTGACTTATTAAACTGATAGTTCGATAATTTTCACATCTGTCAACACGTGCCTTCTTTGGGATTGGAATTATTATATTCTTCTTGAAGTATGAGGGTATTTCACCTGTCTCACACATCTTGCTCACCAGATGGTAGAGTTTTGTCAAGACTGGCCCTCCAAAGGCCGTCAGTAGTTCTGATGGAACGTTGTCTACTCCTGGGGCCTTGTTTCGACTCATGTCTTTCACTGCTCTGTCAAACTCTTCACGCAGTATCTTATCTCCCGTTTCATCTTCATCTTCATCCTCTTCCATTTCCATAATATTCTACTCAAGTACATCGCCCTTGTATAGACCCTCTATAGACTCTTTCCACCTTTCTGCTTTCCCTTCTTTGCTTAGAACTGGGTTCCCATCTGAGCTCATGACATTCATACAAGTCGTTCTCTTTTCTCCAAAGGTCTCTTTAATTTTCCTGTAGGCAGTATCTATCTTACCCCTAGTGAGACGAAGCTCTACATCCTTACATTTGTCCTCTAGCCATCCCTGCTTAGCCATTTTGCACTTCCTGTCGATCTCATTTTTGAGACGTTTGTATTCCTTTTTGCCTGCTTCATTTACTACATTTTTATATTTTCTCCTTCCATCAATTAAATTCAGTATTTCTTCTGTCACCCAAGGATTTCTACTAGCCCTTGTCTTTTTACCTACTTGATCCTCTGCTGCCTTCACTACTTCATCCCTCAAAGCTACCCATTCTTCTTCTACTGTATTTCTTTCCCTCATTCCTGCCATTTGTTCCCTTACGCTCTCCCTGAAACCCTTTACAACCTTTGGTTTAGTCAGTTTATCCAGATCCCATCTCCTTAAATTCCCACCTTTTTGCAGTTTCTTCAGTTTTAATCTACAGTTCATAACCAGTAGATTGTGGTCAGAGTCCACATCTGCCCCTGGAAATGCCTTACAATTTAAAACCTGGTTCCTAAATCTCTGTCTTACCATTATATAATCTATCTGATACCTTTTAGTATCTCCAGGCTTCTTCCATGTGTACAACCTTCTTTTATGATTCTTGAACCAAGTGTTAGCTATGATTAAGTTGTGCTCTGTGCAAAATTCTACCAGGCAGCTTCCTCTTTCATTTCTTCCTCCCAATCCATATTCACCTACTACGTTTCCTTCTCTCCCTTTTCCTACTGACGAATTCCAGTCACCCATGACTTAAATTTTCGTCTCCCTTCACTATCTGAATAATTTCTTTTATTTCATCATACATTTCTTCAATTTCTTCGTCATCTGCAGAGCTAGTTGGCATATAAACTTGTACTATTGTAGTAGGCGTGGGCTTCGTGTCTATCTTGGCCACAATAGTGCGTCCGCTATGCTGTTTGTAGTAGCTTACCCGCATTCCTATTTTTTATTCATTATTAAACCTACTCCTGCATTACCCCTATTTGATTTTGTATTTATAACCCTGTATTCGCCTGACCAAAAGTCTTGTTCCTCCTGCCACCGAACTTCACTAATTCCCACTATATCTAACTTTAACCTATCCTTTTCCCTTTTTAAATTTTCTAACCTACCTGTCCGATTAAGGGATCTGAGATTCCACACTCTGATCCGTAGAGAGCCAGTTTTCTTTCTCCTGATAACGACGTCCTCTTGAGTAGTCCCCGCCCGGAGATCCGAATGGGGGACTATTTTACCTCCGGAATATTTTACCCAAGAGGACGCCATCATCATTTATCCATACAGTAAAGCCGCATGCCCTCGGGAAAATTACGGCTGTAGTATCCCCTTGCTTTCAACCGTTCGCAGTACCAGCACAGCAAGGCTGTTTTGGTTAATGTTACAAGGCCAGATCAGTCAATCATCCAGACTGTTGCCCCTGCAACTACTGAAAAGGCTGCTGCCGCTCTTCAGGAACCAAATGTTTGTCTGGCCTCTCAACAGATACCCCTCCGTTGTGGTTGCACCTACGGTACGGCTATCTGTATCGGTGAGGCACGCAAGCCTCCCCACCAACGGCAAGGTCCATGGTTCATGCGGTGGAGGTTACTGCAGTACGTCTGGCAGAAGGAGGGCCGACACGACATTAGGAAGTGTCCCATGACTTTTGCAACCTCAGCGTACGCGTCGTGACAGCCATTAAAGATCATTTAAGTGCGGATGCAGTTTCTCTTCCGAACCCTTGTGGGGATCAGCGTGAGACTTCGAGGAGTTAGTATGGTGGACAGCTAAGTGAAGTATTCAGCTTTGATTTAGGTTAAAATCAACAGTCGAGATCGCACTAATATTTGTTTATTTACTGGTTTCGTCTTATGTTAAAGCCATTTTCAGAATTTTTGGCACCCTCTGGTTGGTGCTGGCGGCTCCTCGGTTTCCCCGTAATATCACGATCGTACGCTGTTGTGGTATCACACGAGAAAGCTGAGCAGCCACTAGGACCAGCCACAGGGCGTCAAAAATTCTAAAAATGGCTTTAACATAAGACGAAACCAGTAAATAAACAAATATCATTGCGATCTCGACTTTCGATTTTAACCTAAATATAGCAGCCGGTCGCTGTACTCCGTGGACAATATTGTCTACATTTATATTCAGCTATAAACTTGAAAGGGTGTCATGTGACGTCCACACAGACCAAATGATTAGAATAATGACGAACAAAATAAAGAAAATAAAAAAAGTTGTTAAGGCGACCAGTCACGTAAAGTGGGAAATCTGGTTTCGAGTCCCGGTCCGGCACCAATTTTCATTTGTCGCCATTGAGTTAACTTCAATGCCCGTCTGCGCCCGATGTCAGAATTTTTATTTTATTTCATCAAATCTGCTCTCTAGTAGTAGTTATAGCCACTGTCATTTTAATCTTCTCCACTGGCGTTAATCTTCTTGTTTCTGTTAAACTAATTATGGTTGAAATGGCTCTGAGCACTATGGGACTTCACATCTGAGGTCAAAAGTCCCCCTAGAACTTAGAACTACTTAAACCTAACTAACCTAAGGACATCACACACCTCTATGTCCGAGGCAGAATCGAACCTGCGACCGTAGCGGTCGCGTGGTTCCAGACTGAAGCGCCTAGAACCGCTCGGCCACACCGGCCGGCTAAACTAATGAACATAACTGCTATTCATAACGTATGTTTTATTATTAGTAATCTCTGTGTTATTTGTCATAGTAGTTATAATTATCATGATAACGGTTGTAACCTCCCCACCGCAATTTTTTTATAAGATAATAAAGCAATACTTAATAGAAATGGGAGCCAAGTGTAACCTCCCCACAAAAATTTTAAAAGAAAATAACGATACTAATTAGAAATGCTGATGGACCTTACTCTATGCGTAACCTGCCCACAATGAAATGTACTGACAATGGCAACAAAAATGTGAAATACGCAATCTGACTCAAATATAAATTCCTGATGAAAAATTAAAGTCCATTCAGTGATAAGAAAATTTAATTAAACCGAAATATCGGTCTTTGGCCCTGTGAAAAACAATCAGAATTAAAGTCTTACCTCAGAATAAATGGATGTCACATATCTGCTCTTGTTGTTGCGCACCGCTTGGAGGAACTGCATTGCAAATAATAATATTCTCTTTTTTTGTGATTTTAGTGGAATTTTTCTTCAAAAGAAGTGGAATGAAATGGGAAGTGCAACGAAATCTTGAGTTCAATAAAAAATTAAATTTTTGAGAAAATACTTTTGAAATAAAAAATTATTATTGGGAGACTTGTTGGAGAATAATTACAATAAATAAAATTTTTCATTATCTAATGATTATATTAATTAACAGTATACCTTATTCCTCATCTTGACCATTGTTGCCGACCGCCTACATCACACAACCGCACTGGGCTGCTACTACTGACCGACCGCTCTGCATGACGACTACAGACTGAGTACTGCTCTCAACTAGACAGAGCTACAGACTCGCAACGACTGACTGACTGCTACTCTGCATAGCGACAACTAACTCGCAAAGACTACTACTGACTGAGAACCGCTCGCAACACTCGCGCGGTCAAGCGCATACTCTCTGGTCACAGATGCTACAATGCCTCGCCATCGCTGCTGCGTTACATACGTGTTTCATAACCCTCCACTCGGGGGGCAAAAATTTGGCAGCGATGGTGAGTCATTTGGACTTGCCAAGCGCGGCAAAATTTTTCTTTAATTAACAAAATCCTACAACTTACAGAATATTTAAATGTTGTGCACACGCACTAAGTACAAAATATATCAGACAAGGACAAAATGTGAATACTAAACATAGTAGCAAATCAGAAAAAAGTATATACAAACTTTTTGACAGATAAAGTGCACAGGCACTGAAAAAATTCTTTAGCATATGCAGAACAAATAAACTGACTGGCAAGAATAATTAGATGTAGTACATAAAGTAAATGTTGTGCACACGCACTAAGTACAAAATATTTCAGACAAAGACAAAATGTGAGTACAAAACATGGTAGCAAATCAGAAAAGTATACACAAATTATTTGACAGATAACAAAGTGCACAGGCACTGAAAAAATTCTTTAGCATATTCAGAACAAATAAACAGACTGGCAAAAAATATTATGTTGACAAGTGTACATGCACTAAAAAAATGTCTTTAGCATTTTCACAACAAATAAACATAATGGCAAAAAAAAAATTCATGTCCAAAGTGCACATGCACTGAAAAATGTCTTTAGTATTTTCACAACAAATAAACATAATGGCAAACATCATGTCGACCAGTGACATAAGTGTACTCACACTGGAGTTTAGCGAATCGAAAAATGTATAACCTATGAACATAAATGATGTTACCAAAAAAAATTTTTTCTTTATGTGACAAGAATCAGGATAGGAAAGGGAAGGATTGTATCATGGTTGTAGCACTTTAGATTGCACACAGCTGCTCTGAAAGTCCATATCTTTCCACAGTAGTACAACACCAAGTGACACAACTTGAAGTTCTTTTCCCATCAGAATTTATCAGTGTAGCCAAGACACTGAACTGTCGTAGTAATGTTCCATGTTTTCATTTTGGCAGTACATTAGGTACACCAAACAGTGGGACCATAATAATGTCTTCATCGCTCATGGTGGTGGACAGCATGTCGTGTCAACACCACACTCTTACAAGGCACACCAACGTAGAATTAGTGCAAAACCAAATATAGTGCTCCATGATCACTGGGATAAACAGGACAAATGGACATTGCAGTAATTCAGGGTAGTCAGCTTATGAGGTGAAGGACATCAAGTCACATAATATTGACAATTACAGTCTTCATTGATAGTTCGTGGCATTCATAGCCCAGTTATTGAACATTTCTGTACCAAGTATGTAGTATTACAGAAAAATGTTCATTAATTGTTTTACATAGAATCAGTAGCCTTCTTTTCCTGGTTACAAAATATTATGAAATAATCGCATTCTTTTCAGTTACAGAGTATAATCAAGAATCATTAACCTTCTCCTAATTACAGTTAATTAATCATTTGTCTTTAATTAATCATTTGTCTAATTACAGTTAATTAATCATTTGTATAATTACAGTTAATTAATCATTTGTCGTTAATTAATCATTTGTCTAATTACAGTTAATTAATTAATCATTTGTCATTTCAATATACTAAGAATTATTAGCCTTAATTAATTACAAAGCATTATTAAACAGTACCATAGTTAATTAATTATGTGTCATTCCAATCTATTAAGAATCATTAGTCTTTTCCTAATTACAAAGCATTATGAAACAGTCACATTCATTTCCAACAACAAAGTATCAACATTGGAAACAAGAGCTAATCAATGGCATAATTAATAACAATTCGTGGAGTGACATTAATTATTGGCACTCAGTGGCCAGCAAGTATTGAATAAAATCATCATTCAGTATTATTCAGATTATTACGAAGTCATTATTAAAAATCAGTTAATTACAGTCATAGCATTAATAATCATGGGCATTACACTCATTACAATAAACAGTGGCAGTTATTAGCTAGTGACAAAGCATTATTTTGAATATAGTCTCATTAAGAGGTCATTACTCGAGTGACATGCTATTCAGAGTTGATCAGTATTATTCAGAATTATCATAAACTAGTGACATTATGTGGGACTGGTAATACATTTTTTTTTTGGTAGCAATGCATTGCGTTGGGATCGATAATTAATTGCTGAGGCATAATACTTTTTGCTTTTGACCTATTGCTGCAAATGAGGATAGGTAACGTCATTCGTCATGAGTCAGCTGTAGCAAGATTATGTAACAAGGCAGTACATGTGATCACATTTATAAATGATAAACACAAATGGGTAAAAAATATAAAAATGCAAGTACTAGAACAGGTATAATAAGTAACAGGTTTAGTAAGTGTCATGAAAAACTTCTCCTGGAAAAAATACAAAAACGGATTATTGACCTGAAAGAAGAAACGCACACTATGCTGAAAAGTAGTGAACTTCGAATTAACAAGTAGTGAAATGTGTATAAAATGTGTTCCATAGCTGTCCTTTCCAAAACTTTCCGTCATCCTACTATGCAATGTAACACCTGCTGTCAAAGCAAACCGCAACAAATACTTAAATAACTACGTGGCATAAAGAAAAAAAAACTTCATTATCCATATCATCATAACTTCACCATTATCATCACCTGTAGAGAAAAACTTCATTATTCATAATACCATATCCTTCATCATTATTCATTATCATCTGCAAAAAATCACTTCATTACCCATTACATAACTATTCCTTATCTCTAGCATATTTCATCACTAAAACTAAGATGTGTAGTTCTCTCTGACAGCCTGCATCAATCACCTTGTATTCTGAAAGAAAAAATTAGTTAAGACTGCTATTCTTCGATGAGTATAGTATATTCTTGTTAATGTTTGTTAATCCTGATCCATTTACTCTTCCTCATAAAGTTATTGCATCTCCTTTCGTTTATCCCTAGCTGAAATTCCCATTTATGCTAATTTTATTTTTTAGAATCATCATTCCTTTCTGAAATTCATGAACAAAGATTAATGTCTTGCATTTAAATCCTATACCCACTAAATAATGACTGGTTTATGGTGACACAATTAACCATACAGCATAACATGACAGAAAACGTAATATGTCCAAGACATTGACAGTGTTCGGATGCGAAAAAATGTACACAGAATAATACAATGCAGTAGCAAAAAAAATGTGAAACAGTCACGATGTTGAGATGTCATAAGGCAAAAAAAAATGTCAAAGTCGACTGGTGTGTGTTATATCTTAACTATTTCATAGTGCATACAAACAAAACTGGAGTACAGTCATATACACAAAAAAATGGAAAATGTGCACGGTCTGATGTGTAACGACAAGAAAAGCGACCTGCTAACCTTACCTTGCCGGGCACTTGCCAAGAAAAAAAAATACGATAATCATCAATAAGTAGTCACATAAATATAATTGCAGAAATAGTCGTAAATGTGTAAATTCATCTGGAAAAATATGCACGGTCTGATGTGTAACGACAAGAAAAGCGACCTGCTAACCTTACCTTGCCGGGCACTTGCCAAGAAAAAAAAATACGATAATCATCAATAATTAGTCAGGTGAATTAATTGCATTAGTAAACGGCATCATAGTGTGTTGAATCATACAGTGGTTTCACTCAATAAACGGTTTAATGTTTGAGATATGGTGATTGCCTTTCGATTTTCTGGTTCTCAAAGTTTCGACGTGTACAACATTGGGGTGAGGGATGCTGCGAATCCGATACGGACCTGCGTATAGAAGTTCAAATTTACTGCACTTACCTTTTAATTTGCTGGATAAATAGTGTGTACGTACTAATATCTTCTGTCCAACGTGAAAGTCGCGGCGTGTACAAACCTGTTTTTGCTGTCTTCTCCGGCGCTCTGCGGCACGTTTGATGTTGTTCAGCGCAATGTCAATTATTTCGTGGTGTCGTAGGCGACGATTTTTGGGGAATTCTATTAATTCTTTAATTTTGTTCGGTGGTTCAACGTTTTTCAGTATAACAGTCGGAGATAGCATAGTGGATTCATTTGGAATGGAATTAATTACATCTTGGAATGAGAGTATGTGTGTATCCCAATCAATATGTCTTTTGTGGCAGTATATTCTGCACAGCTTACCAATTTCCTTCATTAATCTTTCACAAGGGTTCGAAGAAGCGTGGTACTTGGATATATAGATCGGAGAAATGTTTCTAGCTCGTAACATGCGTGTCCATACACTACTACGAAATTGAGATCCATTATCAGAAATTACTTTCATTACATGCCCTACATGAAATAGAAAATGTTTTACAAATGCTTTCGAAACAGTTTTAGCAGTAGCTTTGCATAATGGAGTGAAAGTAACAAATTTTGAAGTGAGCTCAACAGCGACAAAGATGTAGCAAAAACCTCTGTTAGTTCTCGGAATCGGACCAAAAATATCTACTGCGGCCATGTGTCTTAATTTCACAGGTATAATGGGATATAAAGGAGGAATATGTGAAGTGGTGTCTGATTTAGCTTTCTGGCAAATTTTACAAGACGCTAAAACTCGTCGTATACGTTTTTCCATGTTGGTAAAATAACAGTTCTGTCTCAGTATAAGAAAACATTTTCGTGCTCCGTAATGTGCGTAACTTAAATGAGTGTACCAAATTAGTTTGTTAACCAGTTCGTCAGGAATGCATAATAACCAAATGTTGCTGTCAGGATGAGAGCGGCGAAACAGAATGTCATTGCGTACAGTGTAGTGGTTCCTAATCGTAACATTTTTCCTATCTTGCCAAAGGTGTTTAATTTCTTTCCACACATTGTCCTTATTTTGTTCTTGTGCTATGTCCTGTAATGACGATGAAATAAAATTTTCAAATGCAACTTGCTGAATGTACATGACACTGAAATTTGCTTTGCAGAAGTTGGTTGCTACGTCTTGCTGATTGTTACTGAGAGAACGCGATAGTGCGTCTGCTATAACATTTTGCGTACCGGGAATGTGAACTATTGTAAAATTAAATTCCTGTAAATATAGTTTCCATCTGCTTAACCTGTCGTGAGTGAATTTAGCTGAAAGTAAAAATTGTATCGCTCTATGGTCTGTGTAGACGGTGGTATGTCTGCCGTAAAGAAAGTGCCTAAATCTCGTGAAAGCCCATACAACACATAATGTTTCAAGTTCTGTGACGGAATAATTTCGTTCAGCAGGTGACAAAATGCGACTTGCAAATGCGATGTTTTTAATTACTGTAGAACCATCTTCTTCGATTTCCTGAAAAATATGTACACCTAAAGCGGTGTTAGAGCTGTCAGTGGCAATGGAAAAATTTCTGGTGAGATCTGGGTGCGATAAAAGTAGAGCATTCAATAAAGCATGTTTCAAATAACATTCTCGTGAACAAAATTCTGCGTGTCAAAAGTAATGTTTGCGTTACTGTAGTATGCAATCTGTGCTGTATCTGGTTAAATTCTATCGTACGTGTTATTATTTACGGGAGAATGTTGTGGCATATCCACTGTATGAACTGTTCTGTTATTTCATACTGACGTGTTACGCTATGGATGACACCTATTGTCTGGATCATTCATGATAATGTGTTGTTGCTAATGTTCTTGCTGCTGAAAAGATCGACTGTTATTAAATGTACGCTGAAAATTGTGCTCATCATTTTTACGTCTGTCATGATAGTAATTTCTATACGGCGCATAGCGATGCGAGTTGAAATAGTGTGTTGTCTGTACGTAGTTATTTCTTTGCTGCCATGCGTTACTATTTGTTGGGGCTGGGACTATACGTGCACGCGGCGAAACATTAAAGTTTGGTTGACCTTGTAGACTGCATTGTTGGTTACGTATGCTAAGCGGTTGACTTTCATGCTATTGTGGTGAAAAACATCTATTGTTACCAAAAAATGCGTTTGCTGTTAATTTTACTTTTACACATACTGATGATTACGATTTTATCTGTAATTAAAATTACGGCGGTAGTTGTCATTACGGGAGTGCCTACTGAAAATTGTCACATTCGGTAAAAGTTTGTCACATCGGATATTCATTACATGTTTCTTAATACTACAAAGAGCAATAGTTAAAGAGCAGTTTGGATAGATATAAAGGATAGTAGAAGAAAAGGCAGCAGTGCAGAAAACTAAAGATGAAACAGCACTACTACAGCTCGGGGCCCTATGCTCGCTACGGCACATATTCATTAAAGCGTAATGAATCCCCTGAGGTCGATTACGCACTGCAAATAAATTTTAGCTTTTGCGTTGCACGCAATAGCTGTAAAAATTCAAAAGCAAATAGTTGTATCCATGTTAATTCTAGTTTCCTCATTACAGGCAATGCTGATGAAAATACAATAGCAATTTGTCGCTTCAGGTTCAAAGCTAGTTTCTCCATTACAGATAATAGCGGTGAAAGTACAAAAATAAATTGTCGTATACAGTGCAAATCGTGTATCTGTGTTCTGCCATTATTAAATTCCTTACATTTTCTTACAAATGCAAACTGCTTATTATCAACGTTCTCGTCACTGAATTTGAGAACACGTTCGGGTTTGTGTGTGAATCTGTTCGTCTCTGTCATTTCGGTTTTCAAGTTGCGTAGCTTTTCAGATTTTAATTCGCGTGGCTTTTCGGATTTTAAGTCGCGTAGTTGCTGTAAATTGCTCACATTATACACGCTGCGTGAGTCTGACACATGTTCATAAAGTGGCGTCTGTTGTGGTATGTTATTAACTGACATGTTTTTCATCTCTGTTACTTCTTGTTGTAAATTTGATAACTTCCGACGTAACGTGTTGTTAGATGAATCGATTTCATTAATTGTCAGCTGTAAATTTTGAAATTCAGGTGTTTGGATAAAAGAAACCGGTGCAGTATCGTCTGATTTATTGTCATTAGTATTTTCGATAACATCAATACGACTGGCCAATTCATCACATTTTTCAGTCAGTATTTTAACCTGATCATCGGTTTTAGAATCAGACGCATTAATCTGTTTTTGCAACTTGCGCGTAATTTCGCTCAGTTTTTTAACATCACCTTTGATAACATCACAATCCTGTGTTAGATCTAATTGTTCGAATCTATCTGTCACTGTTTGAATATTTACTGTGTGTGTATCTGTTTTTGCTTTAAGATCAGAAATTTCATCCTGTAATTCCGCGTTCAATTGTTCTATGGTATTAATTTTGTCGGACACTGTAGTAATATTATTGTCTACATACGTCTTCGCTTTCGCGAATATTTTACGTTTGTCCTCTTGTCTCTGTGCAGTGATTGTTTCCATGACTTGTCGTTTTACTTTGTTTTGATCTTGAATAAATCTGCGGAAACGCGTATTACTGTTCTGTATGTGCTGACTAAAGCGCTCGTTAAACTGAGTGTTCTGCTGTTCGAATTTCGCGTCTATCTTTGCGTCCATAGTGCGCGAAAGTTCCATCGTCATTGCTTTAAACTCGTCCCGTAATTGTGCAGCTTTTTCAGAGCATTGTTTAGCGACTCCGCTAATTTCGTCTCTGAGTGTTTCTGTTGCGGCTGTTTGCATTTCTCTTAATTCTTGCGCAACAGACTTAATTTCTTCGCTATTTTTTTGAGAACAAGCCTCAATTTCCACGCGCAATTGTTCCTTAGTGTCATGGCACTGCGCGGCAACCGCACTAATTTGTTCACTAAGCTGCTTGAGGTTTTCATTCTGTTGTTTGTTATCTTCCCTAAGTTGTCTGAAATCTTCACTCTGTTTGTCTAATTTTTCGTCATTTTTGTCAAGTTTTTTGTTCTGTTCATTAAGTTGTTTACTCATTTGTCGCAACAAAGCCATAATTGGATTCGACTCAAGGTCAGCATTTCTATTCTCTGTGCTGTTCAATAGTGGATCTGGAATTGTTTCACTTTCTGTAACCATTTGGTCATTTTGAAATTTACAAAAAGGTTTGTCAGTCAAATGTATACTATCAGTCATTGTTTCGGAATTAAATACATCTGTCCTACTTTGTGTGATCTGTTCATTTTCATTAGACAAATTTGTCTGTACATTACTTGAGTTTTCCGAATCGGGTGTGTTAAGCTCGGCAGCGCTCATTGCAATAGAGCGTCCCGCGTCATCAATTGTCGTCAAATTAACAGACGAGACAATTGAGTTCGTTTGTTCATCATTAAGGTAAAAGGCATCATTAGTGGTTGGAATGCACTGATTGTTAGTGAACGCAGGATTGTCATCATTACTCTGCGTGTCACAATTATTATCAGTCACGTTGTTTGAGTCGGTAAATTCATTCACAATACCTCGCGATACACTATTCACAGTCTTTCGCGGCATTTTTACAATAGTCAAAATTTTTCACAAAACAAATAAGCACAATGCAAAAGCAACACACAAATACAACAAAGCAGCAAATTGCCGTTGACCTGTAGAAAGAAAGTCACAATATTATTAAAAGCGTTGCGCCAAATCCTAATTATCTAAGCAAATAAGAGCAGATATCTGACTGTCGCTCAAAAGACTCTCAACGAAATACGATCCTGGACTGGGTGTCGCCAAGTGTAACCTCCCCACCGCAATTTTAAAAGAAAGAAAATAAAGCAATACTTAATAGAAATGGGAGCCAAGTGTAACCTCCCCACAAAAATTTGAAAGAAAGAAACACGACAATATTTAATTATGAATGCTAGTGGACACTGCTCTAAGCGTAACCTCGCCCACAATGAGAGGTATTGAAAATGGCAACAAAAATGTGAAATACGCAATCTGACTCAAATATAAATTCCTGATGAAAAATTAAAGTCCATTCAGTGATAAGAAAATTTAATTAAACCGAAATATCGGTCTTTGGCCCTGTGAAAAACAATCAGAATTAAAGTCTTACCTCAGAATAAATGGATGTCACATATCTGCTCTTGTTGTTGCGCACCGCTTGGAGGAACTGCATTGCAAATAATAATATTCTCTTTTTTTGTGATTTTAGTGGAATTTTTCTTCAAAAGAAGTGGAATGAAATGGGAAGTGCAACGAAATCTTGAGTTCAATAAAAAATTAAATTTTTGAGAAAATACTTTTGAAATAAAAAATTATTATTGGGAGACTTGTTGGAGAATAATTACAATAAATAAAATTTTTCATTATCTAATGATTATATTAATTAACAGTATACCTTATTCCTCATCTTGACCATTGTTGCCGACCGCCTACATCACACAACCGCACTGGGCTGCTACTACTGACCGACCGCTCTGCATGACGACTACAGACTGAGTACTGCTCTCAACTAGACAGAGCTACAGACTCGCAACGACTGACTGACTGCTACTCTGCATAGCGACAACTAACTCGCAAAGACTACTACTGACTGAGAACCGCTCGCAACACTCGCGCGGTCAAGCGCATACTCTCTGGTCACAGATGCTACAATGCCTCGCCATCGCTGCTGCGTTACATACGTGTTTCACGGTATATCACTTACATAGGATGAACCAGAAATCAAACAATCTTTCATATGTGATAAAATGGAAATGCAGTGTGGCTAGGGCCTCCCGTCGGGTAGACCGTTCGCCTGGTGCAAGTCTTTCGAGTTGACGCCACTTCGGGACTTGTGTGTCGATGGGGGTGAAATGATGATGATAAGGACAACACAACACCCACTCCCTGAGCGGAGAAAATCTGCGACCCAGCCGCGCATCGGACCCGGGCCGTTAGGCTTGACATTCCATCGTGCTGACCACTCAGCTACCAGGGGCGGACTTTCAAATGTGGTACTATGGACTAATTCAAGATAAAAATGTTCTGTAAACATGGGCTCTGAAGCGCACGCATTATGAACTATGTGCACATGTTCATCTTCGCAAACTGTGAAAAACATTTCTTCTACAGAACCAGCGCCCATGGCGTTTAACGTTTTCATTTTTAGAGCCCATACTTACTAGATTTTTTTTTCCTGTTTGGTCCATACTACATCCGCCCAAAATATGGAAACCAAAGGGCTTGCAGTAGAACAGATGTGTTTCACAGCAGCTAAGATGAACAAGTAATCCCATCTCTTAAGGTATGCGTTTTGGAGTCCGTGTTTTCTAGACTTTTTTTTCTTGGATCCGTCCATACTATCGCCTCCGAAGTTTGTCTGTGGAATTCCAGTTCACCTGTTTATGCATTGTTACCACAAATATGCATCGAAATTGAAACGTTTGATGAACAATGTTTTGTAATAATTTCTTGTGTTCAGGATGTTTTATGAGGAAAAGAAAATATCTTAGGATATGTTAATATCAACCAAAAGTGGGAAAATAGCTACCGGCTGGCCACATCCAGCCCGCTAAGGTTTTTGTGCGATCTGCCTAGGCAGTCAAAACAATCGTCCTTCAACTGACATTTCCTACTCGAACGACCGCTCCGTTACAGATGTACACTGTAAATACTTATCGCGCAAACCAAGCTGAGATTCGGCGCGTCGGCTGAAGGTAGCAAACAGAAAGCCATTTCCTATTTCCGGTCGCTCCCATCAACCACCGCGCAGAATGTCAACTTGCGTTGCGCATATACACTGAAGAGCCAAAGAAACTGGTACACCTATCCAATATCGTGTAGGGTCCCGCAAGCACGCAGAAGTGCAGCAACACGACGTGGCACGGACTCGAAAATGCCTAGAGCAGTGCTGAAGGGAATTGACACCATGAATCCTGCAAGGCTGTCCATAAATCCGTAAGAGTGCAAGGGGGTGGAGATGTCTTCTGAACAGCGCGTCGCAAAGCATCTCAGACATGCTCAATAATGTTCACGTCTGTGGAGTTGGGCGGTCAGCAGAAGTGTTTAAACTCAGAAGAGTGTTCCTGGACTCACTCTGGAACAGTTCTGGACGTATGGGGTGTCGCATTGCCCTGCTGAAATTGCCCAAGTCCGTCGGAATGCACAATGAACATGAATGGATGCAGGTGATCACAGAGGATGCTTACTTACGTGTCAGCTGTCAGAGTCGTATCTAGACGTATCAGGGATCCGATATCACTCCAACTGCACTCGCCCCACACCATTACAGAGCCTCCACGAGCTTGAACAGTCCCCTGCTGACATGCAGGATCCATGGATTCATGAGGTTGTCTCGATACCCGTACACGTCCATCCGCTCGCTACAATTTGAAATGAAAAAAATGGCTCTGAGCACTATGGGACTTAACAGCTGTGGTCATCAGTCCCCTAGAACTTAGAACTACTTAAACCTAACTACCCTAAGGACATCACACACATCCATGCCCGAGGCAGGATTCGAACCTGCGACCGTAGCAGTCGCGCGGTTCCGGACTGCGCGCCTAGAACCGCGAGACCACCGCGGCCGGCATTTGAAATGAGACTCGTCCTACCAGGTAACATGTTTCCAGTCATCAACAGTCCAATGTCGGTGTTGATGGGCATAGGTGAGGCGTAAAGCTTTGTGTCGTGCAGTCATCAAGGGTACACGAGTGGGCCTTCGGCTCCGAATGCCCATGTCGATGATGTTTTGTTGAATGGTTCGCACACTAACACTTGTTGATGGTCCCGCATTGAAACCTGTAGCAGTAACCGTTCTTTTCATCTCGTGGAAACTACCCTGTCAATCGCAAAGGGCTTACCTTCACACTGGGTCCTTTCACGTGATCAGAAAATGAGACTCTCTTTTAATTGCATCTCAGGCCTATTTGTATCCATCTGGAAATTCTCCAACGCAATTTTCTAAAGAATTTCTCTGTCGCAGGCAGCGCTTGGCCGTCACCTGCTCCCTTCGATGTACCGCTTGGTGCATTCGCCGTCTCCCTCGCCACGGGTCATACCCTGCTAAAAACCTTTCGTTTTATGCGAGCTGTGGCAGCACATGCCGAGTCCGTCCCAAACTCAAGCGTCTCTTCCAGCAGCTTTTTTCACCTTTTGCTCATTGACATGCGGGATCTGGGTTCGGTGTGTTAATACCGTCGAATCGAGTATCATACCTTTTTGCATTGTATACAGTATATTTTGACAGGCAAATCTGCTCACTATCAATGACGTATGTCATGTGACATATCAATCTACTCGTTACGACGTATAAAAATCTCATGTCAGGTGCGAAATTAACATTCATTCAAGCTGCCACTTTACAACTAGACAGTAGTATCAACCAAACCACATCATGTGTTCGTATGTGGACTATCCTCTAGGTAAAATACGAGGTCTATTCAGAAAGAAGGGAACGTTAAAAACTAAGTACAAGAAATACATTTTATTATATACATATGAAAGAGCGACTGACATACTACTTTTCCACATAGTCACCAAACACACTGAGGCTCTTATAACGGTGGACAAGCTTTGAAAGACCTCCGTCGTAAAATTCTGCCGCCTTAGACTCCAGCCAGTGAGTCACGCCCGCCTGGAGTTCCGCGTCCTCATCAAAGCACTGCGTTGCAAGCCAGTTCTTCATCTTCGGAAAAAAGTGGAAGTCGCTTGGTGCAAGATCGGGGCTGTACGGCGGATGAGGAAAAATTTCCCAATTGAATGAATTAAGGAGCCCTTTAGTGCGGTTTGCTGTGTGAGGTCTGGCATTGTCGGGAAAAAATAAAATTTTGGACATCAGCTTTCCTCAGCGTTTGTTTCGAACTGCTCTTCTAAGGCTGTACAAAGTTTGACACTACTGGGCAGAATTTATGGTTGCTCCACGTTCGAGAAAATCAGTAAGAAGCACACCTTGCCTATCCCAAAACACTGTCGCCATTAAGTTCCTTGCTGACAAGGTTTGCAAACATTTTTTTGTTTTTTTTGGGGGGGGGGGGGGGAGGGGACCTTGTGTGCCCCCCACTCCATGGACTGTAATTTTGTCTCACAATTGACGCGTTTCACCCAAGTCTCGTCACCGGTTACGATTCGATCCAGTAATGAATCACCATGTTTGTGGTAGTACTCCAGAAATGTCAACATTGCCCCCACTCGCCGTTCTTTATGGTGCTCTGTAAGCATTTTGGCCACAAAATTTGTGGTAGCCTAGCTTTTGAGTGACAATTTTAAACAACAAAGTCCGTGAAACTTGTGGAAAAGAAAGCGAAAGCTCCGTTATTGTGAAGGGACGGTTTTCACGAATCGTTTCATCAACTTTAGCGACAAGATCATCAGTCACAATTCACGGGCGGCCACTCTTCTCTTCATCATGAACTTTGTTTCGGCCACCTTTAAACCGAATGCACCATTTCCGGACGGAACATTCACTCATTACGTTGTTTACGTACACTTCGCACAGTTCACGATAAATTTATTTACCAACAAAAACCGTATCACAGACTGCACCTCATAACTGGCGGGAGTTTCAATTGCAGCGCACATTTCAAATTCGAATATTGAAAAAAAACCAGACGCGCAGAGACGTTCCCGCTGTAACGGATGGATGCCGACTGAGCTGCCAAGCACGCACATACCAAAATATACGCGATCGGCGCGCGCCTAGCGGCGTCAGACGGAAACGTTCCCTACTTTCTGAATAGTCTTGTAAGTATAACTCAGATCATGTTTACTGAGGAATCGGTACCTAAGTACAATGTTGACCACATCATTGTCACAAAGTGTAATACAATAGTAGAAAGTTCGTTAAACATGGCTGTTAACGTCTAAGACAACCAGGACAGTATTCTGGGTTGTCCTTTCTTTCACATCTACGTATCTTCATGAGTACAGCGTGGACACTCCCATTTTCCAAGATGACATAGCACATACGAGTTGCATAATCACATTCGTGGTTCGACGAGCACTAAGGCACCAATCAAAAAACATCATGTCCTCATAGGTGCACTATCCTCTAGGTGTGAGACTCTACCCTACTGGATGCAAGAGTGCTTCCCTCTGTTTTCGGCCGGCCGCTGTGACCGAGCGGTTCTAGGCGCTTCAGTCTGGTACCGCGCGACCACTACGGTCGCAGGTTCGAATCGTGCCTCGGGCATGGATGTGTGTGATGTCTTTAGGTTAGTTAGGTCTAAGTAGTTCTACGTTCTAGGGGACTGATGACCTCAGATGTTAAGTCCGATAGTGCTCAAAGCCATTTGAACCTTTTGAATCCTGAATGAAACTGATGTGATGCTGCGCAGACATATTTCGTCTGAAAGTGCGAATTAGCAATGTTTTTCAGCTGGCAGACAGTAGTTCTTAAAAAAAAGATGCTGTCCGAACAGGCTTTTGAGGTCCAATGGTATTGACCGGCCGTCGTGTCATCCTCAGTCCTTAGGAGCTACCGCATGCGTATACAGAGGGGCATGTGGTCAGCACACTGCTGTCGCAGGTGTTGTCAATTTTTTTTTACAGCAGCCGCTACTTCTCAATCAAACAGCACCTTAACAGTCCTCACAAGGACACCCATCCAAATGTTGTTAGCCAAGATGGTTCAAATGACTCCGAGTACTATGGGACTTAACAAAAAAAAAATGGTTCAAATGGCTCTGAGCACTATGGGACTTAACATCTGTGGTCATCAGTCCCCTAGAACTTAGAACTACTTAAATCTAACTAACCTAAGGACATCACACACATTCATGCCCGAGGCAGGATTCGAACCTGCGACCGTAGCGCCTAGAAGCGCTCGGCCACACCTGCTAGCCAAGACCGACAGCGCTTAACTTCGGTGATCTGACGGTAAGCAGTGTTACCACTGCGGCAAGGCTGTTGGCAGTTCTTCAACAACACGTGCAGAATTTCTAGACATACCGGTGTTCCACATACACAGCGATATGCACATATGCATGGCCTCCATCCATATCATTTACGGAAAATTCAACACTTTAGAGAAAGACTTGAAGGTAGTTCATTTCAACGTGCTAGGTAATCCCACTGGTTATTGATGAAGCCACTTTCACTCATGACGGTTTCAATAACTCTTATAACTCACGTCGGTGGCCCAACGAAAACGCATATGCTTTCGTTAAGACACACTTTTTAAGAATGCTTCTCTGTAAATGTGTGATGTGTTATGATAGACAAGCAGTTGATTGTGCCTGTTGTGCTACCGCATCTTGTTACAGGCTCAATTATCTGTTGTTGAAAATTGAGCTCCCAGCATTATTTAAAGAGTTTCCTTTGGCTACAAGGGTGTGCATCTTCTTCCAGTATGCACATCCTAGTCATAAGTTGACACGTCAGCTAAACTTAACATTCCCTACAAGATGTATCAGCAAAAATGGTCACGTCTTTTGGCCACCAAAGTCCCAGACCGTACTCCTTCACGGTTTTGCCTGTTGGAAGAAGTTCACAAAGAAGAGTAAATACAGGAAACAAATTGACCGTTCAGATCGTCAAAAGCGCTGCCCTCATTTAAAAGAAAGAAAACTTCAGAACAACTAACCGAGCGAGAAGGCGCAATGGCCAGAACACTGGACTCGCATTCGGGTGGACGGCGGTTCAAATCCGTATCCGATCATCCAAATTTAGGTTTTCTGCGTTTTCTATAAATCGCTCCAGGCAAGTACGGGATGGTTCTTTTGAAAAGAGCACATTCGATTTCCTCCTCCACCCTTGAAACAATCCGAGCTTGTGTCCCGTCTGCAACGACTTCAGAACAACTACACGCGGTGTTGTCAAGAGAATTCGAAAGTGCACTGGAATCGAAGGTGGAATTTATGAAAATCGGCTTTGAATTTAATCACTTGCCTTTGTTTGACATTTTCTAAGAGTATTTGCATAGTTCACATTCTAACAGAGAAACACTTCGGTTCGCGTTTGCTCTACAAAAAAATTGTTCAAATGGCTCTGAGCACTATGGGACTCAACTTCTAAGGTCATTAGTCCCCTAGAACTTAGAACTAGTTAAACCTAACTAACCTAAGGACATCACACACATCCATGCCCGAGGCAGGATTTTGCTCTACATGCTGCGAATTTGTGATTTTTGGAATTCTTTCACACATGTGGAATTCCAAGAGTCAGTCTTGTCACATACATCTACATCTGCATGATTACTCTGCTGTTCACACGTACATGGTTAACACAAAGTTCACAGGGCCGCTTTCAGACTGTTTCTTCACTGTGCCTCTCTTCAATAAATTGTGAGAAAAATGAACACCGAAATATTTCCGCCTATCTGCTAAAGGTGAATCCTACCTGGTAAGGATTCCATAGCGTGCAGCAACATTCCGGAAGAGAACAGACACGCTTAGTGTTAGCCTACTCTTTAGTAGGTTTGTTGCATCCTCTAAACGTTCTGCCAATAAATCTCAGGCTTTGGTTCGCCTGCCGTAGAATGAGGCAAATAGAAACAATGGAATGAAAGCCGGCCGGAGTGGCCGAGCGGGTCTAGGCGCTAAAGTCTGGAGCCGCGCAACCGCTGCGGTCGCAGGTTCGAATCCTGCCTCGGGCATGGATGTGTGTGATGTCCTTAGGTTAGTTAGGTTTAAGTAGTTCTAAGTTCTAGGGGACTGATGACCTTAGACGTTAAGTGCCATAGTGTTCAGAGCCATTTGAACCAATTGAGCCAATGGGATGAATGAAACGTAACTTCGAAAAACGTTCTGCGCCATCTTATCGGAAGGCAAATGGGAATATCATTCAAAGATTTGTCCGTATAGTATGTAAATAAGTTATACAAAACTGCAACCAGTCACTTTTTTTAATAATTATGTTTTATTCCATGAACCGGTTTTCGAACCTTTTCAGGTTCATCTTCAGATGGTTTCAGGAAGTTACATCATTATTGCTAGCATAATGCTGGTTACTGGCTCTATGACAAAAAGATGGAACACACTTCAATGTATCGCCATGACTATAGCTTATCTGTCGATATGGATATGAATTTAGTTTTTTACTTACCGTGACAGTATAGGCGGCTTTTTTCTGTTAGTGTCCATCTGTCTGCCTCCATTTTGATGTCCAGTTGTTGTATCACTACACACACTTCCACACAAACTATATTAATTACACTCTTACAGCGAGACTTTTCCAGCATCCAGCATGCGCTTTACAACTGTTGCTTGTAGCAAAGATCTTGACAGAAAGATATGTCATAGGCCTACTTTGCACAGAGATGTAATTTGTTCTTCTTTACATATATTAAGGTCGATATAAGGGCAAATATTTTAATCAGACTGGCGATAACATGAGAGTACAAAATAAAATAAATAAATAAACTACTACAAGAACAAACTTCAGGAGATCTGATATCTTATTTCTGTTTGTATATTACATATAATACAGGCAGTTTATAGCACTTTTTTATGTGATTGGCATTAACATGGATATCCATGAACCAATGCTACAGAGTTATTGTATCTGCAGTGAGATGCAGCTGTCTGTTAGACTAGGACCTATATATTTAAATTTAAGTTAATAACTAACCTTCAGATGAACTGTTGACTTATTTCTGTTGTTATATTAACATGATCTGGGGTATTAGCAAGAGCAGATTCTGTTTATTTTAGCTAAAGGTATATGTTAAAAGTTGTAGCGATTGTAATGGACTAAAGCTGTTTGTATGGCTGTACAATTTATATTTAAAAACCATGAACAAAAGTTCTTTTAACTGTTGACTTATTTTTATTCTAACATTAAAGTGATATGGAATGTTGGTTTGTTCCAGGTAGAAGTAATATGTATAAAAGTGCTGATTTATGTTAGCAGTAGAGGGCTTTAACATTTAGAAATATAGTACAGGTTTTATTCTGTGGTAGGATGTTACATTGGCACAGGTGTAGTTAAGATGTAAGGAGATGGAGGGGGGGTGGGATTTGGGGGGGGGGGATGGAGAGGCGTTGTAGAGTTCGTTAAGTGGTTACTTGTTTTGAACTAGTAGATCTTCAAAGTTCTGAAGGAAATTTTTGTTTCTCAATTCAATTTTATCATTGAGTAGGTAGTCAGGTGCTCTATTTGTGTAGATAAATATTTCAGTTTCTTCAAGAAGGTCAAGTATTGTGCCTTTGTTAGCAAAATGGAGTATTTGGAGATTCTCTTCTATGTTGTTTGCAGAATGATTGTGTTGGGCAAGATGTGAGGCAAAGCTGGACTTATTCAGGTTTTTAAGACGGAGTGCATCTATGTGTTCTTTAAATCTTGTTTTGAAGCTTCTACCAATTTGTCCAATGTAGAAGCTTGGACATGAGTTGCAAATGAGCTTGTACACACCTGACTCTTGATACTGTTGTATAGTGGTTTTGGTGCTGTGTATGATTTTATTTTGTATTTTGTTGTTGGTGAAGAAACTTATTTTTATGTCCGTATAGGTTGGTTGTGAAACAAGGAATTTCAAAATTGAGACAATATCTCTTGATGTTTCGTTCACTCTATCACAAAGTATCGGATTTCGGTCTCAGTTTGCTTTCTTCGAGCTTCATTTGTACACACCAGTCAAAATTGTGTTGTCTTTAAGTACAGTTCAAAATAGTTCAAATTGCTCGGAGCACTATGCGACTTAACTTCTGAGGTCATCAGTCGCCTAGAACTTAGAACTAATTAAACCTAACTAACCTAAGGACATCACACACATCCATGCCCGAGGCAGGATTCGAACCTGCGACCGTAGCGATCACGCGGTTCCAGACTGAAGCGCCTTTAACCGCACGGCCACACCGGCCGGCTTTAAGTACAGTATAAGCAAATTCGCCATCATGTTTCATTTACTGAAGATTCACTTTTAAAGAATATTTTAATCAGTCTTGAGATTCTGCTATTTGAAAAAGTAGAGTTGCGTTGCCAAAATTTGTGGGGTGAATGGAAACAGCAATTTTTAGTGTTTCTTCAGAAGAAGACGAAGAATTTGAAAGAAATGAAGAACCATCGGGCGTTGTTCTCAGTCCAGGAGATGATGCTGTGACTGAAGTATGCATGAAAACTAAGCAGTCACTTAGATCGCATGCACGTAAAATTTGTTATTTAGAAGGTAAAAGTGATATTGACACTTTTTTCTAAAAAAGCAAGGCCAAATAAAAACTTTTATTGTAACAGATGAGGAGTAACTTTTTAGTCGAGGAGATGTTGTTTGAAAGCTCTTTGTTAGGTACTTCTGGGGCTAGGATTTGTAGATTCAAAGAGGTATGTTTAAACATTATATCAGTGACAATGTATTAACAAAGATATCAAGTTCATCAGTTTAGTGTTGCCACAATGTAATTAGAGATATAACAATTTTTATTTGGAAAACAGAAAGAAATACATCTTATCCAATATTTTTAGTTTTTGTATCGGATAAAACCTTTTCTGAGCCAGATAAATTTGTCTCTTATTCTCCTGCACGCAAAGCAGATTTTTACATGTCCCCATTCACCACAAAGACCAATAAACAGAAAAAAATAACACTATTGTTTCCATTGCCCCTCTTTGTAGAGTGAAAAGAAACTCCAAGTCCTAATTTTTTTCAGTTATAAAAGCATACGATAGGTTGTAAAACTAATAATAAGTTTAAAGTTAGATACAATACCCGCAACAAAATATAATTTTTATTCACATATTCCTTTTTTTAAATTATCAGCCTTTTCTTTTGAAGTTGAAAACTTTTTATTCGTCCCATTTTACGGTACCTCAGAACTTTTCTATGTGATTATTCCAATTTAAGCTGCTCGTAACTATAATTTTAAAGAAGTTTCTTGACTTTACAACCTTTAAATTTATGTGATTTATACCCTAACCGAAATTAACGTATTTTTTTAGTATCCATGTGGAGGATCTCACATCTCACATTTTTTGTTATTAAGCTTCCAATACCACTTTCCTTTCATTCGGATAGCATGTCTAAACCGTTTAACAATTCGTTTTTACCTTCCAATGCCTTTACTATACAACCCCACATTGTCTCCTTATATAGCTTAAGAACAACAGGGGGCCTACAGATAAATCATTTGCTTGGGGAACCCCAGATATCACTTCAGTTTCGCTGGGTCACGTCAATTACTGAGAAATTCAGGGTTTCTGACAAGACATCACGAACCACTCATCTAAAACGATAGTCCATGTTGTTGAGACGGTGGTGGTCTTGAGTCAGAAGCCAGTTTGGTACAAATGTCAGCGACTACGCGTATGTTCTGTGAAATCCTGTTTATCGCTAAATACCTATTGTAAACCACTTCCATTATACCTGCTAATCGTTCTCAAGCCTTGGTATTCCTCTACGATTTGTACCCTCCACACTTCCTTCCATCATCAAATTGTGGCGTCCTTGATACCTGAAAATGTGCCCATGAAGCGATCCCTCCTCTAAGTCAAGATGTGCTACAAGTTCCTTTTCATCCCGATTCGCTTCAGTACTTCCTCTTTAGTTATTTGGTCTTCCATCAAATCTTGAGCATTTTTCTATGGCACATCATATCAAAGGCTTCTCTTCTTGTCTCAACTGTTAATCATACAAGTTTCACTCATGTACAAAGCTACCCTCCAGAAAAATGTCTTCAGGAAAGTTTCCTATCACTAACATTTATGTTAGGTGTTAGAAAGTATCTCTTTCTCGGTAATGTTTTCCTTCTTATCGCCTGTCAGCACCTCTACATCAGCCATCATCAATTATTTTGCTGCCAAAATAGCAAAATTCATCAACTGCTTTTAGTTTCTTATTTGCTGATATACTTCTAATAGCAACATATGATGTAACTAGACTACATTTCTTGTTTTTCTTTTGTTGATATTCCTCTTACAATTTGTGTTCAAAGCAGTATGCATTCCGTTCAACTGATCTTCCGTCTCTGGCAAAATTACAGCGTCATCGACAACCATCTAAGATTTTATTAATTATATAACTGGCAGACGATATTCCTTAGGTATGCAATTTGATAAAAAGCCACTTCAGAGTTAAGAGACCACATTACGCAAACATGTTCACAGAGTGATTTGTGAGATTTGCTGAATTACTATTTTTGACAAAATAAAGTATGAGGCTTCTAGAAACATCTAAGTAAGGGGCAGTCGAATGAAAACGAGACTGACGGATAAAAGTAAGTAAACTGATTATTATTTCAGAGTAGTCGCCATATTTATTAATACATAAATCCTACTATGAGACAACACGGCCAGTGTCTTCATGGAAAAATGTTTGCCGTTGCCTACTGCAGCATAATTGTAACCAGGCGTGCACCTGTTCGTACGAAGCAAATCGATGGCCACGAATACGTTTCTTCAGGGCTACGAAAATACAAAAATCGCATGGCGAGAGATCGGGACTGTATGGAGAATGTGTAAGGGATTCCAAGCGAAACTTCTGCAACGTAGTCGAAACGATAGGCACGCCATATCTTTGAAGTTAGTGATGACCTTTTTCTCTGACTTTGCAGAAAATCTTAAGAAATTTTGGTCTTAGGTCAAAGCGGTAGGTAGATCAAAACAAAATGTCTAGACACTCTGTGGCCAAAGTAGTACTGAAACAGAGGATGACAGACTAAAGGCCGAAATACTAAACGTCTTTCTCGAAAGCTGTTTCACAGCGGAAGACTGCACTGTTGTTCCTTCTCTCGATTGTCGCACAGATGACAAAATGGTGGATATCGAAATAGATGACAGAGGGATAGAAAAACCATTAAAATCGATCAAAAGAGGAAAGGCCCCTGAACCTGATGGGATACCAGTTCGATTTTGCACAGAGTACGCGAAGGAACTTGCCCCCCTTCTTGCAGCGGTGTACCGTAGGTCTCCAAAAGAGCGTAGCGTTCCAAAACACTGGAAAAGGGCACAGGTCATCCCCGTTTTCAAGAAGGGACGTCGAGGAGAGACGTGCAGAACTATTGACCTATATCTCTAACGTCGATCAGTTGTAGAATTTTGGAACACGTATTATGTTCGGGTATAATGACTTTTCTGGAGATTAGAAATCTACTCTGTAGAGATCAACATGGATTTCGAAAAAGACTATCGTGTGAAACCCAGCTTGCGCTATTCGTCCACGAGACTCAGAGGGTCATAAACACGGGTTCCCAGGTAGATGCCGTGTTTCTTGACTTCCGAAAGGCGTTCGATACAGTTCCCCACAGTCGTTTGATGAACAAAGTAAGAGCATATGGACTATCAGACCAATTGTGTGATTGGATTGAAGAGTTCCTAGATAACAGAACGCAGCATGTCATTCTCAATGGAGAGAAGTCTTCTGAAGTAAGAGTGATTTCAGTTGTGCCGCAGAGGAGTGTCGTAGGACCGTTGCTATTCACAATATATATAAATGACCTCGTGGACTGAGGCTTTTTGCAGATGATGCTGTAGTATATCGAGAGGTTGTAACAATGGAAAATTGTACTGAAATGCAGGGGTGTCTGCAACGAATTGACGCATGGTGCAGGGAATGGCAATTGAATCTCAATATAGACAAGTTTAATGTGCTGCGAATACGTAGAAAGAAAGATCCTTAATCAATTAGCTACAGAATAGCAGGTCAGCAACTGGAAGCAGTTAATTCCGTAAATTATCTGGGAGTAGGCATTAGTAGTGATTTAAAATGGTACGACCACATAAAATAAATCGTCGGTAAAGTAAATGCCAGATTGAGATTGATTGGAAGAATCCTAAGGAAATGCAGTCCGAAAACAAAGGAAGTAGGTTACAGTACACTTGTTGACCCACTGCTGGAATACTGCTCACCGGTGTGGGATCCGTACCAGATAGGGTCGATAGAAGAGATGGAGAAGACCCAACGGAGAGCAGCGCGCTTCGTTGCAGGATCATTTAGTAATCGCGAAAGCGTTACGGAGATGATAGAGATACTCCAGTGGAAGACTATGCAAGAGAGGCGCTCAGTAGCTCGGTACGGGCTTTTGTTGAAGTTTCGAGAACATACCTTCACCGAGGAGTCAAGCTGTATATTGCTCCCTCCTACGTATATTTCGCGAAGAGACAATAAGGATAAAATCAGAGAGATTAGAGCCCACACAGAGGCATACCGACAATCTTTCTTTCCAAGAACAATACGAGACTGGAATAGAAGGGAGAACCGATAGAGGTACTCAAGGTACCCTCCGCCACACACCGTCAGGTGGCATGCGGAGTATAGATGTAGATGTAGATGTAGATGCTCATGGACTTCCTGAACACGGAGCCACGAGTAACGCAACAGTTCAAGAGCGCCAGCAAGTCCAAATGGCCAGGTATACTGACGGACGGCGTCATTCTGTTGCAGGATAATGCCCGCCCACATCCTCATCACCGGCACGCAAGTCTCCCAGTGTGGCGTCGACTGAAATGAGACTTGCGCTCGGTGGCCCAACTTCCCCGGATGGGGCCTCCCGGCCAGCAATGCTATACGCTCATTTCCTTTTTGCCCGCCCACATGTTGCCAAGGTAGTTCTGATTACGCCGCGGAAGTTTCGTTGGGAAGCCCTTACACATACATCATCCATACACTTCCGATCTCTCCCCATGAGACTTTCATATTTTTTGGAACCCTGAAGGCATTCGCGGCGGTCGATTTGCTCCGGCCGTGAGATGCGCTTGGGTGCAATAATGGTTGCGTGGACAACCGCAAACATCTTTCCATGAAGGCATTGACCGTCTAGTCTGACAGTGGGATAAATGTATTAACACTTCTGACGATTACTAGTGAAATGAAACGAATATCTTGCTTAGGCGATGGTCAACAACATATACAAATCTTTAAAAATGAATAACACTGTGCTGTCGTAATAATGTTGTTTATGCTACTACTGGTTTCTGTTCTGAACCATCATCAACGGCAGCTGTACAGCGTACAAAAGTGGACGTGACAATGCCAAATTAAATAAGAAAAAACAGGAAAAACCGTTAGATAGATAGAAATACAAAAATTATCGCAGATGTATAATGCTAACACGAATTCTTTACAGTCGAATGGAAAAACTGGCAGAAGCCGACCTCGGGGAAGATCAGTTTGGATTCCGTAGAAATACTGCAACACGTGAGGCAATACTGACCTTACGAATTATCTTAGAAGAAAGATTAAGGAAGGGCAAACCTACTTTTCTAGCATTTGTAGACTTAGAGAAAGCTTTTGACAGTGTTGACTGGAATACTCTCTTTCAAATTATGAAGGTGGCAGGGGTAGAATACAGGGAGCGAATGGCTATTTACAATTTGTACAGAAACCAGATGGCAGTTATAAGAGTCGAGGGGCACGAAAGGGAAGCAGTGGTTGGGAAGGGAGTGAGACAGGGTTGTAGCCTCTCCCCGATGTTATTCAATCTGTATATTGAGCAAGCAGTATACTATAGGAAACAAAAGAAAAATTCGGAGTAGGTATTAAAATCCATGAAGAAGAAATAAAAACTTTGAGGTTATCCGATGACATTGTAATTCTGTCAGAGACTGCAAAGGACTTGGAAGAGCAGTTGAACAGAATGGACAGTGTCTTGAAAGGAGGATGTAAGATGAACATAAACAAAAGCAAAACGAGGATAATGGAATGCAGTCGAATTAAGTCGGGTAATGCTGAGGGAATTAGATTGGGAAATGAGACACTTAAAGTAGTAAAGGATTTTTGCTATTTGGGGAGCAAAATAACTGATGATGGTCGAAGTAGAAGATATAAAATGTAGTCTGGTAATGGCAAGGAAAGCGTTTCTCAAGAAGAGAAATTTGTTAACATTGAGTATAGATTTAAGTGTCAGGAGGCCGGCCGGAGTGGCCGAGCGGTTCTAGGCGCCTCAGTCTGGAACCGCGCGACCGCTACGGTCGCAGGTTCGAATCCTGCCTCGGGCATGGATGTGTGTGATGTCCTTAGATTAGTTAGGTTTAAGTAGTTCTAAGTTCTAGGGGACTGATGACCTCAGATGTTAAGTCCCATAGTGCTCAGAGCCATCTGAACCATCCATCTAAGTGTCAGGAAGTCATTTCTGAAAGAATTTCTATGGACTGTAGTCATGTATGGAAGTGAAACATGGACGATAAATAGTTTGGACAAGAAGAGAATAGAAGCTTTCGAAATGTGGTGCTACGGAAGAATGCTGAAGATTAGATGGGTAGATCACATAACTAATGAGGAGGTATTGAATAGAATTGGGGAGAAGAGGAGTTTATAGCACAATTTGACAACAAGAAGTGACCGGTTGGTAGGACATGTTCTGAGACATCAAGGGATCAGTAATTTATCATTGGAGGGCATCGTGGAGGGTAAAAATCGTAGAGGGAGACCAAGAGATGAATACACTAAGCAGATTCAGAAGGATGTAGGTTGCAGTAAGTACTGGGAGATGAAGATGCTTGCACAGGATAGAGTAGCATGGAGAGCTGCATCAAACCAGTCACAGGACTGAAGACCACAACAACACCAACAACAACAACACATGTTACACATGCTTTGAAATAAGTTACCACTTAAAACCATAATCGCTAACCAAAACCAAAAATGTTGATAAGATTAACCCTCCGATGGTAACAGGTGTGATTCGTCACCCCGGTGATAGTTTGTTTCTTCTGTTAAGTTGGCAACAATGGTATTTTTTCTGGCAGGTTTGTGTATTCTTTCGTCATTGTTATATCAATCAGTTACTGGTCTGTCGTGCTGCTGGTCAGTTGTGTTCAGCTGCTACTTGAGATCGAATGGTTCTTGGGTTTGCAGGTCACCCCTGTTACCATTTTCGTAGTTGAAATATATTTGCTATATTTCATAAGCTTTTCGAGTATTGAATCTGTAAATGTGAATGATCCAAAGTTTGAGGACGTTGTGAGAAGTGTTTTAGAGGAAGACAACGACGATTGCAGTGAAAATGACTTATTTTCAAGTGAGGAAGGTAATTTGGAAATACTACCTGAAAACAGTTCTGAGTTTGAAGCTACACCGTAGGAGGAGGTATAATCAGCAAACACAATCAAGGGTAGGAATGGATTTTTATGGTCTAAAATACTGCCTTAGAAAGGTAAAATCCAAAGTTGAAACATTGAAAAAATTCCTAAAGCTGTTAACTTCGCTCAAAACGTTGACTCGGAGGTAGATGCTCTCAAAATATTATGAGATACAAGAATAAAATGGTTCAAATGGCTCTGAGCACTATGGAACTTAACATCTGAGGTCATTAGTCCGCTAGAACTTAAACTACTAAACCTAACTAACCTAAGGACAAAACACACATCCATGCCCGAGACAGGATTCGAACCTGCGACCGTAGGCCGGCCCATCACCTAAGCAAGACATTCAGCATTCCCATTAGTTATTTGAACAATCAATACGCTGGGGTGAAGCTCAACGGGCTCCCCATGGTACAATGTGTCTGTAAAGAAACTTCGAAAGCAGTCGCACGTGCCATCTTAGATTTTGAAATTCTTTGACTTATATTGCTGTACATCACATGTCCTTCTGTAAACGTGCCATCATATTTTAATCTTGTCACAATTTTTTATTTTTATTTGGAATTATGGTTTTCAGCGATAACTTTTGTCAAAGCATATATGACATGTGATACGTCTATGATCATTTTTGTGAGTGTTTCGATCGATTTAACGGTTTTTCTGTTTTTCCTTATTTCGTTTGTCAGTGTCACATTATCGACTTTTGTATGTTGTACAGCTGCCGTAATGATGGTTTAGGACCGAAACTGGTAGCAGAATAAATAACATTGTCACAGACAGTGTTATAAATTTTGTAAAGTACTAGTGAAATAGTAAACAGTTTACTTACTTCGTTTCCACTAGTCTCGTTTCCATTCGTCTATCCCTCATATTTTTGAAAAAATAATGTAAGACCTTCTAGAAACGAGAAATATGGAATGAAATTGTCGATAGCAGTCATGATTTCGTGTGTTTCACTAGAACGATGTTTTCTGAATCGTGAAAGGAATGTCAGTGACCATAACGCATGTCCACGCCTTCTCAGGCGGATTGAGAGAACAACTGGGCGGTTCCAGCAGTACGTTGCTCTGGTGTCTTCGCGTTCCCAGTAGCCGCGCGAGACGAGTCCAATGGGACCGTTATATGCCAGCAGGCAGCGGCATCCTGCAGGAAAAACCCGCCCGTGTCAACCGCAGACGCAGACGGGCTGCTCCGGATACTGTGTCCTAGAGTACCGGGTACACTGCAGTTACTGTCCGGGAGGGAAGACACACGTGTACTTCTCAGACCTGCTCACAGCTCCCGCTGACCTCCCACTGTCCCACCGAAGAAGCGGGTTATCATGTGAGGCCGTAGCTGCACTTCTCTGTTGGTACATTAAGGCCAGGGGACATCGGCGGGTACGTACTTTTCATTTCAATAAACTTTACCAACAGGCGTACACTTAAAGATATTTTATTTTGTTGTGAAAGCACCCAGTCTCAGCAATTCGTTTTGCCATCTTCAGGCCCCATACGCTTTTTTCAAATCAACCAAACTGTCACTCTTTCGTGTCAGCTCAACAACGATTGGAATTCACGATATCCAGTTTTATGGCGCTATGCGATAAGTTCGTTGGTTTGAATAAAGCGTATGGGGCCTGAAAATAACTTACAGTGTACGGCTGCTGGTAAAGTTTATTGAATTGAAATATAGCTGTAGTTTTTCGGATAAATACACTACTGGCCATTAAAATTGCAACACCACGAAGATGACGTGCTACAGACGCGAAATTTAACCGACAGGAAGAAGATGCTGTGATATGCAAACGATTAGCTTTTCAGAGCATTCAGACAAGGTTGGCGCCGGTGGCGACACCTACATCGTGCTGACATGAGGAAAGTATCCAACCGATTTGTCATACACAAACAGCAGTTGACCGGCGTTGCGCCAGCCGGGGTGGCCGAGCGGTTCTAGGCGCTACAGTCTTGAACCGCGCGACCGCTACGGTCGCAGGTTCGAATCCTGCCTCGGGCATGGATGTGTGTGATCTCCTTAGGTAGGTTAGGTTTAAGTAGTTCTAAGTTCTAGGGGACTGATGACCTTAGAAGTTAAGTTCCATAGCGCTCAGAGCCATTTGAACCATTTTGAACCGGCGTTGCCTGGTGAGACGTTGTTGTGATGCCTCGTGTAAGGAGGAGAAATGCGTACCATCACGTTTCCGTCTTTGATAAAGGGCGGATTGTAGCCTATCGCGATTGCGGTCTATCGTATCGCGACACTGCTGCTCGCGTTGGTCGAGATCCAATGACTGTTAGTAGAATAGGGAATCGGTGGGTTCAGGAGGGTAATACGGAAGGCCGTGCTGGATCCCAACGGCCTCGTATCACTAGCAGTTGAGATGACAGGCATCTTATCCGCATGGCTGTATCGGATCGTGCAGCCACGTCTCGATCCCTGAGTCAACAGATGGGGACGTCTGCAAGACAACAACCATCTGCACGAACAGTTCGACGACGTTTGCAGCAGCATGGACTATCAGCTCGGAGACCATGGCTGTGGTTACCCTTGACGCTGCATCACAGACAGGAGCGCCTGCGATGGTGTACTCAACGACGAACCTGGGTGCACGAATGGCAAAACGTCATTTTTTCGGCTGAATCCAGGTTCTGTTTATAGCATCATGATGGTCGCATCCGTGTTTGGAGACATCGCGGTGAACGCACATTGGAAGCGTGTATTCGTCATCGCCATACTGGCGTATCACCCGGCGTGATGTGTATGGGGTGCCATTGGTTACACGTCTCGGTCACCTCTTGTTCGCATTGACGGCACTTTGAACAGTGGACGTTACATTTCAGATGTGTTACGACCCGTGGCTCTACCCTTCATTCGATCTCTGAGAAACCCTACATTTCAGCAGGATAATGCACGACCGCATGTTGCAGGTCCTGTAAGGGCCTTTCTGGATACAGAAAAGGTTGGAATGCTGCCCTGGCCAGCACATTCTCCAGATCTCTTTCCAATTGAAAACGTCTGGTCAATGGCGGCCGAGCAACTGGCTCGTCACGACACGCCAGTCACTACTGTTGATGAACTGCGGTATCGTGTTGAAGCTGTACGGGCAGCTGTACCTGTACACGCCATCCAAGCTCTGTTTGACTCAATGCCCAGGCGTATCAAGTCCGTTATTACGGCCAGAGGTGGTTGTTCTGGGTACTGATTCCTCAGGATCTAAGCACCCAAATTGCGTGAAAATGTAATCACATGTCAGTTCTAGTATAATATATTTGTCCAATGAATACCGGTTTATCATCTGCATTTCTTCTTGGTGTAGTAATTTTAATGGCCAGTAATGTAGTATCAAGCAATGGCTACAATCTTACCTCGATGGACGCAACAATACAGAAATTATAAAAAGCAGCAAATCTCCTCTCTTCTTTAGTCTGTGCTCGACCTGCTACCTCAAGATCTTAATAAATGGTGCACGGTGCCATATTTAGAAAAAATGTCTTTGAATGTGGCCAGAAAGCTGAAATCCCGGAACTTCAAAACGTCATTTTATGTGCACAACAATACTGGACAATTTTTGGCGAATGGTAAAGCTTTAAAAAGAGAGTGGAATATACAATTATCACTTGTAATTGCTTGTAGGAAATTTATGTAGGCCAGCCTTGAAGGAACGCTATAGAAGTTGGGCACTTAGGAAAGCAGACTCTACTTTTGCAGACTACTCGGTTAAAGAAGGCCATAAATACAAAGTGGAACGTGTAGTCTTACATAACAGTCACAAAGCAAGGAAGATGAACAACCATGAAATAATAGAAACTAATAAACATAGGTAAACTTGCCCAAACTTAGTACTGAATGACCAGACACTTCAAAAAAATGTTCCAGATCTGTCAGACTTCTGTCTGTGCTAAAACTGGCCACCCCCTAACCCTCCTACCATGCTGATTCGGGTTCTACGCCAAAAAATGCCTCGGGTTTTTCTGAAACTTTTTTTACCATTCGTGGTAGATGGCACTGTAATCGACACGGTGGTTGGACAGTAGAACACATCGAAATCAGTCGCCCTGATGATCGAGGGCACTCGTGTAAATCTAGCGACCTGATGGTGTGGGGACTCACCAAAACCAATCCGGAAGGAAAGAGAAAACTTGTTACATTAACTGTAGCTTATTTGTCAGACTTTTAAATGCCTAAACGCAAACGTTTTACTGTACAGTCATATTTGCAAAATCCCTTTGTAATTTATTTCCGTGAGACCCCGTACCATTAGGATGCTTGATTTTGTTGAGTCCCCTCAAATCTCACCATCAGGACGACTGATTTCGATGTGTTCTTTCACCTAATCGCCGTAACTCTCGCGCCGATCATCTCGAATAGAAAGAAATACCCTAGGTATTTTTGGCGTAGAAACCGAACGTTCCATAAAAAAGGGAGGGTTCCATTTGAAAGTAAGAACTTAGCCCCCATAAGTGTGGATAAGGGGGGGTTGGACGGCAGATTTAATTTTTCATCTGGAACATTTTTTTTTCTCTCATACGATGCGTATTTATCGAGGTATTCAACATTAAAGCAAACACCCTCCATTGTTCAAATTATTTTTCCTCTTAGAGCAATATTGTAATTTGTCGTGTAGCTCATTATTTAATGTGTCACGTTCTATCTAACCAAAATTTTTTACATCGCGTTTTTATTAAAATAATTCCTCCCGTTTTAGTCCTAAATCAAACATTAACGGTTGTCATCTTTGGAAACGAACGAAGTTACTGTATAAGACTCAATGGACCTTGTCAGCGTGGCGTATCTGACTCATCTGTAAGTGCCCCGGGTACCGCGGAACTCTCGACCAACCAGTTTTGCACTGGTGTTTTCCTTACCAGCGCCTCCGCCACCGTTGAGGCTTCCTTTGACTCCGCAACAAAGCCAAAGCACTGGGCTGTTAGGTTCCTGCCAAACCACACACTCGGGAATCATGACGTACTCGGAAATGGACAGCCATATTGGTGATAAGCAAGGATATAAATGTCAGCAAATGAAGTTGTGCTTCTGGGCTATCAGCCGCTGAGTATTTATTGTGCAACAATATTGTGCGTTTATGAACGGTATTGACGGTTTGCGCAAGATATTGACGGAAGCTGCAGAGCTTTTAAATTATTCACATACGCACAATAATTTGCGTAATATATTGTACGTTATACGGGGGACACACTGAGGTGACAAAAGTCATGGCATGCGTCCTAACAGTGTGTCAGACCCCCTTTTGCCCGTCGCATACAGCAACTCGACGTGGCATGGATTCGAAGCCGTTGGAAGTGCCCTGCAGAAGAAATACTGAGCCACACCGCCTCTAAAGCCGGCTGGCACGCGGCGGATGGGAAATGTTCGTGCGACCTTGTTGCGATGATGACAGACGCGTAGCCCTGCGACTCGCGGTGCTTTTGTTCACTGCCAAGTCCCCGTAGACATTCTGCAAGCGCCTATGAGTGCCTGCGATGCTCTGATTTCCCACCAAAAGAAACTCAGTGACAGCTCTTTGCTTGAAATCCACCTCCGTTACAGATGCCATTTTGAAGTAGAGATGGGGGATCCGCTCCTGAACTAATTCATAGAGTTGACTCTTTCAAAGGAGTGAACAATCAGTGATTCAGAAAAAAAGAACAGTAGCTCCAAACGTTTCCCACAGCAGAGAGAGAGAGAGAGAGAGAGAGAGAGAGAGAGAGAGAGAGAGTCGGAGCAGACCAGTGGGGCCTCTGCTGGTCAGAGCACACTGCACGCCACACAACACAGCCAGCGCCGGCCTCTGCCCTGCTTCTGCCTTGGCTGCCTGCATTGTGCAGTGCCCCATTGGATTTTGTGTTTCACACATGCCGTGCGGTCTCTGTGCTTCCTCTGCGGCGTGCAGTGTCTGGCGCACCTGAACTCCGTCAGCGATCGTGATCGTTTCAGTCGCACGTCCTGCCCTCTGGGCAGTTGATGCGAGCAACAGGACAGAGAGCCTCCTAGCAGAGAACATAAGAACTACTTGCAACAACCTGCTCGCAAGAGAGCGGACGATTTGTCTCCGAGCGGGTGAGTGGTGGCCGTTCACCGCTCCCCCCACCCTCGGAACTCGCCCGCTCAACGCTCACCCCACCGTTCTCGACTCTGCCAGAGCGTTGAGCAAAGCAACTCAGGTGTCACTCTGGTCTCTGGGGTCTTAGCTCGCGCAGTAATACAGCTCGCGGCTCGACCTGCTTGACTCAGCGCCTCTGCATCGGAGTTCGTCTCTACTGGATAATGTTCTTCGTAGTAATACCGTTATGTATATTACATAATTATGTTATGTATACATCATTTGTTTTTATTTTATTTTTATTTGTTTAAACTTATCAGATTAGGTTCCTGATGGCTCCTCTTACTATAGGATTTTTTATTATGGTCACTCGAATTTACACTTTAATTACGAGCGAACCGATAAACGTATAGCAAAAGTGATACACCAGTTTTTCCTTGTTTTATTCTGCGGAAGGCTATATGCAGCACCTTGGTCTTACAGTCAAATTTATATATTTTTTTCTTATTGTAGTACGGATTTTGCGATTTTAGGCGTCTTTGGAAAGAAATGTTCACTTTAAAAATATATGGCTTGCGATGTATTTGTACGAGGTTAATGAAATTTTAATACATTATAGCCAAATATATTGTTAATGTAAATCTCAAGTTACAACATTTTCCGATCACCCAAAAAACCACGATAGTGCAAAATAAATCAATAAAAACTTTGTCCTATCGTGGAAATTTCAATAAACAATACAAAATTCTTACTCATTATCTGTGTTACTTCAAAATAGGATCAAATAAGATCAAAATACAGGTATAGTCCTGGAATAAACCAAGTTTAAAGGGCAATGTGCCTTCCATTTATTTTCTGTTGTGAATGAGTGGTGAGTCATGAAAAAGAGCTAATTCATTTCAGGGAGTGAACAGTTCTGATCCGATCTCTGAAAAGAACAGTTTTGCCCATCTCTATTTTGAAGACTGCGTATAGCGCCGCCATCTATCTGTACTTCATGAAACTATAATCTGAAGCGAGAATATACCACTATGTCCCACAACCGTACCTGAACAGCTATGAACACTTGCTCAGTAGAGGGGATGAACGAATGGTCATAGCTCCTCAGGTATGCAATTTAGAACCCACGTTTATTGGACATTTTTTCTCTGTTTTTGTCCACACTACCACCACTGAAAGTTACCAGCCCTACTCTCTTCGCAACACAAGAACCGGTACATGCATTCAACTGTCAGAGGCATCAGAACGGTTTTCGTTTTTAACTTTTGACTCGTTCGTTTCCGGCACAGGGGTCCTTACTTCAAATTATTACATTTATCGTTCTCCATCATCCTAGAAAGTCTGTAACACCATCACGGAACCGCCCCGTGTATACGTACATTTACAGACGCCCGCGCCTATAACTTTAGCGCTCTGCAGTCTCGTTGGATGACGTTTCCGGACATAGGTTCCTATTGAAAATACAATGTACTCACTCCCCTCTACAAGTCGAAGAAGTCTGTAACGGGAATTTCTGACCACCCTGTATATAAGGAGTATCGAGGTTCACCAATTCGTTGAATGATCCTTCGTTCATCTTCGAGAAACTTCGATACTCATCCGGCTCTGCTGCAAGTTCTTGATTTCTGAAATTTTAGGTGCCGGGACGCACCTCTTCGGCCATACAACCACCTTCCCCCTCCTCCCTCACTCTAGCCATAAAAACCACAAGTTTCGAGATTTCCTGGCAGATTAAAACTGTGTGCTGGACCGAGACTCGAACTCGGGACCTTTGCCTTTTGCGGGCAAGTGCTCTACCAACTGAGTTACCCAAGCATGACTCACGCCCCGTCCTCACAGCCTTACTTCTGCCAGTACCTCGTCTCCTACCTTCCAAACTTTACAGAAGCTCTCCTGCGAACCTTGCAGGTCCGGCACACAGTTTTTATCTGCCAGGAAGTTTCATATCCGCGCACACTCCGCTGCAGCGTGAAAATCTCATTCTGGCACAAGTTTCGAGTTTTGAAACTTGTAGCAAATCTTACAATAAGAAATCATTTTTTACAAAATACTCTTCTGGAATTCCGGTTCTTAAAACATAATTTCTATAATCAAAACAATAAAACCACAACATTTAATATTATCAACAGGCCCTACCGTCTGTACCCGTTGCAGTGTCAATTTGCTCCCTAATTCTGCTCCGAATTAGGGAGAAGAGAAATTTGTGGCACACCTTGACTAGAAGAGGGGATCGGTTGGTAGGACATGTTCTGAGGCATCAAGGGATTACCAATTTAGTATTGAAGGGCAGCGTGGAGGGTCAAAATCGTAGAGGGAGACCAAGAGATGAATACACTAAGCAGATTCAGAAGGATGTAAGTTGCAGTAGGTACCGGGAGATGAAGAAGCTTGCACAGGTTAGGGTAGCATGTAGAGCTGCATCAAACCAGTCTCTGGACTGAAGACCACAACAACAACAATTCTGGTCCATACAGATCGGCACAGGAGGCTTGTCTTCGTGATTATGACGTCATGTTTTCAACTGTGCCAGGCACAACGCTCAAACCTTTGCATTGTAACTTCTCGGTGAACATGTGTCTGTTATTAATTAATAAAGTATTCAGCTATGAATCACGTCCAATTCCGACTTCCCGAAGAATTAGAAAAAACGAAGCACGATGTGACACGAGACACAGAGTTATGTGTTTAATGCTTTCAATGTCATTTGTCTTCTACTTATTGAGTTATATTACAACTGGATTGATTACTGCAAATAAGCAACACACTGGAACACGAACGTTCCTATAATATGTCTTCACAAAACGGTAATGCCACAACTCCGTAACTAACTCAACTTATCTTGGGCATACTGTACAAACACACACACACACACACACACACACACACACACACGCACAGATCATCGCCCCACGCTCCAGCCCATCGCTTCACGTTGCTCAACCACAGTCACGTTCATTGGTGCGAGCGCAACAGTATACGAGGTGTGGCTAGGAAAAAACCGGACTAGTACTGGTGAAACAATAAAACGAATGCAATAAGGCTGAAAGTCGCGTGGCCTGTCACGTGACTCTCGCTCCGCCTACTGCTCGAGTTTCATCTGCCTCCTGCACTCAGTCTGCCCGTGGCGTCTGTTTTAAGTAGTTGACGTTTTGTCTGTGCGTCGGAAAATGGTTGAGTGTAGAGAAAGAACAGCGTGTTAACATCAAATTTTGTTCCAAACTAGGAAAATCTGCAAGTGAAACGTTTGTAATGTTACAGCAAGTGTACGGCGATGATTGTTTATCGCGAACACAAGTGTTTGAGTGGTTTAAACGATTTAAAGATGGCCGCGAAGACACCAGTGATGACACTCGCACTGGCAGACCATTGTCAGCAAAAACTGATGCAAACATTGAAAAAATCGGTAAACTTGTTCGACAAGATCGCCGTTTAACAATCAGAGCAGTGTCTGAGTTAACAGGAGTTGACAAGGAAAGTGTTAGGCAGATTCTTCATGAAAGTTTCAACATGAACAAAGTGTGTTCAAAAATAGTTCCAAAGTGTCTCACAATTGAACAGAAGGTACGCCGAAGAATGATTTGTTCTGACATCCTGGAAAACATTGAAAGTGATCCCACCTTCTTACAAAATGTTATTACTTGCGATGAATCGTGGTTTTTTACTTACGATCCCGAAACTAAACGCCAATCGATGCATTGGAAAACTCCTGGTTCTCCACGACAAAAAAGAGCACGAATGTCAAAATCGAAATTCAAGGCAATGATGATTGTTTTTTTTGACATCAAAGGGATTGTGCACATTGATTGGGTACCAGAGGGACAAACAGTGAATCAGCATTACTACATTAGCGTCCTGGCTACCCTACGTGAGCGAGTACGGAGAAAACGGAACGATTTGTGGAGAAAAAAGTCATGAATCCTTCACCAAGACAATCCCCCGGCTCACAGTGCGTTGTCAGTCAAGACGTTTTTGGCAAAACACAACATTCCCATCTTAGATCATCCACCCTACTCACCTGATTTGGCCCCCTGTGACTTTTTTCTTTTCCCTAAGGTCAAGTCAGCTTTGAAAGGAACTAGATTTGAGACTGTTGAAGCAGTAAAAGAAAAAGCGACGGAAGTAATGTATGGACTTACCGAAAATGATCTGCAGCATTGCTATGAACAGTGGAAAATTCGTATGGAGCGGTGTAGAGACCGAGGAGGAGAGTACATTGAAGGAGATAACATGAAATTGTAAATAATTGTAAATAAATGTTTTTTCCAGCATCAGTCCGGTTTTTTTCTAGCCGCACCTCGTATTATAGTTACGTTGTGATTTAACACACGTGCGCTATTTTAGATCCCCGGTACAGATGTGTTCCAGTGAGTTCAAACTAAAACCGCTGGTAGTTGCCTGAACGGCGTTCGAGCGCGTTCCGGCCGAAATTAAGCTCCGGCTAGTACGGCCGTGTGTAGAACGCCTTCTAAGCCACGTTTTCGCCCGTTACCGCTCCCTCTTTCTTTCTTCAGCACGTAGCAATTGCAGAAGCAATACGTTCGACGCCGACATCATCGCTACGAAGGCGGAGTTCTGACTCACACGTTCCGGGCACAAACATTGCTCAATAATATTGTGCCGTTCTTGGCCTCATACTTCCGCGCAGTATATTAATATCATATTATTATGCTATAAATGTTGAACACGTGAGTAACCCCTTTAGATTAGTGTCCAACCAAACCCGCGGAAATCACGACATATTCAGGAAAAACAGGTAAACATTTCTGACAAGTAAGAATACAAATGTCAATGCTGCTCGAGGTAATTTCATTTTTCGTTTTTTTATCACACTAAAAATGAAAAACCAGCGTTTAAACAAATGTACATACTATGTACATAGCCAGTTCTAACAAAGCCTGGAAAAAACGTGAAGGACGTTCGGAAAAGCCACCGCTAACACCAAGCAGTTTTGTACCGATGTATTTCCGACTAGACTGTTACGGCTTCCATCGACGGTCGGAATAGTCACGACTAAAACATACAAGATACCCCGTGTGGGAGGGAGAAAGAGGTGTGAATTTTTATTTAAATTCTATAAATGAAATGCAAGGAGTGCTGTTCAACATTTTCAGTGAAACTGCATTAAACGGCACATGCAATAATTATTGAAATTTTATCAAATTCATTTAACAATCACTCACAAATTATTCAAATAATGATAAACAAAAATAAAAAATTTGGGTCGCCAGATACTGTAGAAAGTATCAAAAAATTAAAAAAAAAAACATATAGAATTGAATTGGCACCAAGAGCTCACAACAAGTGAATTACATAAGGTGCCTGCCCTGGTATTTGCCTTTTAACATGAGTGAGCATTGTATGACTTCATTCTAATTTAACATATAACTAAATTACGCGATACGGGTTGATCTGGTGTATTAAATGAGGAAGGAATAAAAAAAACAGCTGAACATATGACTCTCTTAACGGGAAAACGGTGAATACTGTGCCTTGCGTCTGTATGAGCATCTAACACACTGCAAAGAAATTGAAGAAAGCGAAAGAAGAATGCAGAGCTAGGAAGGTGGGCGTTTCCAGTATTACCATGTTCATAGCGTGGTCGGCGTGGCGGTGGAGTCGGCTGATTGCGTGCGGCTGCATCAAGACTCTGCCGGCGTCGTAGTTCATAGCGTCTAACATGCCCCACACTGAAAATAGTGACCGAAACCTGCTACTGGAAATTATCAGTACTGGAAGACGGTATGCGTCCATCTGCAAGTGCAAACCTACGTGAAACTGCATTAAACAAAGCTCAAAATTGTTCTAACAGTACTACCGTCATCGGACATGTAGTAAATCAAAATGTGATCCTGGGTTAAGCTCTTGATAACGCGCACAGTGAGTGAAGCTCGCCTACTTGGATCTAACAAACTTTGCTCTCTACGCTGTTTGCGACGAATGCAAAGTGGATCGTCTCATGACAAGCGATAAGAGAATCCTTGCGACTTATGGGAAGTAGTCAAGAGTGAACTCCGGCCTCCTCAGAAGCAAAATTTGGAACGCCCAATACTAGAGCGCTCCTCGCACCTGGAGAGAGAGAGAGAGCCGCTCCCCTCCAGCGTCTTGTCTGCGCCCTTCCGCAAATTACGTAGCTCGTACTATTTTTCAAAAGATTCGTTTGAGCAGTTACCAGAAAGCGCCAGACAACAGGCTGTACTGCGCATGCGCAGCTACGATGACGTAGGCAGCCCGTGCTTGGTACTTGCTCTGCTCATACGGTTTTCGTCGTATTTCTGGTGGGGCATCACGTGACCATGTGTAGCCGTGCCGCCTGTGCGGCATGTTGTTGAGAGGACATACTGAATTGTACTTAGAGCAATTGTTTTATCATATCCCACACAGATAAACGATGCAAATAAGGAAGCAGTTCTTGGCAAAATATCATTTCAAAATTAGACTACACAGCTCGAAGTACCATAAGGGGTGACTTTGACAGATTTCTTTTTTTTTTTCTTTTTTTTTTGTTTTTAAATTCGTACTCAGCAATATTGTTATGTAGCATTTCCAACAGGTTTACATCTACACAGCACTGCAAAATGCTACTAGGATGGAATACAAATTACTTGCAACAAATAAAGAGACAGTTTCTTGTGTAGCTTACACCGGAATAAAGGACAATAAATTTCATTACTATTTCAAAATGTGGAAAAATTAAAATGGTTGTCTGTGAGGCAAAGAAACTGTACAATTGACAGTTTATATTCTACTCTAGGAATAAATATGAAGCCATGTAGGGAGTTAAAACGATAAAACATGGCATGCTGCCAGTCTAAAATTTAGCATAGAATGGCATTCTATAAATTTAAGACGTAAACTCAAATTAAGAAATAACTTCAGGCCCAGAGGAAGTACTAGACAAGTGCCTTGTGATCGAAAAACACTTTCACAGAAGGCAGATCTATAAAATTCTGCTACAGCTGTCATTATATTTGAAACAAAATATTTACTTCAAAACTACTGACCAAATTTGCCTACTTAGCTTCAAGTCAATGTTTACTTATGTTCGTACGTATATAGCATTAAGAGATCTTTCAGTGTCGTAAAAGGAACAGGTCATGAGAGACCACTCCAGCCAGCATCGGAATTTCATAAACCATACTAAAATGCTTCATTCCGCTCTAATTGCACATTTATATGTCCAGATGGACTCTGAAGTACCTGATATTCAGCTTTTCATGTGGTTCTCGTGATACCAATTTTCTTGGAGGTCCAGTACTCTATTCTCATGCTTGGTTCTTTATTATGGTATAATAACGTCATTCGTCCCAGAAAATGAAAATTTGCACTTTAAATTGAACGAGGTTGAAAGTAGCCAATAGCGCGGAATGAAACACTTCGTTTCAAATAAACTAACTGCCTCAGCGAAAAAAAAAACTGAAGCCTATTTCTCTATAAAACGGACAGAAATAGCTTCATTACGACATTAATGGTTGATTGCTAATAACGTGGAAATAATATAAAATCAGAAAATTGAAACTACTAACTTATTTAGGTCTTTCATGGTTATGAGAACGTATATTAATTCACTTGATGGCTCCTGGCCACAGAAATCTGTTTTGTTTTCATTTGACGTGGGAGCTGTAAACGAAGACACGAAACATATACACGGTCACGGGTCACGTGGGGAAGGACACCCCACTATAACTCAGCTTGCTCTGCGCATGCGCGAATCTGGCAGCTTGGGCGCGCCAGGAAAATTTTTCCGGGTAGCTTCTGGCTACTTGCTGCTACTGCTCATACACCAAACAGCCACGCTCCAAGTGGCCAGAAACGGGAGGAAGGCACTGCTCATACGCGAATTCAGCTCTGCGCATGCGCACGAGCCCGCTGGCAACTGCTCATACGAACCTAAAGCGAACATGAGATTCTTGCCAATGAAGAGGTCCGTTTCAAAATTTCCTCCCTCCTTGCCGTCGCATTCCGCGAGGAAAAGAGAGCGATACCCTGTGTGAGACAGAGTATAGAAATAAACCAAGACATCTCCCTTTGAGTATTGCCGCTACGTTCCCAGGTGTTCTGCTCGCGGGAAACGGCCAAACTTCCCCGGGCCACTTGAGATTCTTTGACACCCAAGTCGTGTTGTTGCTATTCAACTCGGCGCTCTGTCCGCGTTACCTAGGATCGTGACAATACTGTTTTCCGTTCTAAGTTTGTAGTTTCCGTTGCCTCGGGCACACGTGCGAATGTCCACGGCTTCCCTTGACAAAAGTGTTGATGTATTCAGCCACGGCCGCCTGTATTAGAGGCCGGAGGACTGAAATGTGGCAACGTTACGTTAAGGCCTACCGCATGGCTGTGGCTATAAGGCAGCGAACGGAAGCAGTTGTTTACGTACTTTCGCGGTGTCTGTTTTATCCGACATTACAGTGTAATTATGCTATACTGGACTCTGCAAAAATTATAGCAGGTAGTCGTGACTACAGTAGAAGATATAACACAATGTAAGTATACAATTCTGTGAAGTTTGTAGTGTTTTTACATGTATATGTGCAAGTGTGCTACGTGAACGACTTTCGTTTACACAATTGCAACAAAAGTTCTGCTATATTCTAGATACAATTCGAAAATAAAGTTTTGAATTCATAAGGTTAGTATCAGAATCTTCTCCTAAGTGATTTGTGTTAATATTATTAATATTTCTACACATTTGATTCTATTGTAGACTTGTGTTTCGTGATGTCCAAGCAGTAGAAAAAACCAGTCCACTCAAATTCTCATTTGCTATTTTTACATAATAGTATTTTGATTTAAGATGTTAGCAATTAATGCATCATTCTATTTGCAGATGCCAGAAAAATGTTGTGTTCCTGGTTGCAACAGCAACTACAAATCCAGCAATGAAGAGGGTTACATCTCAGTGTTCAGATTCCCTACTGAAGAGGAAAACAGAAAACGATGGACAAGAAATATCCCCAGAAAGGACTCGACTCCATCAAATGGAAGTGTTGTTTGCATTAAACATTTTGAAGAAAGTGACGTATCAAGAGTGGAGATTTACAAGGATTCTGATGGGAACTATCACGAGTTTCCTCGTCAAAGGCCAGCTTTTACCAGAAGCTGTGCCAAAAATATTCCCTGGGTTACCATCGTATTTAAGTAAGGTGCAGCCTCCAAGAAGGTGTTTGTCATGTTTGTCATTTATATAGGAAGAAATATGATAATACATTCCAAATAACAGACTGAAATAATTGCAAGTCTGCAAATAATGTTAGTAGGCAACTCACAAAATTGTTTGCTGAACTTGTATATCCAAATCTCGGGTAAGAAACGTCATAATATGAAGAACATGTGAGTTATTGAAAAGTTCACCGTTGCAAGGAAACGAGAATAAAATGCGTAATTCCGACATAAAGTCGGCGTAATACTGCGAGAAATTAGCTTTTCTAGGTTACTGTCTTATTTATAGGGACCAAATCTACAAAAAAGAAAGTGATTGCGTATTTATATCTGACACGTCTTCTCCATTCGACGAAATCTAAGCTTTAGTCTCGGCCTAGCTGGTCACGCTAGCCGGCCTACTGACGTCACAGGCTACGTCGTTGTCAGTTTGACGACTCCGGCCTCTAATACAGGCGGCCGTGATTCAGCGCCTTCGCTTGTCGCTAATCCTCTGGGGGCCTGCCCTCTGTGAAGCGTGCCGACATGGGCGCGCGACCGCCGCTCGGCCGTGGGCGCACTACCTGTGTCCACCTGCTCGCCGGGCTTCCCAGCTAGAAACGCATCAGAATTCCTTCCATGCACAAAGTGTACCAAGTTTGCAAAGAGAAGAATCATAGCCCTTTACCGATGCTTAATGACACAATAATTCACCTCCATCACACTTCGTATATTGCAACAAACTAATGACCGATTCTAAAAGCAATTGTCTCCTTTAATTATAAACGTGAAAAGCTTTGACGCTTTTCAAACATTTGTGTTACCTCACGGGCCGCAAAGCCGATGGTCGAAAAGTTCATAGTACCCTCTGTAGTTGCGCAATTCTAGAATCTTTGATTCCACAAAAATTGCGGGCCTCACATTGATCTTTGTACCTGATGTTGGTGTAGCAACCTTTACACCGGTTTCTAAAATAATTAATATTGTGGAATATTATATCAGTGTCATCTGCTTTTTCATTCCTAGTGTATAAAATATTATACTAAGAACCGACGGAACAGTCAATTAATGTAGTCCAAAATGAAATTTTCAATCTGCAGCGGAGTGCGCTCTGATATGAAAATTCCTGCCAGATTAAAACTGCACACCGGATCAAAGCTCGAACTCTGGATCTTTGTTTTTTGCGGGCAAGTGCTCTATCAACGGAGCTACCGTCCTCACAGCTTGTCATTAGTACCTGATCTCCTACCTTCCAAACTTCACAGAAATTCTCCTGTGAAACTTGCAGGACAGAGAGGATATTGCGGAGACATGGCTTAGCTACACCCTAGGCACACTCCACTGCAGAGTGAAAATTTCATTTTGAAAACATCCTCCAGACGGTGACCAAGCCATGTTTCTGCAATGGCCTTTCTTCCTGTAGAGCACCCATTCACGAAAGGCGAAGGTCTCGGTCCGGCACATAGTTTTTATCTGCTAGGAAGTTTCAGTTTGACACGTCCCCTTTCAACAATTATACATGACTGTGCTTAAACTGACACACAATATTTTGTTAGCGCAACGCAATCTGACTTTCAAAATTCCCTACAAAAGAATGGCCCTGACTAACATTAAACTATACCTTTCACAAATCACTTACCTCACAAAAATCGTCGCTGCTCAAGCTACTGCAATACAGCGAGCGCCACTACTGCCAGCTAAATAAAAGATTCAAACTATGGAAGGCACTAACTACTGATAGGGATAGTTAGCAAATGAAAGATATTAATAGAGAACAAACAATGTATTTACCTTAGTATCATCAAAAGTCATAATATATATAGCAGTTCATGACAAATTACAAAACTCCGCCATCTCTCTCCCCACATCCACCACTGCTAGCGGCTCACCTCCAACTGCGCAACGCTACGCGCTTTTCACATCCAGCTGCCGCTGCCCAACACTACAATGGCAGACAACAATGCAAACTAGCCACAGACTGCACACAGCACAGCCAGTGATTTTCATACAGAGGTGGCGTTACCAATAAAAAAACCTAAACAGCCTACTTACAAGTTAATGCAGTGTTGCCATAGTATTAATTTCTAAAGAGTAATTTTGTCCCCGAAGCATGGTAAAGAAACCACTTCTATCAGACAGAAGTATACCACTTAAATGGCTTATGTGGAAAAAGTGCGCTTGGTTCACACAGCACCCTCATGCTCAACAGTGGAGCTCTTGTTGCAACTTATCTATGGTGTCGAAGCATGCAGAGATCGGCGAGCGAGTGGCGAAGAAAATACGCTATTCCACCGAAGCTTCCCATTTTTGCCCATTTATGGCCTATTGAGGGCTGGAGCGAAATCCTGACGATGAAGGAGGCAAGCATATATGGACGTGGTGTCTCTCCAGCCAGTACTTTCGCTGCTCCAAAGTTTCAGTCGGTACGGTTTGCTGCTTAAATAAAAAAGAATCTACATATATCTGTATCATAAAACTGTAACTGACCAATGTTTGAACATAGGAGATAATTAAGAAAACTTAATATTAGGGGCATTTATAATAGCAATAGAAGCCAAAAGAGTTATTTTTAGAATTTTTGTTTGTCTTTCTGCCTGCCTGTCTGTCCGTGTGTTTGTAAGCGCATCATGCAAAAACTACTGCACGAAATTGGATGTGGTCTTCACAGTTGATTTATTGGAGGTCTAACTTAAAATCTGATGCTTGTTTCATCTTGATGCGCCTTCTAGAAGCCGAGTTATCTATTCATACAGAGTTTCTTTAGCTGGGTCAGTACGTGGGAAATCGGAATCCGTAGAAGATGTAGAGAAACTGTCTTAGGAACCTTCAGGCACTTTTTTATGAAAACAATTTTTCCATAATCAAATTTTTGGTCAAGCTTGAGTTGCCGATGAATGTGAGTAAAATTGGCAATTTTTTTATGTGGCTCGACTCAGTTTCGTGTAAGGATCATTTCGGTAACTTGAAAGAAAAAAAATGGAACAGCAGACGTTTTATAAAACTAAAATAAATAACTAGGATATGAATGACAGAATCCGTAAAAAGTAGTATTTTGGAATGTTAACAGTTTAATCCAGTTATCCATAGACATTCTTCAGTTCATTCTCGAATCGGTGAACTATTATCGTTGATAAGTTTATCGAATTGCCGCTACTATTATCGTTGACAAATTTGTCGACTTGACACTAGCAATCACTTTCGTAGATTCTTCAGGGGTTTTCATCGTGTCTCACAGATATAAGTGAAATGATATAATTGTGATTTCGTATTAGCGTCTTCATTTTGGTTTAACTTTTTTCGTTCTTGAACTCATTCTTCAGCTGGTGCAACTATTATCGTTGATAAGTTTGTCGAGTAGTAACAAAGCCTTGCACGTGACTTCGTCCATGTGGATCTCGAAACCGCACAACTTTTGAAAACTCCTGAACCCTATTATTGGTGAGAAAAACGGATATAAAAAAATGAAGATCAATGAAGATCAAACTGTGAGAAGGGCGCAACGACAAAGAATTGATCTGTTTGTCAGGACAGTTTCTTTAATTTTCGTAATTTTTTTTAGATACTACATCAGGTTGTTACCCTACCCAGCTCTATTGGTATTTCATACTTCAAATATCCGTATCTGTGCTTAGAAACACATCAACTCTTTACAGTTGACACCTTTTGATAGCTTCACCTTCAGTTTTGAGAACCGTTTTTCTCACGGGTAATAAGATGCAGATTTTTCAAAATTCATGCAGGTTCGAGATCCACACGGATGAAAGGGCAAAAGCTACTCTATACATATAATAAAACTGTAGTTCATGAATAAGCTTCTGTGAGACATTAATATCACTACGGGAGTTGTTAGTCATTGTGCCTATGGGCAGCCATACTTTGGGGATCTGAGTTGAACCGTCGTGGAAAAAAACATATGCCTTGCCATTGGTCATAGGCTGCTCAGGCATCTGGTGTCGTAAAACCACTGGAAGTAGACTTTACGTACACATTAGATATTTTGTTGTTATTCTAGCGCGAATGAAACTCAGACAGTCCCTATGGCTTAATTTATTTGTCAATCACTGTGCTAAACATTTAACCCATGTAGTTCTTACATCAAACCTCAATGGACAGTCAGTTTCGCTGTTCAACATTTTTAGTAAACTTAGTTATAAAATATGCTAAATCGCAGAAAGTTAATTTGATGGGAGGATAGCCCATCTTTGGCAGTTCTGCCATGGGCGCGGCATCACTTTCAGCGCCTAAAATTTAATAACGATCACAGCACCTAAAAGTTAATCGTGCCATGATTTTTGTTGATTTACTAAAATACTGGGTCTCAGTAAATTGTCCAGTATTCCATAAAAACACTTAGCGAGTGCTGTAGTGGTTGGTTGGTTGGTTGTTTTGGGGAAGGAGACCAGACAGCGAGGTCATCGGTCTCATCGGTTTAGGGAAGGACGGGGAAGGAAGTCGGCCGTGCCCTTTGAAAGGAACCATCCCGGCATTTGCCTGGAGCGATTTAGGGAAATCACGGAAAACCTAAATCAGGATGGCCGGACGCGGGATTGAACCGTCGTCCTTCCGAATGCGAGTCCAGTGTTGCTGTAGTGGGAAAAATCTATCTGTGCCAAGGCAAAGTAACTGTAAACGATTCGTCAAGTATGTAATTGTCAAGTTCTGCAGAATCAGGTTCTTGTGTAATTTACCGGAAGAATCCGATACTAAATGAGGTGCAGGAATAAAATAATTTTACTTTGTAGGACGCCGTTAGCAGGCACAAATACGACACAACTGTTAACGAACTGAACGAAAGTCCTGTGTTCGATCGTCACAGACGCAGTGCGAATAAAATGAAAGCAAGATGTGAGAGTATCGGATGGAAATACACTACATAAAGAGGAAGGTCGAAGCCTACGTGCTAATTTCGTAAGTGCTGTTCTCTGCTCTGTAGGTGTCAAAACTGCTTTTATAACCAGCGCTAACGTCATTGGCAACCTATCTCATTCGCGCCGGCCCCGCTGAAGTGTTTGGAATTGCACGCACACGTTGAATGTAGACCATGTCGCCGCCATCTCTTGGCAAGCGCGAGAACTTGGTGAACGGTTAGATGTCGCTAGCTACCGGGCAATCTGTAGCCGGGTTGCTTGAACACAAGTGATCTACATCCATGTCCAGAAAATCACTGTGAAGTACGTGGCAGAGGGTGCGTCCCATTTCACCAGTTATTAGGGCTTTGTCCCGCTCCATTCACGTATGGACTGTGGGAAGAATGACTGCTTAAATGCCGCTGTGCGTGCAGTGCAGTAAATAGTCTAATTTTGTCACCCCGATCCCCATGGAACGAAACGAAAGAGACTGCATTATAGCACTTCGTTCTAGAAACTATCTAACAAGGTTTTCACGGGATAGTTTGCGTCTGTCTTCAATCATCTGCCAATTCAGTTATGTGATACTCTCCCGCGGCTCGAACAAACCTGTCACCATATGTCCTGCCCTTCTTTGCACTCGTTCTTATTTGGTACGCGTCCCACTTGAACAAATTCTAGGATGCTTCGCTGAGTGAGTTGTATGCAGTCTCTATTATAGACCAATTGCATTTCCATAGTATTCTCCCAATGAACCGCAATCTGCCACCTGTTTTACCTACGACAGTGAGACCAAGTGATCATTCTAATTCATACCCTACACGTCGTAACGCCTAGTTACTTGTATAAGCTGACCGATTCCAGCTGTGACTCGCTTATAATCTGGTCATAGGATGGATACTACAACGTTTTGTGAAGTGCACAGTTTTACATTTTTGAGCATTTAAAGCAAGTTACCAATCTTGTAATCTTATCAAAATCTGTCTGAACATTTACGCAGTTTTTTGTTTTGTTTTGTTTTGACAGTGTTCCAAGTAGTACGTTGTAGTTCTAGCACAGACAGCAAAGCTCTGTATCGACGCTCTTTGTATCATAGGCGCACTCTACCTCTGATTTTTATATGCACGCCTTATTATGCATGACAACACTTTATAACATTTACTGACGATACACAGAATAATGATAAAGCTCACGCAGTGCAGTATCAACACAGGAGTCGTCACCAAAGAACATAAGTCATATCGTTCAATACAAAGATAAATCTCATTTCTATATCACAGCCAACTTACGAAGGAACGCTTGCACTCGCTCTACGTCGACTGTACACAGTACTAAAGTAAAGTGGACATGGAAGAAGGGAAAACATGCAGAAAACAATATATAGTCGTCTTTCTGGCAAAAATCTGTTCTATCCACTAAATATAATCCTGTCACCCAAAGTTCCGTTACCTATGTTCTCACATCTGCCGTACGATAAAATCCAGCTCCCACAACTACACATAAAACCGGCCCATAAAACAGACATCAGGCACCTAATACCCTCTTAATCTCTCTTCTCACACAAATACCAGTCTTCTGAGTTACGCTTACCAGAAGCATCTAGTCAGTCATCAGCATTCACACAACCCCATTCCACTGTGAATAGCATTACCCACGTTAAGCTCTTATTTCCACCTCATACAATATTGTAAAAACAAATCAGATTGGTCGAAGGGCCGTAATTTGGTGCAGACAGCTTGTGTCGATGTGAGGAACTAAGGAGGCCACCAAACTGAAAAAGCCAACAAGCTGAAAAAGAAACAAACATTACTGGAGTTAAAGAAAATGTAAAATACTGAATAACAGTCATTACAACAATAATCTTCACTACAGTGTCCGCCGCGAGTATTTACTTCAGTGTTGAAATAAAAACCAACAAGGAACGTTCTAACAAGAAGTTCTGGCTCTTTAAGCATGTAGTTTCATAATGCAACCTAGTTGTAAACAAATCAGCTAAGGATTCAATCATCTTTATGCATTACTAAATACCAGCAACAAATTTACACAGGTAAATAAAATTTTCTTCTATACAAGAAAAATACTTCTATCAAATTGAGGATGATTTTTCTGAGGAGACATATAAAATGAGAGGATTCGAAATACGATGGCACAAAAGACTGTTAAGAATTGAGGGGATAGGTAAAGTCACAATGATGCTCGCATTCTCTTCAGTAGAACAATCCGTTGATAAAGCAGACCCCCCATTAAAATATCTGGGAGAGGACTTCTCAGGAGGATGTTGTCATCATGATAAATAAAACGCACTCTGCAGGTCGACGCGTGAAATGTTAGATTCTTAACATGGTAGTTAGGTTAGAGAATTTAAAAAGAAAGACGGCAGGATAGGTTGAAGTTAGATGCACTGGGAATTCTTGAGGTGCAGGATTCTAGTCGGGTCCGTACTGGTTTATCAACACAAAAGCAAAAAGGAGTAATGTAGTAGTAGGTCTAAAAATAAATAAGAAAATAGGTGGTTGATTCGGGGGAGGGGACCAAACAGCGAGATCATCAGTCCCATCGGATTAGGGAAGGAAGTCAGCCGTGCTCTTTCACAGGAACCACACCGGCATTTACTGAAGCGATTTAGGGAAATCTCGGAAAACCTAAATCAGGATGGCCGGATGCGAGTTTGATCTGTCTTCCTCCCGAATGCGAGTCCAGTGTGCTAACACCGCGCCATCTCGTTCGGTAAATAAGAAAATAGGAGTGTAAGTTATCAATACGAGCAGGATAGTGACAGCATTATCGTAGCCAAGACACAACACTCATTTCAGCAATATAAGATTATATGCCAACTAGCTTCCCATATGATGAGACTGAAAGAATATTTTTGCGTCATCATTCTTCTAACTGGTTTGATGCGACCCGTCACGAATCCTCTCCTGTACCTACCTTCTCATCTCAGATTGGCATTTGCAACCTACGACCTCCATTATATGCTACACTCCTGGAAATTGAAATAAGAACACCGTGAATTCATTGTCCCAGGAAGGGGAAACTTTATTGACACATTCCTGGGGTCAGATACATCACATGATCACACTGACAGAACTACAGGCACATAGACACAGGCAACAGAGCATGCACAATGTCGGCACTAGTACAGTGTATATCCACCTTTCGCAGCAATGCAGGCTGCTATTCTCCCATGGAGACGATCGTAGAGATGCTGGATGTAGTCCTGTGGAACGGCTTGCCATGCCATTTCCACCTGGCGCCTCAGTTGGACCAGCGTTCGTGCTGGACGTGTAGACCGCGTGAGACGACGCTTCATCCAGTCCCAAACATGCTCAATGGGGGACAGATCCGGAGATCTTGCTGGCCAGGGTAGTTGACTTACACCTTCTAGAGCACGTTGGGTGGCACGGGATACATGCGGACGTGCATTGTCCTGTTGGAACAGCAAGTTCCCTTGCCGGTCTAGGAATGGTAGAACGATGGGTTCGATGACGGTTTGGATGTACCGTGCACTATTCAGTGTCCCCTCGACGATCACCAGTGGTGTACGGCCAGTGTAGGAGATCGCTCCCCACACCATGATGCCGGGTGTTGGCCCTGTGTGCCTCGGTCGTATGCAGTCCTGACTGTGGCGCTCACCTGCACGGCGCCAAACACGCATACGACCATCATTGGCACCAAGGCAGAAGCGACTCTCATCGCTGAAGACGACACGTCTCCATTCGTCTCTCCATTCACGCCTGTCGCGACACCACTGGAGGCGGGCTGCACGATGTTGGGGCGTGAGCGGAAGACGGCCTAACGGTGTGCGGGACCGTAGCCCAGATTCATGGAGACGGTTGCGAATGGTCCTCGCCGATACCCCAGGAGCAACAGTGTCCCTAATTTGCTGGGAAGTGGCGGTGCGGTCCCCTACGGCACTGCGTAGGATCCTACGGTCTTGGCGTGCATCCGTGCGTCGCTGCGGTCCGGTCCCAGGTCGACGGGCACGTGCACCTTCCGCCGACCACTGGCGACAACATCGATGTACTGTGGAGACCTCACGCCCCACGTGTTGAGCAATTCGGCGGTACGTCCACCCGGCCTCCCGCATGCCCACTATACGCCCTCGCTCAAAGTCCGTCAAATGCACATACGGTTCACGTCCACGCTGTCGCGGCATGCTACCAGTGTTAAAGACTGCGATGGAGCTCCGTATGCCACGGCAAACTGGCTGACACTGACGGCGACGGTGCACAAATGCTGCGCAGCTAGCGCCATTCGACGGCCAACACCGCGGTTCCTGGTGTGTCCGCTGTGCCGTGCGTGTGATCATTGCTTGTACAGCCCTCTCGCAGTGTCCGGAGCAAGTGTGGTGGGTCTGACACACCGGTGTCAATGTGTTCTTTTTTCCATTTCCAGGAGTGTATTATATTCTGTATGTATTCCAATTTCTGTTTTCCGCTATGGTTTTTACCCTCTACAGCTTCCTCTAGTTCCATGGAAGTTATTCCCTAATGTCTAAACAGACGTCCTACCATACAGTCCCTTCTTCTTGTCAATGTTTTTATCATGTTCCTTTCCTCCGATTCTACGGAGAACCTCTTCATTCCTTACCTTATCAGTCCACCTAATTTTCAACAATATTTTGTAGCACAAAATCTCAAATGCTTCGATTCTCTTCTATTCCGGTTTGCCCACTGTTCTCCAAAGGTACATTTTCAGAAATTTTTTCCTCAAATTAAGACCTATGTTTGATGCTACTAGACTTCTCTTGGTCAGGAATGCACTTTTTGCCAGTGCTAGTCTGCTTTTTATGTTCTCCTCGCTCCGTCAGTCATGGGTTATTTTGCTGCCTAAGTAGCAGAATTCCATAACTTCGTGTACTTCATGATCCCCAATTCTGATGTTAAATTCCTCGCTGTTCGCACTTCTACTTCTTCTCATTATTTTTGTCTTTCTTCAATTTACTCTCAGCCCATATTCTGTACTCATTAGATTGTTCATTCCACTGTACAAATCCTGTAAATCTTCTTCGCTTCCACTGTCATCTGTGAATCGTATCATCGACATCCTTTCACCCTGAATTTTAATCCAATTCTTGAACGTTTCTTTTATTTCCCTCACTGCTTCTTCGATGTACAGACTAACAGTAGGGTAAAAGGCTACATCCATGCCTTACACACTTTTAATACGAGCACTTGGTTCCTGGGCTGGTTCTTGTACATATTATATATTACCCGTCTTTCCCTATAGCTTACCGCTATTTTTCTCAGAGTTAGCACTCTTTGCACCATCAGATATCCTGTCTGAATCCTTTTACAATTGGTTTTGATCTTCTTGAGACTTCATTAGATGGAAAGAGACAGCATCTTCTACATACAATCGAAGATGGCTGCTCAGATTGTCTCCTAAATCGTCTATAAAGCTTCCTTGGAAAAAGCCGGATATCACTTCTGTTTTACTTGATGACCGTCCGTCAATTACTATGAACTATAACTTTTCTGACAAGAAATCATGAATCCAGTCACGCGACTGTAATGATACTCCATACACATGCAATTTGAATAGAAATCGCTTGTGAGGAATGGTCTAAAAATATTTTGGAAATCTAGAAATATGGAATCAATTCGAGATTCCTGTCGATAGCGCTCATTACTCCATGAGAGTAAAGCACTACTTGTGTTGCACAAGAATGATATTTCGTGAGTCCTTGCTGACTATTTGTCAATAGATCGTTTCATTCGAAGTTATTCATAATGTTCGAATACAGTATAAGTTCCAAAACGCTATTGAAAATCAATGTCAGTGATAGAGTTATGTAATTCAGCGGATCACTCCTGTTTCCTTCCTTAAGTAACGCTTCGGCCAGTGCAACTTTCCAATCTTTAGAACAGATCTTTCGTCAACAGAGTGGTTGTATATGATTGCTAAATATGGAGCTATTACGTCAGCATACTCTGAGAGGAACATAATCGGTATGCGGTCTGGACTGGAGGGCTCGCCTTTATTCAGTGTTTTGAGTTGCTTCCCTACACTGAAGATATGTACTTCAACGTTACTGATGTTTATTGTAACTGAGCGAGGTGGCGCAATGGTAAGCACACTGGACTCACATTCGGGAGGACGATGGTTCAAAGCCTCGTCGAGCCATCCAGATTTAGGTTTTCCGTGATTTCCCTAAGTCGCTCCAAGTATAACACTATACCCCAACAGAGCAAATAGTTCTGTCACGGGAAAAGCCACGAATGACACTATTATATGGGGAATTGTGCATATAGTATACACGTCACAAATGTGCCCACTTTTCACAACTGTCGTAAATCGTTACCCTTTTTACAGCATTTGTCTATGATGTGTAACTAATGGATATGGAAATGAGACTATTAGTTCCTTTCCCTAAACGTTTTCTAGTTTTTGGCAATAAATGCAATAAAATGGAATAATACTGAACGTAGGACCTTTCTGTACTAAGTTCATTAAGTGGTATATCTAATGAATTTACGGTCGGCAGCCTCTCTAGGCAAAGAAGTGGTTAAAATTTGGCCTACTTTCCTGCACCGTGCGGGATTAGCCGAGCGGTCTCAGGCGCTGCAGTCATGGTCTGTGCGGCTGGTCCCGGCGGAGGTTCGAGTCCTCCCTCGGGCAAGGGTGTGTGTGTTTGTCCTTAGGATAATTTAGGTTAAGTAGTGTGTAAGCTTAAGGACTGATGACCTTAGCAGTTAAGTCCCATAAGATTTCACACACATTTGAAATTTTTTTTACTTTCCTGCTGTGCCCTAACATAACTTCACAAATAAATATAATTTTCCAGAATAAAGTTGTGAGAAAGACACAGGAATCTTTTAGCTACTATATGGCTTCGATCTCGGAAGGCCACGAATTTTAATGATCACTATATGCTAAAAAAATTTGGCTGGGGGGGGGGGGGGGAGGAGGATTCTATGTTTGCATTTTGCGTAACCAACAAATTAAATACTTAAATATTCTAATACCATTATACACACATTTAAATCTATCAAGACACTTTGTTTATATCTTTCTCTTAACAAATGATCTGTCAAAAGCCAAAGGCAGGCTGTGGTCACGCCATATTGTCATTCAGTATTTTTATGCAACCCTACTTTTGCCATTTTCTTTGTATAACTCTTTGTATTTTATTATATTTCGTTTACAACTGAAACAGTTTTATCTTTACTTTACTCAAAACTTATTTACTCACTTTCACTTCAGTTATTGCCACAAAGGGACGAGGAATATTAAAATCGTTAAATTTGTCTGAAAAACATCTACTACATTATTTAAGCAAAATTTCACTGCAGCACTTCTACTACGTAAATCATACAGTACTTTTGCCTTTACTTTAAAAGTTAGTTCACAACAGTTATTTCCAGGCATTTATCCAGAGATGAAAATTAGTGCTTGTAGATACTGAATGAAGCACTTCAAATGTTTTTATAACAGGTTTACTCGGAATAATGAAACACCAGGAAAGGACCCTATATTTGTGAAAGATTAGGAATAAAATAACAGGGTCAACCAAATTGTATGTTTAACACATTAATTATTCAAAACAAGTTAGCTTTGAATTAATGGTTCACGCTTCTACAATTCTGATTGTACATTTCATAACCTGTTGACTCTCGGCGTTGGATGTGGTGGATAGTAATGGTGGCAACACTACCCAATTACAGCGTACAAGTTTCTTGAAATGTGGATTAATTAATTCTTCTTGGCGACGTTTTAACGTGCATAACATAGCCCAGTAACTCGTACCAAAGCCGTAGCAGTTGTCACCCGAAGCTACTGTGCGACAGTTTCCAGGCAAGGCATAGCTTGCTCCGCCCGAGTGTTGCCTCTTTCCCCTCGCTCTACAGGTAGCGCGCCAAAAAACCAAGCCATCTTGAGCGCTTACCACAGTAACTTCCGTACAGTACAAAAGCACTCCATCTTTCACATAACACATACCCTACACACTGCCTTTAAGCGTGTACCATTTTATACAAACGACGACTTGCACAAATACATAAAATCACATACACGAACACTTTCGTTTCATTAATCCGTGATAAAACATTATTTAGTAAATTATACATTTCACATATTTCTTTACATATACAAACACATATTAGCAAAGCTCTCTAACATCACATACAGGGTGGTCCATTGATCGTGACCAGGCCAAATATCTCACGAAATAAGCGTCAAACGAAAAAAACTACAAACAACGAAACTTGTCTAGCTTGAATGGGGAAACCATATGGCGCTATGGTTGGCCCGCTAGATGGCGCTGCCATAGGTCAAATGGATATCAACTGGTTTTTTTTTTTTTTTTTTTTTTTTTAAATAGGAACCCCCATTTTTATTACACATTCGTGTAGTACGTAAACATATATGAATGTTTTAGTTGGACCACTTATTTCGCTTTGTGATAGATGGCACTGTAATAGTCACAAACATATGGCTCACAATTTTAGACGAACAATAGGTAACAGGTAGGTTTTTTAAATTAAAATACAGAACGTAGGTACGTTTGAACATTTTATTTCGGTTGTTCCAATGTGATACATCCCTTGTGAACTTCACATTTCTGAGAACGGATGCTGTTACAGCGTGATTACCTGTAAATACCACATTAATGCAATAAATGCTCAAAATGATGTCCGTCAACCTCAATGCATTTGGCAATACGTGTAGCGACATTCCTCTCAACAGTAGTAATTCGCCTTCCGTAACGTTCGCACAAGCATTGACAATTGGCTAACGCATGTTGTCAGGCGTTGTCGGTGGATCACGATGGCAAATATCCTTCAACTTTCTCCACAGAAAGAAATCCGAGGACATCAGATCCGGTGAACGTGCGGGCCATGGTATGGTGCTTCGACGATCAATCCACCTGTCATGAAATATGCTATTCAATACCGCTTCAACCGTACGCGAGCTATGTGCCGGACATCCATCATGTTGGAAGTACATCGCCATTCTGTTATGCAGTGAAACATCTTTTAGTAACATCGGTAGAACATTACGTAGGAAATCAGCATACATTGTACCATTTAGATTGCCATTGATAAAGTGGGGGCCAATTATCCTTCCTCCCATAATGCCGCACCATACATTAACCCGCCAAGGTCGCTGATGTTCCACTTGTCGCAGCCATCGTGGATTTTCCGTTCTCCAATAGTGCGTATTATGCCGGTTTATGTTACCTCTGTTGGTGAATGACGCTTCGTCGCTAAATAGAACGCGTGCAAAAAATCTGTCATCGTCCCGTAATTTCTCTTGTGCCCAGTGGCAGAATTGTACACGACGTTCAAAGTCGTCGCCATGCAATTCCTGGTGCATAGAAATATGTTACTGATGCAATCGATGTTGATGTAGCAGTCTCAACACCGACGTTTTTGAGATTCCCGATTCTTTCGCAATTTATCTGCTACTGATGTGCGGATTGGCCACGACAGCAGCTAAAACACCTACTTGGGCATCATCATTTGTTGCAGGTCGTGGTTGACGTTTCACATGTGGTTGAACACTTCCTGTTTCCTTAAATAACGTAATTATCCGGCGAACGGTCCGGGTACTTGGATGATGTCGTCCAGGATACCGTTGGACATTTTGATCACAATAGCCATACATCAACACGATATCTACCTTTTCCGCAATTGGTAAACGGTCCATTTTAACACGGGTAATGTATCACGAAGCAAATACCGTCCGCACTGGTGGAATGTTACGTGATACCACGTACTTATACGTTTGTGACTGTTACAGCGCCATCTATCACAAAGCGAAAAAAGTGGTCCCACTAATACATACATATTTCTTTACGTATAACACGAATATGTAATAAAAATGGGGGTTCCTATTTAAAAAAACGCAGTTGTTATACGTTTGACCTATGGCAGCACCATCTAGGGGGCCAACCATAGCGCCATCTGGTTTCCCCCTTCTAGCTAGACGAGTTTCGTTCTTTGCAGTTTTCTCTTTTGACGCTTATTTCGTGAGATATTTGGCCCGGTCACTATCAATGGACCACCCTGTATACCGGGTGTTACAAAAAGGTACGGCCAAACTTTCAGGAAACATTCCTTCCACACAAAGAAATAAAATATGTTATGTGGACATGTGTCCGGAAACGCTTACTTTCCATGTTAGAGTTCATTTTATTACTTTTCTTCAGATCACATTAATCATTGAATGGAAACACACAGCAACAGAACGTACCAGCGTGACTTCAAACACTTTGTTACTGGAAATGTTCAAAATGTCCTCCGTTAGCGAGGATACATGCATCCACCCTCCGTCGCATGGAATCCCTGATGCGTTGATGCAGCCCTGGAGAATGGCGTATTGTATCACAGCCGTCCATAATAAGAGCACGAAGAGTCTCTACATTTGGTACCAGGGTTGCGTAGACAAGAGCTTTCAAATGCCCCCATAAATGAAGGTCAAGAGGGTTGAGGTCAGGAGAGCGTGGAGGCCATGGAATTGGTCCGCCTCTACCAATCCATCGGTCACCGAATCTGTTGTTGAGAAGCGCTCGAACACTTCGACTGAAATGTGCAGCAGCTCCATCGTGCATGGACCACATGTTGTGTCGTACTTGTAAAGGCACATGTTCTAGCAGCACAGGTAGAGTATCCCGTATGAAATCATGATAACGTGCTCCATTGAGCGTAGGTGGAAGAACATGGGGCCCAATCAAGACATCACCAACAATGCCTCCTATAGAGCAATGAGTCGCATGTCAACACAAGCAACGAAGTCAACATTACCTTCCTTCAATTGGGCCAACTGGCGGTGAATCGAGGAAGTACAGTACATACTGACGAAACTAAAATGAGCTCTAACATGGAAATTAAGCGTTTCCGGACACATGTCCACAAAACATCTTTTCTTTATTTGTGTGTGAGGAATGTTTCCTGAAAGTTTGGCCGTACCTTTTTGTAACACCCTGTACAATATATGAAGACATGCAGATCGAAGAGGTTGACAGTGTTAAATTTCTGGGATTACAAAAAAATGTTCAAATGTGTGTGAAATCTTATGGGACTTAACTGCTAAGGTCATCAGTCCCACTTGCGTACTTTGCTTACTTTGATTCTATTGTGTCATACGACATCATATTTTGGGGTAACTCGTCAAACCGAGCAAAAGTTTTTAGCGTGCAATTGTCTGTTATGAGACTCATTTGTTGTGTAAATTCAAGAAAATCATGTGGAAACCTGTTCAAGGAACTTTATACTCTAACCACGGCTTGTCACTATATTTATTTCTTTGTGAAATTTGTTGCAAGGAACATGTTTCTGTTTCCAACCAATGGCTCAATACATACTATCAATACTAGGAATAAGAACAATCTACATACAGACCTAAAATCACTTACCTTTGTCCAAAATGGGGTCCAATATTCAGGAACACACACTTTCAATAAACTGTCAGCAACCATTAAAAGCTTGGTTTCAGCTGAAGCACAGTTTAAGCAGAGTTTGAAGGACTTTTGGTAGGCAACTCCTTCCACTCTACAGATGAATATCTTAACAGGGAATGTTAGACAAGCTTAAGTAAAAATATCTGTTAGATTTCAGTTTTGACAGCACTTAGTCACAACAGTCACGATTAGTTTTGACAGCAGTTAGTCACAACAGTCACGATTAGGTATTTTGTGACTGATAAGTTTATTAAAAGTGCGTAACAATATTTTATTCTGGCAGTGTATTAATTCTGTAAATATTACCAGTTCTAGTTTATTGCAATATATTGGGGTACATGAACGGAGCCTCCACGAAGATTGCTATGATTTCCGACCAAGATAAGACTTGCAATCGGGCGTACCCTTGGCGTCAGGTTTCTCTGGCGGCTGATCCTTTCACACCAGAAACATCATCTTGGTCCTTTTCAGGACCACAGTTGGCCATCATATCGGTGAATATAGAAAGTACACCATCACAAAAGAACTGCTACAAGAGCTCCGCAGACAAACCAAGTGCGATGTACTCTGCATACAGGAGACCAACACAAGCTGTGAAATGCGCAGACCAAAAATAAACGGAATGCGACTGGCTACGGAAGGACTCCACCCAAAATACGGAAGTGCTATATTCGTCCAGCCAGATATGCGGGTAATATCAACAAACCTTGAAAGGAAGCAAATCATCCCAAGAATTTCAGACCAGTTAGGCTTATGAGTCACTTTTATAAACTGTTCGAACGTATGATTCTGAATAGAATCCCACCAGTAATAGACCCTCTTCTCATACTTGTACAAGCAGGAGTTCGACCAAACAGAAGCTGCACAGGGCAACTTTTGAATCTCACTCAGTTTATAGAGGATGGGTTTGAAACCCGACAAGTAGTGGGCGTGGTCTCTGTGGATCTCATAGCAGCGTATGATACTGTCTATCATCGGTTACTCCACGCAAAATTATACACTATGATCAAGAACGCCCACCTAGACTCATCACCATCCTCTTCCAAAACCGCGGGTTTTTTGTTGAATTTCAAAGACAACACAGTCGCTGGAGATCGCAGAAAAATGGTCTACCTCACGGAAATGTCTTGGCTCCACTTCTCTTCAACATTTATACCAACGACCAGACATTGCCCTCGGGCACGAGGAGATATATGCAGATGATTTAGCCCTTGCTACGCAGAACTCATGCTTTGAAACAATGGAAAGAAACCTGAAAACTGCACTTAGAACACTTTCAACCTACTACAGTCGGAAACAACTCAGATCAAACCCTTCGAAGATACAAATACACCTAAGGAACAGGACAGGGAAGCTAATCGTGAGCTACATGTTGAATGGTGAGGCATCCAATTGCAGCATCATCACTCCCCTAAATGGAAGTTACTCTCGATAGAGCTCTGACATTCAAAACCCAGTCCAAGAACACCAAAATTAAAATCTCCACTCGAAACAACCTCATTCACAAACTAGTGGGGACACAGTGGAGCTCACATCCACAAACTATTCGCTCTTCGAAATGGCACTGTGCTTTCCTACTGCCGAATATGCTTCCCCAGTCTCGCACAGGCCATCTCATGCCAGACAAGTAGACACTGCTCTCAACGAACCCTACAGGCTCATCACAGGTTGCTTAAGACCTACCCAACCGATAAGCTCTACTACCTGGCTGGAATAGCCCTACCATGGGTACACAGAGCAGTGCCTGCCGACAAGGAGAGACTGTAAGTGGAACAGAACAGTGCCCATCCAGCCGGCCGCGGTGGTCTAGCGGTTCTAGGCGCTCAGTCCGGAATCGCGTGACTGCTACGGTCGCAGGTTCGAATCCTGCCTCGGGCATGGATGTGTGTGATGTCCTTAGGTTAGTTAGGTTTAAGTAGTTCTAAGTTCTAGGGGACTGATGACCACAGATGTTAAGTCCCATAGTGCTCAGAGCCATTTGAACCATTTTTTTTTTTTTTTTTTTTTTTGCCCATCCACTGCACGGACAAAATCCTCCTGAGCTCGCGAAAGAGCTTCCTGAGGTCATCCAAGAAGCTCACCGTTTCACCAGGGAAAATGGTTCAAATGGCTCTAAGCACTATGGGACTTAACATCTGAGGTCATCAGTCCCCTAGACGTAGAACTACTTAAACCTAACTAACCTAAGGACATCACATTCATGCATGCCCGAGGCAGGATTCGGACCTGCGACCGTAGCTGCAGCGCAGTTCCGGACTGAAGCACCTAGAACCGCTCGGCCACAGCGGCCAGGCTCACCAGAGAAGGCAAAACTGGATTTATGGAAGAAGTCGAGCCTCAACTGCGAGGATGGATGCCAGAAGCTGAAGAACTACCACTTGGACATAATGAAATGGTGTGGAACAGATTACGATCAGAAGTTGGACGATCCAGAGATAACCTGAAGAGATGGGGCTCCATAACAGAAGACACGTCCTGTGTTTGTGGACAAGGACAAACCACAAGCCACATGCTTCCGTGCCCTTTGTGTCCTACATCCTGCACGAAGAATGATCTCCTACAAGCCACCCCAAGCAAAATACACATATTGATGTGTGTGGCTACTGTAAATTTGTATGTTTCTGACTCGAGAATAAAACTGCAGTGTATTCACATATTTTGACAATGTCCTGACAGATAGTCAGGGTCAGGGTAGTGAGTATTATATTAAAATGTTCACAAATCTCCTGTTCAAAGAGGTGACGAAAGTCATGGGATTAGCTGTATGCATATATACAGATGGTGGTAGTGTTGCGTACACAAGGTACGAAAGGACAGTTCATTGGTGGAGCTCTTATTTGTACTCTGATGATTCACACGAAAAGATTTCCGACGTGAATATGGCCGTACGACGGGAACTAACAGACTTGGAACGCGGTTAGGTAGTTGGAACTAAACGCGTAGGGTATTTCATTTCGGAAATCGTTACGGAATACAATATGCCGAGATCCGGAGTTTCAAGAGCGTGCCGAGAATACAAACTTCAGGCATTACCATTCACCACGGACAACGCAGTGGCCGACAGCTTTCAGTTAACGGCCGAGAGCAGCGGCGTTTGCATTTGCGCAGTGCTAACAGCCAAGCAACACGGCATGAAATGACCGTAGAACTCAATGTAGGACGTACTAGAAACGCATCCGTAAGTACAGTGCGGCGAAATTAGGCGGTAACGGGCTATGCCCACAGACGAGCGACGCGACAGTCTTCGCTAACACCACGACATTGTCAGCGCTTCCTCTGGGCTTGTGAGACATCGGTTGGACCCTAGACCACTGGAAAACCGTGGCATGGTCAGATGAGTCCCGATCTCAGTTGATTAGAGCTGATGGTACGGTTCGTGCGCAGACCCCACGAAGCAGTGGGTCCCAGTTGTCAACAAGACACTGTGCAAGCTGGTGTTGGCTCCATAATGGTGTGGGCTGTGTTAACCTGAAATGGGCTTGGTTCTTTGGTCCAATTGAACGATCATTGACTCAAAAAGTTATATTCGACTACTTGGAGCCCATTCGCAGCCATTCAACGATGGAATTTTTATCGATGACAATGCGCCATGTCACCAGGTCACAACTCTTTGTGATTGGCTTGAAGAACGTTGCGCACAATTCGAGCGAATGATTTGGCCACTCAGATCGCCCGACGTGAATCCCATCGAACATTTATGGGACATAATCGAGAGGTCAGTTTGTGAACAAAACCATGCACCGGCAACAATTTCGCTATTCTGGGAGGCTTAGAGACAGTATGGTTCAGTATTTCTGCAGGGGATTTCCAACGACTTGTAGAGTCAATGCCAAGTCGAGTTTGTGCACCAAACTGGACAAAAAGAGTTCCGACGCGATTGTAGGAGATTTTGTCACCTCAGTGTAGATTCCCCTTGCTTTTAGTCGCTCCCAGTATCAACATACCAAGACAATGCCGGTCTCTGTTATAAGACTATACCGGCCAGTCATCCAGACTGTTGCTCCCGCAAGTGCTGAAAAGACGGCAGCCGCTCTTCAGGAACGACAAGTTATTCTGGTCTCTCCACAAGAATTTGCGGGTTCTTCAAATTTTACATATACGATTGTCACTGCCACTGAAGGTTGTCAGATGGCCTTGAATCGTTAATATGACCTTCTCGAAAGACAAGAGACCTCACTCGATGTTGATTGCAGGGATAACATGTCTTAATTGTTCTTATTTCGTAACGGTTCGTTTTGAGTGGGCAGTTATCAAAGGAACAGGACGATAAGGCGAGTGCCAACACGAAGTGGGGCAATTAATTCAGTTTACCATAGATGTGCTGAGTGTCCCATCAGCTGGTCGGCTACGTCCTGAGCAGGAGGCCCAGCGCAACCCAACAATATGACCAGCAGAGGTAAGAACCTCATACTTTGCTGGAAGTTATTTGGCGTTTCGCGTGTGTGTGTGAATCCTAATGGACCAAACTGCTTAGGTCATCGGTCCCTAGACTTACACACTATTTAAATTAACTTAAACTAACTTATGCTAAGAATAACACACACACCCATGCCCGAGGGAGGACCCGAACCTCCGACTGGAGGTGCCGCGCAATCCGTGACGTTGCGACTGAGACCGAGTCGCTATATAACTTACTACAAGCGTTAAGGATTACGTATTTAATTAACGAGCCAAAATATTGTACCAACTGTTTACAGAGTGCTATGCTTGTTGCAGAATCCATGAACATATTCTCAATTCGAATATAATAAACTTTCTTGAGACTCACATATTTATATCCAAGAACCAGCACGGTTTTAGAAGGCATCGCTAATGCAAAACTCACCCTGCCCTTCTCTCACATGATATACTGAGAACTATGGATGAAGGGCAACAGGCAGGTTCCATATTTCTAGATTTCTGGAAAGCATGTGATAATGTGCCTCATTGAAAGCTGTTAACGAACGTACGAGCATACGGAATAAGTTGACAGAAACTTGAGTAGCTTGAAGATTTCTTAAATAATGGAACCCAGTACGTTGTCCTCGACAGCGAGTGTTCGTCAGACACAAGGGTATCGTCAGGAGTGTCCCAGGTAAAGGTTATTGCACCGCTGTTGTTCTCTATATACATAAATGTTCTGGCGAACAGGGTGGACAGCAATCTGCAATTGTCTGCTGATGATGTCGTGGTGTACTGTAGGGTGTCGAAGCTGAGTGACTGGAGGGAGATACAAGACGACTTAGACCAAATTTCCAGTTGGCGTGATGAACGGCAGCTAGCCCTAGATATGGAAAAATGGAAGTTGATGCGGGTGAGTAGGAAGATCAAACCTGTAAAGCTCCGATACATTATTACCAGTGTTTTGATTGACACAGTCAATTCGTTTAAATATCTGGGCATAACGTTGCACAGCGACACGAGATGGAACGAGCATGTAAGGGAAGGCAAATGATCGACTTCAGTTTATTGGGAGATTTTTGGGAAAGAGTGGTTCACCTGTAAAGGAGACCCCGTATAGGACGCTGGTGCGACCCATTCTTGAGTACTGCTCGAGTGTTTGGAATATATATCAGGTTGGATTGAAGGAAGAGAGCGAAGCATTTCAGAGGCAGGCTGCTAGATTTGTTGCGAGTAGGGTTGAGCAACACGTAAGTGTTACGGAGATTCTTCAGGAATTCAGACAGGAATCCCTGGAGGGAAGGTAATGTTCTCTTCGAGAAATATTATTGAGAAAATTAAGAGAAATGCTGTTTGAAACTGAGTGAAGAACGATCCTACTGCCGCCAACATACAATACGAATAAGGACCACGACTCCCCCCCCCCCCTCCCTGCCGGCCGCGGTGGCCGTGCGGTTCTAGGCGCTCCAGTCCGGAGCCGCGCTGCTGCTACGGTCGCAGGTTCGAATCCTGCCTCGGGCATGGATGTGTGTGATGTCCTTAGGTTAGTTAGGTTTAAGTAGTTCTAAGTTATAGGGGACTGATGACCATAGATGTTAAGTCCCATAGTGCTCAGAGCCATTTCAAAGATGAAGAACCTTGTACAGCATAGAGTAGCATGGAGAGCTGCATCAAACCAGTCTGAGGACTGAAGACCACAACAACAACAAACAAGGACCACGAAGATAAGATACGAAAAATTAGGGCTCATACGGAAGCATACAAATAGTCGTTTTTCCCTCGCTCTATTTGCGAGTGGGTCAGGAAAGGAAATGACAAGTAGAGGAACAGGGTACCTTCCGCCACACACCGTACGGTGGCTTGCGAAATATCTATGTAGATGTAGATGTAATAACTGGAGCATGCTGTAGCAGCAGTTCTGCGTAGTATGTATTTGGCTAAATTTTTTATAGTTTATCGGAGGTATGTGGCACTATGCGTCTATGCACAGGTCACACAAGTCACTTAAATTACAGGCCGGTAGTTTATGGGCGCGTAACTGGCGACCGATACCATCCTGCGTGAGAATCCTCAGGCTCAGATAAGGCGAATTTCATGGCTAAGACATCAGAGTGAAGTCTTTATCTGCTCCCTCCAGCCACTGTAGAACGATTGTGGTCTAGTAACCTGGATACTTATCCTGCTGGAAGACGACATCACAGTCGGGAAAGACATCAAGTATGAAGGGATGCAAACTGTTGGCATTATCTATACTTAGTCTACAATGGTCATGGTGCCTTCGATACTTCTCACAGGGCCCACGGAAGCCCAGGTGAATGTCCTTCAGAGCACAATACTAGCCCCGTCGACCCGTGTCCGTGACGCAGTGCACATTTCGAGCAGCAGTTCCCCTTTCTGACAGTGTGTCTGGGCACGAACATCAACTTGTACTAACAAAAAGCGTGTTCATCTGACCAAGCAACACTTCTCCAGTGATCTGCAGTCCTACCTTGGCGAGCCGGCCGGAGTGGCCGAGCGGTTCTGGGCGCTACAGTATGGAACCGCGCGACCGCTACCGTCGCAGGTTCGAATCCTGCCTCGGGCATGGATGTGTGTGATGTCCTTAGGTTAGTTAGGTTTAAGTAGCTCTAAGTTCTAGGGGGCTGATGACCTCAGCTCTTAAGTCCCATAGTGCTCAGAGCCATTTTAGCCTACCTTGGCGATCCCCTGTCCACTGCACTTGTTACTGTCTATGTTGTTGAATCAACAAGAGAACATGTTGAGGTAGTCCGCTGCAGAGCGCGATGTACAACATCTACATCTACATATATACTCCACTAACCACCAAGCGGTGTATGGTGGAGGGCACTATTCGCGCCAAAGTCATATTCCCCCCCCCCCCCTCCTCCCTCTGTCCCACTCGCGGACCACGTGAGGGAAAAACGACTGTCTGAACGCCTCAGTACGAGCTCTAATTTCCCTTACCTTTGAATGGTGATCATTGCGCGATTTGAAATTTGGTGGTAATAATATATGCTCTACATCCTCGGCGAAGATCGGATTTTGGAATTTAGTGAGCAGCCCCTTCCGTTTAGCGCGTCGTCTATCTCCAAGTGTGTCCTACTTCAAACTTTGAATGAGATTTGTAACGCTCTCACGATGGCTAAATGTACCAGTGACGAATTTTGCCGCTCTTCTTTGGACCTTCTCAATCTCTTGAATCAGACCCAACTGGTAAGGGTCCCATACAGACGAACAATACTCTTGAGACTGGACGAACTAACGTATTGTAAGCAGTATACTTTGTTGAAGGAATGCATTGCTTCAGGATTCTACCAATAAACCGCACTCTAGAGTTCGCCTTACCCGTTACTTGTGTAATCTGATCGTTCCATTTGAGATCATTTCGAATACTCACACTCAGATACTTGACAGATGTTACCACTTGCAAGGACTGGGCATTTATTTTGTACTCGTATGTTAATGGGGATTTTCGCCTTGTTATACGCAGTAGGTTACACTTACTGATATTGAGAGATAACTGCCAGTCTTTACACCATGCTTTTATTTTCTGCAAATCCTCATTGATTTGTTCACAACTTTCGTGTGATACTACTTTCCTGCAGACCACGCTGAACGGTGCGCTCCACAAAACTTGTTCCTGCACCCACATTGTACTCCATTTTCAGTTCTATTACACAGGGATGAGTAAAATTTTGGAAATATCGATATATTATATCGATGCTTACAAAAAATATAGATGTCACAGACACAAAAACATCGATACATCGATATTTTGACACACTGGTAGATATTTTCTGTATTTACAGGAATTTTAAAAAAATTATCTACATCACAGAAATGATTAAAATTAAAAATTGACCTATAGTTTATTATACCAAATATTAAGCAATAAGAGATACACTATGTGCTATAAAATCACTTATTTACTACAAAAACTAGTTAATGAAACCATTATCATCACTGATAGACATTAAAAGAACTCTGTGTTTAATATATTTCTCTGCAGACGCATTTGTTTTGGAAACTCAGATCATCCTGAAGTTTTTTTTTTCCTTTATTGTAATTTTAATCACCTATACAGGCGGGCTGGCAACAGCACATTACGCTGCTCTTCAGCCTTAAGTGGAACAATAACATGACAGAGGTGATACAGACAATACAAAAAACGGCGGGCAAAAAATGGAGATACAAAAAAACAAGAAACATGAAGCCGTTCACGTTGGACGATAAAAACACTAACACTTGTGGACACGGCGCACAAAACACGCAGAACGGCGATGGCACATGTGAACAGTGGAGTCGTAACTGCACGAAACACAAAACGAAGCACACACACGAGATACTGATGTCGACGATCTCCAGCGCGCGAATGTTCACTATGCGTGTGCGAGTCCAGGGACCTGCCAAGAGAGGAGGAGGAGGAAGGGGAGCGGGAGAGCGAGAGGGGAGAGCAGTGATGCCATGGGCAGGGGAGAAAGGGGGGAGGGAGGAAGGGGGGAGGGGAAACCCGGGGGAAGAGGGGTGGAGGGAGGGGACGTGGGAAAAGGAAAGAGAAGGGAAGGGAAGAGAAGGGAGGGAGGGTGCCCAAAGGAAAGGACACCGGAAGTGGGGGGTGGGGCAGAGTCAAAGTTGATAGGAGGGGTAGATGGAGGGGAGGATGGCATCATCAGGGAGGGGGAGCTGGCGGAAGCCACCTTGGGAGAGGGTAAGGAGGGTGGAGAGATGGAGACCGGGTGGGACGTGCGAATACAGGTGCGGCAGCGGGCGGGGGTGAGAGAGTGAGAGAGGATCAGGGAGACGAGCGGGTGAGGAGGATCGAGTTTGCGGGAGGTGTACAGGATCCGTATCCTTTCAAGGCATCCTGAAGCCCAACCAAATGCTGTTATTAAAACTTTAACATTTATCGCACACAATCACAGGCACACATGTAACAGTGTGGGGCCCGTATCTCACTATGCACTGACACTGTGTTCAGCTATATGCAACATGTCATGTCGCAATAACCAGAGAACAACAGCAGAGGACCTAAAAAACTGAAGACGTAGCTGGTAGCAGGGCGTCATTCTGCGGTGAATGTTCTAGATACTGCGTGAATGACTTCGCTGTATCGTCAATAGATGGCATGCACCATGCAATATGCTACACTGTGTTGCGCAGTTCTTGGTTCTTGAGAACACTATTCGTGCCGGACGTTCCTGTCAAATGACGAGCCAGCAGAAGCGAAATGGCTTACGACAGAGAGGTCTCGCTTTCTTGTAACTGAACCACTTCTGATATGCGTTCTTGAGCATGAAATATTTCTCGTTACCGCAAACATTTCAGACGGAAGAGTCCATTTGCCATTAAATATCAGTGCAGTAATGTGTGTGATTTTTCTGCCGAGCGTACATTACTTTTAGGCCCGTTTCACTCTGGGACACTGGTGACGGTCGCCAGTGATGATCACCAGTGACTGTGGTGAACACTCTCGGATCACAGGCGTCCGACTAATTAGTTAGTGAAATGGACCTGTACAGGGGAAGGAACTAAATATCGCTAGCCTTTCATGGTTCGAAAAATAAGGTATTAAAATTGAAAAAAGAACATACAACTTACCAATTTTGTTTTTCTTATCCGTGCAACCACAATGGAGGGGTATCTGTTGAGATGCCAGACAAACGTGTGTTTCCTGAAGAGGGGCAGCAGCCTTTTCAGAAATTGCAGGGGCAACAGTCTAGATGATTGACTGATCTGGCCTTGTAACACTAACCAAAATGGCCTTGCTGTTCTGGTACTGCGAACGGCTGAAAGCAAGGGGAAACTAAAGCCGTAATTTTTCCCGAGGGCATGCAGCTTTATTGTATGATTAAATCATGATGGCATCCTCCTGGGTAAAATATTCCGGAGGTAAAATAGTCCCCCATTCGGATCTCCGGGCGGGGACTACTCAAGAGGATGTCGTTATCAGGAGAAAGAAAACTGGCTCTCTACGGATCAGAGTGTGGAATCTCACATCCCTTAATCGGACAGGTAGGTTAGAAAATTTAAAAAAGGAAATGGATAGGTTAAAGTTAGATATAGTGGGAATTAGTGAAGTTCGGTGGCAGGAGGATCAAGAGTTTTGGTCAGGTGAATACAGGGTTATAAACACAAAATCAAATAGGGGTAATGCAGGAGTACGTTTAATAATGAATAAAAAAAATAGGAGAACGGGTAAGCTACTACAAACAGCATAGTGAACGCATTATTGTGGTCAAGATAGACACGAAGCACACGCCTACTACAGTAGTACAAGTTTATATGCCAACTAGCTCTGCAGATGATGAAAAAATTGATGAAATGTATGATGAGATAAAAGAAATTATTCAGGTAGTGAAGGAGGACGAAAATTTAATAGTCATGGGTGACTGGAATTCGAGAGTAGGAAAAGGGAGAGAAGGAAACATAGTAGGTGAATATGGATTGGGGCTAAGAAATGAAAGAGGAAGCCGCCTGGTAGAATTTTGTGCAGAGCATAACTTAATCATAGCTAACACTTGGTTCAAGAATCATGAAAGAAGGTTGCATACATGGAAGAACCCTGGAGATACTAAAAGGTATCAGATAGATTATATAATGGTAAGACAGAGATTTAGGAACCGGGTTTTAAATTGTAAGACATTTCTAGGTGCAGATGTGGACTCTGGCCACAATCTATTGGTTATGAACTGTAGATTAAAACTGAAGAAACCGCAAAATAGTGGGAATTTAAGGAGATGGGACCTGGATAAACTGAAAGAACCAGAGGTTGTACAGTGTTTCACGGAGACCATAAGGGAACAATTCACAGGAATGGGGGAAAGAAATACAGTAGAAGAAGAATGGGTAGCTTTGAGGGATGAAATAGTGAAGGCAGCAGAGGATCAAATAGGTAAAAAGACGAGGGCTATTAGAAACCCTTGGGTAACAGGAGAAATATTGAATTTAATTGATGAAACGAGAAAATATAAAAATGCAGTAAATGAAGCAGGCAAAAAGGAATACAACGTCTCAAAAATGAGATCGACAGGAAGTGCAAAATGGCTAAGCAGGGATGGCTAGAGGACAAATGTAAGGATGTAGAGGCTTATCTCACTAGGGGTAAGATAGATACTGCCTACAGGAAAATTAAAGAGACCTTTGGAGAAAAGAGAACCACTTGTATGAATATCAAGAGCTCAGATGGAATCCCAGTTCTAAGCAAAGAAGGGGAAGCAGAAAGGTGGAAGGAGTATATAGAGGGTTTATACAAGGTCGATGTACTTGAGGACAATATTATAGAAATGGAAGAGGATGTAGATGAACATGAAATGGGAGATATGATACTGCGTGAAGAGTTTGACAGAGCACTGAAAGACCTGAGTCGAAACAAAGCCCCCAGAGCAGACAACATTCCACTAGAACTACTGACAGTCTTGGGAGAGCCAGTCCTGACGAAACTCTACCATCTGGTGAGCAAGATGTATGAAACAGGCGAAATACCCTCATACTTCAAGAAGAATATAATAATTCCAATCCCAAAGAAGGCACGTGTTGACAGATGTGAAAATTATCGAACTATCAGTTTAATAAGTCATGGCTGCAAAATACTAACACGAATTCTTTACAGACGAATGGAAAAACTGGTAGAAGCCGACCTTGGGGAAGATCAGTTTGGATTCCGTAGAAATGTTGGAACACATGAGGCAATACTGACCTTACGACTTATCTTAGAAGAAAGATTAAGGAAAGGCAAACCTACGTTTCTAGCATTTGTAGACTTAGTGAAAGCTTTTGACAATGTTAACTGGAATACTATCTTTCAAATTCTAAAGGTGGCAGGGGTAAAATACAGGGAACGAAAGGCTATTTACAATTTGTACAGAAACCAGATGGCAGTTATAAGAATCGAGGGGCATGAAAGGGAAGCAGTGGTTGGGAAGGGAGTGAGACAGGGTTGTAGCCTATCCCCGATGTTATTCAATCTGTATATTGAGCAAGCAATAAAGGAAACAAAACTAAAGTTCGGAGTAGGTTTTAAAATCCATGAAGAAGAAATAAAAACTTTGAGGTTCGCTTATGACATTGTAATTCTGTCAGAGACAGCAAAGGACTTGGAAGAGCAGTTGAATGGAATGGACAGTGTCTTGAAAGGAGGGTATAAGATGAACATCAACGAAAACAAAACGAGGATAATGGAATGTAGTCGAATTAAGTCGGGTGATGCTGAGGGAATTAGATTAGGAAATGAGACACTTAAAGTAGTAAAGGAGTTTTGTTATTTGGGGAGCACACTAACTGATGATGGTCGAAGTTGAGAGGATATAAAATGTAGACAGGCAATGGCAAGGATAGCGTTTCTAAAGAAGAAGAATTTGTTAACATCGAGTATAGATTTAAATGCCAGGAAGTCGTTTCTTAAAGTATTTGTATGAAGTGTAGCCATGTATGGAAGTGAAACGTGGACGATAAATAGTTTAGACAAGAAGAGAATAGAAGCTTTCGAAATGTGGTGCTACAGAAGAATGCTGAAGATTAGATGGGTAGCTCACATAACTAATGAGGAGGTATTGAATAGAATTGGGGCAGCAGCATGGACTATCAGCTCGGAGACCATGGCTGCGGTTACCCTTGACGCTGCATCACAGACAGGAGCGCCTGCGATAGTGTACTCAACGACGAACCTGGGTGCACGAATGGCAAAACGTCATTTTTTCGGATGAATCCATGTTCTGTTTACAGCATCATGATGGTCGCATCCGTGTTTGCGACATCGCGGTGAACGCACATTGGAAGCGTGTATTCGTCATCGCCATACTGGCGTATCACCCGTCGTGATGGTATGGGGTGCCATTGGTTACACGTCCCGGTCACCTCTTGTACGCATTGACGGCACGTTGAACAGTGGACATTACATTTCAGATGTGTTATACGGCCCGTGGCTCTACCCTTCAATCGATCACTACGAAACCCTACATTTCAGCAGGATAATGCACGACCGCATGTTGTAGGTCCTGTACGGGCCTCTCTGGATACAGAAAATGTTCGACTGCTGCCCTCGCCAGCACATTCTCCAGATCTCTCACCAATTGAAAACGTCTGGTCGACGGTGGCCGAGCAACTGGCTCGTCACAATACGCCAGTCACTACTCTTGATGAACTGCGGTATCGTGTTGAAACTGCATGGGCAGCTGTACCTGTACACGCCATTCAAGCTCTGTTTGATTTCATGCCCAGGCATATCAAGGACGTTATTACGGCCAGAGGTGGTTGTTTTGGGTACTGATTTCTCAGGATCTATGCACCCAAATTGCGTGAAAATGTAATCACATGTCAGTTCTAGTATAATATATTTGTCGAATGAATACCCGTTTATCATCTGCATTTCTTCTTGGTGTAGCAATTTTAATGGCCAGTAGTGTATTTTGTTCGTGTCGAGGTCGTCCTGTCTTGGTGTGGTCCTAGACAGGGGTTCGTCAGCGTACTTTCGGCTGACATAGTCTCACAGCCCGCTCTGCTCCTCCGTTCTTGATCGTCGTGTCAGCGTTTGTCGTTACGCCGGAACAGTTAATGTTACTCATCTCTCTCTGATACTATTCATTTGTTAACCCTCTATGGACAGAATTATTAAGCAATAAAGAAAAAATAATAAAAGTGCTGTATTTGAATTACTTACGAGTCACAATAAACATAATTTCGCTAAATATTATGTTTGAGTCACGTTTATATAACATTTTTTGTGCTGTTACATGTTTGTAGGAATTTAACGATAAAGATAAATTAAATATTGGCTCCTCAATAATTAGAAACACACCTCTCTGGAATATGAAAATGCGTAGCAACATCACTTATTATCTGAACAGTCCTATTCTTTGTGAATATCCAGAAAAAAGTTCTTGTTTTGGTTGACGTTAACAACTTAGCTCTGGAAGTTACAGAAAAAGTCTCTCCACATTGATTTCTTTAGATCACCAGCGCATAATCCGTTTTGAACAACGCTTCAGTACAAACCCAGAGATAAAAGCTACAACCTTAGCATCTTCAGGAATCATGATCATCATCATCAATATCACTATTTCTGTAGCATTTTCCCCCAAATGTTACATTGCATACCAAATATAGGACATATTGTAACGCAATTGTGAAAATGAGCGTTCCATATAAACAGCTGAAGAATACCTGGACAAATCTAAAAGACTCTCAGAATAAATAAATAAGAAAGAATAGTAAGAAACATTAAGCAGAATACAGTAACTGAAGAGGAGCAGAAACGCACAAGAAATCGAAGTAATTTAATACGAGTACCGGATGCCATTTAGCCTTCGACGAACGTCAGAGATGTTATCAGGGCGAAAGTAGGTGAATAAGAACAAAAGCATTGACCGCCACCTGATTATTCAGCAGAGGTACTCCAGTCTTATGACGACGCTCGTCAAGGCCTGTCCTTCAGCACAAGAAACTTTCTTGCCGGTTTGTTACCGATATTGCGATTATATGACGGCGACTAGCATTTAGAGTATAACTTTTAGACCCAAGTCCCTACAACACAAACTTTAACTTTGGCACTTCCTACGATCGACAGAATAGTGCTACGAGTATTCTATTTAGTCGCTAAGTGGCTCGTATTAATCACCTCCGGCACGATATCTCGCTACAGTTTCTATCGCTTATAAGACATTACGATATATTTCCTTCCCAATCCCTGACTAACCCGAGCTTGTAATGACTTCATCGTAGATAGAGCGTTAAATTCTGGACTCCCGTTCGAACATGTCTAATGAAAGTTAGTCATTTATGAAAAGCATTTAACGCCGCGTCAAGGATGTCATCATTACAACAGAGCATAAACACAGAGCACATAAGGAAGGGCAAGGAACTCGGCCGTTTCCTTATCAAAGGAACCATCCGAGCGTTCATGTCATGTTGTTTAGGGAAGTCAGGGAAAACCGAAATCTGGATACCCAAAATCAGATTTGAACGCTGTTCCTCCTGAATATGAGTTCAGTATCTTAACCAGAACGCTAACTCGCTCGACACGATTGTTCGTGTAGCTGTGTAGAGATCATTTAAATGAGTCATATTATTTTATAATCATAAACCTCGATCTTTTCAGACAGATCTTTTCCTAGACAGACTTCCAATACCTAAAGACGAGACCTCTTCATAAGAAAGCAAACACCACCCACGGATTAGGCCTGTTCTGACAAAACGATTGCTGCCTACAAGACAGTATGAGGGGCGATCTATGATCATGGGACATGTGATCAGCATGTTGACAATTCCTCCTGCCGTCATTGCTACTACATGAATCCTGATGATACCGCTGCTTCTTTATTCAAACGGCTCCTCATTTGGTCTCACAAGGGCTGGGTGGACCCCGTACCAGATCTCCTTACCATCATCATCATCATTTAAGACTGCTTACGCCTTTCAGCGTTCAGTCTGGAGCATAGTCCCCCTTATAAAATTCCTCCATGATCCCCTATTCAGTGCTAACAGTGGTGCCTCTTCTGAAGTTAAGCCTATTACTTGTAAATCATTCTTAACCGAATCTAGGTACCTTCTCCTTGGTCTACCCCGACTCCTCCTACCCTCTACTGCTGAACCCATGAGTCTCTTGGGTAACCTTGCTTCTCCCATGCGTGTAACATGACCCCACCATCTAAGCCCGTTCGCCATGACTGTTACATATGTAGAGTTCATTCCCAGTTTTTCTTTGATTTCCTCATTGTGGACACCCTCCTGCCATTGTTCCTACCTACTAGTACCTGAAATCATCCTAGCTACTTTCATATGCGTAACCTCAACCTTATTGATAAGGTAACATGAGTCCACCCAGCTTTCGCCCCCATACAACAAAGTTGGTTGAAAGATTGAACGGTGCACAGATAACTTAGGCTTGGTACTGACTTCCTTCTTGCAGAAGAGAGTAGATCGTAGCTGAGCGCTCACTGCATTAGCTTTGCTACACCTCGCTTCCAGTTCTTTCACTATGTTGCCATCCTGTGAGAATATCCATCCTAAGTACTTGAAACCATCCACCTGTTCTAACTTTGTTCCACCTATTTGGCACTCAATCCGTTTATATCTCTTTCCCACTGACATTACTTTCGTTTTGGAGATGCTAATCTTCATACCATAGTCCTTACATTTCTGACCTAGCTCTGAAATATTACTTCTCCTTATCACAGAAAAAAATCTGATGCACCGGGAATCGAACACGGATCCTTCTGCACTGAAGTCAAGGGCGTTATCCGTTTTTCTTATCTTTTTCGTCGTGGTCTTAGTTCTTTGGAGAGATCGGATCTGTGCGGACGTCACATGACGTCTCTCAAAGTCTATCGATGAAAACTTTTGTAAGTAGGCTGTTTAGGTTTTTTTATTGGTAACGCCACCTCTGTATGAAAATCACTGGCTGTGCTGTGGGCAGTCTGTGTCTGCTTTGCATTGTTGTAATACTCGCCATTGTAGTGTTAGGCAGCTGGCTGTGAACAGCGCGTAGCGTTGCGCAGTTGGAGGTGAGCCGCCAGCAGTGGTGGATGTGGGGAGAGAGATGGCGGAGTTTTGTAATTTGTCATGAACTGATATATATATTATGACTTGTGATGATATCAAGGTAAATACATTGTTTGTTCTCTATTAATATCTTTCATTTGCTAACTATCCCTACCAGTAGTTAGTGCCTTCAGTAGTTTGAATCTTTTATTTAGCTGGCAGTAGTGGCGCTCGCTGTATTGCAGTAGCTTGAGCAGCGAAGATTTTTGTGAGGTAAGTGATTTGTGAAAGGTATAGTTTAATGTTAGTCAGGGCCATTCTTTTGCAGGGAATTTTGAAAGTCAGATTGCGTTGCGCTAACAAAATATTGTGTGTCAGGTGAAGCACAGTCTTGTATAAATTGTTCAAAGGGGACGTTTCATATGTCGACCCTTAGCCGAGGATACCTCACTGGAATCTTCTGATTTTTCTTGTAGTTTGTGTAATTAGTGTAGATTTTATTTATTGCTAGCGCGTAATTGTAGAGAGAATCTCCTTTGTAGTTGTAGCCTTTCATTGTTGTACAGTAAAACAGTTGTGGCATGCATGTAGATTTGCACCAAGTATTTCGCAGCTACGCTTGCAATTAACTAGATATTATTTTCAGTGCTATGTTAATGTGTTCTCCTATTTTTGCACTTCAAATTGTGCTTTTCTGTGTTATCGTGTGAAATATTGTGACAATTATGGCGTGTGAAAAACGTAACACTAGGCTCCAAACTAAACTGAGAAATAATAGTGACGACGAGCGTAGCTTATCAGCGCCGCAGAGTAATGAATTAACTAATGATCAAAGTAGTAATTTGGTAACTGTGCACAGGGAAATGGAGCGGGCGTCAAACAATGGCACGGACAGTGAAACAATTAGTGAAGAGGGAAGCATTATCGATCGATCGGTCGGCAACAGCTCGCCTCAGGAATCCGAAATGACAGGACACAATTTCGCAAATACTGTAGATTCAGGTTTTGGGTTATCACCGTTTTCTCAAATAAGTCAAGACGCATTTTCTGCTTGTCAAAATGTGAATGTTGCCGGTGCAAATGCACTGCCGAAAAGTGTAGAGAAACAGATTCCAGACACTAATACATTATTATTGCAATTAATGCAACAAATGGAACAAAATCAGAGACAAACACAGCAAAAGCTTCAAAAGTTAGACACAATGGAACAAAATCAGAGACAAACACAGCAAAAGTTAGACACAGTGGAACAAAATCTTCAAAAGTTAGACACAATGGAACAACACCAGAGACAAACACAGCAACAGTTAGACGCAATGGAACAAAATCTTCACACCACGCTTGAACAAACACGTGAAGATTTAACTACTGAGTTACATAACATTGAATCGAAATGTCAAAAAGTCTGTAATGACGTAAAAACACAAATTTGTGAGCATTTTCAACCTATTTTTTCGCGGCATGAAAATGCATTACAGAATCACGAAGCAGCCATAAAAGAACTGCAAGCCATTGTTCATGAAAATCATGAGACCTTGTGGGCTAAAATTGACTCAGTTGCATCTACCGATTCGGTTACGCAACTTGCAATAACTCAGGAAAACTTAAAGGACACAGTAGATACGATTTCAACACAAATGGACACTCTGAAACTTGGTTCAGAAAAACACACTGAGGAAATGTGTTCACTATCGGAGAAAGTAGCCGAACTTTCGGATCAGGTCACTAACTTATCTACAAAGGTAGATGATGATCTGAATGACACAAGACCTGTAGCCTTCACTGACACTGAAGAGTGCGAACAAATTAGGAAATTCAAACAAAATCAGAATCAGATTAATACGCAACACCAAAGAGAAATCCGGGAAGTACAAGATCAGCTGACACAGTTAATACAAGAATTATGTATTTCAGAGGACACTCGCGCTCCAACACGGGAAGAGGGACTTAGAAACACGGAAAAGCCGCAAAATAATAACACAGGGCATTTCGGAAGTTATGAAAGAAATTGGCAATGTGCACCGAATTTTGAGATGGAACGGCCGACACGACCTAACAATGACCGATATGCGACTCGCCGACATGACGATTTTGACTATAAGCTGTTCATTACTACACGTAAATTCAAAACATTTAAGAATTCTGGCAACGACATTCATCCACAAGCATGGCTCCATCAATTCTCTCATTGTTTTCCTCCCAACTGGTCGTTGGAACACAGATTAGAATTTATGTGTGGCTACTTAGAGAATGAACCAGCTGTAAGAATGCGATCGGTCATTCACGATTGCCACAGTGAAGGAGAATTTTACCATGCCTTCCTCTCAGCGTATTGGTCTCAAGCCACACAAGACCGCGTAAAACATGGTATCATAATGATGAAACATTTCGAACAATCTGAATTCTCCAGTCTTGTGAAATATTTTGAAGACATGTTGCACAAGAATCAGTACCTGTCAAACCCATACAGCCCCTCAGAACTCATCCGCATTTGCTTACTCAAATTGCCTGAACATTTACGACATATTATTTTAGCAGGACGTTGCAAAGACGACATTGAAGCTTTTCAGGGACTGTTACAAGAACTGGAAAGTGACACTGACAATCGCGGAACGCGAAAACAAGGACACAACAATTACAGGTCACATCCGTCACAATTCCGTGACGACAGAAACAATAACCGGACACGACTGGTCTATTCTTACAACGCAAATCGTGACCAAAGTAGACACCACCCGTACGACAACCGTTGGCAGAGTAATAATAGTTACAGAGAAAGATCGCATTTCCGTAGTAATGACTATCACAGAGACAATCAGAGAAACAGACAATATGGGAACCAAAACAAGCATTATCAAGGGAGGCAGAATAACTTCAGACGCAACAGTTCGGCGCAGAATTACGATTCAGGGAGAAATTCTCCACCACATGACCGACAAACAAGAAACTATGTAAACTACCGACAAAACGACAGACGTCAATTTCATCAGAACTGGCGGGATTCTAACAGAGCTGGGCCCTCTCGGCAAGGCGAATTTGTAAAGTTAGGTCTCCTAATCCCAATAACAACGCGCGCCAACAAAGAGACAGACAATGACTCGCGCCGCAGGCACCCACGTGCGCCGGCTGGCTCAGAGAAAAATAACATAGACGCTAACCTTGAGAAAAATTCCAGTATTCTTTGCCGACATATACCGCATGACAATTGCATTCAAGTTCAAACTCTGAGTACTATGAAGAGTAAAGGTTTACACCAGGTTTCACATGTAAAACCATTTATTGAAAGATAATCTGCTTTTTAACTTTGTCTTTGTCATAAAATTTTTCGCTTCACATTACTAATATGCTTTGTCAGATTTAGAATCTGTTAACATGTAACAATGTTTGAAGTGAAATATCCAGTCAAGAACCAAGAGAACTTATTTAAACAGAAATGACGAATGCATTGTTATAGTGAACAGACGTCACAGTGTTATTGTGTGTGTACATTCTTGCTTGTTTGTTGCACGATTACGTAACGACTATAAGGCTCACATACTTAGAACATTTACCAGTACTGCTAATGAGATTTTAATGCAACATTTTGGTTTATTTGAAAATACATTCTGAATTTAAAGTGCTTTCTGAGAGATACCAGATGACACAGAGGTTAGTTTATGTGACAGCTACACGATTTTTATCACGACGCTACTAATGAGTGACAATTTACAATGTTGCTTTTGCGGTGTATCTGTTTTATATCTGCACAGTTTTCTGAATTCTTCTGGAAAGAAAAATATGTTTTAGTAGTAACTTTTGTGGTATAGCAACAATGAGACAGCCTTTTTCGTGGCACAACATTACGTTACAGTACAGTACTTTCTTCATCACGGCAATAAGCGTAATAACTAAGACATTTATACGCAAAGCATTTCACTTTTGTGTATTATGAGGTAAGTACATTGACTTCTGCAGAACTTAGCTTTCGGAGGACGATAACTACGACACTTCCACAGAGATTATGTTGCAACAAGACGCACATTTAGCGCTACAGGACACGCATTTGAGTGATTAATTTTGTACCTTAAAAATTTATTTTTTAAGATATTTGAAGTACAATGATACGAAGTTTTTCCATGATACATTTCATTCCATTGCTGTAATCCGTAACACCTGAGGGTATAATTACATTAATCCTCAGGGGGGTACACGCCTACTTTGTGTACCATGTGTTTGGCAAGCACAAGGAACCCTAGCTAATATGGTATTTGCTTATACAACTTTACACATCGGTACCATATTTCTCTAACACACAAATTACACAGCTATCTGATCATTTAACTGAGAGAATAACATTTTTTTATTACATCAGTGACAGATGTTTACGCAATCACACAGTTGGATAACTTCACACTTATGAAATTGTATTTTGTCTGTACTTTGTGAAATGCTCATATTTTTTCGGAACCATTGTGATACTATGAGAGCTTTGAATGATGTATTTGGTATGGATTCATCATTTTTAAAGTACGTTTGAGGCAGATGACACTTTTGACATGAGCAGAGAATTTTTTTAATTATTGGAGGAAGCTACGACGATTTTGAGATTTGACTGAGGTGTTATGATGTTATTTTTACGACGACGATGTGTATTATGCTGCTGAGGTATGTTTACGATTAATAGGCTGAGGCTATATGAGTTATTTGATTATGCTTCATATTTATAATGACGAAATATTGAAGAGTGTCGATGGATACGTATATGTGTAATAAGGTAAGGAGTAATGAGTAGTGTTTAGGGACTCTGATTTATGAAAAGGATGTTGGAAACCAAGAAACGTACTTTAAGAGTTATGAAATGTGTGACTGTATCACAATGCTGACGAATATTTTTTTTGGACACTTATATTTATAGGATTTTGTTTCTACAGATTTGCAACGCTAATTCTTGACCTGTGAAATATTTTTATATGAGACTGCAATGGTAGCAGAAACTGCTGTCGTAAATATTTCCGTACGAAAGTTAAGTGACCACCTGCACGTAATGCGTCGCGGGCACCCAGCTGTGTCAGACGCCTGGAGAAAAAGCCATTATTGCGAGCCCTTTTCAGCGGCACAGGTAGAACAAAAAAAAAGGGGAGGCCATTATCCTCGGAAATATTTTTACATCTGCACACCTGATTACGACAAGCGTCTTTCTACGAGAGTTGAGAGAATTTCTACTAACTTATGAAATGTCACATGACTATTGAATGATATTTTTTATGCTTTGGTTTGCGTAATTGCTTATTTCATTTGATACCTGTTTTTCAGCTGTGTTGCAGCATTGCTTTTATAAAATAAAATGCATTTGCTAATGTGAACACTTTCTGTCAACAGATCTATTAAATAATTATTTTATGATCCACAGTCTTTAAAAAAGGAGCACTTGGAAAGGAAAGAACAATAAGAAGGAACTAGTAACTGCATTCATAATTTTCTTTTCAAGTAATTGGTAACTTTTTGGTAGAATAACTTCTTGTGGTGCACCACTTTAATTACTTAGACATTAAGATGTGATTATACATTTCCCTTATCTGCATTGTTGTTTTTACTGTAATATTTTTTCTGCTTGAGCTATGTCATGTTTAGATATAAGTTATTGCATTTGCTGTTGCTGTTTGCCAGGCATAGTGCTACTAAATTTCACATTACATTACTCTGCTAAGCCAATTTTACTACTCATTGATTTTTCATGTTGCTGCACATTGGCTCATATTAGTTGTAATTTTGCATTTTATCTGTAAATTAGATTTACTGCTGCTTGCTTTGCACTCTGCATTTTTTTTGGTCATTGCTGTTTGTGTTACATGTTTTGTGCTGCTGCATTGCCTCGTCCTTTAGTTTAGCATCTGAGCTCAGTAGATTTAAGTTAGCTTAAGAGGGGGTAGACTATATAAGAAACTGACTATGGAGAATAGGTAAAGAATGCATTGCGAAGTTATATGAAAAATATTTGGGCCCAAATGAGTATTGTACAATCAGAAATAATTATTTTGAAAGAAATATGAACAGAATACAGAAAGCAGGCTTAGATAGGACTTTTTGGGAATAATGATGAACAAAGGGAGATCTCCATGCAAAATACTGCAGTAAAACAAACCCTGTCCTTTCCCTTTTGTGTTATCCCACTATATGTTTGTGTACCCTTGTGTATTTGTTTTCTTCCTGTCTCTGTGTAGTTTCATAGGATTTTTTTCTTCTTTTAATATTAAGCTACATTCACTATGATGAGGAATACTGTTATCCTCGAATATAATTGGCATTAATAATATGTTATTTACTTTGTAAAGATGTTAGATATTATTAATTCTGTTCTGTTTAATGCTCATGTGTGAAGTTGATGTTTCGAAAGTTACTCTGATCTTTTATGTATGTACTCATGTCATAATTCCTGTAACACTGATGTATATGTTTATTTCTATTCTTTTGTAAAGCCTGTGTTACTACAATTGTTATTTATATTGCTATGTTCTTTAATGATGTATTTTGTACCTTTGTAATTGTATTTTCATGTTGTAAATTTATAAAATTGTAATTGACACCAGTTCATCTTATTATTAACTTGTAAGTTACATTTCACTGCACACGTTTCTGTTGGTCATAGTATATGGACAATATGTGAGAAGTAGGGACTGTTAGTGTTTGCACGTGTGTTACTAATTCAGCAAGGGACTGGATAACAGCATTGCTGGTTCTAAGGACAATTCCAAACACTTTGTGAGTGCACAAGTGGTGGTTTATGGACTTGCTATGTTCTCCGCAAGACTCTTCGATGGTGAATGTGCACCTGCACAATCGCAACAGATGGCTGCTGGACATTTCTACAAGGACTACAGTGGGTCTGCACCTCTGGTGGCCCACCAATACCATTATCTCTACAAGGACTACAGTGGGTCTGCATCTTTGATGGCCCACCAATACCATTATTTCTACTAGGACTACAGTGGGTCTACATCTTTTCTGACTCACCAGTACCATTATTTCTGCAAGGACTGCAGTGGGTCTGCGACTCTGATGGACCACCAATACCATACTCTCTACCAGGACTACAGTGGGTCTGCTCTGTGATGACCTACCTACCAATATTCTTCCAAACTACAACTGACTCTGCTGTGGGTTTGCTCTGTTGTGGCCCATTACCTGTCAGCATGTCGAGAGTCAGCACTGTCTTTCCATTGGAAGGACAACACTACTTCTTCAAGACTGCATGGAAATCCACTACTTCCGTGTGCATTTTCTTTTACTGCTCAGACTTTGAGAAAAACACTGCAATTTTACTGTGATGAATGATGAGGACTGTCTTTATGGACTGTGAGAAAATTTTAGCTTTTGACCAACATTGTATCAATAAGTGTGTGCATTTGATTTCTTTGTTATTGTAATTATGAAAAATTTTATCAAATCATTATTGGCCACTGCCCAAAAAAAATTTGTAAAATTTTTTGTGGGGAGCATGGGGGCTATGTAAGTAGGCTGTTTAGGTTTTTTTATTGGTAACGCCACCTCTGTATGAAAATCACTGGCTGTGCTGTGGGCAGTCTGTGTCTGCTTTGCATTGTTGTAATACTCGCCATTGTAGTGTTAGGCAGCTGGCTGTGAACAGCGCGTAGCGTTGCGCAGTTGGAGGTGAGCCGCCAGCAGTGGTGGATGTGGGGAGAGAGATGGCGGAGTTTTGTAATTTGTCATGAACTGATATATATATTATGACTTGTGATGATATCAAGGTAAATACATTGTTTGTTCTCTATTAATATCTTTCATTTGCTAACTATCCCTACCAGTAGTTAGTGCCTTCAGTAGTTTGAATCTTTTATTTAGCTGGCAGTAGTGGCGCTCGCTGTATTGCAGTAGCTTGAGCAGCGAAGATTTTTGTGAGGTAAGTGATTTGTGAAAGGTATAGTTTAATGTTAGTCAGGGCCATTCTTTTGCAGGGAATTTTGAAAGTCAGATTGCGTTGCGCTAACAAAATATTGTGTGTCAGGTGAAGCACAGTCTTGTATAATTGTTCAAAGGGGACGTTTCACTTTATTCAGTCCTTTTTATTATTATTACAAAGGGTGGCCTGCAGCGACTTTCGATGACACGAACTTGGTTCACCTCTAGGCCACTTGGAGAGCTACAAGTTTGTCAGTCCTTTATCGTCTCGTTTTCTTATAGGGTGATTTTATGTCTTACCCATTTGTTTTCGTTTCATAGTAAACAGACGCTGGTTTTATCGCTTTGTGTTCATTATTATAACTTCTTGTGTTTATTGCACTCTTTGAATTGCGCTGTGCCGGCCGCTGTGACCGAGCGGTTCTAGGCGCTTCAGTCCGGAACCGCGCTGCTGCTACGGTCGCAGGTTCGAATCCTGCCTCGGGCGTGGATGTGTGTGATGTTCTTAGGTTAGTTAGGTTTAAGTAGTTCTAAGTCTAGGGGACTGATGGCCTCAGATGTTAAGTCCCATAGTGCTTGGAGCCATTTGAACCATTTGAATTGCACTGTAAAAGTATGTTTCTCGTAATGTGCTTAATAAGTAAATGACTCCACATTGGTTTTTTCATATAAAACACAAGCTGATTTTGTAGCATCGTGTTCTGTGTACACACGATATTTGTCACCGCTTACGAATCTGTGTGCGAATTGCTCTGTTTAAATGCGTTGTAACTGTATTGCTCGCATTCCACTTTAATTTTGCTCGCATCCGTTTTTCGTACGTTCTCGCATTTAATGGAGACCTCCTTGCTAGCAGCTGTTGACAGAATTAATATTTAACCTTACTACTCCTTGTCATGTAATGTGCATGTAATTCTGCTTTGAATGGTGTGGCAAGCAATTCAAAGCAGAATTACACATTAATTCTGTGACAAGATGCAATAAGTTTGGATACCAATTCTGCTAGAAGCTGCTAACATTGAGTTCTCCTTTAAATGTGAGAATGTACAAAAAACAGATAAGGTTGATGCGTAAGTTCGTAGCGTTTTTTCCTAAGTTTAATAAAGAGACTTCAGTTATCAATGATATATTCTGCTTCACTATTCATAACAGTCTACTAATGCTGGGATAACTTTTTGAGTCTGCGACTGTAGAAATGACGTGGTTTTGAGGTGAAGAACTCGTCGAGGCATGTTGAGAGCACATTTTCGTGCGGAAAGTAAGTTCCTTGAAGGCTGTTGTTTGAAAAAATTGAAAATCTGAGGGGGGAATATCAGGTGAATAAGGCGGTTGTGGAACGACTTCCCAACTCAAATCCTGTAGAGTGTTTCTGGTCAGTCTACAAGAATGCGGGCGGGCTTTATTGTGGAGCAACATCACTTTAAGCAGTCTTCCTGGTCGTTCTTCTTGGACGGCGTCTGCGAGACGTCTCAGTTGTTGACAATAAGTGTCGGTAGTGATGGTGTCACATCGGGGAAGCAATTCGTAGTTCACTATACCGTCGATGATCCACCAGACGCCTAACATTACCTTTTGTGGATGCGAAGAGTTGCTGCTTTGTTTGGGCTCAACCATTCCTTTCTTTTCCTTACGATAGCACAAAGTTACAATTTGTCGTCACCAGTAACATTAATGGATACGAATGGGCATTTATGGGAGCGAGCAGAGATGCAGTTATGGCAACCCGCTGATTTTTGTGATTTTGGCTTAGAGCACATGGTCCCCATACACTGGAGTTAGCTCGTTAGTTTGTTATTTGGTTGCGTGTTCCATTGATCAATCGCACGGTACGGTAGCCGCTATGATGTGGAACGTGTCAAGTGCACAAGAAATGCGCGTATGAAACAATATATATATATTAGAGTGTTAAAGATTAATATTTCTATTATTTACCCCATTCTCTTAAACGGCACAACATCCATATACTACACAGGGTGGTCCATTGATAGTGACCGGGCCAAATATCTAAAGAAATAAGCATCAAACGAAAAAACTACAAAGTACGAAACTTGTCTAGCTTGAAGGGAGAATCCAGATGGCGCTATGCTTGGCCCGCTATATGGCGCTGCCATAGGTCAGACGGATATCAACTGCGTTTTTTAAAATAGGAACCCCCATTTTTTATTACATATTCGTGTAGTACGTAAAGAAATGTGAATGTTTTAGTCAGACCACTTTTTTCGCTTTGTGCTAGATGGCGCTGTAACAGTCACAAACGTATAAGTACGTGGTATCACGTGACATTCCACCAGTGCGGACGGTATTTGCTTCGTGATACATTACCCGTGTTAAAATGGACCGTTTACCAATTGCGGAAAAGCTAGATATCGTGTTAATGTATGGCTATTGTGATCAAAATGCCCAACGGGCATGTGCTATGTACGCTGTCGCGGCTAATCGGCACATCAGTAGCAGATAAATTGCGCGAGAATCGGGAATCTCAAAAACGTCGGTGTTGAGAATGCTACATCAACATCGATTGCACCCGTACCATATTTCTATGCACCAGGAATTGCATGGCGACGACTTTGAACGTCGTGTACAGTTTGCCACTGGGCACAAGAGAAATTACGGGACGATGACAGATTTTTTGCACGCGTTCTATTTAGCGACGAAGCGTCATTCACCAACAGCGGTAACGTAAACCGGCATAATATGCACTATTGGACAACGCAAAATCCACGATGGCTGCGACGAGTGGAACATCAGCGACCTTGGCGGGTTAATGTATGGTGCGGCATTATGGGAGGAAGGATAATTGGCCCCCATTTTATCGATGGCAATGGCAATCTAAATGGTGCAATGTATGCTGATTTCTGACGTAATGTTCTACCGATGTTACTTCAAGATGTTTCACTGCATGACAGAATGGTGACGTACTTCCAAAATGATGGATATCTGGCACATAGCACGCGTGCGGCTGAAGCGGTACTGAGTAGCACTTTTCATGACAGGTGGATTGGTCGTCGAAGTATCATACCATGGCCCGCACGTTCACCGGATCTGACGTCCCCGGATATCTTTCTGTGGGGAAAGTTGAAGGGTATTTGCTATCGTGATCCACCGACAACGCCTGACAACATGCGTCAGCGCAATTTCAATGCATGTGCGAACATTACGGAAGGCGAACTACTCGCTGTTGAGAGGAATGTCGCTACACGTATTGCCAAATTCATTGAGGTTGACGGACATAATTTTGAGCATTTATTGCATTAGTATGGTATTTACAGGTAATCACGCTGTTACAACATGCGCTCTCAGAAATGATAAGTTCACGAAGGTACATGTATCACATTGGAACAACCGAAATAAAATTTTCAAATGTACCTGCGTTCTGTATTTTAATTTAAAAAACCTACCTGTTACCAACTGTTTGTCTAAAATTGTGAGCCATGTGTTTGTGACTATCACAAAGTGAAAAAACATACAACATACTGGCACATACACGCCACAAGACTTACCTCGACGGTGGAGGGTCACATATCGACTCCATTTCTGCAATCTACAGCACTCGAAAGTGACAAGTGTGGTCTTTCAGGCAGGTGGCTAATATTTTGTCTAGTGAGATTCCAGGCTACGCTACCAATCGACATTAACACGTAAAATCAGTGGTAGGGAAAATAAGTGGAAGTATTACAGTTCTTGGAAGGGCACTGGAAAAGTGCAGTAAACTTGTAAAGAAAACTGCATACAGGACGGTAGTGCGTCCTCTTCGAGATTTCTGTTCCACCGTTCGGAGCCCTAACCATGCATGACAGAACGAATCGAACGAATTCTTAGACGCGCTGCTACAAGGTCCAATCACATTAATGACACCACCGCCTATGTTCGACGTCAACGTGCAATAACCATTCGCAGACAACCGGTGGCAGCACTACCAATAGGGCGTGTATGAACGTGGCGTGGGGACGCGAAACCCGTCCGGTCGATGTCGTGTTGCTGAAAAGGAGCGATTTATCTGACCTCCGAAAGAGCATTATCATTGTCTTTCGGGCCAATGGTGGAAGCATTTTCGAAACGGTGAACTTTGTAAACTGTTCGCGTGCTGCTGTAGTTAAAGTATACATTGCATGGCAAAATGACGCTGTGGTGCACCACGGACCATATATGACTTGGGTGAACGATGGTTGCAGAGATACACTGAAGAGCCAAAGAAACTGGTACACCTGCCTAATATCGTGTAGGATCGCTGCGAGCACGCAGAAGTGCCACAACACGACGTGGCATGGACTCGACTAATGTCTGAAGCGCCGGCCGATGTGACCTAGCCGGCCGGGGTGGCCGAGCGGTTCTAGGCGCTACAGTCTGGAACCGCGCGACCGCTACGGTCGCAGGTTCGAATCCTTCCTCGGGCATGGATGTGTGTGATGTCCTTAGGTTAGTGAGGTTTAAGTAGTTCTAAGTTCTAGGAGACTGATGACCTTAGAAGCTAAGTCCCATTGCGCTCAGAGCCATTTTTTGATGTGGCCGAGCGGTTCTAGGAGCTTCAGTCCGGAACCGCGCTGCTGCTACAGTCGCAGGTTCGAATCCTGCCTCGGCTATGGATGTGTGTGATGTCCTTAGGTTAGTTAGGTTTAAGTAGTTCTAAGTCTAGGCGACTGATGACCTCAGATGTTAAGTCCCATAGTGCTTAGAGCCGTTTTAACCATTTGAATGTCTGAAGTAGTGCTGGAGGGAATTGACACCATGAATCCCGCAGGGCCGTCCATAAATCCGTAAGAAAACGAGGGGGTGGAAGATCTCTTCTAAACAGCACGGAGCAAGGCATCGGAGGTGAGGGTATCTTCTGGAGTGCCCCAGGGAAGTGTGGTAGGTCCGCTGTTGTTTTCTGTCTACATAAATGATCTTTTGGATAGGGTGGATAGCAATGTGCGGCTGTTTGCTGATGATGCTGTGGTGTACGGGAAGGTGTCGTCGTTGGGTGACTGTAGGAGGATACAAGATAACTTGGACAGGATTTGTGATTGGTGTAAAGAATGACAGCTAACTCTAAATATAGATAAATGTAAATTAATGCAGATGAATAGGAAAAAGAATCCTGTAATGTCTGAATACTCTATTAGTAGTGTAGCGCTTGACACAGTCACATCGATTGAATATTTGGGCGTAACATTGCACAACGATATGAAGTGGGACAAGCATGTAATGGCAGTTGTGGGGAAGGCGGATAGTCGTCTTCGGTTCATTGGTAGAATTTTGGGAAGATGTGGTTCATCTGTAAAGGAGACCGCTTATAAAACACTGATACGACTTATTCTTGAGTACTGCTCGAGCGTTTGGGACCCCTATCAGGTCGGATTGAGGGAGGACATAGAAGCAATTCAGAGGTGGGCTGCTAGATTTGTTACTGGTAGGTTTGATCATCACGCGAGTGTTACGGAAATGCTTGAGGAACTCGGGTGGGAGTCTCTAGAGGAATGGAGGCGCTCTTTTCATGAATCGCAACTGAGGAAATTTAGAGAACCAGCATTTGAGGCTGACTGCAGTACAATTTTACTGCTACCAACTTACATTTCGCAGAAATACCACAAAGATAAGAGAGATTAGGGCTCGTACAGAGGCATATAGGCAGTCATTTTTCCCTCGTCCTGTTTGGGAGTGGAACAGGGAGAGAAGATGCTAGTTGTGGTACGAGGTACCCTCCGCCACGCACCGTATGGTGGATTGCGGAGTATGTATGTAGATGTAGATGTAGAGGTACGCTCAATAACGTTCATGTTTGCGGTGTTTGGTGGCCAACGGAAGTGTTTGAACTCAGAGGAGTGTTCTTCGATCCATTCTGTAGCAATTCTTGACTTGTGGGGTTCGCATTATCCTGCTGGATTTGCACACGTCCGTCGGAAAGCACAATGGATGCAGGTGATCAGAGGGATGCTCACGTATGTGTCACCTGCCAGAGTCGTATCTAGAAGTATCGAGGATCCCATATCATTCCAACTGCACACGCAACACACCATTACAGATCCTCCACCAGCTTGTATAGTCCCCTACTGATATGCAGGGTCCATGCATTAATGAGGTTGCCTCCATCCGCTCGATACAATTTGATACGAGACTCGTCAGACCAGGCAACATGTTTCCAGACATCAACAGTCCACTGTCGGTGTTGACGGGCCCAGGCGAGGCGTAAAGCGTATGTGTCAAGCAGCCATCAAGAGCTCACGAGGGCGCCTTCAGCTCCAAAAGCCCTTGTCGATGATGTTTCGTTGAATGGTTCGCACGCTGACATTTGTTAGTGGCCCAGCATTGAAATCTGCAGCAATTTGCAGAAGGGCTGCACTTCTCTCACATTGAACGATTCTCTTCAGTCGTCGTTGGTCCCGTTCTTGCAGGATCTTTTTCCAGCCGCAGCGATGTCGGAGATTTGATGTTTTACCGGATCCACGATACACTCGTGAAATGGTCGTACGGGAAAATCCACACTTCCTCGCTACCTCGGCTACCTCGGGTACGCTGTGTCCCATCGCTCGTGGGCCGACTGTAACACCACGTTCAAACTCATTTAAGTTTTGATAACCTGCCATTGTAGCAGCAGTAAGCGATCTAACAACTGCGCCAGACACTTATTGTCTTATAGAGGCGTTGCCGACCGCAACGCCGTATTCTGGCTGTTTACATTTCTCTGTATTTGAATACGCACGCCTATACCAGTTTCTTTGGCGCTTCAGTGTATGTACGGGCGAATAGACGTGCAACTGTTCAGTAACTGACTGCCAGACGAACCAAGGGGCTAAAAAAATGTCTGCTCAACGACTGTTCGGCGAACGTTGCTCCATACGGACCACCGCATCAGACGCTTGGTTTATGCACCCATGCTCACTGCTGTTCATAAGCGACGAAGGCTGGTATTTGGGCGCCTGTGCTGAAACACGTTTTATGTTCCGTCGGACAGATGGCCGTTGGTGTGTACGGCGTGGAGCGTCTGGAAGCAAACACTCGTCGTAGAACTGGGACTGTATCTCAATATGGAAGGCATAGGGGACCAAATACCAAGAGTCAGATTTTGAAAGAACTTTGGAGAATTTTTTGTCAAACGAAATAAAAGGGATAGATAACATTCCAGCAGAATTTTAATACCATTGTGGGATTTGGCCACCAAACGATCATCAGCCTAGTAAGCGCACAGGATCGTTGAGGCTGGACACAAATCGTCTTACTTTTGCAAGAACAGCATTCTCACAATCGCGAAAACAGCAAAGCAAGAACTTTTGCGAAATCTGCTTTGGAGAGTATGATTCAAGTAACTGACAATAATAATATATACGAGAGCTATTCATAAAGTAACCCCCGCTTTTTTTTTTAATGTGAATAAAGTTACAGACTTTGTCTTACAATGGTGTGAAAGTACACACTTTAACTTATCTTTCCACATTGTTTCCAGGCACAGTGAGACGTTTGTGGCAGCGTCTGACGAGCTTTGAAATTCCGCAATCGTAGAATTCTGCCGCCTGCACCCATCTGGCATTGAATTTCCAGTAATCCAAATCTTCGGTAATCACTTTTTACAGAAATCCTGTCGTCAACTAAAGAAATCAGATCCGCATTCAAAATACTCGGTCGACCACTTTTCTCTTCGTCGTGGGCACTGGTTCGCTCATTTTTACCTATTTGGCACGACTGTCTTACTCCAGCTTTATTTGTGCTCCCGGAGATTTATGCCAGATGGGTGCAGGCGGCAAGAATTGTACTATTGCGCTACGAAAAATATCTCAGTGTGATTGGAAATAGTAAGCGTGTACTTTTACACAACTGCAAGACAAATTCTGTAACTTCATTCACATTCAGAATGAGATTTTCACTCTGCAGCGGAGTGTGCGCTGATATGAAACTTCCTGGAAGATTAAAACTGTGTGCCGGACCGAGACTCGAACTCGGTACCTTTGCCTTTCGCGGGCAAGTGCTCTACCAACCGAGTTACCCAAGCACGACTCACGCCCCGTCCTCACAGCCTTACTTCTGCCAGTACCTCGTCTCCTACCTTCCAAACTTTACAGAAGCTTTTCTACGAGGTACTGGCAGAAGTAAGTCTGTGAGGACGGGGCGTGAGTCGTGCTTGGGTAGCTCAGTTCAAATGGTTCAAATGGCTCTGAGCACTATGGGACTCAACATCTGAGGTCATCAGTCCCCTAGAACTTAGAACTACTTAAACCTAACTAACCTAAGGACATCACACACATCCATGTCCGAGGCAGGATTCGAACCTGCGACCGTAGCGCTCACGCGGTTCCAAACTGAAGCGCTTAGAACCGCACAGCCACACCGGCCGGCGGTAGCTCAGTTGGTAGAGCACTTGCCCGTGAAAGGCAAAGGTCCCGAGTTCGAGTCTCGGTCCGGCACACAGTTGTAATCTGCAAGGAAGTTTCATTCACATTGTTTAAAAACTAAACGGAGTTTATGAATAGCTCATTGACGGAAAGAAATCGCAACACCAAGAAGGAGTTGTGAGACATAAAAGAAAGTTCATTGGCGTGTTTCTACATCTGAAAGATGACACCTATTAAAATTTCGTTAGGGGTGCCGCAATGACGACGCAAATCAAGTTTGCTTTAGATACACGCTGTAACGGTCGTGAGCGCTTGTTGCATTTGAGATTGGACGCAGTGCGTTGACGTTCGTCAGAATACCATTAAGGCGACAAAGAAGCCACTATCAACAGCACAGTTAGTTTGAACAAGGTCGTGTACTTTTTTTAATAATAGGGCTACAAGAAGCTGGATATGCATTCTGCGATGTTGCACAAAGACGTGGCAGGTATGTAGGCATTGTACATTATTGCTAGCAGCGGTGATCACGAAAGTGTACGCTCCTGCGAAGATCAGGCTCCGGATGGCTACGTGGCGCTACCGAGAAGGGAGACCATCGTGTTCGGTGGACGGCTATGGCGCATCGTACTGCATCTGCAACAGCAACGTGAGCAGCCGTTGGCACCACAGTGACACAACGAACTGTTAAAAATCGCTTAATTCAAGGACAGCTCCGAGCCAGACGCCCTGACCCCAAACCACCACCACTGGTGAGTTAAGAGGTGTCAAGCGAGAGCTTATTGGAGGGCAGGGTGGAGGTCTGCTGTGTTTTGTGATGAAAGCTGGTCCTGCCTCGATGCCAGTGATGGTCGTGCGTTGTTTAGAAGAAGGCCAGTTGAGGGCGCACTATTGGTTGTATATCCAAAACTAACTTTTTCGGTCCTTTGAACTTACCTTTCATATTCGGGGCACCATCCTCTTAAGTTATCCATTGACAAATCAAGACGAGCAAAAACGTCTTTTAAAACACTAAACACATTTTGTGATTCAGTGTTGGGGGTCTCGTATAAGCCAATAAAGTCTTCGTTAATTATTAAGGAATCATCGACAGTACGAATACAAAATGACACTTGTTGGTGAATCGAAGAATCACTTGTTTCGTCAACCATAATAGCAAAATGTTCAGTCTTCTTGAATGAAGCCAATAACTTTCTCAACACAGACTTTCCTAGTAGGTCAATGATCTCGTTTTGAATATCGTGGGACGTCCACTTATACCCCGAACGCTCTAACCAATCTTTAAACTCAGCTATGTCATTCTTTCGGAATTCCAACAGTTGAAAAAAAATTGTGTTTACATCTTCGTGCCCTCTCATTGCTAGTCTTTGTCGGCATAGAAATTGCACGGTAGTAGAAACTGTCTCAAGAGCTAAACGGCTTTTCTTCATATCACTATCTAACCTGTTCATTCAATTGGGAGGCAACACTTCGGTTAGTGACAGAATTTAGTTTCAGAACACCTTCTTTATGCATAAGCGTATATTCATGAAGACGGAATTTTTACGAAGCCTTTTTCCAGTTAAGTGAAGAAAATTGTAATAGATTTTTAGCATCTGCCTCTTTGCAGGTTTTGCGAAGAACTTCATATTCTAGCCATGAATATTTGACCAACCAAGACTTCTGAAATGATCTTCCCTTACCGGATTGTCCAGGTTTTGGCTGTGAACGGTTCTCGCCTGAAGACGACGAAGCAATTGACGACACAATAATTGTTGGTGGTTGACTTTCAGTAGCATCAACTTCCAAGCGCGCCTTTTTGGTAAGAAATGTATCCATTGCAAACTTAACACTTTCGAGACGAGCGACGTAGCTTCTACGTCGGCCCGACAGTACCCCAAAAACACAATCGACGTAGCTCCTACGTCGACCGATTATCAGCGATGTTAACGACTCCCAGCGCATGACTTTCATATTCAGTAGGTATAAAAGTACTCTCTGGTTATCCTAGTACCAAGAAAAAATTATAGATGGCAGCATATGTCACTGTTGGAGGTGATACAGGAGTATATTTTGAGTCATTTGCTTTGCCGCGTTCACACTCGACTTCAACAGGCGCGCGGCAGTTCGAAACTTTAGATTGTTGTCGGCTGATGGCTTTGCGCTTTATTTTCGTCATGGGCTTGCGAGATGAAGAAATAGAGTTTTTATTGAACAATAGTGTAAATGACAGTAAATTCATACATTTTGTACAAAACGTCGCGAAATACAAGCAAATACACTCCTGGAAATTGAAATAAGAACACCGTGAATTCATTGTCCCAGGAAGGGGAAACTTTATTGACACATTCCTGGGGTCAGATACATCACATGATCACACTGACAGAACCACAGGCACATAGACACAGGCAACAGAGCATGCACAATGTCGGCACTAGTACAGTGTATATCCACCTTTCGCAGCAATGCAGGCTGTTATTCTCCCATGGAGACGATCGTAGAGATGCTGGATGTAGTCCTGTGGAACGGCTTGCCATGCCATTTCCACCTGGCGCCTCAGTTGGACCAGCGTTCGTGCTGGACGTGCAGACCGCGTGAGACGACGCTTCATCCAGTCCCAAACATGCTCAATGGGGGACAGATCCGGAGATCTTGCTGGCCAGGGTAGTTGACTTACACCTTCTAGAGCACGTTGGGTGGCACGGGATACATGCGGACGTGCATTGTCCTGTTGGAACAGCAAGTTCCCTTGCCGGTCTAGGAATGGTAGAACGATGGGTTCGATGACGGTTTGGATGTACCGTGCACTATTCAGTGTCTCCTCGACGATCACCAGTGGTGTACGGCCAGTGTAGGAGATCGCTCCCCACACCATGATGCAGGGTGTTGGCCCTGTGTGCCTCGGTCGTATGCAGTCCTGATTGTGGCGCTCACCTGCACGGCGCCAAACACGCATACGACCATCATTGGCACCAAGGCAGAAGCGACTCTCATCGCTGAAGACGACACGTCTCCATTCGTCCCTCCATTCACGCCTGTCGCGACACCACTGGAGGCGGGCTGCACGATGTTGGGGCGTGAGCGGAAGACGGCCTAACGGTGTGCAGGACCGTAGCCCAGCTTCATGGAGACGGTTGCGAATGGTCCTCGCCGATACCCCAGGAGCAACAGTGTCCCTAATTTGCTGGGAAGTGGCGGTGCGGTCCCCTACGGCACTGCGTAGGATCCTACGGTCTTGGCGTGCATCCGTGCGTCGCTGCGGTCCGGTCCCAGGTCGACGGGCACGTGCACCTTCCGCCGACCACTGGCGACAACATCGATGTACTGTGGAGACCTCACGCCCCACGTGTTGAGCAATTCGGCGGTACGTCCACCCGGCCTCCCGCATGCCCACTATACGCCCTCGCTCAAAGTCCGTCAACTGCACATACGGTTCACGTCCACGCTGTCGCGGCATGCTACCAGTGTTAAAGACTGCAATGGAGCTCCGTATGCCGCGGCAAACTGGCTGACACTGACGGCGGCGGTGCACAAATGCTGCGCAGCTACCGCCATTCGACGGCCTACACCGCGGTTCCTGGTGTGTCCGCTGTGCCGTGCGTGTGATCATTGCTTGTACAGCCCTCTCGCAGTGTCCGGAGCAAGTGTGGTGGGTCTGACACACCGGTGTCAATGTGTTCTTTTTTCCATTTCCAGGAGTGTATCTGGTTATACATTACAGAGTTAGCAGAGAACTTGGTTCACAAAGGTGGCCTCTTAGACTCATGCACTTATCAGAATAGTTCACCCATCAACAGACTAAGCGGAAGACATTTTCCAAAATTAATTCCACCCACAAATTTGTCTAAGTGGCCTCAGAGAAGGTGCAAAGTATGCGCAGAAACAAGCAAGGCTAGATATGGTAAAGTTTCAAGGAAAGACACGCGATATTATTGTGAAACCTGTGACGTAGGGCTTTGTTTTCCAAAATGTTTCGAAATATTTCATAGAAAAGCAAATGTAACTGTGTGATTATTAATAAAAAAAAAAGTTCTTATTTCAACAGTTATTCATTTAAAACTAACAACTTCAATCCTATGTAACTTAGAGGTCCTAAAACTTTAAAAAAAATTTTTTTTCACTGTGAAAACAGCATAGTCTCAAAATAATATACAACCCTTGCCACTAACGTAAATGTTTATTTCTTTGCAGTACTCTGAAGGGAATGGACGTAGTTTTTAAATGCAAAAGAGCAATGTATTTTCTGTGGTATAGAATTGCTGTAGAAAATTCAGAAAAAACTGTGAAATCGCTCAGTACCAGCCGGTTAAGCGTCCACACTCGCGCTCAGTCCTCAAAGTGTTAATTCACAATATACTAAGAAACTAAATTAAACGAATAAAATATAGTCATATAAAATAATCCACTAGACACAAAAGTCGGAACAATAAACACGTCTGCAGCGTGCACTGAACGAAACTATCCACACTGAATGACTGCGACAGCAGCGTGGACTTTATATGGCCGCGGTGTCGTAATGTTTCGAAGCGTCAAGGTAGAGGGTTCCAGGCGCTTCTGCTCCAGTCCTGATGTCGCCACGGCCGCAGTACCGGCCCGCCGGCGCCAGACTTTACCCGAAGGTTCGCGCACCGGGACAAATTCTAAGTGTGCCCGCAGCATCGTAACACCATCGTGATTCACAACACTCGTTTTCAGTTAACCTGCTTACTACCATAATAATTGTTTTAACTCATTACTGAAAGTATTTTAAAAGGTAACTATCGTCAAACAAGGAAAATAAAAAATTCCAGCATAATTGACAGGAATGGGGGAAAGAAATACAGTAGAAGAAGAATGGGTAGGTCTGAGGGATGAAGTAATGAAGGCAGCAGAGGATCAAGTAGGTAAAAAGACGAGGGCTAGTAGAAATCCTTGGGTAACAGAAGAAATATTGAATTTAATTGATGAAAGGAGAAAATATAAAAATGCAGTAAATGAAGTAGGCGAAAAGGAATACAAACGACTCAAAAATGAGATCGACAGGAAGTGCAAAATGGCTAAGCAGGGATGGCTAGAGGACAAATGTAAGGATGTAGAGGCTTATCTCACTAGGGGTAAGATAGATACTGCCTACAGGAAAGTTAAAGAGACCTTTGGAGAAAAGAGAGCCACTTGTATGAATATCAAGAGCTCAGATGGAAACCCAGTTCTAAGCAATGAAGGGAAAGCAGAAAGGTGGAAGGAGTGTATAGAGGATCTGTACAAGGGCGATGTACTTGAGGACAATACCATGGAAATGGAAGAGGATGTAGATGAAGATGAAATGGGAGATACGATACTGCGTGAAGAGTTTGACAGAGCACTGAAAGACCTGAGTCGAAACAAGGCCCTGGGAATACACAACATTCCATTAGAATTACTGACGGCCCTGGGAAAGACAGTCCTGACGAAACTCTACCATCTGGTGAGCAAGATGTACGGGACAGGCGAAATACCCTCAGACTTCAAGAAGAATATAATAATTCCAATTCCAAAGAAAGCAGGTGTTGACAGATGTGAAAATTACCGAACTATCAGTTTAATAAGCCACAGCTGCAAAATACTAACGCGAATTCTTTACAGACGAATGGAAAAACTGGTAGAAGCCGACCTCGGGATAGATCAGTTTGGATTCCGTAGAAATGTTGGAACACGTGAGGCAATACTGACCTTACGACTTATCTTAGAAGAAAGATTAAGGAAAGGCAAACCTACGTTTCTAGCATTTGTAGACTTAGAGAAAGCTTTTGATAATGTTAACTGGAATACTCTCTTGCAAATTCTAAAGGTGGCAGGGGTAAAATACAGGGAGCGAAAGGCTATTTACAATTTGTACAGAGACCAGATGGCAGTTATAAGAGTCGAGGGGCATGAAAGGGAAGCAGTGGTTGGGAAGGGAGTGAGACCGGGTTGTAGCCTGTCCCCGATGTTATTCAATCTGTATATTGAGCAAGCAGTAAAGGAAACAAAAGAAATATTCGGAGTAGGTTTTAAAATCCATAGAGAAGAAATAAAAACTTTGAGGTTCGCCGATGACATTGTAATTTTGTCAGAGACAGCAAAGGACTTGGAAGAGCAGTTGAACGGAATGGACAGTGTCTTGAAAGGAGGATATAAGATGAACATCAACAAAAGAAAACGTGGATAATGGAATGTAGTCGAATTAAGTCGGGTGATGCTGAGGGAATTAGATTAGGAAATGAGACACGTAAAGTAGTAAAGGAGTTTTGCTATTTGGGGAGCAAAATAACTGATGATGGTCGAAGTAGAGGGGATATAAAATGTAGACTGGCAATGGCAAGGAAAGCGTTTCTGAAGAAGAGAAATTTGTTAACATCGAGTATAGATTTAAGTGTCAGGAAGTCGTTCCTGAAAGTATTTGTATGGAGTGTAGCTCTATGTAGAAGTGAAACATGGACGAGAAATAGTTTGGACAAGAAGAGAATAGAAGCTTTCGAAATGTGGTGTTACAGAAGAATGCTGAAGATTAGATGGGTAGATCACATAACCAATGAGGAAGTATTGAGTAGAATTGGGGAGAAGAGGAGTTTGTGGCACAACTTGACAAGAAGAAATGACCGGTTGGTAGGACATATTCTGAGGCATCAAGGGATCACAAATTTAGCATTGTAGGGCAGCGTGGAGGGTAAAAATCGTAGAGGGAGACCAAGAGATGAATACACTAAGCAGATTCAGAAGGATGTAGGCTGCAGTAGGTACTGGGAGATGAAGAAGCTTGCACAGGATAGAGTAGCATGGAGAGCTGCATCAAACCAGCTTCAGGACTGAAGACCACAACAACAACAACATAATTTTGTGATGTTACAGAGCATAATATAACTAATTATTTTCTTAAATTATTGGGGAGGGGGGGGGGCTCCGCCGCCCCAAAGGAATTGTTGAGGGGGCTCGGGCCCCCTCAGGCCCCATGGAATCGGCGCCTGTGCGTGGCTGTAGAAACGACGTGGTTTTGTGGCGTGGAACTCGGTGAGACATGTTCTGATCGCATTTTCGTCTGGAAAGGAAGTTCCTTGAAGATCGTTCGACAGAAAGACTAAAATCTGAAAATCTGAGGGCCCAAGATTAGGCGAGTAAGTTTGGTGCGGAATGATTTCCCACTAGTATAGTGCGTTTTGTCAGGCCAGCAGAATGTGGGCGGGCGTTATCATGGAGTAGCGTAACGTCACACAGCCTTCCTGGTCGCTTTTCTTGGATTACGTCTGTAGTGTCTCAGTTGACAATAAATGTCACCAGTAATGGTTACACCTAGTGGAAGCAATTCGTAGTACAACACATCATCGCTGTCCCACCAGATGCATAGCACTATTTTTTGTGGATGCGCGCAGGTCTTTATATGGAAAGTTGCTTCTTTGTGGCCGGCCTCGGTGGCCGAGAGGTTCTAGGCGCTTCAGTCTGGAACCGCGCGACTGCCACGGCCGCAGGTTCGAATCCTACCTCGGGCATGGATGTGTGTGATGTCTTTAGGTTAGTTAGGTTTAAGTAGTTCTAAGTTCTAGGCGACTGATGAGCTCAGCTGTTAAGTCCCATAGTGCTCAGAGCCATTTGCTGCTTTGTTTGAGCTAACCATTCCTTTCTTTTCATTATGTTAGCATAATGACACATTTTCTCGTCGCCTATAACAATACACGAACCAACTGATGACGGGCCAGCAGATGTGCACATATGGCCACCCACTGATTTTTGTGATTTTCGCTTAAAGCATGTGGTACCTACACACCCAGCGTTTGAAGCTTCCTCATTGCATGCAAATGTCGCACAATGGTGGAATGATCACAGTTTATCGGATTTACCAATTCTCGAGTACACTGACGTGCATCGTTGTAGATTAATGGGTTGATCTTATTGAACGTGGAGAGTCACTAATGTCAAAACGATCCTTCTTAAAACTAGAAAACAGTTTTCTTGCCGTGGTCTGTCCAACGGCATTATCCCCAAACATGGTGCAAATGTTTCTGGCTGTCTCCGCTGTCGTCATCCCTCTATTGAACTCTGAAAAGTTCCAACTTCTTCACTTGACATTCCAATTTATAGCGTCCGTAACTCACTATCTCTAAACGACAAAATGTAAACTAAAGTAGCTGCAGTGAACTGCAAATACAATATGGCAATCGATAAATAAACCAATAGCTACTGAAATACCAGCATGCAATACAAAAATACTACGAACTTATGCACCAACCTAATATTTTGAGCCGGCCGTAGTGGCCGAGCGGTTCTAGGCGCTACAGTCTGGAACCGCGCAACCGCTACGGTGGCAGGTTCGAATCCTGCCTCAGGCATGGATGTATGTGATGTCAGGTTAGTTAGGTTTAAGTAGTTCTAAGTTCTAGGCGACTGATGACCTCAGAATTTAAGTCCCATAGTGCTCAGAGCCATTTGAACCATTTTTTTTAAATATTTTGAGCACTATTTAGTTTTTATGTTTATGTTTTTATTTATTGTAATATTTAGCGTAACTTTGCTTCCTGTGTATATTATTCACCCTTCCATAGTGAAACACAATTTTACATTAATTCAGTACATGTTCTGTAATTGACATTTTATTTACGTTACATCGTTCCATATTTTTGCGATTCACTCGCTATCTGGATCTACGGAACACAAAATAAATAAACAAACAATAAGTTTGCGTTACTTGATTTGACTTATGAATATGAGACACGGGCTTCCGACGCTAAAACCTAATAAACGAATGACATAAGGAGAGGAACGGAGACATGCATGTTGGAATTAAATAGGTAAGATAGGAAACAAACAAACCGATTTGGACAGAGAGTGGAGTGGAAGATGTAATTGTGGCCATAATGAAAATGAAAGGGTACCCTGGCATATAAGCTTGGTGAATGAAATGTCAATGAAACAAGGAAATAGTCTGGTGAATTCCAAGAGATATTCTTCAAAAACCTGCTGGAGCAACACGGATACGTACATCTGAACACTGTAATGAATGGGAAAGACTGAGAGATACCATACTTTTACTCCGGATTTCAAATGGCTGATGATGGTGATGAGAATGATGATGACGACTCTGCAAAGCCAGTTATTGAAGCATTTCCACTAGAGTGCCTGAGCTGTCGTTGGAGATTTAAAGTTCAACAATGCCGTACTATTTTGACAAGAAACAACCAGCCTTCTGATTTCTATTAGTCAGTTAAAATTGTTTTCTGGACCTTGTTAATTAACCTAAATAAATAATATATCTTGTTTTTCGATAGTAAAATATTTCGGCGACTCTTTCTGCTTTTACTGGATCGTTTTACCGGAATGCGAGAAATATCACTGCTATCGTGTAATTTCCAGACCTTTCACTGAGTATATTTCCGTTCTCCACATTAGTTACCCGTTCGTAAACGGCCACAAACAACAAAAACTGATACTATACTAGTTCGCCATGTGAGCAGCAGATGGTAGTTTTGTGAAAGCAGTGATGTTTTTTTTTTTTTTAAATTACAGTTTCTGTCCTGTAATGTTGTTATGAACCGCCGCGCGTGATTAACCGAGCGGTCCAGGGCGCTGCAGTCATGGAGTCCTCCCTCTGGCATGGGTGTGTGTGTTTGTCCTTAGGGTAATTTACGTTAAGTAGTGTGTAAGTTTAGGGACTGATGACCTAAGCAGTTAAGTCCCATAAGATTTCACACAAATTTTGAACATTTTTTGTTATGAACGGAAACGCAAAAACTGCAAAGTAACGTATGCCAAGTTTAGTAGTACTTGCGGTGACTTGGATAACTCCAACTCTTCGTAAGGATGTTACTTGATGCTTGTGTCACCTATAAAATCATAACAATGGAATTGCGTCAACTGTGCGTGTCATTGTCGTCTAATTTTGAGAATGGAAATGATGTCGAGTAAGTTATTTTTCACCATGAGAAAAGATGTAATATATTCAGTCCAATATGACATTATTTACTTTTTGGGACTACATTTTCTCGCAGTTTCAGTTACAGAAGGAACCCGTACGTTGCATATCACGCACTGCCCTTTGAAGATTTGTGACCAGTGATTAAATATCGTGATTAAGAGTTTCGGTGAATTAACAGATCATCTCGGAGGTATTACCTATTACTGTTTTAAGAGCTAAAATATTTCTTTCCTTCTTCACTAATGAGTCACCTTCCTAAACAGGAGTTGTGACATTTGAAAGAATTAGCCCACTTTAAATGTCGACATCATCAGTATTTTCGTGATCAGTTTTCATACGAATCTCAGGACAATTCCTTTCGCTCCACTTACCGCACTGGTACAGGAAATGCAGTATCCGTAAATTAATTCTGGAATAATTGTTGGATGTAATAGCGAAAAATTTCACGGGAAACTTTTCAGTTTGATGGGAAGCATAAATCGCCCGGCACTACCTGTGAAAATGACAGCAGCAAATATAATCATTCGCTTTAATATTTCGTAGTCGCTTACGAAACTGTTCACAGAAGTTTATAACTCACATGTCGTGAAATAGGGCATTAAGTTATCGAGTTCGTCGTAGATGCTATGAGATTCTGAGAAAGTTGCAAAATATGCACCCATTTATTCTTTTTTTTTGTTTGAAAACAAGTTTAGCCTATTAACAGAGATTTTTATTGATGATAGCAGAGAAAATGTTAGAAAATTCTCCGAAATCTCTTTGTTATTATCTTCAATTTATTTACGTCACTAGCGAACACTGAAATCCTCTGAATCGGTTATTTGAAACTGTATCGTGAATAAATAAACACGTTTTTGTCCACCACAGCAGCTAATATTTTATTCCACCATCGGTTACAATCATGTCATGATTATTTTCCGGAGGCGAGCTTGTGTCGCAGTATTGTATGTTGTCAAACGTACTGGTGTCAAACACAGTTCATTTCAAAACCTCAGTAACTAATAATTATAAAATATTACTTATGGAACATAAATAAGCGATGTCACGGCTATATTTCACCATAAATCCGGGCCCAAGGGAGAATGAGTGGGGGCTGTGCTAGCGCCTTTTGCGGATAATCAAGGAACTAGTTTGGGATCGTCGCAGATATAGCGCCTCTTCCGGAATATATATTAACTAAATGGGATTTTATGGTATATCATTTGTCAAAAAATGCGGTAACTCTGTGATATGCAGTGAGACATTGTTACTTGGTTTATATCATACGGTTTTTTTCATAATTTGTAGTGGTTTCCGAGGTGGTGGTTATGTTGTGACGTAAGAGCACAGCTTAAATTTATGAGATTGAAACGAGCAATGACCTTTACAATCATCATTGTTGCACATGCTGGCATAACTTTTGGAATGTGTAGCGATTTCCTAGGTGGTGGTTAGGTAGGGACCTAAATGCAAAACATAATTAAAGATAAATTTTGTTAGCAACCACGGAAAGTAAGAAGAGTTACAATATCGAAAAGATGGATAAAAAATTTATTTGCATATCCGCTCCAAGGACTGTCCACGACGTCCGGTCCGAGATTTTTGAAGAGCGAAGGGAGTAAACTCCACCCATGCAAGTCCAACGCATTGAAGGTCTCTGGGAGAGTGGCAGCACAGGACAGTAATAAGTGGGAGTTGTACAAGCTGCGCATTTGTCAAGCAGTGCTGACATTACACATGTGCTTACTGATTCGTCGTGGCAGTACAATCACTTCGTAATGGCTATTGTACAGACAGGTACTGTATTTTTAGATCACCATTGTTGGCTGTGGCCGGACACAAAATGTTCATTACATGGAATCGAGCAACTTAACAGATACAGATCTAGGGAGCCCTCGAATAGGACGTTGTGAACAAATAGCATCTTATTGTTGTTATGGTCCTCTGTTCGAAGACTGGTGTGATGTAGTTCTTCACACTAGTCTAACTGAGCAAATCTCTTTATATCTGCGTTACTACGGTATTGGAATCGACATCTACATACACACTCTGCAAACCACAGTGAAGTACATGGCAAAGGACATTTACCTTAGTATGTCGACATTGTATTTGGGCTTTTCTTCGTTTTCCGTTCACGTACACGGCATGGAGCGCGGGAAGAATGACTGGGTAAACGGCTCCGTTTGCAGTGTAATTAGTCTAGCCATGTCTTCTCGACCCATGTGGGAGCGATAAGTAAGGGGTAGTAGTAAATTCGTAGAGTCGTCGATTACAGTTTGTTCGGCTCGAGAAACTTTGTAATAAGGCTTTTGCGAGATAGTTTGTGTCAATCTTCAAGTGTCTGCCAGTTCATTTCTTTCAGCATTTTCATGACGCTCTCCCGTGGGTCAAACAAAGGGGTAATTCTTCCTTGAATATCACCTCTTAGTCCTATTTGGTACAGGTCTCACACACTTCACTAGTATTCTAGGATGGGTTGCACGACTGTTTTCCAGTTCCCCAGTATTCGACCAGTAAGAGGCAATCTGTTATCTGCCCCTTTGTTAGGTTCCATTACATATCCTTACAAACTGTTGCATCCAGGTACCGATTCCAGCTGTGACTCATTGATATTGTAGTCATAAGATACTGTGTTTCATAGTTTTGTGAAAAGCACGGTTTTACGTTTCTCAACATTTAAAGTAAGTTGCAATTTTTGCACCGCTTTGAAATCTTATCGAAATCCATTTTCATCTGTTTAATTGTGTGTCATGCCTTGGTGTCCCTCTACAATGTTTGCCGTCCATACGCCCTTCCTTTATAGAACTAGCCATTTCTTGATCCTCAGGATGTGCTCTGTCGCTTCTTTTAATCAATGTTTGCCAAGAATTTCGTTTTTCACCAAGTTGATTCAGTTCTTCCTCAGTAGTTATTTGATCCAGCATCTAGTCTTCAGCCATCTTCTCTAGCACCACATTTCAAAAGCTTTTCGTTTATTTTACTTGGCTACATTCCACAGAAATACCTGCAGGAAGTCGGAAGGACGACGCTTCAATCCCGCGTCCGTCCATCCTGATTTAGGTTTTCCGTGATTTCCCTAAATCACTCCAGGCAAATGCCGGGATGGTTCCTCTGAAAGGGCACGGCCGACTTCCTTCCCCATCCTTCCCTAATCCGATGAGACCGATGACCACGCTGTCTGGTCTCCTTCCCCAAACCAACCAACCAACCTGCAGGAAAAACATCATAACACCTAAATTTTTGTTTTATGTTAACAAACTTCTCTTTTTCAGAAAAAAATTGTCTTGCTATTGCCAGCCACATTGTCATTTAGCTGCCTAAGTGTCTCATTTCCTAATCAAAATTCTCACCATCATCTGATTTAATTAGACTACACTCCAGTCCATTCCATTACCTTTATTTTACTTTTGTTGATGTTTATCATCTAATCTCTTTTCGAGACACTGTCGATTCCATTCTACAGTTATTCCAAATTATATGCATAATGTTGTTCGTATTTATATATTATGCCACTGTTTATTTTCTTATAAGTCACGTAACAATGACATTTATCGAACGCAGTTCTGTCATTGGTACTGCCATCTTATGTAATCAGTCAGTGTCTCTTGTTGCCAATTGTAATTCTTATTTTGCATATTTTTCTTAAACTACAATTTTTGGCATTCTGTGTGGCAGGTGTTGTGATTTGTAGTTAAAGATATACTTCTCTACATTTCAGTATCATAGGTATGTATGTGACACATGACCATGACTTTTAATTGGTTCTGCGTGTCTGCTAAAGTTTGATCCAGATCCTACATCTGAGAACTTACTTGTACACTTTTATGCATTAATTGCAAAGAGAAAACAAGATTTTTTTTAAAATGTTGCATGAATAAATTCTTCCCCAGTAATTTTCATGTATCTAAGTCTTTGCCTACATTCTGAGAATTAAATTGTAAAAAAATGGGATAGTGGTTTGAAAGCCACACATGTTTACTTAATTATTAGATGCACGCAGAATCAGTTTAATGAGCAGAAGATAGGGAGATGAAGTGCATTACTTGGGCTTGGTTTGCCAGCTTCATTGAAGAATTATTGCAGAAAGAAATTAAAATTTAGTACTGTAGTGTGAATGAAAGCCTCCCCAGTAATTTTCAGACATCAAGGTCTGTGCCAGTATTCTAAGAAACAAATTTTTAAAAAATAAATAAAGCAAATCTTCTTTATTAAATTAATTAGCAAGACTGAAAGTTATTAAATTAATTTTTATACCTGTAGTGAATCATAAACGGACAATACATTCAGTGTTGGCAAAACTGTGAGCGCGCTCAAGGAAGACATCCAGAAAGGTGTCAACACTAGCCAGCAGACAACACATTTTAGTGTTTCTTCAGTTTGAACTTGTAATCCTGCCTTTGAAAAGCAGTATGCTACCTAGTACACCTTCCAAGCTTGCCTCACAACCAACTGAAAGTTTAAAGTAACATAAAATGTTTATCATTTCACATAATACTTTCAAACACTGTTCTTCTTCTTTTCTGGAAAACCCAACTCCCAAAGGTCTGCAGTGTATGATACTAGCACATAAGCCTTTTTCTCAGTTCAGTGTCCCTCTCATTATAGACAGATATTGACTCTGCTTCCTCAGGTTGGCATATAATAAGTTCCAGTACAAAAAATGGATACCAAACGTACTCGCTGTGGTCCCAGTGTAAGCTGATAGTGTGTGTAGTGTTACGTTAGAAAATAATGTGGTGGGAAATTAATGAACAATGTAGCACTAGTCATTTAGATTATTAAAGAACTTATTTACGAAACAGGTTTGTACACTAGGAATAAACCGAATAAAGTAGCACTGTTTAAAAGGAACTGGGCTTGTATTCAGAAGGATGGAGACACCAATCTCCATCCACCATCCTGATTTTGGTTTCCTGTGATGTGTCTAAATTGCTTAAGGTAGGCCTAATGCCAGGATGGTTCCTATTACATGGCTGTGGCCAGCTACCTGTCCCATCATTTTAGAGCTGGATCTTCAAGTTTGTAAATGCTAATATACATGAATGATTTTACTTTTTTTGTTCATAAGCTGTAGTAACATACATGTCCATTACCCTTGTAAAAATGATCCGTGTATATAATGACATAGAACTACTACTACTTTTAATACAGCTGGTATTACTACTACTACTACCACCAAATCGTTGTTTCAATTCGCAACTCAGGATTTGTTATGACTGCAGTCATTTTGAAATACTGTCTTGTGAAGGCAGACAACAATATGGATGTTGCAGTTTGCAACAGTTAATTACCCATGTGAAAATCAGTTGATATTGTTAATTGCCTTCTGCATGTCATCACTCATTATCTGCATGCATCCCATCATGAAAGAAATTGTTTGGAAGTATGCACAATATAACTTACATTTTAATTGGAGTGGAACATCTTGCTGCCCTTCAGAGATCAAGAAATACAAAAAGCCGAGGTTACAAAATTCCTGGGTGCTTATATAGACAGAAAATGTAACTGGTCAGCACACATTCTTCATCTTTATAAAACACCTAGCTCAGCAATATTTGCACTTCGGGTTATTGCTTCAGTGGCTGAAGTAGACACCATTAAGGCTTTGTACTTCGCCTATTTTCGTTCATTAATGTCATATGCTATTATATTCTGGGGCAAACAACCTCTCGCAAAGAAAATTTTCACTGCATAAAAAAAAAGCTGTTACAATAATGAGTGGTGTCCATCACGGGCACTCTTGCAGGCACTTGTTTCAAATGATGGGGATCCTTACCACCTTCTCACAATATATCTTTTCCTCGTTGACCTTTGTCTATAAAAACCCTTCTGTCTACAAAGATAACCGCCAATTTCATGACTATAATACAAGAACCAATAACAGTCTGGACGTTGAACTGAAAAGTCTCACTATGTTTCAAAAAGAAACTTGTTACTCCAGCATTAAGCTATTTAATGCTCTTCCACCACACATCAAATGCCTTCACAAAAGATTTCCAGCATTCAAACAAACTCTCAAGGAGTGCCTGATAGAGAACTCTTTTTATACAGTTGATGAATATGTGAAAGAAAATGATTATAATCAATAAATTTGCAAGTGTTGTAAACTTAGTAATTAATTTTATTTTGAGTACTATCATAGGCATATCACAATTATTTATTGGTATTCCTGTATTTCCTTTGGAATATTTAGTTTATCTTGACTCCTTTATATATTACATGTCCTTAACATGTGAAACAAAAATGTTCTGTTAAGTGAATGTGCTGTTGTTTAGCTGATACCTTATTTACATTATATCTTTTATTTATGTAAGACATATTCAAACTGTGTACAATCTGACACATTCCATATTAGAAATATGTTACTCATCCTTAACATGTGAAACACAATTTTCTGTTAATTGATTGTGCTGTTGTTTAGTTGATTTTTATTTACATTGTATCTTTTTATTGTATTTATACAAGTTGTATTTGAACTATGTAGAATCTGACACATTCCATATCGTTGCAATTCACTCGCTACAGGGATGCAGAACATGAAGTGAAATAAAATAAAAATTTCAGTGAGGGCTCCAAACATATAGAAACTGCCTAGATCTGATAGATATGGTAGATGTGATAGAAACAAGGTTTCGGAATGCATGGCATGTGAAGTCTTGTATGTAACAGAATACCTGCAAACAGTAATCTATAGCATTCATCCGCAGCTGTAATACTTAGTACATTAATTAAAGATAGATAGGGGAGAAAGGAATGGAAAGGGGTGTTAAGTATCAGTGTCTGCTGCATTGGGACTTTATGCGGAATCAGCACCTGATAAATGAAAATGTGTGCTGGACCATGATTCAAACTTGGGATCTCCTGCTTACCAGGCAATTGTGTTAACCACTGTGCCACCTGGACACAACGTTTATCACAACTGTGCGGACTGCCTTGGTACGCCCCTCAGCCAACCCATACTCCCACCTAGCACCACCTATCCACAATCTCCATCTATGTCCTCCATGTTCGCTACTTTGAGATTCCCACAGAGGGTCAAATGAAATTGTGCATCCACTCAGGAAATGGTGGATTCATTGCCCTTAAATTATATCAATGTGTGGTGTCCATTCTTTCATGCAGACAATTTACAAATTATATGAATTTGTTGAGTCTGTTCTTTCAGACATGCCTGAAAGAAAGGACACCTTGCATTCATGTAATTGATTTGCCTCAATGGACTATGAATCCACCACCTCCGGTGCTGATGCACAGTTTTGTTTGATCTCCTGTGGGAATCTCAAAGTAGTGAACATGGAGGACATAGATGGGGTTTTGTGGATTGGTGGTGCTAGGTGGCAGTATGGGTTGGCCGAGGGGCGTACCGAGATAGTCCGTGCAATTGTGATTAACACTGTGTTTGGGTGGTGCAATGGTTAATGCAACTGCCTAATAAACAGGACACCCCGAGTTCGAATCCCGGTTCGGCAGACATTTTCCCCATCACCGCTGATTTAGCATGAAGTCCCAATGCAGCTGACATCAATAGTTTCTTCCCTTTCCATTCCTTTTCTCCTATCCACCTCCAATTTACATAATATGTATCACAGATGTGAATTCCGCATTGTGTATGTCATTTTGGACATGTCCAAAAGAACAGACACAACGCGTTCATATAACTGATTCATCATGACAGTCAATAGAAATGAATCCACCACCACCAGCTTAGAGGAAGCCTTCTTGGTTACCCAAGCCTGCCAACCCAAAGTTTGGTACAGATTTATTGATGACATCTTCATGATCTGGACTCACAGTGAAGAAGAACTCCAGAATTTCCTCTCCAACCTCAACTCCTTTGGTTCCATCAGATTCACCTGGTCCTACTCCAAATCCCATGCCACTTTCCTTGACGTTGACCTCCATCTGTCCAATGGCCAGCTTCACACATCCGTCCACATCAAACCCACCAACAAGCAACAGTACCTCCATTATGACAGCTGCCACCCATTCCATATCAAACGGTCCCTTCCCTACAGCCTAGGCCTTCGTGGAAAACGAATCTGCTCCAGTCCTGAATCCCTGAACCATTACACCAACAACCTGAAAACAGCTTTCGCATCCTGCAACTACCCTCCCGACCTGGTACAGAAGCAAATAACCAGAGCCACTTCCTCATCCCCTCAAACCCAGAACCTCTCACAGAAGAACCCCAAAAGTGCCCCACTTGTGACAGGATACTTCCCGGGACTGGATCAGACTCTGAATGTGGCTCTCCAGCAGGGATACGACTTCCTCAAATCCTGCCCCGAAATGAGATCCATCCTTCATGAAATCCTCCCCACTCCACCAAGAGTGTCTTTCCGCCGTTCACCTAACCTTCGTAACCTCTTGGTTCATCCCTATGAAATCCCCAAACCACCTTCCCTACCCTCTGGCTCCCACCCCTGTAACCGCCCCCGGTGTAAAACCTGTCCCATGCACCCTCCCACCACCACCTATTCCAGTCCTGTAACCCGGAAGGTGTACACGATCAAAGGCAGAGCCACGTGTGAAAGCACCCACGTGATTTACCAACTGACCTGCCTACACTGTGACGCTTTCTATGTGGGAATGACCAGCAACAATCTGTCCATTCACATGAATGGACACAGGCAGACAGTGTTTGTTGGTAATGAGGATCACCCTGTGGCTAAACATGCCTTGGTGCACGGCCAGCACATCTTGGCACAGTGTTACACCGTCCGGGTTATCTGGATACTTCCCACTAACACCAACCTATCCAAACTCCGGAGATGGGAACTTGCCCTTCAAGATATCTTCTCTTCCCGTTATCCACCAGGCCTCAATCTCCGCTAATTTCAAGTTGCCGCCACTCATACCTCACCTGTCATTCAACATCATCTTTGCCTCTGCACTTCCGCCTCGACTGACATCTCTGCCCAAACTCTTTGCCTTTAAATATGTCTGCTTGTGTCTGTATATGTGTGGATGGATATGTGTGTGTGTGCGAGTGTATACCTGTCCTTTTTTCCCAGATAAAACTGTGACAGGCCCGAAGCAATGTTGTTGTGTCAGATGTAAATGCATCAACATTCTCTGTTGTTGTTGTGGTCCTCAATCCGAAGACTCATTCGATGCAGCTTTGCATGCTAATCTATCCTGTGTCAGCCCCTTCATCTCTGCATAACTACTGCAGTCTACACCCATTTAAATCTACTTGCTTCTGTAAGGCATTGGTATCCCTCCAGGAATTTTACCCCCACACTTCCCTCCATTACCAATTCGATGATTCCTTGCTACATCTAGATGAGTTCTGTCAACTTTCTTCTTTTAGTAAAGTTGTGCCATACATTTTCTTTCTAGCTGTTGAATTCAGTACCTCCTCTTTTTTTTATGTTCCTATTCAATGTTCAACATTCTCCTGTAACAGTACATTTCAGACCTACTCTCATCTTCTGTGAACTGTTTATCAGAAAAGATCCTCCTAACATGTAAATTTGTATTTGGTGTTAACAGAGTTCTCTTTCTCAGAAATGTTTCTCTTCCTATTGTCAATCTGCACCTTAAAGCCTGTGTACTTTTGCCATTTTCAGGTATTACGTTGACTAAATACACCATGTGATCAAAAGTATCTGGACACCCGGCTGAAAAGTTCGTGACACCCTCCATCAGTAATGCTGGAATTCAGTATGGTGTTGGCCCAGCCTTAGCCTTGATGACAGTTTCCACTCTCACAGGCATATGTTCAATCAGGCGCTGAAAGGTTTCTTGGGGAATGGCAGCCCATTCTTCACAGAGTGCTGCACTGAGGAGAAGTGTCAATGTCGGTCAGTGAGGCCTGGCACGAAGTTGGTGTTCCAAAACATCCCAAAGGTATTTTAAAAGATTCAGGTCAGGACTCTGTGCTGGCCAGTCCAGTACAGGGATGTTATTGTCATGCAACCACTCCGCCACAGGCCATTCATAATGAACAGGTGCTCGTTGGTGTTAGATGCAATCCCTGTCCCCAAATTTCTCTCAACAGTAGGAAGCAGGAAGGTGCTTAAAACATCAATGTAGGCCTGTGCTGTGATAGTGCCATGCAAAACAACAAAGGGTGCAAGCCGCCTCCTTAAAAAACATGACCACACCATAACACCACCACCTCCGAATTTTACTGTTGGGACTACATTTGCTGGCAGATGACATTCAGCGGGCATTCGCCATACCCACACACTACCATTGGATCACCACATTGTGTACCATGATACGTCACTCCACACAACATTTTTCCACTGTTCAATCGTCCAATATTTACGCTCCTTACACCAAGCGAGGAGTTGTTTGCCATTTACCAGCGTGATGTGAGGCTTATGAGCAGCCGCTCGACCGTGAACTCCAAGTTTTCTCATGTGCCGCCTAACTGTCATAGTACTTGCAGTGGATCCTGATACAGTTTGGAATTCCTGTGTGATGGTCTGGATAGATGTCTGCCTATTACACACTATGACCCTCTTCAAATGTCGGCAGTCTTTGTCAGTCAACAGACGAGGTCGGCCTGTACACTTTTGTGCTGTACGTGTCCCTTCACATTTCCTCCTCACTGTCACATCGGAAACAGTGGATCTAGGAATGTTTAGCAGTGTGGAAATCTCGAGCACAGACATATGACACAAGTGAGACCCAATCACCTGACCACATACGATGTCCGTGATTTCCGCGGAGAGCCCCATTCTGCTCTCTCACGATGTCTAATGAATACTGAGGTTGCTGATATGGAGTACCTGGCAGTAGTTGGCGGCACAATGCACCTGATACGAAAAATGTATGTTTTTGGGGGTTTCCAGGTACTTTTGATCACATAGTGTATCTCCTACTATCAGTGTCTTATTTTCTAATTTATTCCCTCAGCATCACCTGTTTTAATTTGGCTTCACTCCATTACCCTTGTTTTACCTCTATTGAAATTCAGGTTATCATCTTTTCTCAAGACAGTGTCCATTCTATTCAGCTTCTCTTCCAGGTCCTTTGCCATCTCTGATGGAATTATTACGTCATTGGCAAACCTCAAAGTTTAAATGTGTTCTCACTTAATTTTAATTTGCTTTCCAAAGTTGTCCTTGGTTTCTTTCACAGCTTGTGTGTCACTCCATTCTCAACTTCTCTGTCCCCTCCATGCCCTTTGACTATGGTGTGGTTTCCAAATAAGTTATACATAAATGTTCACACACTGTATTTTATCCTTGCTACCTTCAGAATTTCAAAGGGTGTGTTGCAGTCAACACTATAAAAATTTTTCTCCAAATCTACAAATGTCACAAACTCAGGCCTGCTCTTCCTCACCCTGTCTTCTAAGATAAGTTGTAAGGTAAGTATAATTGCCTTGTGTGTCCTCCATTTCTCTGAAACTCAAACTGATTTTCCACAAGGATTTTCTATTTTTCTCTAAATCCTGTATTCTTTCAGACCAATTGTATGAAGTTCCTCCTGCCGTCAATCAGTGTATGAGCTCATGTTTGCTGCTGAAGAGGTGGCTGGTTGATAAGTATTACCCGTGAATTTTCAATGCCCTGTTGCATTATTGGATTACATTTCTGGACACAGGTGCCTGTCCTTAGTTGATTCCTCAAGACACCCTCTACAACTCCCTGAAGCTTGTCAGCATCATTTTGGTGCAACATGCATAAATATTGATTATTAACCTTTTAGTAAAGTAATCTTTGAAAGAGACGCCGTTTTCATCACAAAAGATGGTCAACTTAATCTGCTCTGCTGTTGATTGTCTTAGAACTGTTTTGGTTTGAGTAATGAAGACTGGCCTTTAACTCATCATGTTTGGTTGATGGTTGTGTTCCTAGTGAAGATTCTTGCATGCAGAGGAATCACTTTCTGATCCAGTGCAAACAAAAGTTGTTCACCATATCAACACACTCCGGAGTTAGCTATTGGGGCACCCAGCACTTTGTGATATTGGTGCACATCATACACAGTGTGGTGTACTGAAACATGCCTAATGTTTACAGTTCCTACAGTGAAGTCCAGTTTTAGTAGCTTCAGTAACTGAAATGTTTTGTGGAAGCACAATGCTACATCCCTGACCTGGACAATTAGAATCACCCATGGATGTCAGATCATTTTTAAACTTACAACCTCATTCTTAGATTTTCTACTGTGCATCACCATACTGGACCTTCATTTTGCACTTAATTTTAATATGTTTCACATTTTCTTTGTGCTGAAACCAAATAGCAGAACACTGATGCAAGTTACTGTTGGGGAGACCATACTCACTCTACTGATGAATCAGTATTTGTGCTTCCACTCAATGTGCCACCTAATGAACATCTGGCACACTGTTAGGAACATGCTTAATCCACTGACAGGTCACAGACATTATTTTTCTCTTTTTTATTGCATGTTTACCATTTTTATTTGATTCTTTGTCGTACTTAATTCAGCAGAATATTACTGGAAGATTTGAATCCTGGTGTATGGGACACCAGTGTTTATTCAAGCTGAATTGACAGCCCACATTGTGACAGTTCCTGTTACAATGCAAGCAGCATATTGTGCTCTTTGATCATTTTATTGCAAGTAATTTGGAGTTGGATGCCAATTATAAAGTCATAGTGGTGTGGGGCATGAGCAGGGCTACAGTTAAGAGGCAGCAAGTGCTCACTTCCACAGGTAGTTGTGCACAAGTGTCATCTGTTGCAACAGATGGTCAGGTATTGGAGAATAATGGAGTGAGGACAGGTCATCCTTGTGTGGAGATCTGCTTGCAGTTCGAATGACAGAATGCAATGGTCACAAATCTTTACCAATGGATCTATATTTGCGACTACATACATACTCTCCAAGCCACTGTACTATGCATTGTGGAGGCTACCACATTCCACTACTAGTCATTTTCTTTCCTATTCCACTCGTAAATAAAACAGGGAGAAACAACTGGCTTTAGCTTCCATATAAGCACTAATTTCTCCCATCTTATCTTTGTGTCCTTACGTAAAGTGTACATTAGTGGGAGCAGAACCATTCTGCAGTTGGTCTCAAATCCTGATTCTATAATAGTGCCTTGTCAGAAGAGCATTATCTTCCCTGTAGTAATTCTCACTTTGAGTTCATTTTTCAAATCTCATCATAAATTTGTATAATAATTATATTTCTGATTGCCAGGTATTCTAAAATTATAAGCTTTATAAGAGAATTGAAGCTGGCGTGAAGGCTGTTGAAAATCTAATACTGAATTTTAGATGCTGAAAAGTCAATTAGAGTTGGGGTTTAACTGGAGACACATTATGTGTCACTTATGATGACCTTGTGATAATACTTTAATTTGGTGTGCCACTAGGTTGGTGAAAGCCTGAATTAAAAAGTTGGAATATGGGGATTACCGGTACGCCACATAACAAGTGATCTTTTTGAATATGTGGCACTGGGGCGATAATCAGTTTAGGTGAAGGAATGAGAGTTTCCTAAAAGTTTTCCAGTTCAAGAGGACAGTATATTTGGCTGCCTCAAATAAATAACAATTAATAGCATCCCTTTTTCATTTTTCACGACTATTGCACCTTAATATACCAGTAAAATAGTTAACCACATCAAAATAATGTTATTTTCAGTCAGTAAGCATTACATGTGCAAGAGAGAAAGAATAATAAACAGAGTGGTATATAGGTCACCAAGACTAGGCCAATGGCAGCTTGTAGTTTAGTTAACCTAAGTGCTACAAGCAAACAACAACTGTTTGTGTGAAATGTCCACTAGAAAAAAATCTGCATTGGTGTCAGTACAGCCTATGGCTGAAGTGGTCGGCCTGATTTATGACCGGCCACCACGGAGGTAGCATGCAGTACTTTAGTCTTTACATCTGGTTTTAAAGTTAGCTCTTTCAAAACACACTTGTTTTGCCTTAGCCCATAGACTGCACAGAGGTGAAATACATGTCCAAATAATCTGCAGAGCCTTTGCAAAATATTTTGTGGGATGATGAATAATTACAAGAGTTTTGGACAGTATTGTGTACTTCTGCAGGACTGATGGTAGCAATCCCCACCCGCTACATTGTGTCTTTCATGGCGTTCATGGGGATCGCTGTGCAGTACACACTCAAGGTCAACCTGTCGGTAGCCATCGTGGCTATGGTCAAGACTGAGACGGCTTCCACCTCTCATATGATCACTGACGTGTATCCATACAGCAACGACACAGCATCACAGGTAAGTCCTAAAGTACTGCGAGTAAATCACGAAGTCATTGCTAAATTGTTTATCTAGTATCATAGTATTACACTACTGGCCATTAAAATTGCTACTCCACGAAGATGACGTGCTACAGACGCGAAATTTAACCGACAGGAAGAAGATGCTGTGATATGCAAATGATTAGCTTTTCAGAGCATTCACACAAGGTTGGCGCCGGTGGCGACACCTACAATGTGCTGATATGAGGAAAGTTTCCAACCGATTTCTCATACACAAACAGCTGTTGACCGGCGTTGCCTGGTGAAATGTTGTTGTGATGCCTCGTGTAAGGAGGAGAAATGCGTACCATCACCTTTCCGACTTTGATAAAGGTCGGATTGTAGCCTATCACGATTGCGGTTTATCGTATCGCAACATTGCTGCCCGCGTTGGTCGAGATCCAATGACTGTTAGCAGAATATGGAATCGGTGGGTTCAGGAGGGTAATACGGAACGCCGTGCTGGATCCCAGCGGCCTCGTATTACTAGCAGTCGAGATGACAGGCGTCTTATCTGCATGGCTGTGACGGATCGTGCAGCCACGTCTCCATCCCTGAGTCAACAGATGGGGACATTTGCAAGACAACAACCATCTGCACGAACAGTTCGACGATGTTTGCAGCAGCATGGACTATCAGCTCGAAGACCATGGTTGCGGTTACCCTTGATGCTGCATCACAGACAGGAGCACCTGCGATGCTGTACTCAATGACGAACCTGGGTGCACGAATGGCAAAACGTGATTTTTTCGGATGAATCCAGGTTCTGTTTACAGCATCATGATGGTTGCATCCATGTTTGGCGACATCGTGGTGAACGCACATTGGAACTGTGTATTTGTCATCACCATACTGGCGTATCACCCGGCGTGATGGTATGGGGTGCCATTGGTTACACGTCTCGGTCACCTCTTGTTCGCATTGACGGCAATTTGAACAGTGGATGTTACATTTCAGATGTGTTACGACCCGTGTCTCTATCCTTCATTCGATCCCTGCGAAACCCTACATTTCAGCAGGATAATGCACGACCACATGTTGCATTTCCTGTACGGGCCTTTCTGGATACAGAAAATGTTCAACTGCTCCCCTGGCCAGCACATTCTCCAGATCTCTCACCAACTGAAAACGTCTGGTCAATGGTGGCCGAGCAACTGGCTTGTAAAAAGACGCCAGTCACTACTCTTGATGAATTGTGGCATCGTGTTGAAGCTGCATGGGCAGCTGTACCTGTACACGCCATCCAAGCTCTGTTTGACTCAATGTCCAGGCGTATCAAGGCCATTATTATGGCCAGAGGTGGTTCTTCTGGATACTGATTTCTCAGGATCTATGCACCTAAACTGCATGAAAATGTAATCACATGTCAGTTCTCGTATAATATATTTGTCCAATGAATACCCGATTATCATCTGCATTTCTTCTTGGTGTAGCAATTTTAATGGCCAGTAGTGTAAAATACAATACACAAAAAAACTGTACTGAAGAATGGAAAGGAAAATGAAAAGTATGTTAGAAAGTCAGCAGGTTCATTATAGGAGAACAAGGGAAAGTTGAGAAGCCATTTTAGCACTCAGTTGATAACAGAGAACAGGTTCAGGAAGTACGAGGAAACACATTTTCAAGTCATATAACTTGAGAACATGTTTTCCATTTGTAAGTTGTGTGATATCATCTAAAAAGATAGAATGATAAGGTACTGACCTTCTTGGGTTATCAGCCGAGTGGCAGTGCCATCTTGAATCAACATTTCAGTGAGTTTCTATGCATCATCTTGAGATGAAGTGTCACATTCCTGTCAGAAATGAACTGTTAAAACTACTGGTATGTGACAGGAAGTATTGTTAGGTGGACCAATTGCATGCCTTCAGAAGAGAGGAGAGAGTTTCAGCCTTTGTTGTGGTGATGGGATCTGGGCTTCGAATCGATTGTGCTGGCTTTCCATTCCATCTGCTTCCTGCACTACTAACAGATGGGGCCTTCCTCGACAAATATATGCTAATGTGAAATGTAGCTGAAAACTTTAGGGTTGGAGCACAGAGTCAGACTGAGAAAGAATGGGGCTGAAAATTAAACATGCCTTTTAAATGGGCACTTCACCATTCGCCTTAAGTGGTTTGGGGTAATCATGGAAAACTTACATGTAGATGGCCAGAGGGGAATCTGAATGGTAGTCTTCCTGGATTTGATTACAGTCATACAACTATACTACCTTGCCCAGTAAACTCTGCAGCAAAGGACTAATGTTAAGGATTGCATGGTCTATGCAAGCTATAAAGACTGTCCATTCACACGTGAATAAGTCAGCACATTCTATCAGTGGTAAGTTCTACTGTTAACTGATGTAATATGGAAAATTGACAAATAATTCCCTGGTTTGAATACATTTTTCAGTGGGAGATTTAATATTTTCAAATAATGATGTTTGAGCTAAAGTACAATTTATTTAATTCCAAAAAGACAACAATCCAATAATAAATTTTTACTGATAAAGTATGAAACACAAGTACTGGTAAGTCCTTATGTTCAAAGGGGAAAATGCTTAGCACTAATTATATTATGCTAGCTTTGGAACTATTTGTTCCTTCCTCAGGGAGGAGAGAGGGATAGAATAGGAAAGGTTAAAAAGAAAAAGCTGGTCATTCAGATCACAGGAAGTGAGGGGTGCAGGATACACAAGGAATGAGAATGTATAAAAATCAAATAACAACAAAAATAATCAAACAACAGTACCTACATTTTGACAGTTGCCACCCTTTCTATGTGAAACATTACCTCCCATACAGCCTTGACATTCAGTCAGACTTATTTGTTCGGATTCAGATTCTTTACAGAAATATACCGCCACTCTCACCTCATCCTTCATTGGGCGTAATTATCCCAACAGCCTAGTTCAAAAGCAGATTTCACAGGCCATCACATCTAATCCTGGTACTGCTGATCCCTTCAAAAAGCAACTTCAGAGCACACTACTTGTCACTCAGTCCTGGTCATGAATGTATTAATCAGCTACTTCAAGAAGGCTATGACTTTCTAAAATCATGCCCTGAAATGTGATCCATTCTGTCTTGGATTTTGCCCACCATACCTAGAATAGCAGTTCATTGCCATCCCAATCTCTGCAATATCCTTGTCAGACACTATGCTCCTTCTGCATCCATCTCTCCACCCTATGGCTCCTACCCATGTGTCCATCCCCCTTGCAAGACTTACCCTATGCACCCTCCTATCACCACCTTTTGCAACCCTATAACTGGCTAAACATATGCTATCAAATGGAGAGCCACCTGTGAAACGACATGTCATATATCAGCTGTTATATAAACACCATTTGGCCTTTAAGATCGGTAGGAGTACCACCCAGTTATCAGTCAGGATGAATGGATATAGGCAGAAGGTGTATACCAGAAACACTCAATATCCTGTTGCAGAGCATGCTCCGCAACAAGACAGTCATGACCTCGATGCCTGTTTTGCCACACACACCGTTTAGATTCTTCTCCCAGATATCAGTATCTCAGAACTTTGCAGGTGGGAACTAGCACCACAACATGTTCTTAGTTTTCGCCATTCATCTGACCTTAATTTGCATTAATTCTTTCCATCTCAGCATTTATTCACAGTAACTACTCCTTTCTTCACTCCGATTTAATTTTCTACATCGTTCATTTCCTGACCTGTCTATTTTTCACCATCTCATCTTCCACCTCTGTTACATACAGTGCACTCAGCTTTTCACTCTTTTTAATTCATGCACTGTTTTATTAGTAATCTCTGTCTTGCATATTACCCTGTCTTCCACCTTTAAGCTCTCAGTATTTCAAATCTCTTCAGGTGCACTCCCCAACAATCAGTCTTTCCTTCTCATCTCATCTGGGAAGTCTTCCCTAACCCCGTGTTCCAAGTGACTTTTCTAAACTGTACCCGTTTCCTTAAATCTCTCCAGTCCTTCTCCTTCACCCCCCTTCCTTCTCCTTCAACTCTTCTGCGAGAAGAAGGAGCCACTGGCTCTGAAAGCTTGTAAAAGTTAAACATTTTTGTGTGTGTGTTCTCCTGCCGCTGCTTGGTGACTAGATTTTTTTTATCTACCCATTTACATTAAAAAATCAGATTAGTTTTTTTAAATCATAAATTGCAGCACTCTAACAAAAGATTGGTGGAGAGTATCCATCATTATCAAAAAAGGTAATGGTACTGAATACTGATTCATAACAACAATATAAAAAAGGATAGATTGCTGCTCACTACATAGAGAAGGCATTGAGTTGCAGAGCGACACAGTGAAGAGACTGCTGAACATTTAAAACATTTAAGCTAGCTTTCAGACAAAAACGTCCTTCTTCCAAAATAGAAAAAACACACACACATATGGCATCTGTTTCTGGCTGCTGTGGCCTGAGCAGTCTTTTCATTGTGTCTGTGTGTAATTTACCTATCTCTCGATGTAGTAGTAGTAGTAGTAGTAGTAGCCATTTATTGATCTGTAAATCAGTTTTAAAAGGATTGTCTAGGTATTACAATTTAAGATCATTTATTCAAAATCAAATGATGAAAACCCCAGGTTATAACATCAATAATATTAGGAAAAGGGAAGATTGCTATTCATTGTAAAGGTGAAACTTTGAGTTGCAGACAGCCACAATGAAAAGACTGATACACATTTACATTTTGGCCAAAACCTTCAGAAAAGTAAACACAAACACACACACACACACACACACACACACACACACACACACAGATATATTTTCACAGAATCAAGCAGAAGTCAAACACATATGACTGCCATCTCGGTCATGTTGAATTAAAGAAACAGTCTGGTGTGGGGTGGGAATGGGAAGGGACAGCGGCGTACGGCTGGAGGGAGAGAAGAGTGCAATCTGGCGGAGTGTGTAGGAACTAGATGGAGGCAAGACAAGACTGCCAGGTGCGGCTTCGGAAAACTGTAGGGCAGGGAAGAAGGGGGGGGGGGGGGGGGAGCAGAAAAGGGGAAAGACAGACAGGTACATAGGCAGATAGTGACGCACAGTGAGGGAGGGCACAAGGACTTGAATAGGGAGGAGGTGATAGGATGGGGGCAGAAACTGTTGAGTGGAAGGTGAGTGGACAATAGGTTGATGCTGGCATTATTTTGGGCGTGGAGAAGGTGTTCTAACATAACTCCCCTCTGTGCAGTTTGGAAAAACTGGTGGTGGAGGGGAGGATCAAGATGGCCCAGACAGCACTCTTCTCCCCTCCCCTCGCCCCCATCATACCCTGCTATCCCTCCCCCTTCCACACCCCACTCCAGATTGCTGCTTTTGTTCAACATGACAGTTGCATTCCAGTCCACGTCGCCGGCTATGGCAATTGTGTGTGCATGAGGTGTGTTTGCTCTTGTGAGGTGTGTTTGGTCTTCTGAATGTGTGTGTGTGTGTTTGTGTATGTATGTGTGTGTGTGTGTGTGTGTGTGTGTGTGTGTGTGTGTGTGGGCGTGTGTGTGCATGTTTCCTGAAGAAAGCTTTGGCTAAATCTATATCTTTTCATTGTGCCTGTGTGCAAGTCAACTTGTCATCTTTATAGTGAGTAGCAATCTATCCTTCCCCTTAGATTATATATACCGGCCATTTATATACAATACAGGTCTAGTTTGACAAGGATGGGACAGGGAGTCATGCGTGGCCTTATGGTTGGAACCATCCTGGCATTTACGTAAACTCCATCTACAGACCTTGGTAGGCCCATCGGCACCAATTGAGTGCTATATCATCCTCCACCAGTGACATCATTGGCTGCATTATGTAGGGTCATGCAATCAATATTCTGCTCTCCCAGTCTTTGTGACTGGTAGCCGCTACTACTTGGTCATATAGCTTCTCAGTTGGCATCACGAGGCTGAGTGCAGTCTGCTCCAATCCTCCCACAAAGAAAAAAATCCCCAGCAGTAGCAGGAATTGAAGCTGGGTCCTTGCGTAGCAGTCAGTTGCATAGACCACTCAGTTTTGGAGGTAGTTATGCCAGCATTTGCCTGAATTAATTTAGGGAAACCACAGGAAACCTATCAGGATGTCTAGAAGTATAGAATGTATTGTTTCACTGGTATTTTTTAACTGCCTTTGTAAATAAGCTTCATTTGACCTTTTTATGTCCTTGGGTAATTTGTTATACAGTTTTATTCTTCAGTAGAAAATGCTTTAAGTTTTATATTTATTCTTTCTTGCTAAATGTAAGTTCAGTCTTACTCATGTTCCTCTGTCTTTGGACAGAGCAGTTTGTGCTGTAATTATGAATGTTATTTTTGATGTGTACAACCCATCAGTAAATGTACTCATGTGGTATGGTTAAAATCCCCAGGGTTTTGAATCTTTACCATGAACTTGACTACTATTTCTGTTATTATTTTTATAGCCCTTTTCTGTAGTTTGAAAACTGTGTCCATATTTTGTGCATGTGCTCCCCAGAAAAGAATTCCAAAGCTGAGAAGTGAGTGTACATATGAATAGCATGTAACTAAAAGATACAAGTGCTTAGGAGTACAATGCCAACTGGGGTGCAATTTTGGGGTGTGTGGCTGTTCTTTATGAGTCTGAGGCTCTGAATCAGCTGATTTCTGCCAATCACTGCCATGTCATTCGTGGTAAAGTTTTAGCTGGTCAAAGTGCTACCAGGTGTGGCAACTGTAATTCTGCATTTACTAGTGGGTTAAGCATATTATTTAGTAGAGATCTTCCAAGAGAGATGTGAACTTCCTAGTGATCCCCCATTTTACAGGCAGCTATTTTACTGCTGGTGCATAAACATGTGGGGGCAACTTCTAGTTTGAATAGTGAACATGTTTTGCATCTTTGTACCATCTTGAACAAAGTGCAACCAGTAGATTCATGCTCTCTCTCATTCTTTGTAGACACGATGAACTGGGGCAGTCTGTCCCAGTCTGTATGGCTTTGATTCACATAATAAAACAGTGTTTTGAGAACAGACTTGTAGACATGCTCTACTTAGCCATTGGTTTTTGGATGGATTTCTTGATTTTTAATAACTTGCAAACCTGCATGAAAGGAGATGATAAGAAGTTGTTCACTTGATATGTTATGATGGCTTCAGGGCTTCCTTGCAGCAAAATAAGATGTGTTACGAAAGCTTTGTTGAGTGTTTCTGCACTCCTATCTGCTGGAGGCCCCATAATTCAGAAACTGTAAAAGTGGTCAATAATTGATAAAACATATTTATTGTTTTGAGATGAAATTAGGAATGGTCCCACAATGTCAAGAGCAACCATTTTAAAAGATTTAGTGGCTTCTGGAAGAGTTTGGAGGGGCATTTTTGGTTTTATGTATTTGGCTTTTTGTGCTCACGGTAAGCAGGACGATGCATAATTTTTAGCATCCTGCTTATGAGTACGCAGCCAGAACTGTGATACAATTCATGCAGTAGTTATCTTTTTACCACTGTGGCACAATCATGTGACTGCTGCATAATTCTTTCTCTTAGGGATTTCAGAATAACAAGCCGATTGCCTTGGGGTGTTTTATGACAAACGATTTTATCAGCAAAAGTCTGGGGGTGCAGCAGATTTCTTGCATTCTGCGTCATCTTACTGCCTTGTCTCTGGGCCAGAAATTAGGACCTTGTCAGTCTGTACATACTGAACTTTTCAACTTAAGGCATCAGCATTTTGATGTAGCTTTGCTGGCTTGTGCCTTAGTGAGTAATCACACTCACTCATCTTAAGGGCCATCTAGTCAACTTGCTACTAGAGTCCTTTAGGCTCAACAAACCACATTATGGTGGCATGATCAATCACAATGGTAAATTTTCTCCCCTACATGTAGCATTTAAGATAGTTCACTTCATACACTGGAGCTAATAGCGCCTTCTCTCTTGTCCTCTGGATTTAATTGCCTAGATGCATACCCAAAAGGGCATTCAAATTCTCTTTGTACTTGGCTAAGAACACAGCCGATTGAAAAATTGCTGACATCACAGGAGAGTATAAGTGATATCTCAAAATTAGGGTATGCCAAAACAGGTGATTGTGTTAGGATTTCTTTTAATTTGAGTATTGCTGTTCCACACTCAGGAGACCACATGATTATTACTCCTTTCTTTAACAATTTGGTAAGAGGTTTGGCAATAATGACATACTGTGGCACAAAATGATGATAATAGTTTGCTAAACTGAGAAATAACTGTAATTCTTTCACATTACAAAGACGGGATGGGACGGGGTCGTGGGAGGAGGGTGCAGCAGAAGTATTTTACTGCATCAGTTAACCATGGATTGAGTTGAACTTCATTGACCAAAATTATGTGGCCCAAATAATTTACATGTGGTTCTGGAAATTTGCATTTGATTTCATATGACATCCTCTTGTACTCATAATGCTGTGATGGTACTAAAATGTAGTTTTCTCATGATCTGCTGGGGTGAAGAGTATAAATGATAGGCATAATGCATATGTAATCTTCTGAAATATTAGCAATTTCCTATGCGGTCCAGTGTTTCATCCATTCTGAAGAGAGGATATGAGTCTGAAGTTGTTGCTTTATTCAAAGCTTACATGTCAACACATATTTGGTAAGTTTTTTCTCCAACTTGTGTCCATTTCAGGACAAGAACATTAGGCAAAGACCAGAGACTGCATGATGGTTGTATTATCCCCAATTCCAACTGTTCTCTAATGCTCTCTTCAGCCACAGGTTGCAAATAATGTGGTATTATATATGATGTTCAAATGATCGGCCTAAAATCTCCAGTGGAAGTCTCATATTGCCTCAGATTTGTAACAGGCAAATCCTGATGTTCTTCAAAAACGGTACTAAATTAAACTTCCTGACAGATTAAAACTGTGTGCCGGACCGAGACTCGAACTTGGGACCTTTGCCTTTCGCAGCCAAGTGCTCTACCATCTGATCTACCCAAGCACGACTCATGACCTGTCCTCACAGCTGGGTCATTCCATGTCAAGTGTCCCAGTTTAGAAGATGATCCTAGCTTGACCATCTTCAATTTTGATGAAATTTGTACAAGATGTACTTGAGGGCCCCACATGAATTTATGCAAAGTTTCAGGCTCAACTGTAACTTGGTTGAGGTGCTAGAGCCATTTTCGTGAAGACTACTTTTACAGAGACCGAAAAGTCGTGAAGAAATCGTCAAGTTCGGCATTCCACTGTTCCTAATGTAAAAGAGCTAGACTCTTGCTTCTGAGTATAGTGGTACAACTTTGTGTGCTCTACACACAAATGTTGCAAGTAGAGTTCAGAAAGCAATGCATTTGGCATAATGTCAGTTCAAAGTGGGCAACAAATCTTATCGAAGAAATTTGCCCCATAGTTTAACGAGGCATAAGTAGTGGAGAAAGTGCGCTATGGAACTGGTCTTTTGCCAAACTACTGTCTGTCTGGGTGTTTAGTATATCACAAATTTTGGCCTGGCTTGTGTCTTTAATTACTGTGCTACCATCCTGTAAATTTGCCAAAAAACATGAATGTATCAAAATATACCTGTGTTCAAACCAAGCTCAAGACTGGTAACCCCATCGCCAGGGGGCCAAGCCCGATAACCATGCAAGGTCAGCCACTGGTGGGTTTCTTTACTGCTGCTTCCCAAGCCTGAAAGTGGGTGTCTAGCAGGTTCCCAAGCCAGAATGCGAATATCTAGCAGGTTCCCAAGTCTGAATGTTGGTATCTAGCAGGTTCCCAAGCCTTTTTTGGGTCTCTCTGTAGTTCCCAAGCCATAATACAGAATTCTTCAATTGTTAAATGATTTAAATTTTTTGCTGATGTCCAAAACTATTGCTTCCAGCAAACTGTATTATCGCCCCATCATTGAAGCAGCTGGGACTGGTATGACTGCAATTATCTGTTGTTCTGGGATCCAGTATGTGTCTCTTCTAGTAGGCCAGTGAAATGGTTGAGCAGCTCCATGAGGATGCATGAAATTAATCAAGGCATCTTTTTCTTCACATGAAACTCCACAGATATTTCCTATCATTTTCCATCGTAAATGCAAGCAACATACTGGCCAGGCTGTAGTTCATTAATGGCAACATGTGTCGTAGCAACTTTAGCATGTCAGTTAACATTTGCTATAAAGGGCAATGTATCATTTGATACTCTGTGAATCTTAAGTCACTTTTCATGAATTGGCACAAAATGGTGATGGTCTCAGATTGACTGAAGTGTCTGATCCCACCTGTCGGCTTTGACCCATGACGTAAGGCTGTTGTGGTGTGTGACATCACGACAGCGCGGAATTTAGTTTGTGAGAGTGGCATGTTTGTAGGTGTCGTTTTGATGTGATCGGTGGTGGTCCCTGGTGGTGTGTTTATGTGTTGTGTGTTAGGTGATGTTTTAGGTTTAGTTTGCGTGTGTGGCGTCTTTACAGTTGGCGTATTGATGCAGTCGGTGGTTCTCTCTGGTGATGTGTTTATGGGTAGTGTGTTATGTGGCGTATGGGGTTCATTTGCGTGGGAGCATTGCGCGTGTGTGGTATCGGTAGTGACTGTGCTTTCAGCAGAATACTTTTCAGTGAGTTAACAATTTTAGTTTTGTTATGCTGATGTTATTGTAGTTTTTTTTCTGTTCGTCATGTGTGAATTTTGGTAAATTGTTTGTTTATGTCTTTGGTAGGTATGGATATGACTGACGAGGTCAACAGTTTTCAGTTGTCGGCAATGATTGGGGACAGTGCGTTGTCTCTAATAAAATTTCTTCAACTATTGAGATTTTTGAATGAAGTCGTGAAGTGTTCAGTGTGTCATGAGGGTCATTCCATGTCAAGTCACCCAGGCCTTGACACCAACCATGTCAGATTTTGATGAAACTTGGTACAGTTACTTCTTTTATCATCCTGAAAGCACTTGTAAAATTTTTTTGCTCTATCTCTTATAGTTGTTTTTTTTATCAATTTTTAAAGTTTTTAGATTTGACGTTGTTTCAGCAGTCGGAAATCGTAACTTAAACGTGTCCTCACAACTAAAAAAATTTGTATATTAAAGAATTCTCAAGATATCAGTATGAAACTTTGGAATAAGTTTGTGTATTATATCTAAATGTTAAAAAAATTACCATAAAGATATGTTAAAATCTTCCAAATGAAAAAAAAAAATTTACAAGGGTTTATATAAATATGTCTGCTTGTGTCTGTATATGTGTGGATGGATATGTGTGTGTGTGCGAGTGTATACCCGTCCTTTTTTCCCCCTAAGGTAAGTCTTTCCGCTCCCGGGATTGGAATGACTCCTTACCCTCTCCCTTAAAACCCACTTCCTTTTGTCTTTCCCTCTCCTTCCCTCTTTCCTGATGAGGCAACAGTTTGTTGCGAAAGCTTGAATTTTGTGTGTATGTATGTGTCTGTTTGTGTTTCTATCGACCTGCCAGCACTTTCGTGTGGTAAGTCACATCATCTTTGTTTTTAAATATATTTTTCCCGTGTGGAATGTTTCCCTCTATATATATATATATATATATATATAAAAACAAAGATGAGGTGACTTACCGAACAAAAGCGCTGGCAGGTCGATAGATACACAAACAAACACAAACATACACACAAAATTCAAGCTTTCGCAACAAACTGTTGCCTCATCAGGAAAGAGGGAAGGAGAGGGGAAGACGAAAGGAAGTGGGTTTTAAGGGAGAGGGTAAGGAGTCATTCCAATCCCGGGAGCGGAAAGACTTACCTTAGGGGGAAAAAAGGACAGGTATACACTAGCACACACGCACATATCCATCCACACATACAGACACAAGCAGACATGTCTGCTTGTGTCTGTATGTGTGGATGGATATGTGCGTGTGTGCTAGTGTATACCTGTCCTTTTTTCCCCCTAAGGTAAGTCTTTCCGCTCCCGGGATTGGAATGACTCCTTACCCTCTCCCTTAAAACCCACTTCCTTTCGTCTTCCCCTCTCCTTCCCTCTTTCCTGATGAGGCAACAGTTTGTTGCGAAAGCTTGAATTTTGTGTGTATGTTTGTGTATCTATCGACCTGCCAGCGCTTTTGTTCGGTAAGTCACCTCATCTTTGTTTTTTTATATATAATTTTTCCCACGTGGAATGTTTCCTTCCATTATATATATATATATAAAAACTTGTAAATTTTTTTTTCATTTGGAAGATATTAACAGATGTTTAGTTTTACAAAAACTGCAATATCTAGAGTCTCAGACCTGATAGAAAGCTCAAATTTGTTTTAAAATACTCTTAATTGTATAGGCTATTAGATAAAAGAAAAATTATGTTGGCTTTTTAACCTGTTTAATAGTTATCTAATTTTTAAAATAATTAATATTTATATTTAAAAAAAAAGTGCCAAGTGACTTAGACACCGAAAATAAGTTTTTGTCTTCTTGGAGTAACAATGTACGCTTGGATTTTGTTTTGTTACTCCTGTGTTTTGAAGTAAAAAATTATTACAGTGTTAAATAGTGCTTGGATAGTATTTTATTAAGTTTATTCAAACTTTCATAAGTACTGTTAGTTTACAGAGATTCTTTTCCAATATCCTATAAAAGTAACCAGAACAGTAATCAGACCAAAAGTGAAATCAGTATGTCAGATATTCAAACCTGTAGCGTAGGGTTATTTAAAAAATCTGACTGTTTCCAAACAACCTACACACCTTCAAAAAAGTTACAACCAGTATCTGAATTGAGTGAGGAAGAAAAAGATTTGATCCACTTACGATCTGGAATTAATCTGTGTGAATTTAAGAATATATGTTCACACCACAGCTACTACTTTTTAAATGTTTTTGAAAAGTATCAAACAACATGTGTAGGCCCACTAAAAAAAACACAAAAAGCCCATCAAAAAATCGTTGATAAGTGTAGGCTTGGATCTTTCTAAACAATTACTGACAAAAAATATTAGCATAAAACCTGGACAAAAGCTTTGCTCAACATGCCGTAACTTTTGTGAGGAAAAATTAAGAGTTGAAGTCAATGAAAGTGAAACAGATGATGAAGTCATGGTCGAATTAGAATCATTGGAATCCAGAAATGAATCCCTCGTACAAACAAACATTGCTCTTGATAATTTAGGTTTAACACCGACAAAGCTTCATGGCTTGTCAGAACAAAGTAAAGGGTCTTATTTTAAAAGGGAGGTTAGCAGTATTGAAAAGACTGCAAAAAAGGTGGTTTCAAAAGCATTAAAATATGATGCACCAAGTTATGATGATGACGAAGAAGCTACAAGTGTGGTTGAGAAAGCAAAGGATTTTGATGTAATGATTTCTCTTATGAAAGAGAAGATTTCATCTGTTGAGAGGTCTAGAAAAATCCAGATTCTGATCTTGGCTCCAGATTCTTGGAGTTGAAATAAAGTGAGGAAAGAATTTAATGTAAGTGAGTACATGGTGCGACAAGCTAGAAAGCTAAAATCTGAAAAGGGTATTTTGGAAACTCCTGGTCCAAAAAAAGGTAAAACTCTTTCTGAAAATACAGTAAGACTTGTAACAGATTTTTATGAAAAGGATGAAAGTTCCAGAGTGCTACCTGAAACAAAAGACAAAGTAAGTATTCAAAAAAATGTGTACATGCAAAAAAGACTCATTTTGTGTAACTTGAGAGAACTCTATTATTCTTTCAAATGGGAGAATCCCGAGGTAGAAGTAGGATTTTCAAAATTTTGTTTCTTGAGACCTAAATGGTGTATCCTTGCTGGTGCTGCAGGCACACACACTGTATGTGTATGCAGTATCCACCAGAATGTTAAAATATTGCTGGATGCTGTGAAAATTGAAGAATCTTATAAAGACCTAATTAAGATGCTTGTGTGCAAGACGGAAAACCAAAACTGCATGCTACATCATTGCGTAAGCTGTCCTGCAAATACTGCACTAACTGAGTACTTAACTGAAAAACTAAGTGAAGATTATGATTTAGAAGAAGAAATTGTAATCAGTCAGTGGGTTAACACAGACAGGGCAGAAATCATCAAACAGTCTATCAGTGTTGAAGACTACATTTATTTATTGGTTAGGTCATTGGAAAAGCTCACCCAGCACTCGTTTATAGCAAAATCCCAATCAGCAGCCTTTAAAAGATTGAAAGAAGACCCACCACCCAAAACAGCAATTATTGTGATGGGTTTCAGTGAAAATTATTCCTTTGTTATACAAAATGAGATCCAAAGTTACCACTGGAATAGAGGTGGTTGTACTCTACACCCAGTTGGAGTTTTTCTAAGAAATGAGGAAAACAATGTTTTTGTTTCCAACCATTGTTTTATTAGTGATGACCAAGAACATGACACTGGTTTTGTTAACTTTGTACAAAAAGAAATTACAAAGTGGCTCTCATTACATCACACTGACATTGACTCAGTTCACTACTTTACAGATGGTTGTGCTGGGCAGTACAAAAATAGAAACAGTTTTAAAAATTTGACTGAACACTTGAGAGACTTTAATTTGAAGGCCCAACACTCTTTTTTTGCAACAAGTCATGGGAAGTCAATTTGTGATGGCCTAGGAGGAACTATTAAAAGAATTTTAAGGAAAGCCAGTCTACAGCTTTCAGACGAAGAACAAATAATGACAGCAATCGATGTGTGCAAGTTTTGTGAAAGAAATATTGAAAACATTCATTTTCACTTTATTGACAAAAAAAGCTGATTTGCTACGGTTATAACTAGAAAAACATTTTTCAGCAACCCGAACCATTCCTGGAACAAGAAGTTTTCATAACATCAAACCACTTCCAACAAACATCCTTGAAATTAGAAGGACTACAGACAGTGAAAAACCCTCCTTAGTCTTTTCTTTCCATTCTTCTTCTGATTGGGTTCATATTGAACCATCCATAAATAGCTATGTGGCTGCAAATTATGATGGTAACTGGTACTTTGGACTGGTAAAAACAATACTCAATGATGAAGAAGATGCAGAAATTCTATTTCTACATCCTTCAGGACCAGCTGCATCATTTTATTGGCCTGAAAGAGAAGATTCTTGCATAGTGCCTTTGGAGCACATAGTCTGTGTAATAGACGCGCCTCAATCAAGCGGCACTGGAAGAATGTATTACTTCAAAAAAGACTGTATCAAAAGAACTGAAAGCTCTTGGATAAAGTGGAAAAACTGTTTGAATCAGCATTAATGTTTATTAAAAAGACAAAATTACTCAAAAAATTCCATGTTTCAAGCAATCAGTTGGGTTATACATAAGTCTCGTAAGTACACTATCTTTGTACATAATTCTAATGTAATCTACTATAATTAATAAACATGTTAAAAAGCCATCATTATTTTTGTTTTATCAAGTAGCCTATATGTTTAAGAGTAAATTAAAACAAATTTGAGCATTCTATCAGGTCTGAGACTCTAGATATTGCAATTCTTATAAAACAAAACATCCATTAAAAAGAAAAGGAAAAAAAATGCATATATATTTTTTTTCATAGAAAATATTAATATATTTTAATAGTATCATTTTTATCTTCAAATATGTATAATAAATAAACTTGCTGCAAAAATTCATGATGTTATCTAAAAGAGTTTTTAAGATAAGCAATTTTAAAGTTTTGAATACGAATTAAATTTACCATTTCCGAAGGTTCGGAAAACGCAAAACATAAAAACTTTAAAAATTTATAAAAAAAACTATAAGAGATACAGCAAAAAAAAAAAAAATTTGCAGGTGTTGTCAGGATGGTATTAGAACCATTTAAGCCAAATTTCATGAAAATCTAAGGAGGCGGGTGTAAAATTTGTTTTTTATTGGGTGATTTGTTATGGAATGACCCATGAAGAAATGAGGCGTACTAAAGTTCCGGCGTCACGGACCAGGGACAGCTATATGTGGAGATGTTGTAAGGATAACAGGTCAAGGGAAGTGTTCGATTCTAATTTTGTTGGTTTGTTGGGTTTTCTGAGGTAGTGATAATTGTGGACATGGTTGTTGTTTTGGGTTTTGTGATTTGGTATCAGTAGTTTCTGTTGACCTATATAGATCAAGGGAAGTGTTCGATTCCAATTTGTGGGATCGGGAGCTGCTGTTGAGCTATATAGGTCAAGAGAAGTGTCCGATTCCAGAGGATATTGTGTTTAGTGGAATTTGGGGAGTTTTGTGTTGTCGGTTTTTCTCATTGTTTTGTGTGATTTGGTATGGTGGTGTGTGTCTAAATTTGTTTATATTTACCTTGTCACCACCCAAAAACCCCCAGTTTCACACACTTGTCCTGTTAGTTTCATTAGGTTTTTTGTGGAATGTGTGTGTGTTGGTTTTTCAATGTAGTTTCATGTTTGTGGTCATGTTTACGTAATGGCATCATAGGCGCCATATTGGAGTCATAGTGTATGTTTGTTTCCGCCATATTTGTGATGTCATGGGTCAAAGCAGACGGGTGGAATCGTACGCTTCTGTATTTCCGATAGTCTTTTGTACCAGACACTGTACATCCATCCTCAAAACGTTTCTCTTGATCAATTATTGCATCTTCAATAATTTCTTTTTTAATATAAATAAATTCAATGCCATGAACATTTTTTGCAATATTCAAACAGATCAGTTGGTGTTAAGATTTGGTTGTCAATTGGGCGTTGAAGGCTAGCTCTTGCTGCTAAATGCTTAACTGTGCCCCCATTTCCATCACATGGTGATTTCCCATGGCTTGTTCCGAAAAAATTCCATTCTGCAGTAATGCCAAAATCTTTTTGATGATGGCAAAGATTTAGGAAGCTCTTAAAATTTTTGTACTGTGCTGCAGAACTGTCGCTAAAATAATGAAAATGCTTAATTTCTTTAAAAATGCACTTAAGGGATTTGATCACGTATGTTAAAAACACATGCACTGCTACTGTGTCATGTCGGAGGCAATCACTGATTATGCAGTAGCTGACACTCTTTAGGTCTTCATTATCTTTGTAGTAAATGACAAATGGATGTACTGTAGCTTGACTATTTTCCCAGTGGAATCCCTGCACTGCTTCTTGGACAATGAAGGAGTAATTTTCTGCGAAATCCATTAATATAATCAAGTCTCCTGGTTTGAGATGGCTGCTCCAATTCACTGGGATCAAGTCCTCCCACTTCTGCAATTTTCTTAATAACTGCACCTTCAACTTGATGTATTTTGCACTTTGCATACCCTTTTGTATCCCTCGCACCAAATCGTTGAAATTTTAATGGTGATTTTCCAACAGATGTTAAGCTTGTATTCAAATTGCGACCAACATTAGTTTCATCATCTTCATCTGACTGATATGTAATGTTCATTTGTGAATATTTCAACGTATCAAATTCTTTTGTACAGGAAGGGCACATTTTTTGGTTTAATATCAGACGTGGTTATCCTTTTTAGTAGGTCAGCTGTTTCTATGTTGATTGAGCGCACGCTTTTTCGTACAGTGTGGTATTTCTTGCCAAATGGGTTGCAGCATGATCTTTGCAAAAATTCAAATCTTTTTAGGAGTAAAGCTTCATGATGGAAGCATAGTTGAGTATTTTCAGTAGAGTGTAAAACACTCTGTCTAGTGAAACTTCCTGGCAGATTAAAACTGTGTGCCCGACCGAGACTCGAACTCGGGACCTTTGCCTTTCGCGGGCAAGTGCTCTACCAACTGAGCTACCGAAGCACGACTCACGCCCGGTACCCACAGCTTTACTTCTGCCAGTACCTCGTCTCCTACCTTCCAAACTTTACAGAAGCTCTCGCAGGAGAGCTTCTGTAAAGTTTGGACGAGAGCTTCTGTAAAGTTTGGAAGGTAGGAGACGAGGTACTGGCAGAAGTAAAGCTGTGAGTACCGGGCGTGAGTCGTGCTTCGGTAGCTCAGTTGGTAGAGCACTTGCCCGCGAAAGGCAAAGGTCCCGAGTTCGAGTCTCGGTCGGGCACACAGTTTTAATCTGCCAGGAAGTTTCATATCAGCGCACACTCCGCTGCAGAGTGAAAATCTCATTCTGGACTCTGTCTAGTAATTCTTGTTCTTCTAAGGAAAGTTGCTTCACAGCTTTCAGTCCTTTTAAGGCACTGTATGTCATTAAATGGCATGGGGAATCAGTATTTCCAAAATTGCATACATTAACTTCATCTTGTTCTTCCATTTTAGCAACAACTTGATATGCTTCAGACACTAAAATCAAATTGTCGAGTCCTAAATAAAGAAAAGGAATAAAATTAATAAGCATTCAGCTTCCCAAAAATTATGTAGCTGTCTCTAGTACAGTTAAATGGTTAAATTTAGCAATGAATCTGTCACAAACAGGTTTAAAGTCACCAAATAAACTGCAAAATGAATATCTAAAGAAAGAAGACATAATCAACAAAATTCCGAATTTTAGGCGACATTTTTGCACCTTACCCAAAGAGACACCAAAATGAAAATAAGTTTTTCTAATAGAATGAAATGTACTCTGTTGAATGGTGTTAATGAATGTAATGTGGTAGGTGACCATTTTGAGATACATGATTTTGAACACGGGTATATTTTGATACATTCATGTTTTTTGGCAAATTTACAGGATGGTAGCACTGTAATTAAACACACAAGCCAGGCCAAAATTTGTGATATACTAAACACCCAGACAGACAGTAGTTTGGCAAAAGACCAGTTCCATAGCGCACTTTCTCCACTACGTATGCCTTGTTAAACTATGGGGCAAATTTCTTACGACAAGATTTGTTGCCCACTTTGAACTGACATTATGCCAAATGCATTGCTTTCTGAACTCTACTTGCGGCATTTGTGTTTAGAGCACACAAAGTTGTACCACTATACTCAGAAGCAAGAGTCTAGCTCTTTTACATTAGGAACAGTGGAATGCCAAACTTGATGATTTCTTCACAACTTTTCAGTTTCTGTAAAAGTAGTCTTCACGAAAATGGCTCTAGCACCTCAACCAAGTTACAGGTGAACCTGAAACTTTGCATAAGTTCATTTAGGACCCACAGGTACATCCTGTACAAATTTCATCAAAATTGAAGATGGTCGAGCTGGGAACCCTAGGACACTTCATGTAGAATGACCCAGCTTCAATTCTGTCAGTACCTCGTCTCCTACCTTCCTCATTTTGGTGCTAAATTACTTTCTATCCTTGGCCAAATGCATCAACTTTTCCTGTAATTTATGTTTTAGGAGAGTTGTGACATCTCTGTTATTTACATATTACACCTTAATTTCCTCCTGTTCCTTTTCTTTCTCTTGTCTTCCCAGTTCACAGTGTCATTTGTGAGTAACTCTTGTATAGTTGCTAAACATGTACACTTGGATATCATCACTACTAACTGGCAAAAATGTGTCTTTATTCAGTTCAGCGTGTTGACATATACTTCTTTTCATGTGTGCTTGCATCTCATTGACCAGCTCATTCCTGGAAATCAGATCGACCAGAGTAAGTGAGTTTGTGATATTTAGATTTGAACTTCACTCAGAGAACCCTTCACATCCCACTGCATGTAGTTTTGCAGTCAGTTGATTTAAGCACTGAAATGCATCAGTCTTCTGAGCATGATAGGGTGAATCCTTTCCTGCCCTTCTCATGCCTGTATAATACTGTCACTGCCAAACAGAAATTCTTGGTCACCTATTCAGGCACTACACAACCAAAATCAACTGTACCACAAATGCAGCACTGTAAATCACTCTCTAGGAGCAATTCAAAATCTGGATTTTCCTGTGACTGTACATCTCCTGTAAGTGCAAATAATACTTAACCAATCTTCAAAATAATCTCTAGGCTTATTATTTCACTTACCAATCTACTCAGATGACAGCGAACCTGCGGCAAGGCATGCTGGTCACTAAGGGGAGAAAATAATAAACTCTTAAGACACAAAAGAATTACAAGTGGGCACTAATTTAAATCAATGTGGAAGGTTGAAAATTCTTGCTGGACCAGTATTCAAACTCAAGTCTCTTGATTACTAGGCAGACGCGCCAATCACAACACCATGTGGACTCAGTGGTCATCGCAACTAACCTGTGCACTGTTATCCCATAATAACTTCACATTTTTATTATCCCATTCACGATTCAAAGTCACTTTTCCGACCTTTTCTATGCCTTCGTTCCTCACCAGATTAATCTGAGTCAGTGGGAGCTTGGGGCAGTGGCTACTCCAGCTCCTGATATATTTCCAAAATATCATCCTCTATTATTTCCTCTGCGAGCATCTCTTAACACTTGACACATGTTATGCTGGTATCACAAACTAGGGCATGCCTATTGCATATGATGTATTTTTTGGCAATGTGTGCAACACGGCTCTCAGCACTCATGCGCCACTGTAGCAGCAACCACATGAGGCACCAGTTACACAGACACGGTGTGCATTTGTCACTTGGCTTGCAGTTGTTACAAATTGGTTTGCCTCCCCCCTTAGTAGAGCAAGTTATACCGCTACTTGTAATGTATCAGGGGACCCTAATTTTATCTCATTTCCTATTCTAGGATCAACCTGTGTTATAAAGACATCAATTGCATGCACATCTGCCTCATGTAACGGGATATCATTATTTTGTCCAGATTCTGTATGAAAATGATTCAAAATCTCCAGCAGGTTTTTCCTCAATGTAGATAACTTATCCCAATACAGAGTAACACCTTTTTTTGTGTGCAAAACATTCCACCAATCCACACCCAAGGATTTTGAAAGAGGAAGCCATTGTAAGTGAATCTACTGATTCAACATACCTCCTGGCATCACCAAATAATTTAAGTTGAGTAATATTCAATTAAAATTTACTCAGCCACATACAACCAACATCTCTAACATTTTGTAGAAACGTGCACACATTTTCATTCAAGCATCGTGAAAAAGATTGTATAAAATTACTCAACGAAAAGTCTACTACTGGATTAACTGCTATTGCCACCGGTGGTGAAACCACAGGAACTTGTGGATTTGACACATGTGCTGCCTGGGGGTGGGGGGGGGGGGGTTGGTTTGAGGTTTGATTTGATTTCCATTTTTTCATCTCCACTAGATACTGTTGCAGTTGCAACTGCAACTGCTGAATTTAAATTTTGTTGACTTTCTAATTTGAGCCCAGCAATTTACTGCTGTAACTGATCTAACTGATCCATACTTGGCTCATTCTTAACACAATTACTGTTAAAAATTCTCTCAACAACTGAAAGACTTTGTCTACATGGATCTTTTCCCTGAGCCCTAGTCCTAACCATTTAGGGGGTAATAAGATGAAGGTATAATTGACACCAAAGTGTTTATTGGTTTATTGGGTAGAAGGGTATTGTGACCTCACCAATGGACACAACAGGAGCTGGTGTGCTGACACAGTTTCTGACTGGCACCCTGGGTGGCACTTTGAAGTTTGCTGCCAGTCACAAGCACAATCCAATCAGCAACCTCTGCTCACTGCCAGTGAGTTGGACTTCTGCATTGTGATAAGCTGTGGCCACAGGCAGCAGTGGTTCATGTCCAGTGTTGGCATATGACAGCTCTGTTATGGAGTTCCAGGGTTGCTGATCATGGCTACAGTTCATTGTGGAGATCAGCCTGCGAGACTTAGTGGAGTCACCTGTAGCCTTCACATAGGGACAAATCTTTACTACAATGATTGACATTGTGATGGACATAGTCTTGTTGACTTGACAGGCCAATGCCTTGTTGTGTCTGTCCATAAGCACATCCAACAAGTTGCTGTACAACTGAAGTCAAGTATCGCAGCACGGTGAAGGGTATATTTGTGTGTCACTGATTTATTTGCACTGTCACAGATCCTCCATCCACCTTGGGGCACCTAAACATAATAGATGTGTGCATGCTGTTCTAACCAGATGACCTGTTTAAATCAAAGGGATACAGAGATCCTACATAAGGGGAAGCATTGTGGAAAACTTCAGTCTCTCCAAGATTGATCCGATGCTTGCCAAATGCAGTAACCGAAGAGCAAGCATCCTCCCCGATCTGCTATAGATAAACTCACGTGATCTGGTTGGCGAAAGCTTGTCAGTCACCAGGGCATTACCACAACATCAGCACTGACACCACAGCATCGGCACTGGTGGTATGACGTGTGGGTTCTCATGTCGCTAACTTGGAAGAAGAATAAAAAATATTCAGGCTGTTACAATACTTAATAATAATGACACATTGTACAGTTCGTAATATTACATTTATGTACAAAAGTTAGTTCATAAAATCATTTATATAAATGTAACTGTTTTCACAATTTACCATCTTATTTATTTTTGTTGTCTAGCAAATTTATGTTGTGCTCTACTGATACTTTCATATCTTCTGTCTTCTCTTACTGTTTACAAAAATCTACATCTTATACTAGCTTCATGTTTTACTGTCATGCGCAATTTTGTTTCATATTATAAAGTTGGATCTTTAAGGGGCTTACAACTTTTTCAGTGAGTGTATTTACTTATAAGAAATGATTTTAATAATGTTTTACATGAGTCCTCAGTATGTGTTCTTTTAGAATCTGGCAATTTGTAGTAAAAAATCAAGCCACTGATGTATAGATTGTGTCTGGTATTTTCAGTTTCATTCTTTGCTAGAAATAACACTACATATTTTTTGTATTGTGGTTAGTATTTTGAAACACAACAACAAGCTATTTACTATGACTCAACAAGGAGTAGACAGAGAGCTATTTATTTTGAGAAGAGCACATCATCAGATCCACCTGTACCTTAGCCCGTGTATCAGCCTAACAGTCCTCCTTTGTAGCGGCACTACTCTGTTAAAATACACAGCAGCAGTACATCCCCACAGTTCTATCCCATAATTTATAATTGGTAAAACAGTTTCCAGCATTTTTGGCGAGCTGGCTAAGCAAATATAATGTACTGTTTATTCTTCTATTCAAAAAATTTACGTTGTTTTACCATCAACGATTTTATTCCTGCAGAGTGAGCCAGCCAGTGGCGGGGAGCTGGAATGGGATGAGGCTGACCAGGCACAAGCTCTGTCCAGCTACTACTATGGCTATGTGGCTACACAGCTGTTAGGGGGCTGGGTCTCTGAGTGTTTAGGTGCACGATATGTGTGTGGGCCTGCTGTACTGGCTGCAGGGCTGCTCTCATTAGCTGCACCGGCCGCTGCACGAGCGGGGCTGCCAGCCTTCATTGTACTACGCATCACAGTTGGAGCAGTCTCGGTAAGTGTGTACAAGGCTACTTGTAAGTACAAGAGCTAATCAAAAAGTGCTAGTACCACTTCATAAGTTAATCTCCCACCTGTTATTTGAAAATACATGTAAATCCAAAATAAATCGTCCACTATGCAGTGGAGTGTGGATTTTGTTCAAAACTTCCTGGAAGATTAAATCTCTGTGCCAGACTAGGGCTCAAAGCCAGAACCTTGCCTTTCACGTGCTGTGATGTGCATTTGAAAACTGAAAGCTTGAAAGTGACCTACAGTGGCATGACACAGTGTTCAGATCCAACAACCAGGCAGTGGAATGATGTTGAAATGTGCAAGGCAACTTTAGGGAACATACCATGAGTGTGAATAACAGTAGTTATTGATACATGTGGAAGAAGTGTCATACGTGTGAAACAATGGCCTCCATCACTATGCAGGAAAGTTACCCTGGTAATAGACATTGGTATCACTACATAACAATGATGGCAGTGCAGTAAGTTACATTCTCAAACAGAAAAACAAGTAAGAGTTGCAAAATGTTTACTGGCATACTAGACTGTATATGGCACTGTTGCTGTAAGTGTTGTTGGGTAGAAGTAGAAATGTTGTGAATTAATTGTTGTACAATGCCAGGAAGTTAAAACTAGTGTAACGAGGCTAAAATAGTACATGTGATGGAAAAACTTGTCGAGATGGGTAGTGAACAGAATTTTTAGCTATACAAACTTGAAGGTCATGTTCTAATATATAGAACAAATTCTGACCCAAAGTAGTCCAGTTAATTGACAGTCATTGAGTCGGTATCTAACAAGTAACTTGTGCAACAAATATGCTATTTGTATCAATCAGTAGGTGGCTACATGTATGTGTGAATATTGCATCTTATGTTTATATTTGTGCTCTGTGACTTATACTTATCATGAAAAGGCTGTATTTAAAGAGAAGTGCCCTTTAGTATGAAAAGTGTTTACACTGTGAATTTTGGTGCTCTAACAAGAAACAGAAATGTCAAATAAGCCATTGCAAGTTTCATTATAAAAAAAAGCTTCTTTACTGTGAATATAAAACCCAGAGCCTGTTTTTCATCTCTAGACAAAGAAGACAATGAGCCTTGAATTTGGAACTGCAAGTATTATACAGATGAGTACAAAATTTTACTCAATTTAAAATTCATTTGTGGATTTTACTTAATGTCACCCTTTCCTATATTATTAAACATGTACTAAAGTGGCAGTGTCCAATACAAGAAGAGTACATGTTTCAGATTCATATCTGTGAGAGTGATTATTTTGTAAAAAAGCAAAATAAAGCAGTTGAAGAGTTTTTTGGATATTTTCTCTTTCTATCACTGTTTTGTAGATTAATGAACCCTGAACAATGAATTGCTAAATAGATTGCTGAAGAAGCAGAGTATCTGCACTGGAGTAAGGATGGGTTTCAAGGAGTTAAGAAAAAGTTGAATAATTTGGAAATCTTAGGGCACACAGACCTGATGAAAGTATTTTATTTGGTGTGTGACAGTTTAAAATACAAAGTGGGAGCCTATCTAAACAAAGTAGACAAAGAAGTAGGTAAGTTCATGGAAAGAACAATAGCATTCACCAGCAGCATCTTGACTCCCTGGGAGAGGAGGAACTTTGTCACAGAGAAGGAGACAATAGCATTGTTGTATGGATTTATTAAATTTAGCTACTATTGAGCCTGTAGGAAACCATTTTAGTAACAAATCACAAAGCACTGCCATTTATAATAAACACTAAGTTGCAACTTGGGTGACTCATAAGGTGTCACAGTTGCTGGTGATTTTAGAAAAAAATGGGAAGGAGGAATGTTAATTATGAATGTGCTGAAGGCAGTGAAGTATGAGAAAGAAGTATGGGAAATACTGAGACAAATCCACAGAGGACAGAATAATAGCAGGTGTTTAAAGCTGGTGCAAAGGAAGTATGGTAGCAGTGGTGAGGGAAAACTAAGAATTTCTTACTTTTTACATGATAGTGTGCTATATAGATGACAAAAAGTTGTCTGTATCATAACAGAAAATCACAGAAATGATTTGATATATACGTTTTAGTGTAACACACTTTGAAGTAGAGAAGTACTACACCAGAACTGTGTCTTCAATAACATCCATGTCGACAGAAGATCTTCCCTATCACATTGCTCTTATTAATAAGAGATATGTTTAATTTGAAAACTACACCAACAGGAAAAAAAGTCCCAACATCAAGAGTAATGAAAGTTCAGGAATACATTTGTCCAGGTAACATATTTAAGTAATTAATGTGGCTGGTTTACAGGCCAATGTAAGTGTGAGAAAAGCCATTGCAGATGTGAAATGCCATTACACAATAACTGGTGTAATTGTCAGAATGTTGAATGGAAGCATGCAGATGTGCATGCATTGTGTCATTCAGGTGCTGGATGTCAGTTTGTGGAATAGAGTTCTATGCCTGTTGCACATTGTCAGTTACGATAGGGACAGTTAATACTTTTTGTGGATGATGCTGGAGTTTTTGTCCGATGATGTCTCATACATGCTTGATTGGAGACAAATATGGTGATTGAGCGGTTAAGGCAACACATCAACACTGCAGAGCACACTGGATTACAACAGCAGTATGTCGGTGAGCATTATCCTGTTGATAAACACCCCCTGGACTGCTGTTCATGAATAGTAGCACAGCAGGTTGAATCACTAGACAGATGTGTAAATTTGCAGCCAGAGTATGTGCTCCTGCTGTCATACCAAATTGTACCTCAGACCATAACTCCAAGTGTAGGTCCAGTGTGTCTAGGCCTCAGAAGGGGTGTTCGCAGGCACTCACATGTCCTCCTTCTAACTAATACACGGCCATCACTACCACTGAAGCAGAACCGGCTTTCATCAGAAAATACAACAGACCTACACTCCATCCTCCAATGAGCTCTTGTTTGACACCACAGGAGTAGCAAATGGCAGAGTTTTGGGGTCAATGGAATGTACACAACAGGGTGTCTATTTGGAGCTGTCCTTGAAGTAATCAATTTGTTACAGCTAATTGTGTCACTGTGGTGACATCTCCTACTCGAATTGCTGATGCAGATGCAGTGTGATGCGCCACAGCCATACACTGAAAATGACAGTCGTCCCTCTCAGTAGTGCCATGTGGCTGTCTTGAGCCCGGTCTTCTTGCAGCCATACCTTCACATGGCCACCACTGCCAGCAGTCATGTACAGTGACTACATTCCTGCCAAGTTTTTCTGCAGTATCACAGAAGGAACATCCAGCTTCTCATAGCCCTATTGCATGACCTCATTCAAACTCAGTGAGCTGTTGATTATAGCACCTTTGTAGTAGTAAAGGGATTCTTGATTAATATCAACTCGCTACATCCAATCCCAAAGGTGACTAACACTCATGACCAACAGCACATATCTAAAGCAAATGTGATTTGAGTCTTCATAGTAGCACCAGTTGTATGTGACTGGAGTGAAGTTCGAACAGACATCGTGTTTCAGATATAGAAACACACCTACCAACTTCCATTTATCTCAAACAACTCCTCCTTGTTTTTATTTTTTATTTACCGGGTGATCAAAAAGTCACAGAATAATGTAGATAGAGAGGTACAAATTGACACACATGCTTGGAATGACATGGGGTTTTATTAGAACCAAAAAAATACAAAAGTTTAAAAAACGTCTGACAGATGGCGCTTCATCTGATCAGAATACCAATAATTAGCATAACAAAGTAAGACAAAGCAAAGATGATGTTCTTTACAGGAAATGCTCAATATGTCTACCATCATTCCTCAACAATAGCTGTAGTCGAGGAATAATGTTGTGAACAGCACTGTAAAGCATGTCCGGAGTTATGGTGAGGCATTGGCATCGGATGTTGTCTTTCAGCATCCCTAGAGATGTCGGTCGATCACGATAGACTTGCGACTTCAGGTAACCCCAAAGCCAATAATCGCACGGACTGAGGTCTGGGGACCTGGGAGGCCAAGCATGACAAAAGTGGCGGCTGAGCACATGATCATCTGCAAACAACACGCGCAAGAGATCTTTCACGTGTCTAGCAATATGGGGTGGAGCGCCAACCTGCATAAACATCATACGTTCCAGCAGGTGTTTATCAGCCAGGCTGGGGATGATGTGATTCTGTAACATATCGGCGTACCTCTCACCAATCACGGTAGCAGTTACAAAACCAGAATCACGCATTTCCTCAAAGAAAAAAGGCCCGATAACGGTAGATGTGGTAAATCTATCCCATACCGTGACTTTTGCGTCGTGCAATGGAGTTTCCACGACAGTTCTAGGATTTTCGGTAGCCCAAATTTTGTAGCTGTGGGCGTTGATAGACCCTCGGAGTGTGAAATGAGCTTCATCGGTCCACAACACGTGACACAACCAATCGTCATCTTCCGCCATCTTTTGAAACTCCCACACCGCAAATGCCCTCCGATTCACTAAATCGCCAGGTAACAGTTCATGATGCTGATGGATTTTGTACGGATAGCATCGGAGGGTATGCCTAAGTGCCAACCAAACAGTAGTGTATGGAATGCCGGTGCAACGTGCGACTGCAAGAGCGCTGACTTCCCCGTGCATAGATGAACCTGCTACAGTCTCCATTTCTTCCTGAACTGTCTCAGCAGCATTACGCCTTGTGCTCGGTCGGCCACTAAGGGGTCTACTGTCTAAACAACCCGTGGCTTCGAACTTCGAAATCATTCTCGCCACAGCTGCGTTTATCAACGGACGTTTACCCGTTCGAATCCCCTTCCTATGGCGATAGGATCGTAACGCTGAACTACCACATTCCCCATTCTGATAATACAGCTTCACTAAAAGCGCCTTTTCAGGTAACGTCAACATGCTGTGACTGCTGGCGCATCTGATTCTCTCTCTCATTACAGCTCCTTTTATACATGATTGTCATGCACAGTCACTGCTGTTTTGCTGTCCAGCGCCATTTGTCGGACATTTTGTGAACTTTGTTTTCCTTTTGGTTCTAATAAAACCCCATATCATTCCGAGCATGTGTGTCAATTTTTACCTCTCTAGCTACATTATGCCGTGGTTTATTAAGTTTTCAAATTTATACTGACTTTTTGATCATCTGGTATTTATTATTATTATTTTTTTTTTTTTTTTACATCAGTGCATTTTGCCCTTGTGCCCAGACTCTAGACCCATAACTTCTAGGTCATTTTCCAGTACATCATGTATGTTGCGCACACAACTGTAGCTGTATGAGTTCCTCTTTCTACTCTAAATTTAGCACCACCTGCATGTGCTGGATCACTCATTAGAGTCAAATCTGATGGTGTTTTCCCAAGGGGATTGACATAATTCGTGCTATTATTGCTCTTCAAAGAGATATCAGAAACAGTGTCCTCAGTTTCCTTTCTTTTGTGTGTACTTACAACAGCTCTGGGCAGAGGCATAGCTTTCTGGCTCTCCTGCTTTTGACCCACTCTTTTCTTTGTTCGGAGGCTTTTCTTTTTCAGTATTGAGTTTACTGCTGGAGGTGTAGTCTCTGGGACTTGCCTTGCTAGGTTTTGGGAATGGTGACAGCTCACGGTACACAGCTGTTTGCCTGGTGACTGGGCATTAGGTGACAGTGTATCGCTTTTGGGAATGAACTGCAATTTGGAATGGAGTGTTTCATATTTAAGCATTATATTGACTCCTAAATAATTATTTCCATATAAGAGTTCATCAATAATGAATAATTTATCAGATAGAGCACAGTTTTCTTGTGTATAGCACAAATGTGGTAGTTGTATGGTCAATATTTGTCTAAACATTCTAGAAGTGTGTGCACATTTATTTTCAGTCTGGAAGTGCTGTTTGTCAAAATTATTTTTGAGCTGCAAAGTGAAGTCTCCAATGAAAAAAAAATAAAAAATTATGGCTAACTATTCCTAAATGATGGCAGCATAACTAACAGTAAGAACATTTATGATAGGTATGGTTTTCTTCTGAATAGATGAGGTGTATAATTTTTTGGAAAGTTTTGTCTGTATCTCACAATACTTTGTATCTGTGTGCTAACTGAGACTCACTCTTCATGTATTTTTTATACATCTACATAGATATTCCACAAGCCATCATACGTTGCGTGGTGGAGGGTACCCTGCACCACTAATTGTTATTTCCTTTCCTGTTCCACTTGTAAATAGAACGAGGGAAAAGTGACTGTCAATATGCCTCCATATGAGCCCTAATTTCTCATATCTTATCTTTGTGATCCTTATACACAGTGTATGTTGGCGGCAGTAGAATCGTTCAGCAGCCAGCTTCAAATCCCTCCAGGAGTTCCCATTTGAGATCCAAAAGCATCTCCATAACACTTACGTGTTGTTCCTGGTATTTCATAGCACTTCATAGTGCGACTTTGGCCTTGGAATTAGTACTGACCAAATAAAGAAATAATGTGTTGCTATGGAAGAGTTATTTGAGATGATATTAGGAGCTATGAACCTACAGTAAAATTATTTTTGGTAAAATGGAGAAGATAGTGAGTGATCACAATTATCAAAAGCAGTATAGCTGGCAGTCTGGCATAGCAGTGACATGTGCAGACATCTGCCATTGCCTCACAGCTGAGAGCATGATTTATGATGCAGCAGATACAGGATCTCATACTGACAGCAATGGAGAAGAGTAAGAATAACTATAAGAGGTCTGTTCAAAAAATTGTGGAACTTAGTCCACAAAATTTTTCTGTGATGAGCTTTTTCTTATTGTGCATGGTCTTTACTCTCCTCCGCAGTTTATACACTGCCTACGATGCCATTACTGCTTCTGGAAGCAGTCTTGGTATGCCTCTTGCTGGATCATGCAAAGCACTGTCTGCGAATTTTCTTTTGTCTCATCTGTCGTTGCAAACCTTCATCCTATCAATGGCGTTTCCAACTTTGGAAATAAAGTCCGCAGGGGCCAGGTCTGGAGAGTAAGGAGAATGGGGCACCACAGTGATTTCGTTTTTTGTGCAGTAGTCGCACACCAACAGGGATGAATGTGAGGGTTCGTTATCATAATGCAAGAGCCAAGAATTGTCTCGCCACATTTCAGGCCGTTTCCTTCTCACACTTTCTTGCAGGTGTTACAACACATGCCAGTAGTAACATCAAATAACAGATTGTCCCTGTGACACAAATTTATGATGAACTAATCCTTCTGTGTCAAAGAATACCATCAGCATTGCTTTGACACTTGACCTGACCTGATGAACTGTTTTTGCCTTGGAGAACTTTTCCCAACCCATTGTGAAGACTGAACCTGGGTCTCAACATCATAATTTAGACCCACATCTCATCACCAGTTATGATTCTCTTAAGGAACATTTCATTCTCATTTGCATCATCGACAAGCTCTTCTCAGATTGTGAGACAAAGATCTTTCTAGTTTCGACTCATGAGCTGTGGGACAAACTTGGCAGTGACATGATACATTCCAAGATGCCATGTCAGGATTTCATGACATGATCCAACTGAAATGTCATATTCTTCTGCAGTCTTTCAGACAGTCAGTCTGCAATTGGCTTGTGCAATTTCATTGATGTTCCTGACATGAGCATCAGTAGACGTCAAAGGTTGTCCTGAACAAGAGTCATCTTTAAGTTTCATCTGGCCATTTTTGAACTGCGTGAACCACTTTTAACATTGAGTGTGGCTGAAGCATTGATCACCGTAGGCTTCCTGTATCATTTGGTGTGTCTCTGTAAAGGTTTTCGTGAGTTTCATGAAAAACTTAATGCAGATGCATTGCTCCTTCTACTCTGCCATCTTGAAATTTGCAAACTGTGTGACACAGTGTTCTACCCGATACAGCACTAAAAAATAACTAACAGATGTACAACAATGAAACTTATGGCAGTTACACATTAAACACAGGCATGTGCAGGGATGCCAACCACATTTCACTCCAGCACACCGTTGGTACAAAATTACAAATTTTCCAGAATTTTTTGAACAGACCTCGTACATTAAAGCACAGTTTGTGGAGGCTTTGCTGAAAATCAGGCAGAAACATCTCACAGTCAGGATTCCTGCTGCTGCTGCTGCTGCTCGTGTGGCTGAATTGGCTGTATTTAAAACATTCCTAAGAATGCAGGACTTTCTACATTTTTCTTAAATTTCCTCCCAGATGCGTAACAGAAATTTCCTGCATTTTCTGGACTATCAGTAGCTCTGTTGTTGACATTAATATGTGATGAGGAAAACAATATTTGTATCTCTTTGAAGCTGTTTGCAGGCAATTCAGTTAATTTCATTGAGATCATATTGTTAAAAAGTGTTATAAAGTACAGGAAAGCTTGCAGATGAACAGTTCTTTGTGTAAAACGTGCTGCCTGGCTCTCATAGTGATGTAATGTGTGTACGGAGCTGAAAAATCTGATATTCACAGAATGAAATTTTCACTCTGCAGCGAAGTGTGAGCTTGTGATGAAGTAAGCTGGGATAATTTTAATTCCCCTCTTGTTTTGCCATCTGCCTCCTTAAATTAGTTTTGTTACTTTTAACTGTTTACCATTAGCATACATGAATATTATCGGCATTTCCATAAAAGAGAAAGGCTTGCCCTCTGTTTTAAAGGATAGAACACCAGATCTAATTTTGTGTTAAGTTTTATGTATCTAATTGATTTTCTAATTTATTTGGACTATTCCTAGTTAGTATCTTTCATTATAAGGCGAAATCAGTCATTGCTTCATAACTTAAATTCTACTGTTGTCGTATAAACAAATATAAATTCTGCACTGATTATAAATGTTTGGGAGACAAAATGCTAGTAATCTTAAAGTATCTATTTGGCTATATTCGAAAACATGTTAGCAAAGCCAGTCTTAATTAATTCCAAAGTAATAAACAGTTTTGCCAAAAGTATTGTTTTTGTAACTATATATGTTAATTTCATTATTTAAACAAATAATTCGGCCTAACTTTTGCAGTAGAAGAAACTGCTAAAAAGAACTCATTTTTTCTGTGTATTCAGTTAACTGAGTGAGTTAAGTTTTAGTGTAAATTTAACTTCGAGCAATGTGTAGTTTCAGTATCGATTATTGTGATGAAATATAAGGGCCCGATTTTTGGTCACGAGACAGTCAGTCCACAGCTGAGTTTCAGACAAGTAACCTGTGCTGGTTAGAACAACAACAACAACAACAATGGTTCTAATTAACTGTGGAATAAGTGTTAAATAATTAGGCTGTGTGTTAAAACAGTGACAGTGTCTGCCCCATATGTACCTTATTATTCTTCAAGAACTGTGAACTTTGTGGTTAGGTTTCACTGGTCGTAGATGTTTAACAAGAAACTATTGTAGCAGTATGTGGAGTTTTGCCTGGTAATTGTTAATGATGCTTATCGAAGGTTACATAATAGTGCATTGGCCATATAACTGTATTATTGGGTGGTTGTGCAAAGTGAAATTAAAGTACGGTGAAATGCAACTGTCCACCTGTAGGCAACATTATTTACAGTAGTCAGTGTCGGAATCCACATCCCATTTTTCAGCCAGTGGAGCAACACAGTATGATGACACTGAGGATACCAAATGAAGGAAATAAAAAGCAGGCAGGACTGCCACAAGCTGATGTGAAACTCCCTGCCAGATTAACTGAGTGCCGGACCAAGGCTTAAACTCAGGACATTTGGCTTTTTTACGGGCAAAGAAAATCATCAGCATGGCTTTGACATTTGACCTAACCTGACGAGCTGTTTTTGCCTAGGAGAGCTTTACCCGACCCATTGTGAAGAATGAACCTAGGTCTCAACATCATAACTTAGACCCACATCTCATCACCAGTTATGACTCTTTTAAGGAACATTTTGTTCTCATTTGCATGATCCAAAAGCTCTTCAGAGATTGTGAGATGGAGGTCTTTCTAGTCTTGACTCATGAACCATGAGAAAAACTTGGCTGTGACAGGATGCACTCCAAGATGCTGTGTCAGGCTTTCATGAAATGATCCAACTGAAATATCATATTCTTCTGCATTCTCTCAGACAGTCAGTCTGCAATTGACTTGCACAGTTTCATTGATGTTCCTGACATGAGCGTCGTCAGTAAACATCGAAGGTCGTGCTGAACAAGAGTCATCTGTAACTTTCATCTGGCGATTTTTGAACTGCGTGGACCACTTTTAACGCTGAGTATGGCTGAAGCATTAATCACCGTATGCTTCCTGTGTCATTTTGTGTGTCTCTGTAAAGGTTTTCTTGAGTTTCATGAAAAACTTAATGCAGATGCATTGCTCCTTTTACTCTGCCATCTTGAAATTTGCAAACTGTGTGACACAGTGTTCTACCCAATACAGCACTAAAAAATAACTACCATATATACAACAATGAAACTTCTGGCAGTTTCACATTAAATGCAGACGTGTGCAGGAATGCCTACTGTATTTCACTCCAGCACACTGTTGGTACAAAATTATAAATTTTCCAGAATTTTTTGAACAGGCCTTATACATTAAAGCATAGTTTGTGGAGGCTTTGCTGATAATCAGGCAGAAACATGTCACAGTCAGGATTCCTGCTGCTGCTCGTGTGGCTGAATTGGCTGTATTTAAAACATTCCTAAGAACGCAGGACTTTCTACATTTTTCTTAAACTTCCTCCCAGATGTGTAACAGAACTATCCTGCATTTTCTGGACTGTCAGTAGCTCTGTTGTTGACATTAATTTGTGATGAGGAAAACAATATTTGTATCTCTTTGAAGCTGTTTGCAGGGAATTCAATTAATTTCATTGAGATCATATTGTTAAAAAGTGTTATAAAGTACAGGAAAGCTTGCAGATGAACAGTTCTTTGTGTAAAACTTGTTGCCTGGCTCCCATAGTAAATAAATATGATGTAATGTGTGTACAGAGCTGAAAAATATAATGTTCATAGAACGAAATTTTCACTCTGCAGCGAAGTGTGAGCTGATATGAAACTTCCTGCCAGATTAACTGAGTGCTGGGCCAAGATTTAAACTCAGGACCTTTGGCTTTTGCAGGCAAGTGCTCTACAAGCTGAGCTACCCAAACATGACTCACAACCTTTTCTCATAGCTTCCTCAGTTTGGAAGGTAGGAGATGAGGTGCTGGTGGAAGTGAAGCTGTGAGGAAGGGTTGTGAGTCATGCTCGAGTAGCTCAGTTGGTAGGGCACTTGCCTGTGATATGCAAAGATCCTGAATTAGAGTCTCTGTCCGGCACACATATTTAATCTGCCAGGAAGTTTCAAACCTGATGTTTTTATTCACTGGAATCATCCTTCACTGATTTAGAATGTTCTGAGCACATGCATTAAGTGTACAACCAATACATAAGCCAGACTGACTTTATCATAGGAAACTTAAGGAAGTGTAATTCATCCATGAAAACTTTCACTTACACATGAAAACTTTCACTTACAAAATCCTCATTTAACAAGTCTGGGACACTTTCATTTCTGACTTAGTGGACAAGATAGAGAAGATCAGAATAATAGCTGCAAGGTTCATCATGGGTTTGTTTCATCAGTGTTAAAGGGCCAACGACATTCATTGGGAAAGGCTACAGGAAAGATGTGTGTCATCATGGAAGACTCTCCTCTAATAATAATAATAATAATAACAATAATAATAGTAATAATAATAATTCCAGGAGTACACATTCCAAAACAACTCACTAAATGTATTTCTTCCTCCAAAATACATATTGTGTAACGCTGCTGATGGTAAAATTAAAGAGATTTGAGCTGTGCAGGGATGTACTGATAATCTCTCTTCCCATCCCATCCATGAAAGGAAAGGGGGAATGGTTATCATAAAATTTGTAGCCTTATCTGCACAAAACACACTGAGTATGGATGTAGATTTTATAAATGTTAGGAAATAATTGAAATGTGCGCTATTAAGTTAAGGATCCAAGTGCATGTCCAGCTTCACTGAACAATTTTAAGATACTGTGAATATTCATTACAACACGGGCCTGAAAGAAATTTAACTCATAAGACTGCAAGGATTTTGTTTAGCATGTGCTTCTCTCTTATATAACACATCTGCATATGTCTTCTGCTCATAATAAATGTATACAGATATTATCTGCCTTAAAACTTGTTCTTGTTCATCTTTTTTCATATTTATTTTCTTTCTGTTTATGTACTACTTCATCGAACATAAACTTTGGTTAGATTCTTTGTATCAAATTCACTTTACCCACTTTGTTGCCCTCAGTAGCTGGTATCCCTTCTCTCAGTTATCGAAGCTGGCTGAAAACACTTGTAATATCACTTTTGATACAATTAAAAGTTACTGTTTATGGCCAGTTCCAATCTCACAAGCTTCTGTTAAATTCAGGTAGATAAACAGCTACATACTGCTCTTATTTGTCATTACTGTTACACAGTCCTAGTGCAGTGGACCTAACCTCAGTCAGATAATTAGTAATTGTTTAGGGTAGCATAAGAACAATTGACATTATAGACACAGAGTTAAATACTATGTAAAGTGGCAGGACAATCCCACTAGAATAACACATTGTCTTTCAGATTGAGCAGCTATGCCAAAACTAAACAAGTGCACATTAACGTATATTCTCATTAGTTAAGACTTCTCTGCTGGCAATTGATTATCACTGTCTCAGTAGGACATTGCTGAGATCTGAAACTGTCAACTGTGCCACACACAGATTCAGAATAAGAAGTAATTGGAATGTAATGTCACTGAGTTATTAAGAGATAAATGAAAAAAACATGAAATTTGACTTGAGTGCTGTACATTTTATGTGCTTTAGCTGTACTGGACCTATTGTGATGAACTTTCTCATGAACTTGCTGCTTATATGACTTCTGACCACAGACTGCAGATTTTGGGGCTCAAATGGTATTATAAATATTGGCATAAGAGCAAACTGGTATTTTGTAAACTATATAAAACTTTGAAAATTAGCTAGGTTGAACCTGACTGTTTTGAATGAGCAGCAAGCCTTTGCTAAATTTTGACGTACAAATATGTTGTTGTTTGGAAATTTAGAAAAATACACAGATACTATTACAATTCTGTGATGTGAATCCCCTTGTTTGCAAGTGTAAGCACGGTATAGTAAATTACGTGGAATTATTAATTATTGAGTTAATTAATTAGTACTGTGTGTCATATTGTGCAGAAGAGTTATTGTAACAAAAGTAGGTAATGGAAGGTTAGAATCACAGTGATTAGGGCAAAATCTGCGTGAAAATGTTAAGTGGCTCTGAACTTCAAGTTAAACTATTTCAGAAGATAATTACACTTAGGTAATTTAAAGTATGTTACTGTCAAGTCAGAATACTTAGCTTTTGAATGGTGTAGGTCATTACATTGAATTCTGTTAATTGGCTCATAGGTTTTATCACTTACCGAACTGTAGTAAAATCTTCAACTAACTATAACTTCTAATTAACATAATCTATAGCCAAACTAATGGTATCAATGGAATCACTATAGTGAGAAGAGTAAACTGAACAATCAATTTAAATTGAACTTGGCCCGATAAATGATTTGCATATTTTCACGTACCTATCACATGTTACATAGACAACTGTATCGAAGATATAGTAGACTTGGGGGAAAAAAGCGATAATTATTGGAAGCTGGTGAGGACAGATGAGGAGTACCCACTTGTTACGTCTGAACTTGCTGTTTATTTTTTAAAAACTGCAGCAAAAGTCATTTTCCAAAATTTCTCTATTATTTACAGGGTGTTGTATTGCCTTCGGTCCACTGCTTAGTTGCAAAATGGCTCACTCCAAAAGAAAGAACACAATTAACAGGATTAATATTTTCTGGTAAGTTATGAATGTATGTGATTAAAATACATGTTTGCAAAAGCCCTCTCATAACATTATTTTATAGTAAGAAGCTGCAAATGTCAGTTTCTAGATTTAAGCAGTGGAAAATCCAGGATGGAATAATGACAGTATTATGAAAAGGATGGATTGCTATTCACCATATGCATCAGAGGTTGCATCACAAGACAGGCACAACAAAAAGACTTTTTGCTGTGCCTGTTTGCGACTCAGCATCTCCTGTATATTGTGAGTAGCAATGTATAATTTTCATAATATTGTCATAATTTCTAGATTTTTTTCAATAAAACAATATTCAGCTTCATTAACTGTTAATATGACATGTTCAGAATACTGTCTTTCAAATATTCATTGCATACGTCTTAACCAGGTCAAATGAAGCTTTAACTGTTTCAGCTGCGTTCACTAATACTGGCAATTTCTTCTCAGTTTAATAAATTCAGGACTGAAACTCCATCATGATATGCAGGTCAGCTTTCGTAGGGCCCTTAAGGTAGTGGACAGATACAGGAGAACTTATGTTGTGGTCCTGAGGGGCTCAGCATTTGCTTGCTGGATATGGGCTTGGTGACCCCAGGGTTCCTGAGCTGGGGACTGGTAAGTGCCACCAATCGTCTGTCATCGTAAGTTCTGGCTGTGCATCAGCGACCACTGTGTGGTGTAGCAGTAGAACATTGTGTGTACAGGGAATGGGGATCTTGGCTTGACCACCTGAATTGCAAGGATGGTAAAAACCTCTAAAAAAAGCATGTCGGTCTCAAGGTGCGCTGTGCACTGATGAGATGCATAGCTGTTCAGTTGGGACAGTCATTAGCCAGCAACCTCTGGGGAACCTGCCCCACCTCACTTGTATAAGGTTTACTCAGACTTGTGGGTCTCTGAGTGGATTCTTATTTCCTTGGCTGCCCATGGGACTGAAATGGAACCCTCCAAATCATCTCCTTCTCCCAGCAGAAATGGTGCTCCATTGATAGGTACTAACACCCGGTTTAACAAGAAGGTGCATGTAGCATGTCCTTCTGATACAGGGATTATATGGAGTTCTTCAGTCTATTGTAAGTCTATTGTAACAGAACACATACTGCTGGTCAGAATGTGTTTTTAATTGTGAAGCGAAAAGAGGACAGCTATGATAAGGTTTCATCTTTATATATTCAGAAAGGTTTAGAGGGCATCACAGGTATCCTGAAATCAGTCAAGCGACTGCATACCAGAATGTTGTTGGTTGAAACTGCTACTTCCCAGCAAGTCGCCAACTGCCAGAGGGCTAAGTGCCTTGGGAAATATGCCATGGAAACAGAGCTCGACAACACCTTGAACTATAGCATGTGTGTTGTGACCGTTAGAGATCGGGTCAACATTTGAAAGGAGGAACTGAAGGATGAATAGACTCAGGAAGGGATCATTGATGTGGAAAAATATAGTGGAAAGGGTGGATGGGGATCTCATAGAATATGACTGCTTCATTATTATCTTCAGTGGCACAAAACTCCCAGAGCATTTTGAGGAGGTTTCCTTCGTCCAAACGTGTGGCCATATGTCTCCAGCCCAACACGCTGTTTTCAATGCCGTCACTTTGGCACACCCCCTTAGAATGTAAGAGTGAAGCCACTTGTGGCAAATGTGGCAAGGCTGCCCATGATGGAGTTGGTTGCTCCTCCCCTCTGAAATGTGTGAATTGCTCTGGGGATCACCCTATCTGGAAGAGGGATTTCATTATCTTCCTTGAAGAAAGGAAAATATAAGAGATTAAGACATTGAATTGCACCCCATATCGCGAGGTCGAGAAGATCTATAATGCCTTGCAGCCTCCCACATTCACTACATCATTTGCTTCAGCCCTTAAAAGGTCTCTTTCAACAGCCAACACTTATCCAAACAGAGGTTGCTAGTGTCAGCACTAGTACCGGCATTTGTCAATGCACATGTCAAGCAGCAGTTGTTTTAGATCCCACAGCCCTCGCTAGAACGTCAAATAAAGCAACAGTTGCCACTGGCATTGCCTCAGCTACTGTTGCAGTAGCTCCAACAGAGCCCTCCCAGATTAGAAAAGCAAATGGGAAGCTTCCACCACAGGTGAAAACAGGCAGTAAATAATCGGATAATGTTGATGTCATTTAACTTGATGGTTCTGCTGGTTCTGCTTCAGAGCAAATAGACTGTGAAGTCTGCCTGTGGCAACTATCTTGCCCCAGGGCTGAAACTCTGCCCATTGTGGGCACCCCACCCTGGTGGAAAGATAGGGTAGAAGTACAATCTGTGTGATAAATTGCTCTCACACTACAGTGGAACATGAATGGGTTCAGGACTCATGTGGAGAAACTGAAACTCCTGGCATAGGTATGGCCCCTGTGCTTGTGTTTACAGGTAACACATTTCAAAGTCACTGATGCCCCTGTGCTACTGGGCTATGTCCTGCTCGGAAAGGATGACCTGGCTGAGGAAAGAGCCAAGGGATGTGTTGCATGTTTGTCAATAACACACACCACTCCTCTGCTCTCAGTTTGGTTACTGACCTGCAAGCAGTAGCTGTTTCAGTTCATGTGGGTCAGAAGATCATTATCTGCTCTGTTTATTTACCTTTGTAGGATGCAATAGACTCTGAGGCTCTCACAGGCCTTATTGGACAACTCCCCCATCTGTTTCTCCTACTGGGTGATCTCAGTGCCAGTAATGTATTTTGGGGCTCAAGCTATACTTGCCCCAGGGGTCGAGTCTTGGAGAACCCCATGATGTGTCAGGAGCTGTGCACCCTCAGCATGAGCAGCCCCACTCATTTCTCGACTGCTGCTGGGTCATCGTCAGCCATCGATCTCTCTTTCTGCTCTCCAGCTCTTGCAGACTCAGCACAGTGGGAAACAGCTGATGACCCTCATTCCAGTGACCACTTCCCAATGTGGATCCACCTACTGGATGGAGGATTGCTTTAAGAGAAGCCACTGAAGTGGACAATCAGCAGGGTTAAGTGGGTGCTGTTCAGCCAGCTGGCTGTGTTTGAACACTGTGTCAGTGTACAGGAATGGGTGGAACACATCACACAAATGATACATTGTGCCATTAACCTGTGAATCCCGAAGTCCTCAGGTCATCTTAGGAGGAGACCTATAGCTTGGTGTATGGCTGAGGCCCCTTCAGCAATGGTCATAGCAAGCATTCCTGGACTGTATTAACAGTCCCACGTCTTGTACCAAAGTATTTGAAGTCATTCGTAGGATTTCTGGTTAACACAGTTCTTTACTAATAGCAGCACTGCTGAAACGGGTGTTCTCCAAACACCATCCAGAGGCCTCGCTCAGATACTAGTTTTGCAAAAAACTACTGCCAATGCAAGCCATGATCCAGCATTTTGTCACTATCGTTTGAGTGTAGAGAGGGCAAGTTGGACTACAGATCCAACACTTCTTAGTCCTACAACTCCGCTTTCTCCATGTAGGATTTGGACTCTGCACTGTCTGAGACTTGTGACACTGCACTCAGTCACGACCAGATCTGGTACTGTGTGCTTCGACATTTGCTAGCAGCGTTGAAGGAAATACTTATCGAATGTTTTAATCTTGTATGGCGGACAGAAAACTTCCCCCATTCATGGGGAGAGGCAATTCTGATACTTCTGCTCAGACCAGAAGAGGACTGCACATCTCCCAGTAGTTACAGGAGCATCACCTTAGTGAGCTGCGTAGGAAAGACCCTGCAGCAAATGGTTAACTGTCATCTAGTCTGGTTGGGGAGCAAACAGGCCACAAATGCTCCAGTTCTATAGGGCATTTGTGCTGGCAGCTGGACTATGGCTGCACAGTGTACAGGTCAGCAAAATTATTGATGCTATCCACAATGAGGGGAATAGGCCAGCCACAGGTGCTTACAGGACCAGCCCCATACCAGTCTGTGGGAGAGGCTGGGAAGCTGCCACTCACTATCCTGCGGCAGCTCCTTGTGGTGCATCAGGCATGTGAGTTCCTCACAGCTCCAACTTCACCTGCATACCATACTGTTGCTCATCTACCTCTGGAATGCCTTTTCTCCAATCGCCCATGAGCAACACTGCTGTTTGGGATCTGCATGCACTGTATGCTGGAGTCACTTGGTGTGGAGCCACAAATCCAGGATTTTAACTGCCTGCCACCTTTGTCACTACAAAGGCCCAGGATGGTTTTTGATTTAGTACAGTACAGGAGAGATTGCATTCCTGCTTCTGTTTCTAATCAATATTTTCTGACATTTTGTATGAGAACCATAACTATGTAGCTGTGTTTACAGATGACTCTATTTGTTGCTCTGTTGTTTTCCCGGATTGTGTCCTCAATATCCAGCTGCCTCAGTACTTTACTGTCTTCGACACAGAATTATATGCGATCTTGCAGACACTGGAGCAGATGAAACATTTTTCCAGTGCTAAATTTCTTGTCTGTTCCCATTCTCTGCGTGCCCTTCACTCTCTACAACTTTTGTACCCAGCAGATAAAGTAGTTCAGAATATCCAACATGCCCTCCTCCAGCTACAACTAGTGGGGAAGGAGGTATCTTTCTGCAGGGTGCCAGGGCACATGGGTATTGCAGGCATTAAAGGGCTGATCTATCAGCCAAGGAGGCATGTTATGATCTTCAGTTGTTTCTGTGTGTCATCCCCCTGCATACTATAGCGTCACTATTAAGATCCAGAGTCTCGTGGTGGTGCGAGGATAAGTAGCCGACAGGTGATAAGCTCCTTCTAGTAAAGCCCACATTGTGAGCGTGGCGTACCTCCTTCCTGCCATGTCGACGGGACAAGGTCCTCGTTACTCATTTTCACAGAGGCCACAGCCCTATGATGCATGTCTCCTTGCCCCGGCAAGAGGACCCTCCAACATGTGGTGCTTATGATGTACAGATCACTGTGCATCACATTTTCCTGGACTGTGTTTTATTTTCTGATTAGTGGGCCACGGTGGATTTTCTGATGGATCTGCCCTCTGTTTTAAGTAACATTCAAGCAAATGTGGTTCGAGCTTCAGAGTTTTGTGAATTGTCCAATGTTTTTCCCAAGATTTCAGGGAGATGATTTTAATGTGTTAACAGGATGACTGGCTCACCCATATTTTTTGTAAGTGGTCAGCCAGTGACATTTCCTTTTGTTATTCTTTTAGCTTGTGTTTTACTTGTGTTTTAATTTCTTGTATAGCTACTTTTACTCTTTCTCTTTTGTTTTGGTGCATATGATATAGAGTGGTTGTGTGGTCAGTTTGAGTGCTTGAGTCTGGAAAAATTTTGGAGATTTTGTCCACATTTGTTCGTTTTAATGAGTGCACAGGTGCTGATAACCTCGCCATTGAGTGCCCATAAGCTCCAGACATACAAACACAGACGCACACACACAGACAATTTATGTTGTGAAGGCAGGTTGTGAGTCAAGCCTGGGCAGTTCAATTAGTAGGTCATTGCCCTTGAAAGGCAATACCTTTAAATTCCAACCAAAGATGCTTAATATCTTTGTGTGCTGCAGTGAATGCTTGGAGCTGACTATGAAGATATTCATTAATGTTTATTTGCTTTCCCAAACAAGAAAACTCCACACTGTTTCTTTGTTTTTTTTTGCAACTTCCATTGACATAGAAGCCACAACGACATTATGGTCACTAATACCTTCTTCTAGGTTAACTTCCTCAAAAAGATCAGGTCTGTTTGTTGCCAAGATATCTAATATGTTCCCAACTCGAGTTGGTTTTCTAACCAATTGCTCAAGTTTGTATGTTGAGAGTGCTCCTAGAATAACTTCACACAAAGTATACTGAATTACTAATGTTTATCTCATTATTATTGAGTTCTCACATGCTTCTTTGAAAGTGGGTTGGAAATATATCATTGTTTTATTATTCCCTTTCTTTATTATGTCTGCATATAACAACAATAAGGCACTGTAAAATAAAACATTTCTCTGAAGTTTCTGTACACTTATGGAATTTTTATTTATTTTTCTAACATTATGCTTGTATCTGTATCCACTTAAGGACATTCCATTTGCTGTATCTTGTTCAGTGTCTACATTTTCACTAATGTTGCAATGACAAATTTCCCACTTTCTGTGGGAGGAGTACAGTTCTCAAGACACTCTTGATGTCAGTCAATTGGAACTGACAGTCGTAAGTGAGAGGGATTTTAAAAAAGAGCTTCAACTTTAAATTAATTTCAAGAATCTCTGAGGTCTGTTTATCTTCAAGGATTTTTGATGTGGTGCAGCGACCACTGAACATATTTTGAGCTGAAAGGCCTGAAATACTTGTAGTGTCCACTCAGTTTCATGAGGACAGAAAAATAGCTGCAACATTGATACATAAGCTTTTGAAATTGAAGTAGATCAAAAGCTTCCTTAGGGCTGTGAAACTCATGAGTTTGTTCCTACTGTGTTATTATTATTAGTTAATGTAAACTGAACCACACGCGCGCGCACACATGCACACACACACACACACACACACACACACGCACACACACACACACACACACACACACACACGCACACACACACACACACACACACACACGCACACACACCTATGCCCTTACATGGTGCCACCTGGGCGAACAGTGCCAGCACTGCATTTCAGCAAATGGTCTAGATTGTGGTGGGGGTAGTGTTCAATGGCATGGATAGAGGGAGAGAGAAGTGGGAGGCAGAGAGTAGAATTGTGGTGAGTGACTAGTGGCTCGGAGGGAGACAGCCAGCTTGCCAGCTAGAAATGCAGGAGGGAGGAGTGGCAGGTACCCGGGCTAGAAATGGTGACACATGGCTGTCAGAGCCAGTGGGGAGCTACACACACTGGAAATGATGTGGAGACATGAAGGGAATGACAGGTTGGGGGAAGGGGAAACTGTTGGCTGAAGAGTGTGGGGCAGTGGGTTACTGGAGAATGAGTTTAGGGAGATTATGGAAGCAAAAGATGTGTCGTGATGATAATTCCCATCTACACAGTTCAGAGAAGGTGGAAGAGGGTGGGATCCAGATGGCGCAAGTTGTGAAGCAGCCTTTGAAATTGAGTATATTGTGCTCAGCTGCATGTTGTGCCAGCAGGTGATCAACTTTGTTCTTTACAGCAGTTTGGCAGTGACCATTCATCCTGGTGGACAACTTGGTGTGTGACATAGCTGCTTTCACAGATGGCCTGGCATCTGATATGGTAAGGTAAGCCTGTTAGGGTTGGAGTAGGCAGTGCTGGTTGAGGGGATTGGGCAGGTTTTGCACCTTAATGTGCCACAGGGAAAATATCACTGTGGCAAGGGATTGGAAGTGGGAGTGGTGTAGGAACAGACTAGGACATGTTGTAGGTTGGATGTGTGATGGAACTCCACTTTAGGAGGTGTGGGAAGGATCTTGGGTGGGATGTCCATCATTTCAGGGCATGATGAGAGATATTCAAAGACCTGATAAAGATATGGTTCAGTTATTCCAGTCCATGGTGAAATTGGGTGACAATGGGGTGGAACCTTTGTAGCTGATTCTTGGTGGTTGTGGAAGGATTGGGAATGTCTGAAGATATGGCACTTGCTAACAAATGAAAATTGACGTGCAAAATTCCACAATGTCCACTGAATGACGGTTTATTATCCAATCAATACATGGATTAACAAATTAAGAAATTCAATTCAGCCTACTTTGTTATTAAATGCATTTTTTATTGCCTTGGCCTCTCTGCATACATTCTCTGCCTGCCATGTTACGGGATGATCTTATGAGGCAGTGTGCTGAGGCCAATATTGATTGATAAGAATATGACATAGAGTTATGGAAGAAGATTTTCATGGACCTTCTCCATGAACTCTTGCACTTACATGCCAGTACATTTATTGTTTAATGTCAAAAATAAAGTTCGTATTGGAAACATAACTACATAATTGAAAATTTTACTAGAGATATTTAAGCTTTTTGACAAAGTCCTTCATCAGAAGTAGAACTCCCAAAACATTCACACAACAGCTCGCACACGTGGCATTAAGCTCAGAGTGCGACTGCATCTGATGTGAACAGCAATCTGCTGGGTGTGGGTGGTTGGTGGAGTTAAGAAGGAGGCACACATCAGAAAGGGGGGAGAGAGATAACAGGGTAGGGGTGAGGCAAGAAGCTGTTGCTGACTGTGGGAGTGTGTAGGTACTTGGTGAGGCCAGGATAGAGCTGCTAGGTGTAGCATCGGGAGGCTGTGCTGAGGTAAGTAGAGAAGGGGAAATGTGGAAGATAGGGACTAGTGAAGGTTGAACCCAGGGGGGCTATGAGAACAAAGCACATCCTGTAGGGAGAGTTCCCACCTGTGCAGTTCAGAAAATATTATGTTACATGTTCAGCAACTGGGTGGTCCAGTTGTCATTTGGCCATAGTTTGTTGGTAGCCTTTTATGCAGACAGACATCTTGTTAGCAGTCATGCCAACACAGAGTGTTGCGCAGTGATTGCAGCTAAGTTTGTAGATCATATAGCAGCTTTTACAGATAGCCCTGTCTTTGCAGGTGTAAGGTATTCCAATGGCAGGACTGGATTAAGTGGTAGTGGGAGGATGTATGAAACAAGTCTTGCATCTGGGTCTATTTAGGGGTACGAGACATGAGGCAATGGGTTGGGAGCAGGGGTGGAACAGGGATGGATTTGGATATTGTGTAGTTGGGTAGGCGATAGAAATCACTGTGGGAGGGGTGGGGAGGATAATGAGAAGTATATTTCTCATTTCAGGACAGAATAACAGATGGATCTTTGGTGATTTAGGAGATGCCAGTGACAGGATTGGAATAAGCAGTAGTGTCAGGTGCAAGGGACAGGTTTAGCATCTGGGTCTGTTGCAGGGGTATGAACCGTGAGGCAACGGGTTGGGAGCAGAGATGAAGTAGGGATGGAGAAGGATATTGCATAGGTTGGGTGCGTGGTAGAACATCATTATGGGAAAGGTGGGGAGGATATTTCCCATTTCAGGGCAGGATGAGAGATAGTTGAAACCCTGGTGGAGAATAGGATTCAGTTGCTCCAGTCCTGAGGGGTACTGAGTCACTAGAGGAGTGCTGCTTAGTGGCCTGACTATGGGTATATGGGGGATGGGAGGTGACTGGTGAGACAAGACATGGGAGATCTGTTTCTGGACAAGGTGAAAGCCTCAACGAGACCACTGCTATATTTGGAGAGGATATATTTTTGTGCTTCACAAGCTGCGACATGATCATGAATGGAACAGTGATCCAGAAAGTGTAAAATAAATTTCTTTCTTTCACGTCTATGGTCACAAAGTTGTAGGTCCTCAGACTACCAGGGGAGAAAAAGTAATGGAGCCGTAGTGGCATCGTCAAATGATAAACACAAAATCAGTGCCAGCATCATCACACATATATAAAATTTGGCATATACTAGAGTCGTCTTGTTAACAGTGCTACTGTTTGAAACAAACTGGGAGTTTGTTTTGTACAGTAGTACTGTGAACAAGATGACTCTAGTATATACCATATTTTATATTATGTGTGATGCTGCTGGCAGTGATTTTGTGTTTATTATTTGACGATGCCAGTATCTGAAGATGATCATTGCTGACCGGAACTGGTAGTTTGTGCATTTTATGTACTCTGCTGTGGATTGTTACTCATTTCATCTGCTCCAATAAGGGAAAGGTTCACTCTCCCTAGCCAGAAGCCAGTCCCACATACTGGTACTGTGTTGTTGCCTAGCTTGTGGAATCTCCCCAAATGCCCTGACAATCAGATTACTCATTACCGGCTGCAACCCCTCCTTCCACATTGAGCTCTATCTGTTCAAATTTCTGTCCTTAAGCCTCACCAATCTAGCCCTGTAAAACCATATCAGACAGGTCCAAACCCCTTCCACTACCTCTTCTACATACATAAAATTCTCCTGCACTGCAATCCCAAATTCATGCATCCAATATCCCAGAAGGAAATCATGGCCCTCCAGAAACTAGAGCAGTACACACAATGCCACCTAAAAAAAGTGTAAAATCTATTCACCTAATATTCCCATATTGTACTACCAGTATCCATCACCACTACAAGAGCTTCCACCAAACCTCCCCCATATCCCCTTGTAGCCACCAAACCCTGCCTTGCAGATCTACTACATTTACCACATCCTCAGAAACCCCCTCCCACCACCCTACAGAACCCAGACACTGAGCTTTTGTACAATATTGCAGTGAGCCTCTTATACAAAAGCCTTGGTCCTGCAGAACTATCAGTCCTTTTCAGAGGCCTTCCCTTTCACACCACTCCCAAATTTAGTCATGCTGGGCTTGTTAAAGACTAACTCTCCCTCTCCTGGTCCCTATAGTGGAAACACTTTTGCATCGCTCCCCCTACCAATTAGACTCAATCCAGAACCAATATTGAAACCTGTCTGACTCAGTTTACTTCTCTGTCCAACAGTGTTCCACCCCACTACCCCCAAATCACGCACTGTTAACTTTCCAGAAAATCCTGAGTTTGAACTTTGTCTCACCGTCATTCCCCAAATCCATCAACATGCAAATGAATATCACATCTGCAGAAAGAACCACAAACCACCAGTCTTATCCCTGGCCTTATAATACTATGTCCCACCAAATGCTCTACCAGTGTTATTATTACCAGGGGTACCTGGCAGAAGGACTCTGCCAACTGCCAGATCCATCCACCAACAAGCCCTGCCACAGTGACCCCATTCCAGAAATTCAACAGGCTCTAGTCCTTCCTCAAATCCTTGATTCCATTCCGGAAAATTTACCCTATCTCTCTCCCTAGTCCCATCACTCCACAAACTCCTTCTTTCAACATGCCTCCTAAGGTCCATAAACCCAACCACCCAGGGTGTTCAATCGTGGCTGGGTACTGTGCCCCACATAGAGAATCACTGCCCCTGTGGACCACTGCCTTAGGCCTTTTACCTGTAGCCTAACCTCTTATATAAAAGAGAGCAACCAGTTCTCCACAGTTGCTTCTTCTTTACCACCTGGCACCCTTCTCATCACTGGTGGTGCCACCTCCCTCCACATAATCCCCTCAATGCTCGTGATCATGCCACTATTGAAAACTACCTTTCCCAATGCCTGACTGACCCTAAACAAACAACCTCCTTCCTGTTCACCATGACCAACTATACTTCTCCTTTGACTGCATGGTGAAGCCATGGGCATCCACATGGCTCCTTCTTATATAGACCTATTCATGTGCCATCTACAGAAATCCTTCCTGACCACAAAGAATCTCAAACCCCTCAGTTGGTTGATATTGGTTGATGACATTTTCATGATCTGGACAGAGGGTGAGGATATGCCAAATCAACATTCATCCAGAACCTAAACACCTCCTGCACCATTTGTTTCACATTGGTCCCACTTAGCCCAGCATGCAGGCTTTCAAAATGTTGACCTCAACCTCAGGGATGGCTACATCAGTACCCATGTCCACATCAAACCTACCAACCACCAGCAGTACCTCCACTTTGACAGCCACCATCCATTCCACACCAAGAAGTCCCTTCCAAAGAGCTTAGCCACCCTTGGTCATCGCATCTGCAGTGGCAAACTTCCCTCTCCAAGTATAACAATGGTCTTGCTGAAAGCGTAATTACCCACCTTTGTACAGAAAAAAATCTCCCATGCCTTGTCTCACCAGTCACCTCCAATCCCCAACATACCAATAGTCAGGCCAGAAAAAAGCAATTCTCTCATGACTCGGTACAAACCAGGACTCGAGCAACTGTGTCACAGTCTTCATCAGGGATCTGACTATCTCTCATCCCTGGAATGAGATATACCCTCTCCACTATCCTCCCCACCTCTCCCACATTGGTATTCTCTGCCCAGCCAATCTACACAATATCCTTGTCTGTTCCTACTGCACTTTTGGTCCCAACTTCTTGCATCATGGCTAATATCCCTGTGATAGACACAGATGCAAGACTTGTCCTTCTATTATATCCATGTCACTGGCACCTCCTACACCACCAAAGGCAAGGACATCCGTGAATGCAGCCTTGGGATCTATAAACTTTGTAGTATATTGAGAAGTTGTAACAATGGAAAATTGTACTGAAATGCAGGAGGATCTGCAATGAATTGACGCATGGTGCAGGGAATGGCAATTGAATCTCAATGTAGACAAGTGTAATGTGCTACGAATACATAGAAAGAAATATCCTTTATCATTTAGCTACAATATTGCAGGTGATCAACTGGAAGCAGTTAATTCCATAAATTATCTGGGAGTAGGCATTAGGAGTGATTTAAAATGGCATGACCATATAAAATTAATCGTCAGTAAAGCAGATGACAGACTGAGAGCCCACACAGAGGCATACCACCAATCTTTCTTTCCACAAACAATACGAGACTGGAATAGAAGGGAGAACTGATAGAGGTAGTCAAGGTACCCTCCACCACACACCGTCAGGTGGCTTGCGGAGTATGGATGTAGATGTAGATGTAGATGTAGAACCACTGTCCTGCATTCTGTGTGGGCATAACTACTAACAAGCTGTCTCGCTGTATGGATGACCACCATTAAACTGTGGCCTAACGACAACTGGCTCACCCAGTTGCTGAACATGCTTCCCAGTGTGATGTGCTTCATTTTAATTACTACTTCACAGCCCTTGCCACTTGGATTCTTCTTTTCTGAATTGCAGTGGTGGGAACTCACCCTACAACATGTCCTTCATTTTCATAAGCACCCTATGCCATTGGTTTTGCAGATCACTGAAGGTAAGCGTTGTCAGATTTGACTAGCATTTGAATAGGTGACCATCCAGCTCTTCCAAGCACTGTTTGTAAGCTGGGTGCAGTCAGCCCTTTTGAGGTCAATTGAGGAGTTACTTGACTGAAAAGCAGCAGCTCTGGTCACAAAAACTGACCAGAACAGTGTGCTGACCACATACCCTCCATATCTGTATCCAATGACACCTACCAGCTGAGGATGATACTGCAGTTGGTTGGTACCGTTGTGGCTTCTGAGGCCTATTCGGCTGAAGAGGACAGTTTTTTAATCACCCTGTCTGTAGCCTTTGCTAGGTCCTGTCCACTATCTGTGGACCCCCTTTCCCTGCTGCCACTACAGTACACAAACGCCTTCTGTTCCACTAATTCACCTACAAGTCCTTTGCTCTTCTCTACTTCTCTCCCCTCCTCTTCCTTACCCTTCCACCCCGACCCACACCCCTTCAACAACGTGAAAATTTAAATATTTTTAATATTATCTTTCTTTGTGCGTGTCTGCAGCTCAATGCCTCCTTTATGTGGTGAGTGCCATTCAATCCATTGCATATTATTGCCATTTCATCCTAGACTTTCCATTGCTTAATTGATAATTTTTTTTAGTCTTTGGCACTTCCTCTTCTATAATAATTGGTGTTTTGCTCAAAGTACAAGTACCACACTTAGTTCAGGTAACTGTGAAGAGAGTGTGTAGAATGAAGTGCTATGTTCATCCTACTAATTATGTTATATTATAAGAGTCAGAGAACGAGTTAAGTGAAAAAAGTGAAATTTGGTTCTTGCACATAGCCTAATACCCCCAGATAGTAGTTGGGGATCAATGAGCTTAATGTCTCCAGTTTGTGGATGAATCAGTTTGAACAATGGCACATTGCTTCATTCCATGAGGTACTGCTGAGAGGTTTGGGGATTTTTTGAATGGCCTGATCAAGAAAACTTTGCCACCTCTTTTTGTCTTCTTGTTGACCGCATACTGATTATGAAACTTCTGCTAACATGAGGGTTTAAACTGTCTTCTTCCAGATCAGGAACCATTGCACTTGCTTGCTGCTTTGGCTTCAAAGATGACACTTTTGTTTTATTGATCGCAAATAATGAAAGCTAGCTAAAACGATGCCTTAAATATGTGACAACAACAATATAGAATGTAAAAGTTATTCTTCCATATCAACTTTACATTCATGTATTCTGTGATCAGCTCAGTGTCTGTATAATATTTTACATTACTGTTTGTTGTACATGAAAAGGTTTTCAGTTTCAAATCAAACAATATTATTAAAAGGGCAGTTTCAAATAATACTTATGTAAAGAATCACTCGGATGATGGAGAATCAGTAGATAAGTAAAAAGTGTCACTACCATTCAACTGTAGAGTGACAAACTTCAAAAGAAATTCATAAACAAAGAGTTGCTCGATGACAATTATTAATGTCACATTTCTTCTTAAATAGATAGCAAAGACCTGTAAAAACACTTTCATCACAGTGAAATTTTGGTCGGCCTACTGGAATTGTAAGTCCTGTTAACTGTTAAGAACATAATCACATGCTCAGAGAAGCAAAGAAGGAATAATTCATGTTTTCCTTTTTTCCAACTTGTTCTCATCTGTCATCTGATTGTATTCATATTCTGAGTCAGCTTTTACTTCGCCATGTCTTCTTCATTCTTCAGTTATTTATTTCATTGTCTGTGCAGGGAGTCTTCAGTTCAGAAAGCTGGAGAAAGCAATAATTGTATGTTATGGTTCTTGTTGGCTTGGTCATCATTACTGCTATAGGTAAGTGTAATACATAGTTCAGACTTTTGTTATTGGCTAATGTATCTAGTTTTCTTTTGTTTCTGAAATTTCTTAATGTCTCCACTCTCCTGTCTACTCATATTTTAGTATCATGTCTTGAAGTTGTGGAAGATTTTGTTTTTTAAATGAGCTAAAGATACTCGGTTAATGAAACGTATTTGCAGCTGTGAATATGGACAACCATCAGCTGTGTAGTGGAATGATGACATTGAAAAGTTGTTAATTGAAAGTTAATTTGGGTTCAAATCCTGGTGTGGAACAAATTTTCATTGTCGTCATTCCATTATACAGCTGATGTTTGTCCATATTCGCAACTGTGTATACATTTCGTGTATTTTGTAACAGCTATAGTCACTGCAGTGCCTGTTCCTTCAGACAAGCATGCTTGTCCAAAGGATCTTTGCATCATACTTCTGTCACAACACAACACCTTTAATTTTTATACTGAGAGTTCATGATGGACATTTTACAATCATTTTGCTGGTGTTGTAATGATGTTACGTACAATTTTAATACCTTTCAATACAGCACTGAAAAGCAAACATCAAGACACTGAAAATACAAAAATGTACTGAGGCATAGGTAAGAGTTTACGTATCAGCTGTGGCACTGTCACATCCCTACTGTAGTATAAACTTGCACGAGTATCTTAATTAATGTTGAAGAAAACAGCTACCTACTCATACTGTACAAAGATAGGCTGTTTGCAATTAACATAACTGAGGTTGCTTACACATGCTTCCATGGTAACTCTCCACAGAGGAAGCCAGTTTGAATCCTGATGGTGATAAATTTTCATCTCAAGGATTTGATCACAAGGTAAGGAGAGGAGAAGATCTAACATTCCTGGTCGCTAGGTTTTTCACCAATGACCTGGCTTAAATTCCAAACCTCTTAGTACTGTTTCATGGAGTGAGGGCATGTGCTTCTGCTGATGGTAATTCAATCGCCAGATGAAGATATTAAACTCAGCACTCCATTTTTTGGTATTCGAAAGTAGTAGGCTGGATTTCACCATCTGTCTTCTCTCATCATCATTATGATTGTATTTTAGATTATTATGATCATCAGCAGCAATGGCAAGAGGACAAATATGACTCTACACTGTGTGCACGTGCATCATACTTACTTACTCAAAACCATAACAAGAAAGACACATTACATCAGAGTTATTCAAATGTTATCAACTAGAGATTCTTTAACTAGGCTGTGTGCCACATGGCTATAAGAGAAACAGTGACTTCATATACAGAGAGATAATTTATAGGAGGTGTGGTTAATGACGTACTCTTTTAATTAAGTTTTGTGTTTCTGTTAATTTCCAATTTGTAGTGCTACACTTGTGAACAGTTTGTTCAAGTTTTATGCAGCTGAGTAAGTAACTCAACTTTGTACTGTAGCCATGCATGCATATACTTTAGGATTAAAGTTAATGCTAAAGTATTTACATTCTACAAGAGCCTCCCTGCAACAGTCACGCATGTATGATTAGACATGAAAATAATTTGTTGTGTGTTGTGTTGAAGTCATTTTTAACAGAGTCCATTTGAAACTGATCTTTATTATTTGCCATGATTGATATTACCCACTTAACTATTGTGGGCTGTTAATGTACTGTGTCCCGAGAGCAGTTGACAGCCACAATAGTTCAGTGCCAACATGTCTGTGGCATGGTGATTGCTATAGAAGTTTTGAGACTTACAGATTTTCATCATTTAGTTGTGGTGGGAGATGATGTCCATTTGATTGCAGCACTGTTGGTGGATTCTCACAACTTTTTATTGTTTGCACTAAACACAGACATGGCCAGTCATTGTACAGTACATGACTTGGGTTTCATGTCAGGGCTTTGAAAACCCCTTGCCAGACTTGCTTGCTCGCTACAAACAAAACAGATGATGTTTCACTGTACAGAAACTCATTTTGTTCTCAGTTCAATCTCAACACATGCTATGAGATGTCACTGCACTGAACAGTTTTCTGTAAACCCAACAAATGATTTTTCAATTTACATCCTGTGATTTCTGTTCATTCCACAGTTTTGCACTTTGTTTTGAGACTGTTGTATTGTGACAGACTACTGTGTAGAGTGCAAATATTGTAAAGCATGTAAATACTCCAAACCCATCCAGCACCTGACAAAAGCGTGGAGCAAAGAAAAACTGAAAACTGGGAAGTACACGGGGGAGTTATCAGCATGCAAGTGACTGTGAGTGTGTGACAGTGCAGCATAAGAGACTTGGCTAGGATGTCTCACATGTCACATTCAAAGGGTTAAACAGCATATGTACTGGCATGGAAGTGCATGAAATTTAAGTTTTGTAAAGAAATCTCAGCTAGTTATTTGATAATCAAAAACATATAATATTCCTATTTGTTTTTGCGTAACAAGTACTTCCTATTCATGGGATGCATTGATGTGAAAGATCATCACTTATCAAAGCAAAAATTGAAGCCTGTCAACTGCGGTCACTACACACATTTTTTGTGTTTTTTTGATTTTATGAAGTGTGATTAGTTGTATAATTGATAGAAATGGGTTTGTGTGTACTATCAATGTTCTTAAGGAAATTTTAACCTTTGTGACATGCCTTTAAAAGAAAACAAACCATTGTGTGTAAAGTTACCCTGTCAAGGGGTAACTTTACACATACACATACAATATGTGATCAAAAGTATCCGAACACCTGGCTGAAAATGACTTACAAGTTCGTGGCGCCCTCCATCAGTAATGCTGGAATTCAGTATGGTGTTGGCCCACCCTTAGCCTTGATGACAGCCTCCACACTGTACGTTCAGTCAGGTGCTGGAAGGTTTCTTGGGGAATGGCAGCCCATTCTTCACAGAGTGCTGCGCCGAGGAGAGGTATTGATGTTGGTTGGTGAGGCCTGGCATAAAGTCGGCGTTCCAAAACATCCCAAAGGTGTTCTATATGATTCAGGTCAGGAATCTGTGCAGGCCAGTCCAATGTTATTGTCGTGTAGCCACTGCGCCACAGGCCATGCATTATGAACTGGTTCTCAATCATGTTGAAAGATGCAATCCCCAAATTGCTCTTCAACAGTGGGAAGCAAGAAGATGCTTAAAACATCAATGTAGGCCTGTGCTGTGATAGTGCCATGCAAAACAACAAGGGGTGCAAGCCCCCTCCATGGAAAACATGACCACACCATATCACCACCGTCTCTGAATTTTACTTCGGCACTGCACATGCTGGCAGATGACATTCACTGGGCATTCGGCATACCCACACCCTGCCATCGGATTGCCACATTGTGTACCGTGATTCGTCACTGTTCACAACATTTTTCCACTGTTCAATTGTCCAATGTTTACGCTCCTTACACCAAGCGAGGCGTCATTTGGCATTTACCGGCATGATGTGTGGCTTATGAGCAACCACTCGACCATGAAATCCAAGTTTTCTCACCTCCTGCCCAATTGTCATAGTACTTGCAGTGAATCCTGATGCAATTTGGAATTCCTGTGTGATGGTCTGGGTAGATGTCTGCCTAAGAGGGGCGTTTGAAAAGTCCGTGCAAAGTCCGAGAGATGGCACCACTGGCGCATATCAAGGTCATGTTTAGTTAGTAGCATCTTTGGAAAGAATGCACACCAAGTTTCAGCCATATTGGTCTATTTCTTTGTGTTCGGCATTCATGTGAATTAAGGGAGTCGAGTGATTGTCAAAAAATGGACGAAAAAGAATTTCGTGTGGTGATTAAACATTGCTTTATGAAAGGCAAAACGCCTCAGGAGACTAAAGAGAAGCTTGATAAACATTGAGGTGACTCTGCACCATCGATTAGAACAGTTTATAAGTGGTTTCAAAATTTTCAGAGTGGAAAAATGGTGCACAAAACACAAGTTCGTAATCAACACCGACAAAACGGAAATGATGGTATTCAGACCAGGCGGGCAAATCCCAAAAAGACAAGAATTGCACTACAAGGAAAGCAAATATCTATCACAAAACATTACAAATATCTGGGGATAACACTCCAGCCATCTGCAAAGTGCTTCACTAAACACACAATAGAGAAAGCGACACAAGCCATCAGAACAATAAACGAAGTAAGTTCCATCAGAACACTAAATATAGACACAGCTATGGCACTCTTGAAATCAAAAATAATACCAATACTGGCTTATGGGATAGAAATCATATGGATACACCTAAATGAAAAGAACTTAGAAACATTGGAAAGAGTAAAAGCAACCTATACCAAAAGAGCATTAGGGGGAGCAAAAACCACAAGATCAAGATTAGTCTACCTTCTCGCCCGAGAATCTTTCCTCATAGAGGATCTAGGACAAGGTTCTTACTTCCCAACACATCGCTACTCAAGAAAAGAGAGGAAGTACCAACAGAATTCTATGGATCTGGGGCCATGGTCGACCGCACTTGGACAGCAGCAAATTTTGAGATGAGGCACGTACTTACAAGACTCACAGTACATGGATTCCACCATGAAATTTGTGCAAATACAACGTACCACGAACCGTCAAACCTTTGCAAGTGTACACTACGTGGACAGTCTTGTGAGAGATACGATATAGAAATATGCAACAAGAGGACCAGATCAATTAGAGACTATGCAATAAATGGTTCAAATGATAATCTGTTATAATACCTGCACTGAATGTAATCTACTACTAAGAATTATGCAAACTCTCAGTACATCCTTGTAATTCACTCTCAAATGATTGTAATCTAATGTATAACTATAATGGCTATTTTGCTGCTATAAAATTAAAAAAAATTAAAAAAAAATTCAGAGTGGCCTTATGCGCATAAATGATGCTGAACATTCTGGACGCCCTGTGGTGGTTACAACTCCAGAAATCATTGATGAAATCCGTGATATGGTGGTGGATGACAGAAGAGTTAAGGTGCGTGAGATGTCTAGTGCTGTGAGCATCTTGAATGAACGCTTACATAATATTTTGCATAAACATTTGGACTTGAGAAAGATATCTGCACGATCGGTTCCACGATTGCTCATGCTTCACCAAAAACGGAATCGTGTGAAGTGTTGCAAGGATGGTTTGCAGCTGTTCAGGAAGAATCCACAGGACTTTAAGCATCGTTTCGTCACTCCTGAGACCAAACAACAATCTAAACAATGGGTTACTAAGGGAGAATCTGCCCCAAAAAAGGTGAAGACCGTTCCTTCGGCCAGAAAGGTTATGGCAACTGTCTTTTGGGATTTGCAAGGGATAATCCTCATCGACTATCTGGAAAAGGGTACAACTATTACAGATGCATATTATTCATCATTATTCGACCGTTTGAAAACCAAGCTGCAAGAAAAATGCCGGCGGCGATTGGACCGCAAAAAAATCCTTTTCCATCACGACAATGCACCAGCACACACCTCAGCAGTTGTGGTCGCAAAATTAATGGAAATAGGATTCCAACTTGTTTCACACCCCCCTATTCTCCAGACTTGGCTCCTTCAGACTACTATTTGTTCCGCAATTTGAAGAAATGGCTGGTGGGACAAAGATTTTATTCAAACGAGGAGGTGATTGCAGCAACTAATAGCTATTTTGCAGACTTGGACAATTCCTATTATTTGGAAGGGATCAACAACTTAGAACAGCATTGGACAAAATGTATAAGTCTAAACGGAGACTATGTCAAAAAATAAAAAAGGTTTACCCCAAACACATAAGTAGTTTTTATTTTTGCATGGAATTTTCAAACGCCCTTCGTATTACACGTTACGACCCTCTTCAACTGTCGGCGGTCTCTGTGAGTCAACAGACGAGGTCGACCTGTATGCTTTTGTGCTGTATGTGTCCCTTCACGTTTCCACTTCACTATCATATCGGAAACAGTGGACCTAGGGATTTTTAGGAGTGTGGAAATCTCACATACAGATGTATGACACAAGTGACACCCAATCATTTGACCACATTCGAAGTCCGTGAGTTTTGCGGAGCACCCCATTCTGCTCTCTCACGATGTCTAATGACTGCTGGACTACTGAGGTCACTGATACGGAGTACTGCCAGGTACCTGGCAGTAGGTGGCAGCACAATGCACCTAATATGAAAAATGTATGTTTCTGGGAGTGTCCGGATACTTTTTATCACACAATGTACTTAGCAAGATATTCGACAGTATTCCCTCATAATGGGTAACTTTATCTGTGTCTGGACATTTTAAATGCAAACAAAACAGAAATCTCAAGTTGTGTGACACTTTTAATAGCTTTATTGACTTGCCGCTGCTTGTTACAAGAATAAGTGGAATATGGTGAGTCATTTCAGTTGCACTAACTATAATTCTTCATCTTGAGAAAACAATGTTGGCCTTCCAGGGTTTTTCCCTTGAAGTTCCTTCACTTTGTTTACAATGGTTTTCATAGGGATGTGGAACTTGCATTCATCTGCCACAAAGCCAGTCCCTTCTGTACAGCTTCTACTACACAGTCAATATCATGCTGTATGTAGTCTGCATGCCTGTGAGAACCAGGTTTCCTACCATCTGTTCTTGGCAGTGTTGGGGTTTGAATCTGAACCTGAAACAACAAGTGTACTAGCATAAGTGTCTGCATATATGTAAATGACCTTATAAAAGATGCTTAGGCCATTTTGCTGTCTACAACTCTCAAATACGCTGAACACGCAGTAGTGCTAGTTGACTTTTGTTTGAATCTAACAGCCTTTGTAAAATCCCCCCCCGCAGCATGAGTTCAGTTGTTTTCAGCTTGCTAGTAACATGCCTCAACAAAATAACAAAATAAGACCTTCACCTACAGTTCCCACCTCTTGACCCTTATTGGAATACATTCCATACAAACAAGAATAACAGCTAGAACATAACTATGACATGACAGTGAAAGTTTCTTGGCAATGTAAAATATCTACATCCCATTAATTACATTCATCATTCAGCAGGATGATGTATGAACAACACAATTACAATTTTAAGACTACTAGTGAAGTTCACTGTGTCTTATCTAGGCAGCCATTTTACTCAGAACTTTCAAAACCAGTGACATGCGGTGCTCAATAGAATTTAGTGGGAGGTGTGTAAAGTAACCCTGGTTGAGTAAAGGAGTCCCAGTTGATGGTATCATTATAAAATAATTGTGGGGGTCATACAGGGTGCAAAATGTAATACGCAGAACAGCCATCTGTGGTAGCAACAACAGCTGCCCGGCTGGGCATCAACTCAAACTGAGCTCTGATGACAGATAGAAGTATGTGATCACAAGGTGCTTCAACTTTATGGCTGAGTTGTAGTGGATGTCAAAAGGTACATGCCAGTCCCCCGACAGCCAATGGCCACATGATTTCATTGGGTGAGAGATCTGTAGAACATGCTGGCCAGGTCGTCAGCCAACCATCCTCTGTATTGAGGTAGGTCAGGATGTCACAGACAATAGACAGTCTTGGGTTGTCTTATAGAAATATAGTATCACAGAGACCTCAAAGATAACAAAAATAAAGCCTGCTGTCCAAATTACTAGTTACCAAACCAGAGATGATCATTTTGTGTACCCAGTGGCACCCCATACCATCACACCAGGTGCTGGGTCTTTATGACAGTGACAAATGCAATCTGGCAACATTCATTCTCCACAGAGCCTCTGTACATGGATACATCCATTATGATGCTGTTCACAGTACTGTCTGAGAGGATGACGTAATACCACTCTTGTACCCTGTGTTGTTGTTGCTGGTGTATCATTGCTAGCACAATTCCCTCTGTTGCTGCATCAAGGGGAGCCACACCAATAGTCTGGGTGCAACAAGTTAATGTTATGGCTGTGGAATCCTGAACAGCTGAGCATACAGTAGGTCTTTCCTCTCAGCTGCTAATCGTGTTGTACTCTTGAGACCCTGCGTGGTACTCAGTATGGCACTCCTGAACCCTTCAGTTCCTTATTCACATGAACTTGCGAGATACCAACCAAAGTGAGCAGAGATATTGCAAAACAATAAACTACAACCTCGACAGACCACTATCGTACCACTGCCAAACATGAGCTGGTAGTTATTTCTGTTTCTTACAAAAAGCACAACACAGTGTTTTAACAAACAATATTTAAATGTCATCACTGTATAACCTTTCCTTATGTACAGAATGTGGAGGACATTACTCCTGCCTGCTTGTGTGATTGCACTGAAATGCTAATCATTTGTATATCCAAGCATATAGTACACTTCATGCCAGTTGGATGTATGTTGCATGCCATGTTCATGTTGTTGCAATTTTTGTGAGCAGCAATGGAAATCACTGTGTTTAAAGGAGAGAAAAAAAAAAATAACTTAAGACAACTGCATAAATTGTCTGCATGTTGCCATATTTTTTTACAGAGAAAGTGTAATATAATCGTAAAACTAATTCATTCACATCATAGCGAGTGGTTGCAGTTATGAACAAAAAAAAAAAAAAATTATGTAACGCACTTGTAACGCACTCACTCACAAAACCATCTTTCTCTCAATTTCGAGTATTTTTTGTCAATCTGGGCTCAACGGGTTACATTAGCAGCAAGAAAGAGAAGATTGATTGGACAATTGTGTGATTTATCATAGCATTACCCACTATATAAGAGAAGATCATGGGAATGCTCAATAACCTTGCTCAGGAAACATTTTAAAAAAGTGTACCGTGGAAAGCCTTCATTTCAGTTTAGTAAGTAAGCCAAGAAACCTGTTCTCTCTGTCACACAACAAGTTTAGTGACCAAAATGATAAAATAAGAGCATTTCATGGTTACACAGAGAGATTGCAACAACTATTTGTCCTGTGGGCAGTCAGTGATTAGAATATAAAAGGAAGAGGATGATTCTTGTGCACTTTTTGTTCTCCACCACACGTACAGTGGCTTGAGGAGTTCAACAGAAGTTGTTGATATCCTTAATGCGCGACAATATGTTAATGCTACTCTCTGTGTTTCCCCTCGCAAACATGTAGTGTACAGCTGACATCACAATATTTTAATGTTTTGATTTCATGATATATTAAAGACCTTGGTAAGGTTACATAAAATACCACTAGTTTTCTAACTCTTACAGAATTTTGTTAATCTGTAACTGTCAAGCATTTCTTATGTTTCTGTTTGGTTTCCAAAGCAGCCCCCATACCTTATTAAGTATGTGGCCATATACTCTGTTGAAATTATTATGCCATAATCCAGTCTTGGTTGTTTCTTTTATATCAGAATTGTAGTATTTAGTCACCATAGCCTAGATCCTTTTTTACTCAAATTGTACTCTATGGTCATTCTCAAGGCCAGGCCTGTTCACCAGTCTGCATTTGCTAGCTGGCTCACACTCATGTGTCAGCAGTAAACAACCTACAAGCTCACAGCGAGAATGGAAGGGGAAAGAGGAGGGGAGGGTGAGAGGAATCAGAACATGGTAGCTCAGCACAAGCAACTATTGTCAACAAGTCTATTCTATGGCTGCCAATAGTTTTGCTGAGATGTATTGCTTCATTGTGACTAGTTAATGCCTTTTGTACCAAATTTAGTTCCTGAAACTCTTGCATTGTTGAAAAATGACAATGAAATGAAACTTAAATTTCTTTTAATCTCTGAGGTGAAGAATACGGAGCAGCTAAGTACGAAACATGATACTCATTATGATTGGTGCAGCCTTATGATAAATGTTGTTTTTGAATGAAGTTTAAATAGACATCAACTTACATTTTGCAACTATTTTGTTCATACGCTAAATATAGAAACACTTCATGTCGACAAATTCTACTTTTGCTTGTCACTAAAGCATCATTATCTGGTATTACTTTCTGAGCACAGCTGATTTGAAGATAAGATTTTAAATTGAAGTCTGTCATGAGCTTCCATAGATAGGTTCCACTCTCTTCATTGGAGAAGAAAATTACTCGCAAAAATATGTGGGCCCAAACATTGACATAATCATAGCTGTGACCTTGTTAAGCTGTGGAAATTTATGTTAAAGAAACATTTTACACAAGTCTACAAAATTTATTTTATTATGAACCTTTTCACGTAGCTTCCTATCCACTGCAGGTTTGTAAGTTCTGACTGTAGCTAGGGATCCTACAGTGACATTTTATAAATTGATACTGGCATACACCTTGAGGTTCCTAATTTGAACAGAATGGTGCTTTTCATCAACTTTAAAAGAGCTACTTACCATATTGTGTGAACTTGCCATATAGTCAATCCTCTGAAGACAGCACATAGCCTGCACTTTCCCTGCACTACATAATGTCTAACAGACACACTGTACTGTGAACACTCACTACAAAGATGGCAAGTTAATATGTGCACTCGTGCTCACCTAGCCACTTACTGAACTGGCCTGCAATAGACAATATCCAGCCTTGGCTGACTAATGCAGTTCTCTTTGTTTCATAGTGTGCCTGCACTCAGCACAGAGCTTGGCAACTGTTAGGTGGTTTGTCCTATGGAGTACAGAATAACATACACACCTGGCATTATTAAGACAAGCATAATCATTAATAGAAGCGTAATTTTTCCTGAATCTTTTTTGGAGCAGGCTAGAATACCAGTCTCACAATACATACCTCTGGACAACACTTCTTATATTGTTAGTCATTGCACCACAATAAGGAAGAAATGCTGCTGACATAGCCTATTTAGCTGAATCATGAAGTGTCCTACATCAGTTGCACCGGAACATCATTTGTGGTGTAATTGTTGTTTTTGTTTAACTATTTTAAATGATTTAGTTTGAACTGAAGATGGTCATCATAGCAAATTGCCACACCTCTATGTATTAAAGTGTTCATGACCACTTTGCCACAACATGATGAAAACTATCAGCATTCAGATATCTACTGATGTGGGGTGCCTTCCTGCAGATCACACGACCAAGCCAACCATCTACCTTGCACTCAATTAGCGCTCCAAGAAAACTAGATTGCCATCCCTTTCCAACTTCGATGCAAACTTGATGTAGGGATGTACATCATTCATTTGATCTGTGAACTGTTGCGATGCCAATTCACTGTGAGTCAATATTAAGAAAGTGTCATCAGTGTATCAGAAAAAGCAAAATGGTTGAAATAGTGCAGACCTGAGTGTTTGTTCTTCAAAATGTTCTGTGAAGAAATTTGCCACTTTTGGCAAAAAAGGAGAGTGCATCACCTGTCATTTCATAATATTCGCTGTGGTACAGGAAATATGCTATTGTTAGGCTATGGCAAGACAATCTGATAATATTGTAGTGGGTAGAAAACCTTTAGCCAAAAGATCCAATGTAATGCACTCTCATAAATAGTGACAATACATCAAGACTAAACACAGTATCATTTTGGGCTGCTTTCAGCTTCTTAATCATCTCCAAAATCTGAGGGTGATGGTGATGAATGCTGTCAAAAGCTCAAGAATTTTATCTCAATTGACATAACATGAAAACTAAGAAAATTCTGTTCAGATTTTCTTCCCATTCCAATTGCATACAAAGTATGGGAAGAATAACTGCTTAAATTCACCTGTGCTTGCTGTAATTAGTGTAATGTTGTCTTTGTGGTCCCTGTGAGAGTGACACAAAAGGGGCTCTAGTATATTCCAAAATTCTTCACTTAATACTGTTTTGTTAAACTATACACCTCTACAAACAGTTAGCCAGTTACTCAGGCCAAAAAATTCATCCAAACACATTTTCTTGTATTCAGCGACACCTGAGGAGCTGTCAAGAATCCTAAAAGAATTACCTAATAAATACTCAGTGGGTGTTGATGAGATACCAGATGCTATTATCGACCAGAACAACTAGCTCCTCTCGCAAACCTACAATACCCTGTATGGAGGCCCCTCAACTGCATAAGAGTGTGCGTTCCCTGATGCAAGACCAACCTGAAGAACTGGGGATTCCTTCCAGCAAGCACAGACATCTCTTGCGACTGCGGGGCTGAAGAATATCCAAGCCACCTACTTGTATGCCCCCTCCTGGACAACCCATGCACAATACAAGATGTTTATGTAGGAAATGACAAAGCTATCACAGCTACTATTTTTTGGGAATGCTGACTGGACATGGAAGTGAATGAATTATCAAAGCTAGCACGACATTTATTGCAGTACCATTAACAGACAGTAAATCCATCTTTTTAGACTGGTATGTTTCCAAATACTCTAAAAAATGCAAAAGTAACATTTGCATAAGAATTGTGCAAAAAGTGATATAGCTAATTATAAGCCAGATTCAGTATAGTCAGGCTTCAGCAAAATTATGGGAAAAATGTTCCTTAGAAGATTAACAGTTTTCTTAAATATAGGGATGCTGACAAGTGACTCCAAACATGCGCTCAGAGCTGGAAAATCAACTCAGACAGCAAATTCTGCTTTCAAAACTGAAGTATTAAAAGGATTGGATGATGACCAGCATGTACCTGGGATATTTCTGGATCTAAGTAAAGCCTTCAATGTTACTGATCATGGCATCCTCTTGCGTAAATTAAGTAATTATGGAATTAGAGGTCAGTCTGAAAGGTGGCTCCAGTCGTACCTCAGTAATTATCAGCAGATTACAAAAATAAATCACAAAGATAGTGAAACACAAAAAATTTCTAGTTTTTACAGTGATGAAGAGAAAATCAACTATGGAGTCCCACAAGGGTTGGTTCTGGACCTGAGCTATTTCTGCTGTATATAAATGGCTTGGCTGATAAAATACATGCTGGAACAACTGTACTCTTTGCAGATGACACTAATATTCTGATTAAATCACAGAATGAGGAAAATCTGCAGGAGGCTGCAATATCAGTTATGCATACCTTAATACACTGGTTAAGCACCAATAGGCTCATCATAAATTCTCAAAAAACTGTGGCAGTTAACTTCCACACCACACAAAACCTCCAGCCTGCAAACGCTGTTTTCACTATTGAAGGAAAAAATGTATTAAAGGTCAGTCATACAAAATTTCTAGGCATTCATGTTCAATCAGATCTGAAATGGTAGGTGCACAAAAAAAATAAACAGTTTAAATAAGAGATTGAATTCAGTAGCATATGCTGTTAGGATCCTCACTCAGAATACAAGCTGCTCATCTGTGATGATAATGTACCATTGTAATATACAGTTGCTACTTATGTATGGAATAATTTTTTGAGGGAATTCCACAAATTCTATAAAACATTTAAAATACAGAAAAAGATAGAGTGATAAAAAAAAGCTAAATGCAAGGATTCCTGGCCTTTTTTTTTTAACTCTCAAAATATTGCCACTGCCTTGCTTGTTATATATACAAAATACTAATTTTCACAAAAGACAGCATCTTAAAAAAGAAAAATTTCTTCAAACACAACTATGGTATATGCATAGATGAAACTTGGCAGAAGATGAACCTACACATGAACACAGTAAATACAAACTTATGCAAAAGAGGAGTGTATCATATTGGAGTTATGTTATAAAACCATTTGTCTTCTTACCTCAAATGCATACCAAACATTAAATGCATATAAAATAAAGTTAAAACAGATCTTGCTTGACCACTGCTTCTATTCTTTGTCTGAGTTTATGGAACATCGTAATAAGTAAACCTCATTTACCAAATTTTACTAATTGTCAATTCATAAAATAGTTTACGTTGTGCTTTTCATGTCATCTCACTTAATAACTGGTATTATCACATGCAGAAGCAATGTAGTACACCAACCTACATTATTATACATTTTGATTATGTCAACTATGTAGTCAAAATGGCTACTGTATTGTAAATTAACTAGGCTTACCACTGTCCTATACCACATGTGCAAACAGTGTACTAAAATGATTCTGGGACAAATAAACAATATAAGCAGGCTTTCACAGGTTAGCTGGCATCTGTTTTACTGCTTCTACCTCTTCAGGTTTTTCAACTTTTCTGTGATACTCTCTGATGAGTTAAACAGATCTGTGACCCATGTTATCTCTGAATTTCTGATGCACATGCATTTACTCCACAGTATTGTGTCAAGTGATTTAAATTGTGCCAGGGGCTCACCTTGAAGATGGCTGTAAGGTGATCAACTAAAATATCAGAAGAAGAAATATTATTCTGGATGCACATTTGAAAGATGATGGAACAAACTTGTGACAACTTGTACTGTTCTTTTTTTACATTCAGTATTCCTGCGTTTGTCCTATTAAGTCTGAGTTTCACATAGTTAAAGCAATATTCTAGGATGTGACGTGCGTTTTGTTAGCTTTCTCCTTTGTAGACTTTCTCCACAGAGAAACCTTCACAAAAGGCAAGGCGAGAGGTCGCCCTCACATTATTGTCAGGAAAGTAGGTATATATTCTATTGTAATCTGCTTTTCTCAAAACATTTAGAAGTATAAGAAGAAATGGGATTAGTTTGTAAGTAGAGCTTACTACACTTTTATAAATGGACACTACTGCTGCATATTTTAGCTACTCAGAAAACACCCTTTGTATCACTGACTGATTGCAATGGTAGCTCAAGGTGACTTCCTATCAAATCGAAATTGTGTTTCACATCCATGCTGAAAACATGACCATCAGGAAAATGACTGACATGTGGAATAATCGGGTCTACTGCCGGATGTTTGTGTCGCTCTGGCACAATATTTCGGCTACGTAACTCGTTGCCTCCTTCAGGTGCTACCTGAGACTGCCGTATTGGAGGATCTTGTCCAGTATTTATGCCCAGAGGGCACTGGGTGCTCTCTTTGCCGTCCACACCCGCCTGGCCCTGCTTGTAATGTGTTCTCTCTTCCTCGGTGCTCCCTCGGACGTCCACGCCCGACTTGGTCGCCATCTGTGACAGCTCTCTGAGGCCCGTCCTGTGTCAGGCATTCCGTTCGCGGTCTGTGCCTGCTTGGTGCTGCTCCTGAGGTTTTGGCTCTTCCCTGGTGCTCCCACAGACGTCTGCGCCCGGCTCATCCACCATCTGTGGTCATGGCTCTGTCTGGGGCCGGACCCGCGTTTGGCATTCCGTTCGTGGTCCGCGCCCACTTGGCGCTGCTCCTGAGGTGTTGGCACTTCCCTGGTGCTCCGACGGACATCCGCGCCTGCCTCACCCACCATCTGCAGCTGTGGCAGCTGTCTGAGGCCCGTCTAGTGTCGGGCGCTCCATTCGCAGTCTGCGCCCGCCTGACGGTGCTCCTGAGGTGTACAGTAGACCCGATTATTCCACATGTCAAGATCTCGCCGGGAAAGCCTGAAGAGTTACAGGAAAATTACTATTTTTCTGTTGTGTAACTACTTTTGCATTCTATTTATTTTACCACAATGAAAAATCATGAGTGGAAACAAAATATAAAAAATTCTGCTTCAGTGCAAGCAACGTGTGTGCACACTACACACACACGCGCGCGCGCACACGCGCGCAGAGAGAGAGAGAGAGAGAGAGAGAGAGAGAGAGAGAGAGAGAGAGAAGTAGGTTGATGTGACACCAATCCATCCTGGTAATGTCTCAGATCCTTTTCCACCGATTGTCAATTTGAAACCTCCCTTATCATCACCCATATGACCTTGCCCTACCATCCCATGTCTCATGGGCACTCAGCTCATGAAAACTATGTCTTCTAGTGACCACCAGACTGTCTTCCAAAATCGTCATTCATTGTCGCACACATTCTGTCAACAAAGAGGTAATCCTCATCATACTCTAGAAACATCACCTCCTGGCTTGATACAGCACTATTGACAGCAGATTTTGGTCTAGACTTGTGCTGAAGAATTGCTCTGCTTCCGTCAAAGCTTAATACCTTTTCACCAACATAAACTGATCTGTTACTTATCGAAAGTCAGCTTCCTGAATGCAGACCTCTATTTCACTGAGGCTCAGACAGAGCAAGGCGATGTAGTGGTAAGACACTCAACTTGCTTGGAAGGATGGTGATTAAAATCCCCAACTGGCCATCCAGATTTGGGGTTTTTATAGTTTCCCAAAATTGCATAAGGCAAATGCTGAGATGGTTCCCTCAGAAACAACATGGCTGATTTCCTTCCCCAGTCTGAGCTTATACTCCACCTCCAATGATCTCATTGGATACTATACAGGAGACCCTAGTTTCCTTTGCTTCCATCTTTTCCTTCTGTATTATTCCTTCCATTTTTCATTTCTCTTCCTCTTTCAACTGTTTTTTACATCTTGCTATGCCACTTAACAGCATAACCTCTAATGTATTACCTTTGACAACGTACTCTCTCTGCCTCCTTTTCCTTCACCTTTGCCTCCCCGTGTCCACAGCCACCTCATATCACACCCTCCCTTCTCCACACTTTCTCATTCAGTACTGCTGCCCTTCCTGAAGAAAAAACACGTAGTTCCAAAAATTAGAATTAGTATTTTCTACTTTAAATGTTTTCATTGCCAGTACTAAAAATAGCACCTTAACTAACTACAGTCCACTCTTTTTTGGCCTTGTATTCATCACAGCAACTAATATGGAGGAATTAAACATAATAAAGCAATTAAACATATCTCATAAAGGAGTGCAGTAACAATCTGCTAAAGACCTTATACAGGTGCTGAATACTTCTGTAGAAGAAGGGACAGAGAAGAAATTAGCAAAATCAGGTGTAATCATACATGAGAACCTTACATGTGAAAGGAGGGAAGTATTGAATGGTGCCATCTCTCAGTTCGGGTTGCAAAATTTGTGGACCAGGGATGGTACGATAATTGTACAGACTGCTACAAAAAAGCACACAGGGAGCAACAGTATGGAACTTAGAAGACTAAGCTGTGTGAGCTCGAAAAGAGTGATCTTTTGTAAACAAACATTTTGTTCTCTAGTGTTTTCTTTGAAACAGTTTCCTGTTATCATTGTTTGTTTGTTTAGGTTTATTATTAGTATTAGTTATATATTTTTGTTCAGTTTTCATACTCAATAGTACCAATATAGTCTTTATTTTGCTATTACTACAATAGTCTCACAGGATTTTGATTCAGACAGTTAATTTACTGCCAAATAATCATGTAATTCATTATTGACATAACCTTAGGTATATTGTTTCCCTGCATCTCTTACTGTTTTGTTTTATGTTGTTATTTTATTCCTGTTTTATTATAAACTGTTGCTCTTACTGTTCCCTCTATTATTATTATTATTTCTTTCTTTTCTCAGACGTTATGTCTGGTCAAAAATGGAAAGTGTCGCGGACCTTGATCAAGCGTGACTTCCTTTTAACTGTACGGTTTATGTTATATTGCATTTAGGAACTTTCGGGTAATTACGGATTTCTGTAGTTGTATATATAAGTTTGGATGTAGCTGTATTGCATTGATGTACTGGTGGATATTGTGTGGTATGACTCCTGTAGTTGATAGTATAATTGGTATAATGTCAACTTTATCCTGATGCCACATGTCCTTGACTTCCTCAGCCAGTTGGATGTATTTTTCAATTTTTTCTCCTGTTTTCTTTTGTATATTTGTTGTATTGGGTATGGATACTTCGATTAGTTGTGTTAATTTCTTCTTTTTATTGGTGAGTATGATGTCAGGTTTGTTATGTGGTGTTGTTTTATCTGTTATAATGGTTCTGTTCCAGTATAATTTGTATTCATCATTCTCCAGTACATTTTGCGGTGCATACTTGTATGTGGGAACATGTTGTTTTATAAGTTTGTGTTGTAAGGCAAGCTGTTGATGTATTATTTTTCCTACATTGTCATGTCTTCTGGGGTATTCTGTATTTGCTAGTATTGTACATCTGCTTGTGATGTGATCTACTGTTTCTATTTGTTGTTTGCAAAGTCTGCATTTATCTGTTGTGGTATTGGGATCTTTAATAATATGCTTGCTGTAGTATCTGGTGTTTATTGTTTGATTCTGTATTGCAATCATGAATCCTTCCGTCTCACTGTATATATTGCCTTTCCTTAGCCATGTGTTGGATGCGTCTTGATCGATGTGTGGCTGTGTTAGATGATACGGGTGCTTGCCATGTAGTGTTTTCTTTTTCCAGTTTACTTTCTTCGTATCTGTTGATGTTATGTGATCTAAAGGGTTGTAGAAGTGGTTATGAAATTGCAGTGGTGTAGCCGATGTATTTATATGAGTGACTGCTTTGTGTATTTTGCTAGTTTCTGCTCGTTCTAGAAAGAATTTTCTTAAATTGTCTACCTGTCCACAATGTAGGTTTTTTTATGTCGATAAATCCCCTTCCTCCTTCCTTTCTGCTTAATGTGAATCTTTCTGTTGCTGAATGTATGTGATGTATTCTATATTTGTGGCATTGTGATCGTGTAAGTGTATTGAGTGCTTCTAGGTCTGTGTTACTCCATTTCACTACTCCAGATGAGTAGGTCATTATTGGTATAGCATAAGTATTTATAGCTTTTGTCTTGTTTCTTGCTGTCAATTCTGTTTTAAGTATTTTTGTTAGTCTTTGTCTATATTTTTCTTTTAGTTCTTCTTTAATATTTGTATTATCTATTCCTATTTTTTGTCTGTATCCTAGATATTTATAGGCATCTGTTTTTTCCTTTGCTTCTATGCAGTTGCTGTGGTTATCCAATATGTAATCTTCTTGTTTAGTGTGTTTTCCTTTGACTAAGCTATTTTTCTTACATTTGTCTGTTCCAAAAGCCATATTTATATTATTGCTGAATACTTCTGTTATCTTTAGTAATTGCTTGAGTTGTTGATTTGTTGCTGCCATTAGTTTTAGATCATCCATGTATAGCAAATACGTGATTTTGTGTGGGTATGTTCCAGTAATATTGTATCCATAATTTGTATTATTTAGCATGTTGGATAGTGGGTTCAGAGCAAGGCAGAACCAGAAAGGACTTAATGAGTCTCCTTGGTATATTCCACGCTTAATCTGTATTGGCTGTGATGTGATATTATTTGAATTTGTTTGGATATTAAGTGTGATTTTCCAATTTTTCATTACTATGTTTAGGAATTGTATCTATGTGGGGTACACTATCAAAAGCTTTTTGGTAATCAATGTATGCATAGTGTAGCGACCTTTGTTTAGTTTTAGCTTGATATGTCACCTCTGCATCTATTATCAGTTGCTCTTTACATCCTCGTGCTCCTTTGCAACAGCCTTTTTGTTCTTCATTTATAATTTTGTTCTGTGTTGTATGTGTCATTAATTTCTGTGTAATGACTGAAGTTAATATTTTGTATATTGTTGGTAGGCATGTTATGGGGCGATATTTAGCTGGGTTTGCTGTGTCTGCTTGATCTTTAGGTTTCAGATAAGTTATTCCTTGTGTAAGTGTATCAGGGAATGTGTATGGGTCTGCAATGTAACTGTTAAATAATTTATATCTAAAAACAAAGATGATAAGACTTACCAAACAAAAGCGATGGCAGGTCGATAGACACACAAACAAACACAAACACACACACAAAATTCTAGCTTTCGCAACCAACGGCTGTTTCATCAGGAAAGAGGGAAGGAGAAGGAAAGACGAAAGGATGTGGGTTTTAAGGGAGAGGGTAAGGAGTCATTCCAATCCCGGGAGTGGAAAGACTTACCTTAGGGGAAAAAAAGGACAGGTACACACTCGCACACACGCACATATCCATCCGCACTTGAAGCAACCGTTGGTGTCTGTGTATGTGCGGATGGATATGTGCATGTGTGCGAGTGTATACCTGTCCTTTTTTCCCCCTAAGGTAAGGCTTTCCGCTCCCGGGATTGGAATGACTCGTTACCCTCTCCCTTAAAACCTACATCCTTTCGTCTTTCCCTCTCCTTCCCTCTTTCCTGATGAAGCAACCTTTGGTTGCGAAAGCTAGAATTTTGTGTGTGTGTTTGTGTTTGTTTGTGTGTCTATCGACCTGCCAGTGCTTTTGTTTGGCAAGTCTCATCTTCTTTGTTTTCAGATATATTTTTCCCACGTGGAATGTTTCCCTCTATTACATTCATATCATTAATGTTAAATAATTTAGTTAGATGTGAATGTGTTGAGGTGAACTTCTTTAGCCAGAAATTTGCTACTTTATCTTTTCCTGAGGCTTTCCAATTGTGAGTAGAATTAATTGCTTGGGTGCCCCATGTTGCAAAATTATCACTTCAGGCATTTGTGGTATCATCTTGTATGTGTCTGTTTCTGCTTGTATCCACCGTGCATGCCTGTTATGTTGTACCGGGTTTGACCATATGTTGCTCCAGAAGTGTTCCATGTCTGTTATGTTTGGTGGATTGTCTATTTTAATGTGCGTGTTATCTATTGTCTGGTAAAATTTCTTTTGGTTTGTGTTGAATGTTTGGTTTTGTTTCCTTCTATGTTCACTTTTTTTGTATCTTCTAAGTCGTTTGGCCAATGCTTGTAATTTTTGCTTCTTTTCATCTAATTGCTCTATCGCTTCTTGTTGTGAGATTTTACCTAACCTTTTTCGTTTTTTTTCCGACATTTCATTTCTTATAAATTGTGTTAGCTGTCCGATGTCTTTTCTCAGTTTTTCTATTCTGATCTGTAGCCTGCGTTGCCATGCTGGTTTTGTGGGTTTCTTCTGTGTGTTGGTTGGTTCTGATCTCTGCCTAGTGTGTATATTTAGTGTAGTGAGTGCTCCTACATAAACCAGTAGTTGTAACTCTTCCATAGTTGTGTTTTCATTTATTTTGTTGTGTATGATTGTGTTGATAGTTTTTATTGTTGTTTCGACTTGTGGGTTATTTGGCGGTCTATGCAAGAATGGTCTAATGTCTGTATTTGTGTCTTTGTATTCTATATATATCAGCTGAAATTCTTCTTCTATATCTAACATCTGTGTCACTTCGTGTTCTATTTGTGCTTGTTCTGGTGGCTGTCCTAAGATTTCGTTTTCCTCTGATTGTTTAATTGATGCGTGTTGTTCTTTGTTTGTTTGCTCTGGGATGTTTGAGTCCATTACTGTATTTTCTTCTTCTTCTAATAGCACATTATTCTGTTCCAGTATTTGTTGTACTTGTTGTTTGATGTTTTCTAATTCTGACTGGGGTATCCTGTTATTTTTGATTATTACACGGATCTGATCAGCTAGTCGTTGTTCTGTTAAAAATTTTAATTCTGGGTATCTGGTAATAAATGTTGTGCATACTTGTGATCTGTATCCAGTTGTGTTGGTTCCTAGGTTTGTTGTTTGGTAATAACAGAACATGAGGTGTCGATTAACTTCATCTGACCATCTCATCCTCTGTCTTTGTTTTCCTTCTAGGGTGGTTGCAGGAAGCATATCCTGCAAAACACCTCTATTTGGATTTAAATCATTTTCCAGTTGGCTAGCAGTGTCGTTACCATTGTGGGTGGGCATAGGGTTCAAGCGTCATCCCCGACCATGACGGCGCTTGTCCGAGGCTTCTTTAGTTCTGTCCTGAACCAACTAATCACACTAAAAGGGAGGTTAGCCCTATTAGTGGTTTGTTCTTTTCGTCGCCTTTTACGACTGGCAGAACATACCGGAGGCCTATTCTTTTTCCAGGCCTCCACGGGGTTTATTATTATTATTATTATTATTATTATTATTAATATTACTATTATTATTATTTTCAGTATATCACTCTTTTACTACCATTATATCGCACTGTCATACACTGCTCATACTATCACCATGTTTTATCAATTTCTAGAAAACACGCTCTGTGTTGGGCAAGTGTACCCCATCCAGAACTCACCACTTCCTCGAGCTGTTTTATCCCACTTCCTACCTGCCATTTATAGCTCCATGTGCCTCCCTCCTCCCCTACCCAATGCATTCCACAAGACACTCAGTTATGACTGACTCTGGGACAGTTGTCTGCCCTACCTGCTGGATAGTAGTGGAGACAAATCATTACAGCTTTACACTGCTGCTCACTTGCACAAATGTGCAGTCCTTACCAGCTCACCTGACCAAGTTCTGCTGCATATTTCAGGACCTTCAAACATGGCTGAATCTGGCTATCCCTTCTGATTCTGTAAGTCCTGACGGTTACATTTTGTGAGAGTTCACAGATATAGGAAATGAGGGGGGAAGCTATGACAGTATTTGCACATGCAAATTTGTTCCCCAAGGTTGTGCTCACATCCAAAAATGAGGACAAACAACCTGATACATGTTCATTGAGATCAAATCACTCAGTAAAATGTGTGTCATCTATGTAATATATTTGTCCACCTGAAGTTGGACAGCTTTATAGCTTTAAATCTCTCAAGCCTTCAATCATTGTATGACCACATAATTTTTGACTGAAGTTATCATCATAAATTTTATAAACAGCAGCCTTTCTGTATCAAAATTCACGTGTATGCTTTCCTGCTCATACCTTACACTGATCCCACTTGGGCGTACTCACAATACAGCAGACAGTCAATACATTATCAGTATATTTGCAACTAAATCTCCAAACAGAGTAAGGTGCACCAATCAGATATCTGCACCCAGCTTGTCTGTTCATGATGTAATGTTCATGAACTACTCATTGCAATTCCCAAAGAACAAACCACAGGTGGTGACTTTTAGAGATTTTAAGGACTCATATATGTCTGAGCCTACAGCTGGTGCCTATGATATTTCTTGGAAGACAATGGCAAGAAATAACTTCAATGTAAAGCGTCCAACTTCACTACGAGACTCAGTAATTGTTACAACAAATGTGGACCTCCAGAAATAGTACAGACAACCTCAAATACATTATGAGTGTTGGAAGTGCAGCACAGAGGACATGCAAATGGCACCTAACTTCTGATAATCATCTTACCTACAATCACCTACTAAACAACTGAGTTAGCCAATCTGTGAGGAGTGCAAAACGCAGGTATGCCCTCTCACTGACTGAGGACTTTCACAGACCGGCCGTTGCGTGCAAAAACCTATGAAGTCTAGGAGTAAGCAAACCCAAATCTTCAGCCAAACCTCTAGTTGCTACTGAGGATCTAAATAAGTATTTTGCCTGGCCAATATCTTTACTCGAGCAATGCATGAGGCCACAAACCATCAGTTCCGTTAAAGTATCAATGGTTGCTACAGACAAAAAATTCTTTCTGCAGCTTCTATGCTCTTACATGGTCCAGAAGTCAATTGAGCAAATTTGTTCAGAAGCTGCAGGGCATGATAATATAACAGTACAAATGATCTATCATCTCATCAGCCCTCTGCTGCCAAAAATAACGGACATTTTAAACCATTCTCTGACTTCCAGCATCTTTCCTGGAAACAGGATCTCATAAAACCATTATCCAAGAAGGAATCTGTCAAACAGTCTTCCAACTACAGGCCCATTTGCATTCTACCAGTGCTATCCAAGGCTTTATAATACATTAGCAGCTTATTAGTTATTTAACATCAAGTAATCTTTTAGATGGATACCAGTCTGGTTTCTGGCAAAATTGCAGCACAATGACTGCTCTTATGAAATTGACTAACTAACTGAAACAAGCCATGGATAAACAGCAGGTGATTATTATGTCCTCTTTGGATTTCAGCAAAGCTTTTGACACTGTTGACTTTGACATTCTACTGGCTAAACTTACAAGTCAGAATTTTTCTTCAAGTGGTGTACAGTGGTTCCACTCATACCTTACATCTCGCCAGTATTGTGTAATGATTGGAATGAAAAGCTCACAGTGGAATGACGTAGGATCAGGGGTCCCACAAGCATCAGTATTGGGTCCATTAGTCTTGTCATTATATGTTAATGACATGTCAACTATTTTCTGTCAAAGCAAATATCACATATACATTAACGACATTCAGTTATATCTAAGTGCAAGTCCAACAAACCATCCACCTTGTAAATGCTGATTTACTTGCCCTATCGCTGTGGGTGCAGAGTATAGGTTTGACACGTAACCCATCTAAAATGCAAGGAATCTTAGACTGTCTTATTACAACTCAGCTCAGAGAATCTCTTCCACCATTAATCCTAAATGGCTCAGAAATAACCTTTTCTTCTTCAGCAAGGAACTTGGGGATAATTCTGGACCATCATTTAGACTGTACTGAATGAAGAAGTGTCTTTTCAGTCACTACAGAAATATAAAAAAGTATTTCCTTTTGAACTTAAAAAGAAGCTCATAGCAACACAGATACTTCCAATATTTGACTATGATGGTGCCATTCTCCAAGAATTTCATAAAAGCTCACACAGGCGGGAACTGGCAATGAATGCTTTGGTACGATACATTTGTGACGTACACTTTTTCGACCATATCACACCAGCCTTTAAACAGTTATCATGGCTACATGTCAATAAGTTTAGAGATTATCATATTCTATGTTTGTTCTATTGCCTTCTCAATCATTGCACTCCCCCTTATTTGTCCTCAACTGTTACTCTACTGTCTGAACAGCACAGCAGAAATACTTGTTCTTAACAAACTAAAATTCTCTCTCCACCATCACATAGCCCTGCAATGTTTTCTAAATCATTTTCTATATCAGGAACCTCACTTTGCAACAATCCTCATGAAAATATAAGAGAAATTAAATACCTTCCAAACTTCAAAAGACTGCTAATGATCAGATTTCTATCACCGTAGCCATCTCTCCTACACTTTGTGCAACTCATTCACATTAGTCCCCCTCCCCAAAAACTTTTCCCTACTCCTTGTCATCAGCATTCTCTGTTTATATTTTGTTCTGTCCTAAAAGAGACTGTCACTGTCATTTCAATCTTCTCCTCTTCCTTTATCCATTCTGCTTCTGATAATACTAAACATAGCTTCAAATGTGCTAAGCTAATCCATATCATTCTGAATGCACTTTACTATTATTATTATTATTATTGTTGTTGTTTTAGTGAAGTTCGGTGGCAGGAGGAACAAGACTTTTGGTCAGGTGAATACAGGGTTATAACACAAAATCAAATAGAGGTAATGCAGGAGTAGGTTTAATAACGAATAAAAAAATAGGAGTGCGGGTAAGCTACTACAAACAGCATAGTGAATGCATTATTGTGGCTAAGATAGACACGAAGCCCATGCCTACTACAGTAGTACAAGTTTATATGCCAACTAGCTCTGCAGAGGATGAAGAAATTGATGAAATGTATGATGATGAGATAAAAGAAATTATTCAGGTAGTGCAGAGAGATGAAATTTAATAGTCATGGGTGACTGGAATATGAGAGTAGGAAAAGGGAGAGAAGGAAACATAGTAGTTGAATATAGATTGGGGTTAAGAAATGAAAGAGGAAGCTGTCTGGTAGAATTTTGCACAGAGCATAACTTAATCATAGCTAACACTTGGTTCAAGAATCATAAAAGAAGGTTGTATACATGGAAGAATCCTGGAGATACTAGCAGGTATCAAATAGATTATATACTCGTAAGAGAGAGATTTAGGAACCAGGTTTTAAATTGTAAGACATTTCCAGGGGCAGATGTGGGCTCTGACCACAATCTATTGATTATGAACTGTAGATTAAAACTGAAGAAACTGCAAAAAGGTGGGAATTTAAGGAGATGGGACCTGGACTGGATAAACTGACTAAAACAGAGGTTGTACAGAGTTTCAGGGAGAGCATAAGGGAACAATTGACAGGAATGGGGGAAAGAAGTACAGTAGAAGAAGAAGAAGGATGAAATAGTGAACGCAGCAGAGGATCAAGTAGGTAAAAAGACGAGGGCTAGTAGAAATGCTTGGGTAGCAGAAGAAATATTGAATTTAATTGATGAAAGGAGAAAATATAAAAATGCAGTAAATGAAACATGCAAAAAGAAATACAAATGTCTCAAAAATGAGATCGACAGGAAGTGCAAAATGGCTAAGCAGGGATGGCTAGAGGACAAATGTAAGGCTGTAGAGGCATATATCACTAGGGGCAAGATAGATACTGCCTACAGGAAAATTAAAGAGACCTTTGGAGAAAAGAGAGCCTCTTGTATAAATATCAAGAGCTCAGATGGAAACCCAGTTTTGAGCAAAGAAGGGAAAGCAGAAAGGTGGAAGGAGTATATAGAGGGTCTATACAAGGGCGATGTACTTGAGGACAATATTATAGAAATGTAAGAGGATGTAGATGAAGATGAAATGTGAGATATGATACTACATGAAGAGTTTGACAGAGCACTGAAAGACCTGAGTCGAAACAAGGCCCCAGGTGTAGACAACATTCCATTAGAAGTACTGATGACCTTGGGAGAGCCAGTCCTGACAAATCTCTGCCATCTGGTGAGCAAGATGTATGAGACAGGAGAAATACCCTCAGACTTCAAGAAGAATATAATAATTCCAATCCCAAAGAAAGCAGGAGTTGACAGATGCGAAAATTGCCGAACAATCAGTTCAATAAGTCATAGCTACAAAGTACTAACGTGAATTTTTTACAGACGAATGGAAAAACTGGTAGAAGCTGACCGCGGGGAAGATCAGTTTGGATTCCGTAGAAATACAGGAACACGTGAGGCAATACTGACCTTACGGCTTATCTTAGAACTAAGATTAAGGAAAGGCAAACCTACGTTTCCAGCAATTTGTAGACTTAGAGAAAGCTTTTGACGATGTTGACTGAAATACTCTATTTCAAATTCTAAAGGTGGCAGAGGTAAAATACAGGGAGTGAAAGGCTATTTACAATTTGTACAGAAACCAGATGGCAGTTATAAGAGTCGAGGGGCATGAAAGGGAATCAGTGGTTGGGAAGGGAGTGAGACAGGGTTGTAGCCTCTCCCCAATGTTATTCAATCTGTATATTGAGCAAGCAGCAAAGGAAACAAAAGAAAAGTTTAGAGTAGGCATTAAAAATCCATGGAGAAGAAATAAAAACTTTGAGGTTCGCCGATGACATTGTAATTCTGTCAGAGACAGCAAAGGACTTGGAAGAGCAGTTGAACGGAATGGACAGTGTCTTGAAAGGAGGATATAAGATGAACATCAACAAAAGCAAAACGAGGATAATGGAATGTAGTTGAATAAAGTCTGGTGATGCTGAGGGAATTAGATTAGGATATGAGACACTTAAAGTAGTAAAGGAGTTTTGCTATTTGGGGAGCAAAATAACTGATGATGGTCGAAGTAGAGAGGATATAAAATGTGGACTGGCAAGGCAAGGAAAGCGTTTCTGAAGAACAGAAATTTGTTAACATCGAGTATAGATTTAAGTGTCAGGAAGTCGTTTCTGAAAGTATTTGTATGGCGTGTAGCCATGTATGGAAGTGAAACATGGACAATATATAGTTTGGACAAGAAGAGAATAGAAGCTTTCGAAATGTGGTGCTACAGAAGAATGCTGAAGATTAGATGGGTGGATCACATAACTAATGAGGAGGTATTGAATAGAATTGGGGAGAAGAGGAGTTTGTGGCGCAACTTGACTAGAAGAAGAGATCGGTCGGTAGGACATGTTCTGAGGCACCAGGGGATCACAAGTTTGGCATTGGAGGGCAGTGTGGAGGGTAAAAATCATAGACGGAGACCAAGAGATGAATACACTAAGCAGATTCAGAAGGATGTAGGTTGTAGTAAGTACTGGGAGATGAAGAAGCCTGCACAGGATAGAGTATCATGGAGAGCTGCATCAAACCAGTCTCAGTACTGAAGACCACTACAACAACAATATTACTATTATTATTATTATTATTAATTTTATTGTCAGCATTGTTGTGATTATTATTATTGGGAAGTTTTTGTAATATGTCTGGTATGTGTTGCTCCTGGTCAGATGTAAGAGAGAGACTTAAGGCCCTAATCAGGTCAGGCTTAATAAGCAATAGATAAATAAATAAATGTATACAAATTTATTAAAAATTTGTAAAGTTGGCAGAACAAATGTGAGTTAGGAAGTTAAATGTCAGTATCATTCATTCTTTTGCAGACATTACATGGTTTCAGGGAAGGTGAATCAACAAAAGTGACAACAGCAGATTTAGTTAATCATATTGTGAGATCTCTAGATGGATAACAGAAGATTTACGAGATAATTGAAGACCTGCTTAAGATATTTGACTGTGGAAATCATTCTGAGGTTACGGGAAGCTGTTCTAGTAAGGGATTTAAGCAAAATGTGACATTATAAAATTGTACAAGACATGATGAACAGAAATCAGATGTACAGGTAGAGGAAATATAATCAAGTACATACATAAGTTATGAACAATCAAACATGGTGTGCTGAAAGGTTCTTACTTACAGCAATAATATTTATTATTCCAGAATGAAGTTTTCATTCAGCAGTGGAGTGTGCGCTGACATGAAACATCCTGGCAGTTTAAAGCTCTACACCAGACCAAGACTCAAACTCAGGCAAGTGCTCTATTGACTGAGCTACCCAAGCACGATTCACAACGTGTCTCCACAGCTTTACTTCCACCAGAACCTCGTCCTCACCCTCCAAACTTCACAGAAGTTCTCTTGCAAGACTAGCACTCTTGGAAGAAAGGGTATTGCAGGATCCGAGTTCGGGTCTTGGTCTGGCACACAGTTTTAATCTGCCAGGAAGTTTTATATCAGCACACAACCCACTGCAGGGAGAAAATTTCATTCTGGAAACATCCTCCAGGATGTGGCTGAGCCATGTCTCTGCAATATTCTTTCTTCCAGGACTGCTAGTCTTGCAAGTTTTGCAGGAGAGCTTCTGTGAAGTTTGGAAGGTAGGAGATGAGGTACAGGTGGAACTAAAGCTGTGAGGGCAGTTCGTGAGTTGTGCTTGGGTAGCTCAGTTGGTAGAGCACTTGCCTGCGAAAGGCAAGGGTCCCAAGTTTGATTGTCAGTCCAGCACACAGTTTTAATCTGCAAGAATTTTCATATTTATTGTTTATGTTAATGATTTCTGACACATTGTTGATCAGGAACTTACAGTGTGTGTTGATGAAATGAAAATTATAGAGTGACTCAGACAAAGGAGGAGCCTGGAATGAGGCTGCCCTAAATACTTATAATACAAATAAGTGCCTATTAAAAAAAATCTTTTTGGGAATTAACCCAAAACAATGTATGTAGTTTTTGAAATCAGATAGTGTGAAACACATGGTGTAAATAGTAAAATAAATAGCTTGGACAATTAAAGAACATGTAATACACTCCTGGAAATTGAAATAAGAACACCGTGAATTCATTGACCCAGGAAGGGGAAACTTTATTGACACATTCCTGGGGTCAGATACATCACATGATCACACTGACAGAACCACAGGCACATAGACACAGGCAACAGAGCATGCACAATGTCGGCACTAGTACAGTGTATATCCACCTTTCGCAGCAATGCAGGCTGCTATTCTCCCATGGAGACGATCGTAGAGATGCTGGATGTAGTCCTGTGGAACGGCTTGCCATGCCATTTCCACCTGGCACCTCAGTTGGACCAGCGTTCGTGCTGGACGTGCAGACCGCATGAGACGACGCTTCATCCAGTCCCAAACATGCTCAATGGGGGACAGATCCGGAGATCTTGCTGGCCAGGGTAGTTGACTTGCACCTTCTAGAGCACGTTGGGTGGCACGGGATACATGCGGACGTGGATTGTCCTGTTGGAACAGCAAGTTCCCTTGCCGGTCTAGGAATGGTAGAACGATGGGTTCGATGACGGTTTGGATGTACCGTGCACTATTCAGTGTCCCCTCGACGATCACCAGTGGTGTACAGCCAGTGTAGGAGATCGCTCCCCACACCATGATGCCGGGTGTTGGCCCTGTGTGCCTCGGTCGTATGCAGTCCTGATTGTGGCGCTCACCTGCACGGCGCCAAACACGCATACGACCATCATTGGCACCAAGGCAGAAGGGACTCTCATCGCTGAAGACGACACGTCTCCATTCATCCCTCCATTCACGCCTGTCGCGACACCACTGGAGGCGGGCTGCACGATGTTGGGGCGTGAGCGGAAGACGGCCTAACGGTGTGCGGGACCGTAGCCCAGCTTCATGGAGACGGTTGCGAATGGTCCTCGCTGATACCCCAGGAGCAACAGTGTCCCTAATTTGCTGGGAAGTGGCGGTGCGGTCCCCTACGGCACTGCGTAGGATCCTACGGTCTTGGCGTGCATCCGTGCGTCGCTGCGGTCCGGTCCCAGGTCGACGGGCACGTGCACCTTCCGCCGACCACTGGCGACAACATCGATGTACTGTGGAGACCTCACGCCCCACGTGTTGAGCAATTCGGCGGTACGTCCACCCGGCCTCCCGCATGCCCACTATACGCCCTCGCTCAAAGTCCGTCAACTGCACATACGGTTCACGTCCACGCTGTCGCAGCATGCTACCAGTGTTAAAGACTGCGATGGAGCTCCGTATGCCACGGCAAACTGGCTGACACTGACGGCGGCGGTGCACAAATGCTGCGCAGCTAGCGCCATTCGACGGCCTACACCGCGGTTCCTGGTGTGTCCGCTGTGCCGTGCGTGTGATCATTGCTTGTACAGCCCTCTCGCAGTGTCCGGAGCAAGTATGGTGGGTCTGACACACCGGTGTCAATGTGTTCTTTTTTCCATTTCCAGGAGTGTACAAAGATTTTAGGAAATAACATAGATGAAGATGTAGGGTTGTAGGAAGTCCTTGGTTGAATTTAAATAATGGAAGGAATAAAGGCAACAACTCACTGCATAGGTGGGGTGTTGAGCTGCTCCTTGGCACATGAACTAAACTGAGAATGTTGTCGAGCCTTTGGAAGAAACCTCCTCCAGAACTAAAAGAATACGCATGTACCTGCATGCGTATATTGTCCCAGGTGGACAACATTGCTGGTACTGCACTTTCACTGGGGTAAGGGGTTTTGATGGGTTGTGCATGGTGGAGCTATGGTTTGAAAGGAGGAGGTAGAACAAGAGGACGAGGGAGACTGTGGAGAGGAGGGTGTGATTAGAGGATGAGTGAATCAGGGAGCATGGTGAGAAGGATGGAGGAGGGTGTGGGACAGGTGCTAATGGAGATAGAGGCTATGAGTGTTAACAGAATCAAAGAATGTGTTGCAAGAAGAGTTCCCATCTACATGATCCAGTGAAACTGATGTATGGAAGGATACAGATGGCACAGGTTGTGAAGCAGCCACTTCATTAGAAGAAGCCACTGCATTTTCTCTTCACCTTAGTCTACTCTGTCTTTGTTTTACCTACTACTTCATGCTTAACAACAAAAATAATCAAGTATTGAAAATATAATGCAAATAGATAGATAAAAAAATCTACTCACCCTTTCCTTCTCATCCTTTTTGGTAAATCGCCCCTGACCCGGGGTTTGGGGTAACTTTTCTGAACTGTGTCCCTTTCCCTAAACCTCTCCAGTCCTTTTCCTTCAACCCTCTACCTTCCCCTTCAACTCCTCTGCCAGAAGAAGGAGCCACTGGCTCCGAAAGCTTGTAAAAGTTAAACTATTTTGTGTGTGTGTTCTCCTGCCGCTGCTTGGTGAGTAGATTTTTCATCTATCCATTTACATTCTACTGCTTCATACTGGTAGCTATGCCATCATTTAGAATGATTTTGTAATGGCCTTAATGTCAGTTTTCTGACTGTTGTATTTCCTGTCCATTCAGTATCTTTGACTTACATAATCACTCGTGACTTTTTTTCACGAGTTCTAGACAATTTTAGTTGGATCACGCATTGTTCTACATGGCTCTATATTGTCTGTTGATGGAGTATGTTGCATGGAATAATATCTTATCAATAAAAATGTAACTGTGCAATCCTATCACATATCTGAGTGGTAGTGATTCACATGTATGCCATAGAATCAAAAGGTAGTAGTTAACTGCTTTTCTCTGTGTTCTTGTTATTATGTTATAGATTTAAGTATACGCTGAGGTGACAAAAATCAAGGGATCCTCCTAATATTGTGTCGCATATCCTCTGCCTAACGTAGTGCATCAACTAGGTGTGACATGGACTCAACAAGTTGTTGGAAGCCCCTGCATAAATATTGAGCTGTAGTGCCTCTATAGGCATCCATAATTGAGCAAGTATTGCCCGCAAAGGATGAAGGGGATGAACTGACCTCTCAGTTATTTCCCATAAATATTGACTGGATAAGTGTCAGGTGATCTCGGTGGTCAAATCATTTGCTCATGTCATTCAGAAATTTCTTGTAACCAATCATGGACAAATGTGTCCTAGTGATGTGTTGCATTGCCACCCATAAAAATTCCATTGTTGTTTGGGACCATGGCATCCATGAATGGCTGCAAATGTTCTCCAAGTACCCGCACATAACCATTCCCAGCCAGTGGTCAGTTCCGTTGGATTAGAGGATCTAGTCCATTTTATGTAAACACAACCCACACTGTTAAGAAACCACTACCATTTTGCCCAGTGCCTTGTTGACAACTTGGTCCATGGCTTCATGGGGTCTGACTACACCTGAACTGTACCATCAGCTCTTACCAGCTGAAATAAGGACTCATCTGCCTAGGTCATGGTTTTCCAACTGGGTTCAACTGTTATGGTGATGAGCCCAGGAGAAGTGCTTCAAGTGATGCGGGTGATGAGGGCACTCGCATAGGTTGTCTGCTGCCATAGCCCATTAATGTCAGATTTCACCACACTGTCCTAACAAATACATTTGTCGCAATCCCACATTGATTTCTGCGATTGAGGCCCACAGTGCTGCTTGTCTGTTAGCACCAACAACTCTACACAAATGTTGCTGCTCTCAGTCTGTAAGTGAAGGCCATCGACCACTGCGTTGTCCGTGGTGAGAGGTAATGCCTATAATTTTGTATCTCGGCATACACTGTGGACCTCGGAAGATTGAATTCCGTAACGATATCAGAAATAAAATGTCCCATGCACCTAGCTCAAACTACCAGTCCACACTCAAAGTCTGTTAATTCCCATTGTACAGCCATGATTGCATCAGAAACCTTTTCACATGGATCACGTAAGTACAAATAATAGCTCTGACAATATGCTGCCTTTTTATACCTTGTGTACATCTGTATATGTGCATATAGCTATCCCATGACTTTTGTCATCTCAGTGTAGAGTAAAAATGTTTCCTCACTGAAAGTATGAAGTATGTTATTTTCTCATGCCTGCAGCTCCCAGTTTTGGAACCCTGATTGCCATGGCCATTTCTGGCGTATTGGTTGGAGCCAGTGATTGGCCAATGGCTTTCTACTTGTTTGGAGTAGTTGCAGTTATCTGGTTTATACCCTGGATTTTTCTGATTTATGATTCTCCTAGCCAACATCCACGTATTTCTGAAAAAGAGAAGTTGCATATACTACAAGGACTTGGTGTAAAAGAAAATAGAGAAAAGGTAATTACGATCATTACTTTACACCCTTATAATTCAAAATGTAAACTAAAACACACAACGTATATCTACATTTGTGTTGTGATCCAACAGTATTACAGTTTTTGGTGACAGAAGTACATACAGTATGCATAATTAGTTTCTGATAGTGTTATGCAGTACTAAGAGTATTGTGACCTAATTACAGTAGATGTCTCATGTTTATGTAGAGAAACTGCCTAGATGACATTAACTTTTGAGCAAGCTATTCAAAAATTTTAAATATTTGTTTTGGCTGTTTGGTGTGATAACATCCCTGAAGACCATTTAAAATAATAAAGAAATTATTTATTTCATTTTCTCTGTCTGTATTGTACAATATCCATTTACAGTTTTGTGCCATTAATAACCTATTGTACAATATCCATTTACAATTTTGTGCCATTAATAACGTAATCATTTGTTATCAGTAGATCCTCCTCTATGCTGGTTTTTTCCATTTTTGTACTCATCAGCAGATGGTTCTTCACAGAATCAAACGACATAGTCTCTTTAAGGTAGCACTTACCATTTTTAGATTCACCTTTCACATTTTGTAGATTCACCACCCAATTTCCTAGATTCACCTTGCACTTTGAGAACCAAGAGGATCACTTAGTGGGACATGGAGATGCTGATTCTAAGCTGTATTTTACTATATTAAATCTATCTTGTGTAATCACGACATTTATCCATTAGTTAGTTATTGATGCAGTTTCTTACAAATGATTTTGTCTGTTAATATATACCTAAACACATTCTTCACTCCTGTAGATTTTTCTTGTGATAGTATCTATTGAATATGATTAACTGGATGAATGAAATTCCAGTAATCATTTAAAGCTCCATATATACTCTGCAAGTCACAGTACAATACTTTTGTACTAACACTAGTTATTTTCTATCTCATTCCATTTGCATATTGAGCAAGGAAAAAAAAAGACTTTCTGTATGCCTTGGTATGCACAATAATGGGAATTTGTGGACACAACAAAATGTAAAGTAGAGTAAGGATGACCACTCAGCAGTCACACCAGCTTTTGAGCACTAGCTCTTTATCTAGCAATAGTACACACATTCACACAAACACCCATATAACCACCACCCAAATGGATAATCCCATGGCCAAGATGTGTGTGTGTGTGTGTGTGTGTATGTATTTACTGTTGCTAGACAGTAAGCTAGTGCTTGAAAGCTAGTGTGAATGCTTTTTCCTGTATGTGTTTCTGTGCTCCACACATAGATTCACTATAAGTGAGTGGTTGACTTTCCCTCACTTTATCTATAATCTTTCTTACCTTCTTCTTAAGGTTCCTATGTGAGATATGCAATGGAGGCAGTTGAACTGTTGCACTTTCTTCCAAATACAAGTTCCCCAAATTCATCCAACACAATTTCATGACAATAACATCATCTTCTGAAGCTTCTCTTTTAAGTCTCCTGAGCCTCTCTATTACACTTTCATATGAAATAACAACAATATAAAATGGATGGATTGTTACCACATTGTTGCATTGTTAGCTGCAACAGGCAGAAGACATAATTTGTTGGTGTTGCACATTTTAGCAATTTTGACTGAGATAAATGCATGTTGCAGTGTTCCTCTTTGGCATGCCTGTGTGGAAGGTGGCACGGAAACAGCTAAGTGAAAAATCTGCACTATTTACACGTTTATTTATATGTAAAAGCCGACTTTGGCTTTTTACTTTGTGTGAGACTGCGTGTACAAGATTTGTGTGCCGATTGAATATGTAGATTCACATATTTTACTGTTCACATTGCTTCTGCGTAATCTTTCATTGATTTATCAGTACCAATTTGTATTGTGATGTATTGTGAAATTTTGAACATTCACAAGTGCAGTGATAAACTCATACTGCTGTTGTCAATTGAAGGCTTAAATTTACTTTTGCTCTTTTATAATTCTTGAGAGCAGTAGGCTATCCTCATCCAAAATAGTCATTCTCTAATTTCATAGTATAATTACATGAGAAATAGGTTATTTTTGAAAATTTTCAGACGCTTACAAAACTATGTTTTTGCAAGTTACCAGAACGAGTGTTTTGGATGTTAATAGTATTAGTTGAAAACAGTCTTGGTTGCAATTTTAGTTTTTTTATTTATCAACTACGCATTTCACCTTATTTAGGCATCTTCAGGCTGATCTTAATTTGGTATTTCTTAGTACGATACTTTAGACGTTGTAGCTAAAGGGCATTGTCAAGTACATTAGGCCAACATCGCCTTCGTTAACCTCAGTAAATACTTTCTAGATGGACACCAGTGACACGTTCATGTTCACAGGAGCTCCTGTTATGCAGGTCTTGGAGTCACTCGTGTCCATTTAGAAAGTATTTACTGAGGTTAACGAAGGCAATGTTCGCCTGATGTACTCGATGATGCCCTTTAGCTACACTATCTAAAGGATCGCCCTAAGAAATACCAAATTAAGATCAGTTTGAAGATGCCTAAACAAGGTGAAACACATAGTTGATAAATAAAAAAACTAAAATTTACAACCAAGACTGTTTTCAACTAATACTACTAAACACTGGTTTGCTGATTCATGCCCCAGATGGATTGGAAGAATTTTGTATATTAACTTATTTCGTAGCAAATCAGCGTTTGTGGTTCACAGTTACTGCTAAAGAATAGATCACCCCTGAATTTCATTGCATAGAAATGCAAATAAATGTGCAGGTTTTTTTTTTTTTTTTTTTTTTTTTCCAGAAGTTATGATTGTCCTATGTAGAATCTTAGTGTTTAATAAATTGGCATTTGTGATTTAGTTATTTTAGCAGATATTGCAACGAACTTATTGTGTTACATCTAGTTTTCCATTAAAGAGGAATATAATTATGTTAGATGCATTTACCATAAAGTAACTCTGGTTTCGAGTTTGGTAGTAACTATAATTAACCTCAGTTGCATTACGGCCCAAGCTGCCAGAGTTGGCATTCAGTTGTGCCTAAAGTGTGCTTGCTTTTGTGTACGAATGGTGTGTGTTTCTCTTTTGTGGATGAAGGCTTTGGCAAAAGCTTTATGTAAATGTCTTTTAATTATGCCTGTCTGCAACTAAATGTGTCTTCTATATGATGAGTAGTAGCGAGCTATCTTTTCCTATATTGTTGATGTTCCTGTCATGACTAAGTCATTCAGAAAGCCTCAATGACATTGACTTGTCCTGAGAACAAACTTCATGAGAAATACAAAGATGTCTTGAAGCTTGCCAAAGGATATGTGCCAGCCTCAGGGATAGAATTTTATAATAAGGTGGTCTGTGACAGAACTTTATGGATGCTACATACAGTTCATGAGAAGGAGAAGCACAATGAACTTTTTATTGATCTTCCTCACCTATGAGTTTTAGCAGGGTATCCTTCCTTTTTAATTCTTAGACTTCTCATCATATTTAATAACCTGCAAGGTGCTAATAGTTGTTGTTTCTTTAGTTACTTTTTTAAGTCCAAATTTTAAAAATTCAATAAATATCAAATAAATCTTTGTTTAGTTATGTAGTAAGCTATTACAGTGAGTTGGTGGCCTTAATAAATCCTGGGAAAAGAGACTGATTAACAAAGTTTTCCAATTTGTGGACAGTTTTGCATGTTTACTTGAAAGTATGTAAATGTGACCAATCTGTTCATTGCACAAATGCCTTCAATTAACCAACAAAAATGTCTGTCCTTACCCCTCCAATGAATCCGTAGACATCACAGTCAATACTCAGTAGATTAAAGTCACTACCAACTAATGTTGCATGAACAGGGTACTTCTGCACTACAGAGGTTTGACTTCCTTTGAATGATTTTACAACTGTTATGGCAGAATCAGGTGGCTGGTAAATACATATGATGATTAACTTGAGTTCAATGAGGCTGTATACTCTCATCCAGATAATTTCACAGTCAAAATCAGTTTCGGCCTTAATAGAAATAACAATTTTGTCAACTACAGTGAACACACATTTCCTCCAATGGCATCTAACCTGTCTTTTATATACATTCCATGCCTTATTAAAAGTTATGGGGCTTTGTCTTTTGAGTTTCATTCAGATCTCAATTCCAATTATAATTTGAGTGTGACAGCTTTCCTGGAGGGCAGTAAATTCAGGGTCTTTGTTACAATGATTTGGCCATTTACTGTTAAAATTTTGACATTCAAAGTGTTTGTACTTTTTACATGGCCTATTCATCAGAAGACCTCAAACTATTGCCTAGCCTAAAACACCATGTGCACTGCACAAGTTCTTTGTTACCTGAGTAGCTGTTTCCTTTGTGTAGTGTACTCTTGTCTGTCAAGGGAGCCCTACAATTCTCCACCCAATAATGCAAGTCCAGAAATCTGCAGCTAAGACTGCCACCGAGTTAACGAAGCCTTTGGTTGAGACTCTCCACTCAGCTCCAAACCAAAGGACCTTGATAATCTCTGGGAACAATGCTGCAGACTGTGAGATCTGCTTCCACCCCACAAGCGAGGCTAGCAATCTTCATGCCTTCCACCAGCTGCTTGTAAGAAATGAGGATGGCCTCAGAATCCAAGCAACATGCATCATTGTTGTTGACATGCTGGAAACAACAATGCCTATTTACTGGTCTGTGTGTAGAGGAGAGAGGGAGAGATTTAAAGAAGGAGTATATACTGAGGAATGATGAGATGTGTGCGAAGTAATATAATGATAAAAGTTTAATCACAGAAGTTGGACAGACAAGTCTAAACACAAGGAAGGTAACTGTGAAGAAGCCTTGAGTAACAGAAGAAATGCTTCAGTTGATTGACAGAAGAAGAAGGTACAAAATTATTCAGAAAAGACAAGAATGCAGCAATGAAAGCCACTTGTGGAAGTTCAGGTGAGCCAAGCTGAAATGGATGCAGGAAAAATGTGAAGAAATTGAAAATGAAATCATCTTTGGAAGTCCTGGTTCAGTGTACAGAAAAGTTAAAACAATCTACTGTGAAATTAAAAGCAAGGGTGGCAACATTAAGAGTGTAATTGGAATTCCACTGTCAAACACAGAGTAGAGACTGGACAGGTGTAAAAAGTACATTAGTGAAGTAGGACTTACCTGATGATGTGAAAAGTGATGAAATTGGAGTCAAGATGGAAGACAGAATCTGCAGTATTAGAGACCAGGTTTAATAAAGCTTTGGAAGACTTTGATCAAATAACAGTGAAGGGGTAGGTAACATTCCTTTGGAATTTCTAAAATCGATGGGGAATGAGTAAACAAATGACTATTAATTTGATTTGATTTGATTTGATTTATTTCATGTTCCATAGGCCAACTGCGTTGGATACACAAGGACGTGGCACGAGTCAGTTTTTTACAAGTACAATCTGATAATCTTATAGCATATACAGAAATTTGAGTACATAATTATATAAAAATATAATGGAAGGAAACATTCCACGTGGGAAAAATTATATATAAAAACAAAGATGAGGTGACTTACCGAACAAAAGCGCTGGCAGGTCGATAGACACACAAACAAACACAAACATACATCTCTTTTGTGTGTATGTTTGTGTTTGTTTGTGTGTCTATCGACCTGCCAGCGCTTTTGTTCGGTAAGTCACCTCATCTTTGTTTTTAATTATATAAAAATTTATACAGTAAATTCTTGGGCCAGCAATACAGAAAAAGAAAATACATATTTTCGTAGAATCATTAAAACACTACAGAAAACATACACAGAGCTCAGGTTAAATAACATTCTTAGTGGCATTAAGTCAACTTGTATTATATAATATTAAAATATTACAATTTATTTAGTTAAAAATTCATCTAGACTGTAAAAAGCATTTTCTAGCAGAAATATTTTTAGTGCTTTCTTAAACTTACTCTTGTTATGAATCTCTGTCTTTATTTCGGGAGGAAGAGCATTGAAGAGTTTAGCTCCAGTGTAGTGGACACCCTTTTGTGCCAAGCTCAAATTTCTGAGCTCGCTGTGTGTGTCATTATTCCTCCGTGTGTTATGCTCATGATAATTACTGTTGTTTGAAATATCTCTATATTTTTACAAACAAAACACATGAGAGAAAAAATATATTGACATGTAGTTGTGTATATTTTAAGTTTACGAAAACTATTTCTACACGAGTCTCTTGGGCACAATCCACATATAATCCTTTAAGCTCGCTTCTGTGCAATGAACACTTTCCTTGCTAATGGCTGGTTACCCCAAAAAATAATTCCGTACTCAATGAGAGAATGAAAATAGCCATAGTATGCCAGTTTTGCAGTGTTAGGTTCAACACATGTAGTGACAACTCGTAAAGCATAGGTAGCAGAGCTAAGCCTCTTACAGAGATCAATAATATGTGAAGACCAGTTCATTTTCTTGTCAATGTGCACTCCAAGAAATTTTGTTGTTTCCATTCTTACTATTGGTTGATTACCACATGTCACACTTATCTCTCTCTCTTTTTCTGTTTTTGTACAGAAATGAATAAAGCTGGTCTTACTGAAATTTAATGAGAGACCATTCACCTTAAACCAGTTAACCACATCTGAGAGTATGTGATTAATGAGTTCCTCAAGATTGTTGTCTGTTCTACTGCTCCTAAAAATTGTGGTATCATCAGCAAATAATGTAAATTTACACGGCAGACTTGTACATGATGGTAGATCATTTATAAAAATCAGGAATAATAGTGGCCCAAGAATTGAGCCCTGAGGCACTCCACATGTAATGGAACTCCATTCAGAATCTGAGGAAGTGTCACATACTCCACCCGAGCTATTCAAGACAACTTTTTGTTTTCTGTATTGGAGGTACAACTGTAGCCAATTGCCTGCAACACCACTTATTCCTACTAATTTTGCGTTTTGCAAGAGAATCTGGTGATGAACACAGTGAAACGCTTTGAATAAATCACAGAAGACACCAAGTGCTAGGATTTTTTCATTAAGGGTTTCTAGGACTTCATTTGCAAGTGCATAGACTGCGTCTTCTGTTGAATGGCCCTTTTGAAAGCCAAATTGGCTCTTGCTGAGAAGTCCATTCTTCACGAGATGATCAGTAATTCTTACATGTATTAGCTTTTCTAGAATTTTGGAGAAAGCTGTCAGCAAAGAGATAGGAAGTTGGTGTGTAGACTCTACGAGATATACTGTCATACCCTGGGAATAATATCACCCACACAGTCCCAAAAGTAGCTAGGGCAGATAAGTATGAGAATTATCGCACAATCAGCTTGACGTCTCATGCATCAAAGTTGCTGACAAGAATAATGTACAGGACGAAAAGAAAAACATGATCTATTAGATGATAAGTTTGGCTTTCAGAGAGATAAAGGCACCAGAGAGGCAGTTTTACATTGCACTCGATAATAGTAGCAAAACTTGAGAAAAATCAATGCACATTTATTGGATCTGTTGGCAAAGAAAAGGCATTTTACCATAAAATGATGCAAAAATACTTAGAAAAGTAGGAGTGAGCTACAAGAAAAGATGGGTAAAATACAGTATGTACAACAACCAAGAGGAAACAACAAGAATGAAAGACCAAGAGCATAGTGCTCAGATTGAAAAGGGTGTAAGACAGGGATGCAGTCCTTAGCTTCTGCTGTTCAATCTGTAAATCAAAGAAGCAATGCCGAAAATAAAAAGAAAGGTTCTACACAATAGTAAAATTCAGCAGTGAAAGTCAATAAGGATTACATGACGTGTTGACTGAATTGAACAATCTTACAAGCATACACTATGGATTGAGAGTAAACCAAAAAACAGCGAAAGTAATGAGAAATGCAGTCTGTTAAGTAAGAGTGTGGTCGGCATTATATGCAGATGGTCAAAGATTTCATGTCAGTTCATTCACAGCCCAATAAAGGGAACCTTTGTCCTTCATGTAATGTCCATAAATCGTTAGTTTATTTTGAATTCCTGACTGAGATAAACAAGACAACACATGAATGAAGTGCATTGTTAAAGTCGTCCATGTTTTTAATCGATTTGTAGTATATTACCCACCTTTGTACAAATGACTTTGATTTCCCAGTATATTTAGATGTCACAGCATGACTCATTTTCAGACTTTTGGGGTGGCTGCAGAGAAACGCAGCTTCAAAACTTGACACGGAAGCTGCACCCATGTCTCTTCTTGTTTATCTCAGTCAAGAATGCAATGTAAAATAATGCTTTATGCACATTAGATGAATGATGAAGGGTTCTTCTGTAGGGCTGTGAAAGAACTAAGGCAATATTTTTTACCATCTGTGTGTAATGCTGTTGGTTACTAACACAGCCCAAGTAGACCCAGAAGCACCTGATTATGAAAGTTTCCCTTTGTACAAAGAAATCTCAGCAATGGAAACTGTGCTCTTGCCAGGAGAGATGCTGTACATTCCACCTGGACGGTGGCACCATTTAAGAGCTTTATCTACCAGTTTCTCTGTTAGTTTCTGGTGGATGTGAAATTAAACAACAAATAAGCAAAATCTGAAGAAGAAAGATAATGCAAAGAATTGTTGGATAAATGTATTCGTTCAAAGATCACAAAACAGATAATTTACCAGTGTGATGAAGCAGAGCTATTATTTTGTGAAGTTTTATTATAATAAAGCACTTAAATTCGTATATAATCAAAATTATAAGCATAAATTCTAATGTGAAAATGAAATAACTCATTCATAATCCAGAATTTGAGTACCGGATGTAAAAATTAGAAAATTGAAAGTTCAGTGATGCACATTCAAGAATTGAGAGATTTTATTGGGTTTAAGGTAGAGATTTGATGATCCAGAGGTTTTGTGTTTGATCCTTGATCCCCAGTTGCTACTAGAATTTTATTCTAGCAGTTAATGTCACATTTGTAACCAACACACTTCGTGTTCATTAAAAAGACTTTGTCAGCTGTGTTTGCAGTTAAATTACACATTCACTATTATTACTGTCCTTCGTGCATTGTTTGTCTGATTCTGTTTTGGATCAAATGGCGACATAAGTATGCCACCTTCAAAATGTTGTTAAGCATTGTGGAGTTTTCAGATTAATATCATTACTTTTATGATTTGTTGTGGAAACCTCAGTATTGGTCTGCTTGGATTTGGATGATGAACACTGTCATTATTAGAGAAACAAAAAAGCAGAATTTTTGGACAATTTTTTCAGGTGGAAAAATTGACAATGTTCTATTTAATTTTGATAAAGGATGTGATTTAAGGTGTATTTACCATTTTTATGCTCTCCTGTAATGTTTTTCAATGTCTGTTCTGCATGATTTATTGAGTATAGATAAAAAGAGATGTACTATGTTGCTGAAATTAGTAATTTTAACTAAGTGTGCTAAAATGCTGCAAAAATGAAATTTAAAGTGTTATCCTGATACCCAGCAGTGCCTATTAATAGAATACAACCTATGCTCAATAAATATGGTGAAGAATTTGCAGGAAATATGGTATGTTTGTGAACTAAATATGCATATTGGGCAAAGGCAACGTGTGAGATGAGCTTGTGTTAAGCATCCGTATGGTTTTGTATTGAAGCATTGTCCTTATTGGTGTTTCATCCAAGGCAAGAAGAGTAAGTATTTAACAGGGGCAAGATACAGTGAATCTCTGACCATTCTCTTACTTAACAGACTATAGCAGAAATGAGACTAACAATAAACTTAACATCAAAATTGGCAGCTACAAAGTAGATGAAATTAAGGATTTTTTTATCTTGGAAGTAAGATAAAACATTACTTATGAAGCAAGGAGGACATAAAAAGCAGACTAACATAGGTAGAGAGGGCGTTCCTGGCCAAAAGAGGTCTGCTAGTGTCAAACAAAGGTTTTAATTTGAGAAAGAAATTTCTGAGAATGCATTTTCAGTGCACAGCATTATATGATAGTGAATCATGGAATGTGGGAACTTCAGAAAAGTAGAGAATTGGAGCTTTTGAGATATGGTGCTACAGAAGTATGTTAAAAATTTGCTAGGCTTATTGGATGAATGAAGGTGATATTAGAGGAAGCTGTAGAGATTAAAAAGTACAGAGGAAGATAGAGACATAGTGTGCAAGTGCTACTCTGAGATGAAGAGGTTGGCACGAGAGAGGAATCTGTGGTGGACTGCATCAAACCAGTTAAAAGATTGATGACTTAAAGACAAAAAAGAAAGATCCATAAGATAAGCAATTTTCTGTCTTTTCTTTATTTTGTGAGTTGTGACCTATAATGGATGTGATGTGTGTCTCATGAGTAATAGTTTTCGCTACTTTAAACTACAATCAAAAGCCATAGTGTAGTGTCCTTCATACAGTTATCTGCAGTTTTGCGCTAACATTATCACACATATACTTATTCATCCAAAATTAGACAATTCAGCAGTTATAGACTGCATACAGTTGTCAGTTGATTGAAGCAGTAAAGCTTTAACTGGAGTTATATGTTCATGATTTTAAATTTTAATGACTCTGAGGCCTTAAACATTTTACTGCTTTTAGTAACTATGAGGTTTAAAGTTTTGGGAGACTAAACCCTGTAACAAAATGAAAACTGTATTCCTCATTTTATCATTTGTGTCATGTGTACTAATCCAATAAGGCTTGTGGGAGAGTCTCTGGAGGGGGAAGGAAGTCTGAATTTAACATTCTTTCTAGAACGAGGTCATTAGGGGTGGAAACTAGCTCAAACTACTGTACCGGTACAGTGTAGTTGGCCGGGATGATATAGACATGAAAGTGTATGTGTGTGTTTGTGTTTACGATACTAATTAGCTCTGAAGAAGGAAATTGTAACAAAGCTTAGCAACACATTCATTCTTGTTTATGTTCCTGTTGACCAATCAACACCTCAACTGTGCTGTGAGTTATTACCTACTCCTTCCTCTACTTATATTCTGTAGTAAGGACTTTAAATTACCATATGAAAATGGTTTTTAATCTAGTATATTCATTCATTAATTTTCTACATTGTATTGGTAGTCGACTATCACTAAATACTATATCCTGTTTGTGCCTACAGATACAAACATGAGCACTATAAGTGATTGCCTTATATAAAATTACTGTAACTGTATTAATTTTTTATTGTGTTTTAGGTGGCCGTACCAGTGCCATGGGACAAGCTGCTAACATCAGTGCCTGTGTGGACAGCAATACTGTTTCACTCTGGTACTGCCTGGGTTATGTTCACATTATTGAGTGAACTACCAACATATCTGAATACAGTGATGCACTTGAGCCCTGAAAAGGTACAGAATGATCTAGATGTTAAGACAAGTTAATGCGAAAATCATACCAAGGGCATTAATTAAATAAATTTAAAAAATTATGGTTGAGAATTGCAAATTATTTACAGATAAAGAAGATGACTCACCGAAAGGCAGAGGCACTGCATCATCGAGATGGAACAGCACTTCTGCCTCTTGGTGAGTCATCTTTATTCCTAAATAATTTATAATTTAAAAAATTGATTACTCATGGAGACCTGCAAACATGATTGGGCCATAGAGAGTAAGCTTTGTCACCTTCATGTAGTGCTGTAAATGGGGAAAATGACAAGCAGAAGTAATGGTTGCTAAAAAGTCTCAAGTAACAGAGTCAAAATTACTTTATTGAGTAAATCATAAATTCAGTTTTCAGAAAAATCTGAAATTAAAATTTTACCTATTGACGAACAGCACTATGGATCCTCATGACCTGAAGTTACAGTTTTCTGCACAATTTGGTAGTTTATGATGACGGTAAGCTTTTTTCAGAAGTATTCTCACTTTTGCTGATTCATTTATTGTGTTCCATAAATCCCGCCAAAAAGGAGAACATTCAGGGATGTTAAACAAGGCAGGGTATATGTAAAAAAAAGAGATGCAAACCATAGAAACTCAACTACATGTTGTGTTAACAATAAACTGTCATTATACCACTTAAGAATTTTTCATGCTTGCAGTAGCTAAATGTAATCAAGTAAATTAGAAAGAAAACTGCTTCTTTGAATAAAGCTCGTGCTGAAGGCTCGCAAAGACAAGATTAGACTGATTACCACCTGCACAAAGGCATTTATGTGGTCATTGTTCCTACAGTAAATATGTGAATTGAATGGGGAAAAATCTTAATTTGTGGTATAGTGGAAAATACCATTGGCTGTGTACTTCACAGTAGTTTGCTGACCATGGTTGAAGATGTAGATGTTTTACTAAATAACTGAGCAATGGGAAACTAGATGCCTAGATCACAACTCACTATGGTGTTGCCAAAGTGCCTGGATATGACAGTGGCCGTGTGTGTGTGTGTGTGTGTGTGTGTGTGTGTGTGTGTGTGTTTCTTCATCCGATGAAGGACTTTGTTCAATAACTCAATAATTCCTATAGTCTACTTTTAAATGTGCCTGCCTGTCACTAAATAACTCCTCTTTGTGGTGAGTAGAAGTCTGTACTAATTCATATGGCAGCTAAGGAGGGGAAGAAAGCCAGTGTGCACTCTGTGTGCATTCCGGGTGGAGTCATTCCTGATGTGGAAAGGGTCCTTCCAGATGCCATGAAGAGCACAGGGTGCAGCCAGCTGCAGGTGGTGGCACATGTCGGCATTAATGACGTGTGTCACTTTGGATCTGAGGAAATTCTCTCTGGATTCCAGTGGCTATCTGATTTGGTGAAGGCTGCCAGTCTTGCTTATGAGATGAAGGCAGAGCTCACCATCTGCAGCATCGTTGACAGAACCGACTGCGGACCTTTGGTGCAGAGCCGGGTGGAGGGTCTGAATCAGAGGCTCAGACGGTTTTGCGACCATGTTGGCTGCAGATTCCTTGACTTGCGCCATAGGGTGGTGGGGTTTCGGGTTCTGCTGAATAGGTCAGGAGTTCACTACACTCAGCTGGCGGCTACACGGGTAGCGGAAGCTGTGTGGCGTGGACTGGGCAGTTTTTTAGGTTAGAAGGCCTCGGGAAAGTACGGGGTGGGCTGCAATCTCAAAGGGTGCATGGCAAATACAGGACGTGCTTGGATCAAGGAACAGTCGGAATTGTAGTTGTAAATTGTTGTAGTTGTGTTGGGAAAGTCCCTGAGCTTCAAGCGCTAATAGAAAGCACAGAAGCTGAAATCATTATAGGTACAGAAAGCTGGCTAAAGCCTGAAATAAGTTCTGCAGAAATTTTTACGAAGTCTCAGACGGTTTTCATGAAAAATAGATTAGGCAGAATTGGTGGTGGAGTGTTTGTGTCTGTCAGTAGTGGTTTATCTTGTAGTGAAGTCGAAGTAGATACTCCGTGCGAATTGGTATGGGTGGAGGTTATACTTAACAGCCGAACTAAGTTAGTAATTGGCTCCTTGTACCGACCCCCAGACTCCGATGATATAGTTGCTGAACAGTTCAGAGAAAATTTTAGTCTCATAACAAATAAATACCCGACTCATACAGTTATAGTTGGTGGGGACTTCAACCTTCCCTTGATATGTTGGCAAAAATACTTGTTCAAAACCAGTGGTAGGCAGAAAACATCTTCCGAGATTGTCCTAAATGCTTTTTCCGAAAATTATTTCAAGCAGTTAGTCCACGAACCCACGCGAATTGTAAATGGTTGCGAAAACACACTTGACCTCTTAGCCACAAACAATCCAGAGCTAATAGAGAGCATCATGACTGATGCAGGGATTAGTGATCACAAGGTCGTTGTAGCTAGGCTCAATACCGTTTCTTCCAAATCCACCAGAAACAAACGCAAAATAATTTTATTTAAAAAAGCGGATAAAGTGTCACTAGAAGCTTTCCTAAGAGAGAATCTCCATTCCTTCCGAACTGACTATGCAAGTGTAGACGAGATGTGGCTCAAATTCAAAGATATAGTAGCAACAGCAATTGAGAGATTTGTGCCTCATAAATTGGTAAGAGATGGAACTGATCCCCCGTGGTACACAAAACAGTTCCGAACGCTGTTGCAGAGGCAACGGAAAAAGCATGCGAAGTTCAGAAGAACGTGAAATCCCGAAGATTGGCTAAAATTTACAGACACGCGAAATTTGGCATGGACTTCAATGCGAGATGCCTTTAATAGGTTCCACAACGAAACATTGTCTCGAAATTTGGTAGAAAATCCGAAGAAATTCTGGTCGTATGTAAAGTACACAAGCGGCAAGACGCAGTCAATACCTTCGCTGCGCAGTGCCGATGGTACTGTTACCAACGATTGTGCCGCTAAAGCGGAGTTATTGAATGCAGTTTTCCGAAATTCCTTCACCAGGGAAGACGAATGGAATATTCCAGAATTTGAAACACGAACAGCTGCTAGCATGAGTTTCTTAGAAGTAGATACCTTAGGGGTTGCGAAGCAACTCAAATCGCTTGATACGGGCAAGTCTTCAGGTCCAGATTGTATACCGATTAGGTTCCTTTCAGATTATGCTGATACAATAGCTCCCTACTTAGCAGTCATATACAACCGCTCGCTCACCGATAGATCTGTACCTACAGATTGGAAAATTGCGCAGGTCGCACCAGTGTTTAAGAAGGGTAGTAGGAGTAATCCATCGAACTACAGACCTATATCATTGACGTAGTTGCAGTAGGGTTTTGGAGCATATACTGTATTCAAACATAATGAATCACCTCGAGGGGAACGATCTATTGATACGTAATCAGCATGGTTTCAGGAAACATCGTTCTTGTGCAATGCAGCTAGCTCTTTATTCACACGAAGTAATGGCCACTATCGACAGGGGATCTCAAGTTGATTCCGTATTTCTAGATTTCCGGAAAGCTTTTGACACCGTTCCTGACAAGCGACTTCTAATCAAGCTGCGGGCCTATGGGGTATCGTCTCAGTTGTGTGACTGGATTCGTGATTTCCTGTCAGGAAGTTCGCAGTTCGTAGTAATAGACAGCAAATCATTGAGTAAAACTGAAGTGATATCAGGTGTTCCCCAGGGAAGCGTCCTGGGACCTCTGCTGTTCCTGAGCTATATAAATGACGTGGATGACAATCTGAGCAGTTCTCTTAGGTTGTTTGCAGATGATGCTGTAATTTACCGTCTAGTAAGGTCATCCGAAGACCAGTATCAGTTGCAAAGCGATTTAGAAAAGATTGCTGTATGGTGTGGCAGGTGGCAGTTGACGCTAAATAACGAAAAGTGTGAGGTGATCCACATGAGTTCCAAAAGAAATCCGTTGGAATTCAATTACTCGATAAATAGTACAATTCTCAAGGCTGTCAATTCAACTAAGTACCTGCGTGTAAAAATTATGAACAACTTCAGTTGGAAAGACCACATAGATAATATTGTGGGGAAGGCGAGCCAAAGGTTGCGTTTCATTGGCAGGACACTTAGAAGATGAAACAAGTCCACTAAAGAGACGGCTTACACTACACTCGTTCGTCCTCTGTTAGAATATTGCTGCGCGGTGTGGGATCCTTACCAGGTGGGATTGACCGAGGACATCGAAAGGGTGCAAAAAAGGGCAGCTCGTTTTGTATTATCGCGTAATAGGGGAGAGAGTGTGGCAGATATGATACACGAATTGGGATGGAAGTCATTAAAGCAAAGACGTTTTTCGTCGCGGCGAGATCTATTTACGAAATTTCAGTCACCAACTTTCTCTTCCGAATGTGAAACTATTTTGTTGAGCCCAACCTACATAGGTAGGAATGATCATCAAAATAAAGTAAGAGAAATCAGAGCTCAAACAGAAAGGTTTAGGTGTTCGTTTTTCCCACACACTGTTCGGGAGTGGAATGGTAGGGAGATAGTATGATTGTGGTTCGATGAACCCTCTGCCAAGCACTTAAATGTGAATTGCAGAGTAATCATGTAGATGTAGATATTGCTGCTATACGAAATAATTCCTGTAAAATTCCTATTGGAACTTAATATTTACTTTATTGTATTTGTATTTCTAAAATAGTTTCCCACATTTTTAAATACTGTGCTGGGCAAACAAATGACATGCAGGCAGTCAGGCAAATGAGCCATTGCGTAGGGGACCATACTGCTCTGGCTGAGTGCCTGCTTAGAATGGGAAGCATATACTATCTGTGCCTGCCTCCATGTGAGCTGATGGACACTCGAGGGCACCTGTGCCCCACAGGGCAGCACTGGAACTACCTCTTGTTAATAGACAGCATTTTGCCATATTTTTCACCAAGAAAGTGTACTGCAATTGTGAAAATGACTCTTTTCATATCATAATAACATTACGAGATTTCTCAGTTATTATTCAAGCAGCTTACAAGAAACTTAACTTATGTTATACATTCTCGCAATTCGTCGGAAAGGAGAATGTTAGGAGAGATGCACTCAGCAACCAAGCTATGATATGATACTTGTTCACCAATCTCATGCGATAATGTGTATCTGATGTAGACTAAGTGAACTTTGTACTCATTGCTGAACCTAGTTTTAATGTAGAATATTCTGCATGACACTTTTGGCATGGTTCTAATGGGGAATGGATAAACAAATAGGACCATTCCATGTCAATTCAACCAGGGGCTCCAGCTCATAGTCTCAGATTTGACTGAAATTCAGTACACTAATTCTACCCTGTGTGGAACACTCGTGTGCCAAGTATTAGTTTCCCCTTACAATTAGTTCCAGAATTATGACTTGTGAAAGAAGGTGGCGTGACCCAGAAATTGCAACCCGCATCCGGCAATCTATCTTCAGACCCAACTTCAGGTCTTAATAACTTCGGAACTATTCCACACAGTCCAGTGAAATTTTTACAACCCAGTAACATCCATTTAGAGAACACACTCCATGAATCAAAACACGAACAACATATTTCTGAGGGAAAATAAAAAATTCCAAAATGTGATTTAAAAAATGTAATACGTTAAAAGGTACATATTGTAGGTGCCCTCTATGCCAAATATAATTCGCTCAAAAGGGGTAAAAAATTTTTTGTGGTAAGCTTAATGTGGCCTAAACACACACAGAACTCATCATGCCCATATCAGTCACAAAAATTGAGTTACGTACACACAAAAACACAAAAATTTGAAAAATTACCTGAAAAACGTGGATTTTTGAAGTGTGGTAGCACAAAAGGGACAAGTGGTATCCAAGCCAAATTTCACACACTGCATAAGTAGACCATAATGATATATATCCCAAAATTTCAGCATGTTATTGAAAGACATTCGTGTACAATGGAAGTTGACAGATGTATTTGGTGATGTGGCCATTGTTCCACAACACAGTTTTGTAAAAACATATCGTAAACTGTTCTGCCTCTTCTTATCCTCTCCCACAACTGTTTAATCACTAAGCAACAACATATTGACAGATTAACACAACCTATCATTAATGTTTACTGCACCTTAACTGCTAAAAACCAGTTGATTGTGCTTCAAACGGAAGTTCTCCCACACTTTAGCTACTGTACTCTCTACATTGAGTGGCAAATTGTACTGTCTTCCTGACACTGTGGTAGGAACTGGAACTGTCATAAGAATATGTTCAAAAGGAATCTAACACCTGTCTGCCAAACGTGGCCAATGAAATGATCTTGCTGGTCCTGCTGGTGCCATGAAGTTCACAAATACATCACCTTCTGCTTCACAGCAATCTGCAACACATCCTAAGTACCATTTGTCATCATAAACAGCAATAACATAGCAACCTGGTTGTATGTTGCTGCTTTTGCTTCTGAATCCTGAGTCAGACACACTGTGAAGACTCATGTTGTGCGTGAACCTATAGCTATAACGGGACAGTCTGCTCATCCGCACATTGTTGGAGTCCGCTGGAGAGAAGTGATGATGGCTCCTTGTGCCTGCAACAGTTTTAACGTGTTTTAGTCTGCTTTTTAGCTACTCTTTGACTGATTTCACCTCATCTTTCGAATCATAGAATGATTGTATGCCAGAGATATGTTTCTGTACCCAGGTAAGTAATTGAAGAGGTGTTAGAATGTGGCCTTCTGTAGGGTGCTGCAGACTAGCTCATGATGCCACGCGTTTAATGGTAGTACCAATACCATCGCATACATTTTTACCATGACTTGTTGCGAAAAAATTCCATTCTGCGTGAATCTGAAAATCATGGTAATGCATGCATAAATTTTTGAGATTTTTATAGTTTTTGTACTGACTAGCTGCCCCATCACTGAAGTATTTCGCAAAATGTATGGGAGGCAGCTTGTTTTTCACATATGCCATACAGTGCGAATGTGGGTATGAACTGCAATGGCATCATGAATTAAACAGTCACTAAAAATGCACAGGTTCATGTCAGACACATCACCTGATTCACCTCTATAGTAAATCGCAAATGGCTGGAGAGTTGCTTGACTGTTGTCCCAATGATATCCTTGGATGGCATCTTGAACTATAAATGCATAATTTTCAGAAAAGTCTAGTATTACTATAATTTCATCTTGTTTCAAATTATCCTTACAAACCTGGAGATAAGCTGATTGTGCTGTTGCTGTGAAGCTGTGTGTGGTGAGTTTGTCCGTTTTTTGACAACACATTTCAACAAAATCTTCCATTGTACTTTGCTTTGTTTCAAGACTTGTGCGATCCATGTGTGTCCATTGTTTATAAGAAACAAGTTCATCGCCATCCATAAGGAGTTCACCATACAGTTTGCTATTCATGTGTTCTGCGAGATTTGCCCTACCAGGACACTTTTCACACCAGTGTATCATGCACTGGTAGGAACTGATGTCACATACTAGCAGATTCGTTGCACCTTTGTAATCCAGACCAGAATCCTTTATAGCAGCAAACATCAGCTTAGCACTTTGATGGGTCTCACATACATAAACATTGAGTGTGCCCCATGCACTTACAGGCACAACCCATTTTGGCCGAAGATTGAAAAAAGATTCCTCGAATTCTACATATAGTTCATATGTTGCATATCAACAGTCTTTTTTGCATCTGTACACGTACATTTCCCATTTTCACCGTTACATAGTCTTTTTTTCCAGGCATTATTCAGCTGTAGTCATTATTTTTATAAAACTCCGACACTAGTACCTTTATTTCTGAACTCAATTGCTTACCCTGAGCCTGCTGAAGTTGTGGAAGCACTCCTTGGGCTGCTTTTATTTTCCTAGCTTGCTTTACCATATATGTAGAAACAATTTTGTCCAAATCAGAGCATTTCTGGCATGATTTCTGTTCCTTTGGAGCAGATAGTTCTTCCTCTTCCACCATTAGTGTGTCAGCTATTTTGTGTTTTAATTCCATTTGAGCTTCTTGTAGTTTTCTTCTACCATAACTGGCCCTGTCTCTTTTCCCAACTTTGTGTGTCTTCATGAGAGACAAACCAAGAGAAGTCACTGAAGTATTTAATTGTTCATCCGCTGTGGTTGTAGGTGGCTAATACTCTTCGTCACTGTCATGTAAATTATCAGAATATTCTTCATTTTTTAGCAGTGTAACACACCTGGAACGTTTCATGTTAGGTCCCATGCGCTGATTCACTTTCAATACTGATTTTATATCAATTTCTCTGAGGCTACACTTCACTGTCTTCTTATGAATCCGAAATGGATCAAAACAACTTCTTTGTAGGACTACAATGGAACTTCGATTTTTAGTTCCTGATTTTACATTTTTCGTGGATCTAGCCATAAATTTGTTACCCCTGTGAAAAACCCATGAGATCAATGCTAATAATTCCCCAATTTTACATTTCTTCCTAGTAATGATTACCTCCATTCTAAGTTCTTACTCAATGTCTCACTTTAACTCATCCTGTTTTCTTCCTATTGACTTTTGATGTGACTGAGCAAGTTATAGGTGGCTCAAAAGACAGATGGTTTGCACCACGGGTGATGGCGGAATTAAGGGAATATTTTAGGCCATCATGGAAAGGGGAGATGTGAGAGAGGGAAAGCTGACGTAATCCATGATTGGTGTTGCCAACACACCCTGCAATATTTAGCTTCACCGTGGAATTATGATACAATTATTGCTAGGTTGCAGCAGTAACGGAAAAACAAGACAGTCAACACGAACTGTTCCGGTCGAGGCAATACGTGACGAAGGGGCCCAGTCACCACCTTTTCTTGTGTCATTTATAACTCAGTCTCATCTTTTCACATGTATTTCCGATGTACTGTATTCAGCAACAGTATCAATCATCAACCTTTTAAATACAAACACTGAGTCTCGAAGACTATGCTTGGTCATAATCGAGGAAATGTCACCCGTTTCCGGCTAATGAACTCTTATTGGGTGGCCACTTGTTAAGTTACCCAATACCCAACCTCGCCACCACACAACACTAACACGCATAAAATGAGCTCACTTACCAGATGTCTGGAGAGGGGGAACAATTTTGGAACAAACTTTGCTGCTACATGTTTCATGCCCAAAACATCCAAAACGATTGCTTGTCATGAGCCAAAGGATATGCCGATATCATCAGCAATGGCTCTGATGGTGATATGACTGTTTTCGAGAATCATTTTCTTTACTTCTTCCACATTGTTGTCATTAATTGATTTGCTATGGCATCCAGGACAGTTATCATTTTCAACTTCTTCTTGACCCTCTTTGAAATGTTTATACTGTTCTCTTTCTTACTGTCACCAAAAGCCACAGTCAACATTTTGAATGTGGTGTTGCGCTTTATCCCATTTTTCAAACAAAATTTAATGCAAATTCTTTGATCCATATTTTCCGAAAGTAAAAATTTGCCAAGCATTTGAGAATACATATAGCCTTTTCAACTGACAATAGTAAACTAAATATTCGAAACAGCTGAAAATCCAGACACACGCCAGGAACACGTGTACCAACATGATAAAAATATTTTGAAAGTCAGATGCCGGCCGAAGTGGCCGCGCGGTTCTGGCGCTGCAGTCTGGAACCGCAAGACCGCTACGGTCGCAGGTTCGAATCCTGCCTCGGGCATGGATGTGTGTGATGTCCTTAGGTTAGTTAGGTTTAACTAGTTCTAAGTTCTAGGGGACTAATGACCTCAGCAGTTGAGTCCCATAGTGCTCAGAGCCATTTGAACCAGCCAAAGTAAGATGTAAGAAGCCCATGAAATCAAAAAATTCCTATTACTTTTTGATCGTACCTTGCACACAACCTACAAAATATTCAAATCCACTAATATATCTCTCCTACCCGTGTGGATAGCTGTTAAAGCACTGTATCTGGGACAGGGATGTGCTCCAGCCATGAATAGAACCTGCTTGGCAGGTGACAACAATGATTGGTGGGTCAGCCAACCTGGATGTGATTTTTTGGCAGTTTGCTGCATCTCACTAGGTGAATACTGGGCTTGTACCGAAGTTACACCTTAGTTATACAGTTTGCAAACATTTAGAAAACTTTGGCCACTTTCATATGAATAACACTACATACTGGCAGCTGGGGTACACATATTCCATCCCAGGGGGGTGTCTAATTGGCGGGGGGGGGGGGGGGGGGGGGGCACGATGGACATCTGGCCCCAAACTTGCACCGATGTGGGACAAAGGTGCAAGAAAAAGAAGACAACGCATATTTGTCTCCAAATCATGACCTTTTGTCACTTTTTCCATATCTCTGTGGGAGACTCAAGGTCAAAATATTTCCCATGGAACCACCCTATTCAAGTCTCATCACTGACACATTTGACCCATCAGTTAGAACAACCTGTGAAATCACTTTATGAACTCTGATGCAGCTAGTGCATGGCCTTTTATGGAGGCATGACCACACACTGGATTGCCCTGCTATATACATGGCACCAAAAATAGTGACTGAGAGCAAGGTTGATTACCCAACGTCAGAGCAGGCTTCTCAGCACAACCTACTCAATTCAGCTGACATCCTGTACAACTTATGTTGTTTGGAATCTTCTGCACTCTGACATCGGTTTCCATGAATGACACAGGTAGGAACTGTCCATCAACACACCTTGTAGCCCTGGCCTCAAGTACTGCTGGTCACTGTCCAAACACTTTTTTGCCTCCACTGCAGCAGCTTCTTGTTCCTGTCTACTCTCACTTTGGTTAAGTTTGCAAAAATGTGAATCCTCACAAATCTTCTCAAAATTCTGCTTTTCTCAATCTGACTTTCCCATCTCAATTATGTGGAGTGCAGAATTCTGCTTGATAAATTAAAAGAATTCCTTCCCTCCTAATGTAATTGCATACTTAGATGATATGAGATATATTTTTGAGAATGTTTTAATCCTCATCAGTTTTGTGTATAAAATATGATGTGTCCAAGAAATCCCTGTACCCGTAATATTGTATATTGAACTATTTATATATAATAGAGGGAAACATTCCACGTGTCATATCATGTTCTATTTACTTTTCACTTTTGACAGTTAATTACTTCCATTTTTGACATTATAATGTGAATCTGTAACTGAGCATTACCTTGAAAAAAGTTTGAAGCACAAATGAGTAAATTGTATCTCATATTTTTCACTCATTGTGACACAAATCACTTTATTGTGTGTAGGGAACTTGCAAACCATTTAGCATAATAGATTCTGAAATTAAAAGAGAATCATTGAGGTTAATTTAGAGTTATTTTTTTACTGTTCAGAAAAACTTCACCAGTCTCAATGCAGCTTTACTCTGAACACTGATCTCAGGCACACGATGAATTACAGTTTGAGATGCTGAAGGAGTGTCTGTGACAGCTGGCATCTGTTTTGCCAATGCTGCTAAGTGGATGTTTGTTGTTTTGTTATACTGCATTGGTCACCCATCTATTGACCACGTGTTACCATGAGTTGTATGACTTGCAATGCGGGACCATCCTTATGGCAATTTTTACAAATTTCAGAGCTTGGATTGGTGCTATGGTCCTACGTGCACAAGGTGCTTCATGTGTTTGAAGTATCAGGGGCGTTCTTTCGTTGGCCTGAATATAGTTACTGTTCATAAGCATGTCTTCAGGAGGTAAAAAAGCTGTTACTACTTTTTTACTTCCAACGATCTTGCAGTGCTGTATCCAACTCACACTGAGCGAATGAAGTACATTTTACCTGTTGGGAAGCCTGCTGTGTACCACATAAGGGGGAAGCATATGCAAAAGGGCAGGGGACTGTTAACTGTCAGCGGTTTGAATATGTGATGATTAATAGTGCCCCTAGAGAAGTGGCAGCAAGGAAAGGGAAAGGTTCTCCGTACACTCAGTGTGTATGCGTGAAGGCCTCATTCAACATTTCAGATAGTCTATTCTGGCAGCCATTGAGGGAACGGGGCACATCAAGTTGGAGATTGTGGTCCACATTGAAACAAATGATGCCTGATGTCTGGACTCTAAAGTCATGCTGGGATCATTCCAGTGGCTAGCAAAGAAGGTTGAGAAGACTGCCTTGCTCATGGAGTTTCAACAAGACTCACAACTGCAGCATTTACCTCAGAACTGATCATAGCTCTCTGGATCTGAGTCGAGCAGAAGGCTTGAACCAGAGACTGTAGGGTTCCTCTAAATGACTCAAATGTGCATTATGCATCAGACAGATGACTATATGTGGGGTGCACACAAGGAGTTATTAGATTATGTGACTCTCCATGCAGTCCCAATATTGATATCGTTAGGAGACCGCAGTATGGTAGTGTAAACACTCTTACTCGCATTACTTATCTGCCATTGTGAAGTGAACCAGTATCAGTGACAGCAGTGTTTTCTAATTGTTTGCATTTGTGACCTTAATAACCTTGGTGGTGCAAATCTGTGTGTAAAACACAACAGGGTTCTTGTTAGTTATATTTCCTTTCAAATTTTAGTGTAGATGTGGGTAGGAAATGTGCTTGCAGTGTGTGACACAAGAGGAACTGACCACTGTTTCCAAACAGTTGTAGACATTGTTGGCCTTGGTCAGCCATCTGCATATTGCTGCCACAGGGTTCAACGAAGGTGAAGAAACTGGCACATCACATGGGCACCTCAAGTGTGTGTTGTCTTGGCCATGGGCTGTGCTGTTGAGGCACCTGTCAATGTGCCCATCATGAGGGAGCCATGTTCATTTCAGGAGGAGTGGCACATCGTATCCCTTTCATGTCACTTGAGGTAGAGGCAGCAGCTACATAGGTAGCAGACTACTTGTGGAGTGCACATTGTATTTTGCAAGCTAGAAAATATTTTGAAATCCTCCAACAAATGTTCACTATTCAATACTGAGAGAGTGAAATCATATTGCATACAGCATAAAGGCACTTTGGGTGTCCAAATTTTAACAATAAATTTCCAAAGCATTTGTAACAAATTTCCTGAATTTACCACCCTCTAGCAAAGCTGTCATATTCAAATTATATTCAGAACCTGGGAGTGGGTGAAATACAGAGTAAAAAGCTCTGAAATTTTTAAAGAGGTATGGAATGTATACTGAAAAGACAGGTCATACGCCATAGGAGGCGGAGTATTCATTGCAGTTGTCAAAAATATTATGTGTATAAATGTCATAATTGAATGTGACTGGTGTTATCTGAGCCTTGAGTAACGATTTAGGTAAATTCATATGAATCATTAGAGGGTTTTGCAGCCACCCAATCCTGGTGTAACAGTTGTAGAATCATTCAAAGAATGTTTATTTTCAGTAGTGTGGAAGTACCCCAGCATGCAATATTAGTTGGAGGCAACTTTAACTTACCAAGTATGGGCTAGAATATCTATGGATTTGTTGCATGTGGCAAAAACAGCCAGTCTTGTGAAGTAGTTCTGAAAACTTTCTCCAAAAAATATCTTGAACAATCAGTGTGAGAATCAACACATAATGGAAATGTTTAGATCTCCTAGATGCAAATAGGCCCATCCTTAATGACATATGATAATGTCAGTATAGAGACAGGGATTAGCAATCACAGTATCATCATAGTGATGGTTGCTAAAGTGAATAAACCCGTCAAGATGTCTAAGAGAGTTTTTATGTTGGAAAGACCAAATAAACATTTGAATGGACATCATTTAGTTTCAATGTGATGGACATGAGAATTATTGGCAGTATTTAAAGTAATCTTAAATCATGCGCTGGAAAAGTAACTGCCGAGTAAGTGTATTAAGGATAGAAAAGACCCACTGCAGTTTAATAATAAAATTTGGAAAAAGCTTTGTTGTACACTTGATGTTTAAGAAAAATGTAGAGGGAAAAATTTGTAGAAATTCATGCATCTATAAAAAGATCGATGTTTGAGCAGCTTCCACAATCATATGTTAATGATAGATTCTCCTGCCAAGAATCCTAGAAAATTCTAGTCCTACATGAAATTGCTAAAGAGGGCAAAGGCTCCTATTCAGTCACTCGTAGATCAGTCTGGTGTGGCAGTAGAAGACAGGAACAGGAAAGATGAAGATTAACTTTTCATGTTTAAAATACTATTCACAGAGGAGGATTGCACTTTCATATCATCATTTGACCACTGCACAAACACCAGTATGGAGGACATAAAAATAGGCGTCCCTGGCATTGAAAAGCAAGTGAAAGAGTTGAAAAAAAATAAGTTGCCAGATGCAAAGGGAATCTGAATTCAGTTTTTTTGCATGGGCATTGTAATTAGCATGCATTTATCATGAATTTTCCACCCAGTGGGAAGTCCAAAGTGTTTGGAAAAAAGTGCTGGTGACACTTATTATATATAAGAAGGGCAACAGAACAGATCTGCAAAATTACAAATATCCAAATCATTGGTTTGATGCAGAATTATTGAGCAGATTCTGCTGTGGCCGAGCGGTTCTAGCCGCTTCAGTCTGCAAGCAGCTGCTGCTGCTACGGTCGCAGGTTCGAATCCTGTCTCGGGCATGGATGTGTGTGATGTCCTTAGGTTAGGTTTAAGTAGTTCTAAGTCTAGGGGACTGATGATCTCAGATGTTAAGTCCTATAGTGCTCAGAGCCATCTGAACCATCTAAGTTATGATGAAACAAATTTCCTTAAGAGAGAAATGCTTCTGCCCAAAAATTGACACAGGTTTAGAAAGCACTGCTCGAGTGAAACTCAGCTTGCACATTCCTTGCATGGATGAAGGGCAACAGGCAGACTTCATATTCCTAGATTTCTGGAAGCATGTGATAAAGTGCCACACTGCTGGCTGTTAATAAAGATCCAAGCACATGCAATTAGCTTCTCAAATATGGGAACCGCTCAAAGACTTTTTAAGTAATAGAAGCCAGTATGCTGTCCTGGATGGTGTGTGTACATCGGAAAATAAGGGATCATCAGGATACCCCAGAATAGTATTATAGGACTGCTCTTTTTTTTTCTGTAAACATAAACAATCTGATGGATAGATTGAACAACAGTCTGCAACTGTTTGCCGATGATGCTGTAACATACAGGAAAGTGAGTGACTGTAGAAAGGTATAGAATGATTAGGACAGAACTTCTGTTTGGTCACATGAATGGCATGTTGCTCTAAATGTGAAAAAATGGAAGTTGACACAGGTGAGTAGGGAAAACAATTGAGCAATATTTGAGTGCAGTATTAGTGGTGTGCTGCTTGACACAGTCATGCCATTTAAATATCTAGGCAAACATTGCAAAGCAACATGAAATGAAAAAAGAATTTAAGGTCAGTTATAGGGAAGGCACTTGGTCGACTTTGGTTTATTGGGAGAATTCTGGGAAAGTGTAACTCATCTGTGAAGCAGATTGTGTACAGAACACTTATACAACCCTCTGTTGAGTACTGCTCAAGTGTTTGGGATCTGTAGCACATTGGATTAATGAAAGCTGTTGAAGCAGTTCAGTGGCATACTGCTAGAGTTGTTACCTGTAGCTTCAATAAAAATGCAAGTGCTATGGAAATGCTCTGTAAACTCAAATGGGAACCTGTATAGGGAAAGGGAAGAAGATTTTCTTTTTGTCAAATACTGTTGAGAGTTCAGAGAACAGGCATTTGTGACAGACTGCAAAATAATCCCAGTAACACTGACACACATCTCATGTAAGGAACATGAAGACAAGATAGAGAAATCAGGGCTCATAGGAAGTAGTCTCAGAAGGAGACAGTTGTTTTTCACTCTTCCATTTGTGAGTGGAACAGGAAAGGGAATCATGAGCAGTGGTACAAGGTGGAATATTTCATAGCTTATTTTCCTACTGGTGGTGACAGGAGTGGGCCATTGAAACAGACCAGTAGTCAGTCTGCAGCTCCAGTATTTTGCTAGATTTTTCCAATTCTCTTACGTTTTCTGTCGGTCACCATACAATATTAGTGCTGCAAGGGTCCTGCTATGCAGTGCCATTGAAGCCCTTGAACTGTGAACCAGCTTCTCTATCATGGAATTTGATCCTCAGCATTGATAATACTGAAAGAGACTTTTGTCCTGTGTCTCATGGAATGACACATCCAAAGAAGTTGAACTCAGTTTGCTTCCTATAACATACAATCCTAACTTATTCTAATTAATTGACTACATAGGCATAAAACTCAAGCTAAATGCTTTCATGAGTGGATCTCACAAGAGAGTGAACAATTGTTACAATAAAATCTGAATATCAGGTGTCTTTTTGGGGACAATTTCTGTGACATCATGGAAGTCACGTGCACTCCACGCCCATCACTCATGTCCCCTAGGAGCAAACAACTTCACCTAGCAGGTAGAAACACCAGTCCATGACCCTCATAGCTGATAGCACAGGATCAGTACAACTCCGATCTGCACAAACCATCAAAAACGTTCTGGAAGTATGGTGCTTCCTACTTACTACCTACCTTAACTCATGAACATCTTTCATCGCCCAATGAAGATCAAGAACATGGAACATTTCATTCTACAAATGACATGTTACACCTCAAAGCTACCCTCCACAATGCTTGCGTATTACATATGTAGATGTATTAAGATATGGCCCAAAGAGATGCCCTTCACAGATAAGACTGTTAAAATCCTAAGGATCAACTGTCAAAACACTCACAATAAAGTTAAAATGCAAAATCCAATATGCACTTTTGTCAAATCACATCCTGTAAGCCATGGGCCAAAGCTGTCATGTAGAACTGTCTTCTCATAAAAATTACAAAGTTTAAACTGCTCTCTATACTCTATACTCTGCTCTGCTGTAGCATTCACAGAGTGCACCTTCTTTGTTTGGTTATATTATTACAGACACTGTATTATGCAGACACTGTGACAACATTAAAAACACAAAAACAGACTTTAGAATGCAGGTTTTGGTCTTTGTAAAGACATTTGTCACTTATTCCCAGATAAAAGCGAAAAGGATGATATAATATTATGTCACATTTACTGTCAGGGCAAAGTATGACCTGGCAGAATCATTGATAGATCTATAAGTAACTTCAGGTGTGCTCCATGAATGTGATGGGACCATTGCTATTAGAGTTATATATAAGGTGTGTGAGGAAAGTTGTGACTCTGACAACACCGTGAGCAATCTGGTGTCTATTTCTGTAGACCGATGTGTTCATCCATTCACGTTGGTCAGTTTGAGTTTCAACTGCAGAAGGTTGAAACTGGCCTATGGAAACATTCCTTATCAAGATCACAAGTTTTTTGCTGGCACAGATCATTTTAGAAAGGACGAGAACACGTTGAAGATGAACTTCACTCAGGGAGAATTTCAGCTTCAAAGACATTGAACATCTGTGTGCTCTTGTGAGAAACAGACCGATGTTTAACAATCAGGAAGATGGGTGACCAGTTAAATGTTAAACACTTTCACCATACATCAAATTTTGATAGAAGTTTTGCACATGCCGAAGGTTTGTGCCAAAATAATGTCAAAATACCTCACAACTGAGCAGAAGGTTAATCAAAGAAAAATGTGCATTGATCTTCCTGAGAGGATTGCCAATGACCATGAATGGTTCAGTACTGTGATCACAGGTGATGAATCCTGGATCTGAGTATGACAAGATGCAGTGGCACACGGAGACATCTCCTTGACTGAAATTAGCTTGAATGAGCATATCAAACAACTAATCAATGCTGATTTGCTTCTTGACAGTAGGTGTATTGTGCGTAAAGAACATGATCCTCCAGGACAAACTGTCAACCAAATATTTTACAAAGTTCTTGAAATGCTAAGGAAAAGGGCGAATCAAGTGAGAGAACATTGTTGACAAGTGGATGTTGCATCATGACAATGTCCCATGTCACACAGTCACGCATATCCCTGATTTTTTATCTCTTAAGGCATTCCTCTTGTTCCACAGCCCCCTGTTCACCTGATCTGAGTCTTTGTGACTTTTTTCTTTTCCTGAAATTGAACAATATTGTAATAGGATGTCATTTTGGGTCTCTGGAGAACATTCAAAAGAGACCAACATTTTAAAGTCCCTACCAGTTGAAGATTTTCAGTGTTGCTACTAAGACTGGGAGCAGCAACCCTGACAGTGTATAGTTGCCAAAGGGAACTACTTTGACGGGGACAATATTGTTGTATTAAAAAAATAAAAACTTTAGTAGATAAAAAATTTGTCTCATTGTTGTTGTTGTTGTTGTTGTTGTTGCGGTCTTCAGTCCTGAGACTGGTTTGATGCAGCTCTCTATGCTACTATATCCTGTGCAAGCTTCTTCATCTCCAACTACTGCAGCCTACATCCTTCTGAATCTGCTTAGTGTATTCATCTATTGGTCTCCCTCTACGATTTTTACCCTCCACGCTGGCCTCCAATACTAAATTGGTGATCCATCAATGTCTCAGAGCATGTCCTACCAACCGATCCCTTCTTCTAGTCAAGTTGTGCCACAAGCTCCTTTTCTCCCCAATTCTATTCAATACCTCCTCATTAGTTATGTGGTCTACCCATCTAATCTTCAGCATTCTTCTGTAGCACCACATTTTGAAAACTTCTATTCTCTTCTTGTCTAAACTATTTATTGTCCACGTTTCACTTCCATACATGGCTACACTCCATACAAATACTTTCAGAAACGACTTCCTGACATTTAAATCTATACTCGATGTTAACAAATTTTTCTTCTTCAGAAACACTTTCCTTGCCATTACCAGTCTACATTTTATATCCTCTCTACTTCGACCATCATCAGTTGTTTTGCTCCCCATTGCTGTCTCATTACTTTTCTCAAACACCTTGTATTAATGACCTTACAGATGATATTAACACTAACTTGATATTTTATGTAGATTACACATTTATTTACAATGAAATACTGTATGAAAAAAGCTGCACAAATATTCAGTAACATTTTGATAAGACTTCAAAATGGTGCTTGATAACTCACTTTAAATGTTCAGAAATGTTTATAAAACAAAAATCCTTTGACTGCAACATCAACAAGTCTCAGTTGGAACCGATCACTCATACAAATACCTCGATTAAACAATTTTTAGGAAGCCAGAATGAGATTTTCACTCTGCAGCGGAGTGTGCGCTGATATGAAACTCCCTGGCAGATTAAAACTGTGTGCCCGACCGAGACTCGAACTCGGGACCTTTGCCTTTCGCGGGCAAGTGCTCTACCATCTGAGCTACCGAAGCACGACTCACGCCTGGTACTCACAGCTTTACTTCTGCCAGTATCTTGTCTCCTACCTTCCAAACTTTACAGAAGCTCTCCTGCGAACCAGATGGTAGAGCACTTGCCTGCGAAATGCAAAGGTCCCGAGTTCGAGTCTCGGTCGGGCACACAGTTTTAATATGCCAGGAAGTTTCAATTTTTAGGAATATGGAAAGAAATGATTGCATAGGCTCATCTGTAGATAGTATAGGTTTAAGACCTTGGTTCACTGGTAGGTTACTAGGAAAATGAAGTCAATCCAGAAAGGAGATTGCTTAAAAGATACTCATCTGGCCCATTCTAGAATATTGCTCAAGTGTGTGAGACCCAGATGAGATAGAATTAAAAGGGGATAGTGATGATATTCAAAGAAGGGCAGCACAAATGGTGACAGGTTTTTTTGACCCATGATGAGGGTCACAGAAGTTCTGAAAAGACTGAACTGACAGACATTTATCTCTTGAAAGGCCACTTTAAAAATTACAAGAACCAGGTTTAAGTGAGGAATACTGTGATACTAGAATCCTTTGTCTTTCAAAACAAATTTCAAAAGATTTAGAAAAGGTCTATATGAACCATGGACCTTGCCATTGGAGGGGAGGCTTGCGTGCCTCAGCGATACAGATGGCCTTACCGTAGGTGCTACCACAGTGGGGGGAGGGGGGGGGGGGGTGTATCTGTTGAGAGGCCAGACAAACGTGTGGTTCCTGAAGAGGGGCAGGAGCCTTTTTAGTAGTTGCAGGGGCAACAATCTGGATGATTGACTGATCTGGCCTTGTAACACTAACCAAAACTCCCTTGCTATGCTGGTACTGTGAATGGCTGAAAACAAGGGGAAACTACAGCCGTAATTTTTCCCGAGGGCATGCAGCTTTACTGTATGGTTAAATGATGATGGCGTCCTCTTGGGTAAAATATTCCGGAGGTAAAATAGTCCCCCATTCGGATCTCCAGGCGGGGACTACTCAAGAGGATGTCATTATCAGGAGAAAGAAAACTGGTGTTCTATGGTTCGGAGCATGGAATGTCAGATCCCTTAATCGGGCAGGTAGGTTAGAAAATTTAAAAAGGGAAATGGATAGGTTAAAGTTAGATATAGTGGGAATTAGTGAAGTTCGGTGGCAGGAGGAACAAGACTTTTGGTCAGGTGAATCAACGGGGGTAATGCAGGAGTAGGTTTAATAATGAATAGTGAACGCATTATTGTGGCCAAGATAGACATGAAGCCCATGCCAACTACAGTAGTACAAGTTTATATGCCAACTAGCTCTGCAGATGATGAAGAAATTGATGAAATGTATGATGAGATAAAAGAAATTATTCAGGTAGTGAAGGGAGACGAAAATTTAATAGTCATGGGTGACTGGAATTCGAGAGTAGGAAAAGGGAGAGAAGAAAACATAGTAGGTGAATATGAATTGGGGCTAAGAAATGAAAGAGGAAGCCGCCTGGTAGAGTTTTGCACAGGGCATAACTTAATCAAAGCTAATATTTGGTTCAAGAATCATGAAAGAAGGTTGTATACATGGAAGAATCCTGGAGATACTAGAAGGTATCAGATAGATTATATAATGGTAAGACAGAGATTTAGGAACCAGGTTTTAAGTTGTAAGACATTTCCAGGGGCAGATGTGGAGTCTGACCACGATCTATTGGTTATGAACTGTAGATTAAAACTGAAGAAACTGCAAAAAAGTGGGAATTTAAGGAGATGGGACCTGGATAAACTGACTAAACCAGAGGTTGTATAGAGTTTCAGGGAGAGCATAAGGGAACAATTGACAGGAATGGGGGAAAGAAGTACAGTAGAAGAAGAATGGGTAGCTCTGAGGGATGAAGTAGTGAAGGCAGCAGAGGATCAAGTAGGTAAAAAGACTAGGGCTAGTAGAAATCCTTGGGTAACAGAAGAAACATTGAATTTAATTGATGAAAGGAGAGATTATAAAAAATGCAGTAAATGAAGCAGGCAAAAGGAATACAAATGTCTCAAAAATGATATCGACAGGAAGTGCAAAATGGGTAAGCAGGGATGGCTAGAGGACAAATGTAAGGATGTAGAGGCATATATCACTAGGGGTAAGATAGATACTGCCTACAGGAAAATTAAAGAGACCTTTGGAGAAAAGAGAACCACTTGTATGAATATCAAGAGCTCAGATGGAAACCCAGTTCTAAGCAAAGAAGGGAAAGCAGAAAGGTGGAAGGAGTATATAGAGGGTCTGTACAAGGGCGATGTACTTGAGGACAATATTATGGAAATGGAAGAGGATGTAGATGAAGATGAAATGAGAGATACGATACTGCATGCAGAGTTTGACAGAGCACTGAAAGACCTGAGTCGAAACAAGGCCCTGGGGGTAGACAACATTCCATTAGAACTCCTGACGGCCTTGGGAGAGCTAGTCCTGACAAAACTCTACCATCAGGTGAGCAAGATGTATGAGACAGGAGAAATACCCTCAGACTTCAAGAAGAATATAATAATTCCAATCCCAAAGAAAGCAGGTGTTGACAGACGTGAAAATTACCGAACTATCAGTTTAATAAGTCACAGCTGCAAAATACTAATGCGAATTCTTTACAGACGAACGGAAAAACTGGTAGAAGCCGACCTCGGGGGAGATCAGTTTGGATTCCGTAGAAATGTTGGAACACGAGAGGCAATACTGACCCTACGACTTATCTTAGAAGAAAGATTAAGGAAAGGCAAACCTACGTTTCTAGCATTTGTAGACTTAGAGAAAGCTTTTGACAATGTTGATTGGAATACTCTCTTTCAAATTCTGAAGATGGCAGGGGTAAAATACAGGGAGTGAAAGGCTATTTACAATATGTACAGAAACCAGATGGCAGTTATAAGAGTCGAGGAGCATGAAAGGGAAGCAGTGGTTGGGAAGGGAGTGAGACAGGGTTGTAGCCTCTCCCTGATGTTATTCAATCTGTATATTGAGCAAGCAGTAAAGGAAACAAAAGAAGAATTCAGAGTAGGTATTTAAATGTTATAACCTTTAATCACTAATAAATTGCATGGATATACAAACGTAGAAACAATAGGTGGTTACATGCAACCAATTCCGTATCGGTCATTCGACTGCCGTGCCGTGACATGCAGCCGGCGCCGTTCGTAGCTAGGTGGCGCTCCCGCGCTCAGCCGAGTTGCGGAGCGCCTCTATCGCTGTTTGCGCGTACTGACGTGGCGGCACTCTTAAATGTCGTGGCACTGTCACAACACTTTTCCCCCCTTGAAAAAAACGCTCACTTCCTGGGAGACACGGACAGCGCGGAGACATCCATGGACTCTTGGGAGGCCCCGAGAAGATCCCGCGGAGAAACATGAGAGTACGGTCGAAAATGTACAGGACAGAAGCCCGTGCGTGGAATGTGCCTCCTGGACGAGATGATGGGTGAAAACTCCGGAGCAGCATCCATAGGTGTCGTGGACCTGGGGGTGTGCTCCAGCGAGATGGGTCCCGGAGAAGGTGGCGTCGCGACTGGGGCCGGTTCCGGCAGACTCGGAAGCGGTAGCGACGTCGGCTGCAGCAACATGTACGGGAGATCGGCAGCAGCGACAGGACTGGCTTCTCGGGCTGGTGGAGGCAATGGAAGGGGGCGGTGGCACCGGCGTGGCCACCACTCGTGGGCGCATCTGGTCGTTATGGCGAACAACCATGCCGTCGTCCGTACGTATTTCACAAAGCCGGCGGCCGTGAAGAGCCTTGACCACCCCTGGAATCCATTTAGGGCGAGATCCATACCCTCGTGCCCACACGTCGGCGCCCACCGAGTATTTTCCCGCATGAGGGGACACAGTACAAGGCCTGACAGTGTGAAGCAGGTGCAGTAGAGTGCGCGGTTGGTGGCCATGCAAGAGTTCAGCAGGGCTGCGATCACCCAGAAGCGTGAAGCGATAAGAACTCAGAAAATGCAACAGAGCGTCATCTGTGGAAAAATCACTAAGGAATTTTTTCATCTGGCTTTTGAAAGTGCGGACAAGGTGCTCGACCTCCCCATTCGATTGCGGATGGAAGGGCGGTGCTGTAACATGATGAATCCCGTGTCCAGTACAAAAATCACGGAAGGCCTGCGAAGAGAACTGAGGGCCATTGTCCATGACGATCGTGGATGGAAGACCTTCCAGCGCAAAGATTTCGGACAAAGCCAGCGGCGTCACCGCAGTGGTGGGCGATGGACATCGAACAACAAACGGAAACTTCGAGAAGGCGTCAATCAACAGCAGCCAATAAGTGCCGAGGAAGGGGCTGGCAAAGTCAGCGTGCACCCGTTCCCATGGCTGCGCCGGGTCAGGCCACGGAGAGGGCATTGTACGGGGTGCAGCCAGTTGTTGAGCACACTGACCACACGCAGCGACCATGTGGGCGATGTCCGAATCAATACCGGGCCAATAAACATGCCTGTGGGCCAGGGACTTAGTCCGAGAAATCCCCCAGTGGCCTTCATGCAACAGTTTGAGAACATCTTTGTGAAGAGAGGCTGGCACCACGACCTGTGGAGATGCGCCATCCGTGGCCAGAAGAACAACATCATCATGAACAGACAGACGAAGGCGCAAGGCATGGTAGTTGCGAAGGGGATCCGATGCCCGGCCCTTGGTCCTGTCCGGCCAACCCTGTTGAATAAAACCGATCACCTGACGCAGGACCGGGTCCCGCCACAGTAGCCGACGCGACCTGCGAACCTGTAAGCGGAAAACCCTCGACCGCACGACGTTCTGCCTCATCAATGTGGAAACAGAGTAGTTCATCTCGATCGAAACCCGGGTCGAGGCCCATCGGCAAATGCGACAACGCGTCAGTGTTGGCGTACTGGGCCGTGGGGCAATAGTGAATCTCATAGTGAAAACGAGACAAGTATAAAGCCCAACGTTGCAGGCGGTGCGCTGCCTTATCCGGAAGCGACGCCGATGGGCTGAACAGAGAGGCCAGCGGCTTGTGGTCGGTGATGAGGTGAAACTTAGAACCATACAAAAAAACGCTGAACTTTTTTAGAGCATAAATGAAAGCGAACACCTCCTTTTCGATTTGAGAATAACGCCGTTGCGCATCGTTGAGGGTCTTGGAAGCATAGGCAATGGGTCGTTCCGACCCATCCTCATACCGATGGGCGAGAACAGCCCCTAGGCCATACTGGGACGCGTCAGTCGCCAGAACCAAGTGCTGACCCGGACAGAATGTGGCAAGACAAGGCACCGACTGCAAATGAGCCTTCAGGCGGACAAAAGCCTGCTCACACTCGTCGGACCAACAGAAAGGAACGTTTTTGCGTAACAGCTGATGCAGAGGATGAGCTACCGTCGCCGCGGATGGAATGAATTTGTGGTAATAAGCAATCTTGCCTAGAAACGCCTGAAGTTCTTTTACCGTAGACGGTCGGGGTAGAGCGGTAATGGCCGCAACATGCTGACGTAGAGGACGTATACCCTCACGGGACAAGTGGAAACCAAGATACACGATGGAGGGTTGGAAGAACTGTGACTTGTCCAGATTGCACTTCAACCCAGCCGAATGCAGAACCCGAAACAGTGAACGCAAATTGCGAAGGTGCTCCTCAGTGGAGGCCCCCATGACAACAATGTCATCCAGATAGTTTATGCAGCCGGGAACGGAAGCCGTGATTCCAAAAACCGCTGAAAAATGGCCGGCGCGCTAGCGACGCCAGACGGTAACTGCTGGTACTGATACAACCCGGAAGGAGTGTTGATGACGAGAAATTCCATGGAAGACACATCCAACGGCAACTGATGGTACACCTCCAATAAGTCAAGTTTGGAAAAGAACTGGCCCCCAGCGAGCTTGGTAAATAACTCCTCAGGACGGGGAAGAGGATAAGTGTCAATGAGGCTCTGAGCGTTGACAGTGGCTTTAAAATCACCACACAATCGCTGACTCCCGTTTGGTGTAGAAGCCACCACGATTGGCGATGCCCATTCGCTGGAGGTAACAGGAAGGAGAATCCCTGAAGCTGTTAACCTGTCTATCTCAGCCTTGACAGGTGCACGCAACGCCACCAGAATAGGGCGTGCCCGGAAAAACTTAGGGCGAGCTGTTGGTTTAAGAGTAATGTGGGCTTCAAAATCCTTGGCACGACCCAGACCAGCAGACAACACGGACGAGAATTCAGAACACAATCCATCCAGCTGTTGATACAGAATATCCTCAGATATGAGGTGCACATCATCATCAATGGAGAACCCGAACAACTGGAAAGCATCATAACCGAACAGGTTTTCAGTGCCCGCATGATCCACCACATAAAACGTCAGGGGCCGAACAACAGACTTGTAGGCAGTGAAAGCATCAGACTCGCCAACGATAGGAATTTTCTGTTTATTATAAGTTCTCAGATTTCGCGTAACTGGGGACAAGGGAGGGGAGCCCAACTCCAAATACGTGCGAGAATTAATGAGAGTTACTGCAGAGCCAGTGTCCACTTGCATGCGAATGTCTTTATCCAGAACACGAACAGTAACAAACAACTTATTTGTTTGAGAAAGCACACAGGTAACATCCATGTTCGATGCCTCGTCCTCGTCGACAGGAACTTTAAGGGGACTGACACACAGAAGCAATGTGGCCTTTTTTCCTACATGAATTACATGTGGCCCAACGTTTTGGACATGCGGCCCTGTCATGCTGTACGAAACAATGTGGACAAGAAGGAAGTGCGGAACGAACCTGCTTCTGTGGTTGCTGTTTTTGCTGCGAGTGTGGCGGCCCAACGCGACGTTGACGCGAGTGAACCGCCGCCACATCGCTGGTCCCCTGGGAAACGGGCAAATTGTCCGTGTCGAAAGTGGTCTGTATAGCACCTACATCACACTACGCGTCTATTTGCGCACCAGCAGCGTGAGACACTTCAAAAGATTGAGCGATGCTTAGAACTTCCGACAACGATGGGTTTGGCAGTTGTAAGGCACGTTGCCGAACTTCTTTATCAGGAGCAAGCCGTAGAATAGCATCCCTAACCATTGAATCAGCATAAGACTCATGATGAGTGTCCGTGACAACTGACATTTCCTACTCAGACCGTGTAGTTCCACCGCCCAAGCCCGGTAAGATTGATGGGGCTGTTTACGACACCGGTAGAACGCCACGTGGGCGGCAACGACGTGGGTGTTTTTTCGGTAATAGTTAGACAATAAGTCACACATTTCTTGGAAGGACAGAGAGGCAGGTTCCCGCAGTGGGGCTAACTGAGATAGCAGCTGATAGATCCGTGGGGAAATCCAAGATAGAAATAACGACTTACACATAGGAGCATCGACAACGCCGAAAGCAAGAAATGTTGCCACAAACGCTTCTCATAATCCTCCCTGTCTTCAGCGGCCTCGTCGTAAGGAGGGAACAGAGGCGGAGAAGAGGAAGACAGACGATGAGTAAGCGACGTCGACAACGCCTGAATAGCAGCTGTCAGCTGTGTTTGCTGTTCAATGAGCGCTTGCATAAGCTGTTCCGTGTCTGCCTCGACACGAACACACAAATCCACAATGCAGGAACAAAAATATCCCATCCTCGTCGGCAAAAAGTGTTATAACCTTTAATCACTAATAAATTGCGTGGATATACAAACGTAGAAACAATAGCTGGTTACATGCTACCAATTCCGTATCGGTCATTCGACTGCCATGCCGTGACATGCGGCCGGCGCCGTTCGTAGCTAGGTGGCGCTCCCGCGCTCAGCCGAGTTGCGGAGCGCCTCTATCGCCGTTTGCGCGTACTGACGTGGCGGCACTCTTAAATGTCGTGGCACTGTCACAACATTAAATCCATGGAGAAGAAATAAAAACTTTGAGGTTCGCCGATGACATTGTAATTCTGTCAGAGACAGCAAAGGACTTGGAAGAGCAGTTAAACAGAATGGACAGTGTCTTGAAAGGAGGAAATAAGATGAACATCAACAAAAGCAAAACAAGGATCATGGAATGTAGTCGAATTAAGTCGGGTGATGCTGAGGGAATTAGATTAGGAAATGAGACACTTAAAGTAGTAAAGGAGTTTTGCTATTTGGGGAGCAAAATAACTGATGATGGTCGAAGTAGAGAAGATATAAAATGTAGACTGGCAATGGCAAGGAAAGCGTTTCTGAAGAAGAGAAATTTGTTAACATTGAGTATAGATTTAAGTGTCAGGAAGTCGTTTCTGAAAGTATTTGTATGGAGTGTAGCCATGTATGGGAGTGAAACATGGACGATAAATAGTTTGGACAAGAAGAGAATAGAATCTTTCGAAATGTGGTGCTACAGAAGAATGCTGAAGATTAGATGGGTAGATCACATAACTAATGATGAAGTGTTGAATAGAATTGGGGAGAAGAGGAGTTTGTGGCACAACTTGACAAAAAGAAGGGACCGGTTAGTAGGACATATTCTGAGGCATCAAGGGATCACAAATTTAGCATTGGAGGGCAGCGTGGAGGGCAAAAATCAAAGAGGGAGTCCAAGAGATGAATACAATAAGCAGATTCAGGAGGATGTAGGTTGCAGTAAGGTACTGGGAGATGAAGAAGCTTGCACAGGATAGCGTAACATGGAGAGCTGCATCAAACCAGTCTCAGGACTCAAGACCACAACAACAACAACAACAACAACATCACTCTCATATGGATTGCAAAGACAAGATTAGACTAATTACAGCATTTACAGAGGTGTCTAAGAAATCATTTTTCCTATGCTCATATGAATGCAATGGGAAGAAGCTCTAATAATTGTAGAAAATGGTGTGTAGTAAGATATGGGATGAGAGACAATAAGTTTTCAGAATGAATCATTCACTCTCCTATGGCGTATGCAGTCCTGTGAAAATTTCTTGCTCTCCAGAATTAATGAGATGTGACTCATGAGCTGCCTTCACAGCTTTAATTTGGTATTTAGGTGGGCACTAGTGACAGATCTGAAGCTGTGGAGAGTGATTCTTCAACGTCTTATGAATGATTCTTTTCCGTGTTTTAGTTGACAAATAAATGGGAGCTTGGAATAATTTACACGGATCAGTGTGCAGTTTCCTGAGTTTGTTAAAATCAGCGCTATACATAAACTCCACATAGTGTAAACTTTATTATGTGTGTGGCAGTACTGTTTAAAATGTACTAAGTGGAACACTGAGACTAGGAACCTTTCGCAGTTGATGCTCAAAGAGAACTTACTGTGCCACTATCCACTGTGCCTGTTTTAAGAATTGTACATAAATATTTTCCAGAATATCAAAATACAGAGCAATTACATGTTCAATAATATTGTAAAAGATAGGAGTTATAATCAATACTTTTACACAGTTGGTATAGAAGTAACTATTGGTTGTATAGTCCATAAATTACATTAATATTAGGTTCTATTTCCATGAGCAGATTTTTAAATGCATTCTGTCCTTCCTGATTTCTGGTTAAGCCCAACAAGAATATTTAAGAAACCAAAAATTTTATATTTGAGATGTGTTACTGACCTGTGGAAACCAGGGCAGCACAATTGCAACATTGCATCTTCGGAAGGTTGGCGTTCTGAAACTCTAATAACCTGTTCTTGTTATGACAGATACAATTTTGAAAAAATAAAAGCATTCTTAAAAACCAACACGTAATAGCAGAGTCGAAATTCTACAAGGTGTACAACTTTGCTTCCGCTGTTTGCCGATAGGTGGCGACAATGGTAAGTAGAGGTCAAAAGAAAGAGATCACAGACATCAAGCAGTTAGCTTGGACCTCAGTCAACATAACCTCATTCAAACATTACGACTAATTTCTTGATTGAAAATGTCAGTTTACGAGCCTAATACTCGTCATTTGCGGGAGGTGCTACTGTTTTGTTTCAATATGAAGAAAACAACAGCTGAGTCTCATCGAATATTCTCAAATACATATGGTAAGGACGCTATTAGTGAAAGAAAGTGTTGTGAGTGGTTTCAATGCTTCAAGAACAGTGATTTTAATGTCATAGACTGGCATAGTGGTGGAAGAGAGAATGTTTTCAAGGATGCAGAATTGGAGACATTGATGAGTGAAAACTCAAACTCAAGAAGAATTGCACAATTAGTGGGAGTGACCCAGCAAGCCATTTCAAAACATCTCAAGGCTATGGGTATCATTCAGAAAGGAGGAACTTGGGTCCTGCATGAGTTAAAACCAAGAGACGTTGAACGGCCTTTGTGTGTTTGTGAACAGTTGCTTCAGAGGCACAAATGGAAGGGATTTCTGCCTCGCACTGTGACCAGGGACGAAAAATGGGTTTATTATGATAACACTAAATGCAAAAAATCATTGGGATATCCCGGCCATGCTACCACATCGACGACCAAACCGAATATTCACGGCTCCAAGATCATGCTCTGCATTTGGTGGGACCAGCTCGGCGTCGTGTTCTATGAGGTGTTAAAACCAAGTGAAACAATCACAGGTGCTCGTTATTGAATGCAATTAATGTGTTTGAGCAGAGCATTAAAAGACAAATGGCCACAGTACAATGAGAGGCACGATAAAGTGATTTTGCAGCACGACAACGCTCGACCCCACGTTGCAAAAGAGGTCAAAACATACTTGGAAACATTAAAATGGGAACTCCTACCCCACCCACCGTATTCTCCAGATATTGCTCCCTCTTACTATCACCTGTTTAGATCAATGGCGCATGGCCTGGCTGATCAACTCTTCCGATCTCATGAAGAAGTCACAAATTGGATCGATTCATGGATTACTTCAAAAGATGAATAATTTTTTCAACGCAGGACCGTACACTGCCCGAAATATGGGAGAAAGTAGTGGCCAGCGATGAGAAGTACTTTGAATGATATATTTGTAACCAATTTGTTTCATTAAAGCATCAAATGTTGGGGAAAAAATGGTGGAAGCAAAGTTGTACACCTCGTAAGTGTGTGTGGTTTTTCTGAATCTTAAACATTGAGTTACTTTATCTTAAGTAAAATATTTTGTATGAAATATTGATATAACTGCCATCAGCCAGCTGAATTCATTCTCTGAACTGTAGAAATTATAGCTTATAAAAGAATGTTGGTATTTCATGTGCATGCTACACACGGAGCAGGAAAGGAAAAGAAACAAGAAGAAGAAAAATAGTAGTTTTGTTAGGAATGGTATCAGAGAAAGTGGAATTCTGCTGCATTTCAGACTGAATAACTCAGATGATGAGAATACTGTCAGTGAAAGGAGTGAATCTGGGGACAAATCCTAGTGCAACACCTACTTTTAATGAGTCATGAAATTTCAGGACATATTCATTCCTCCATCACATATCATTCCTCTGAATTTGTTGTTAAATCTATGTGTGTTCTTTATAATGCTTGGCTGAAGCAGAAGCCCATAACTATATTTTTGTGACTTTTTTTCTTTCCTCTGATGCATTTATTTCAGGATGTGATAAAACAAATACTTACGTTCTTGAAGTACCTAGAACTCCAGTTAAAAAAAAAAATATTGTTTATACAGTAAAGTTAGAAGTATATGCAATATGTATCTAAACTTAATCAAATGTGTAACAATATTATTGTAGTAACACGGTTCACGTTTTCCGTCGCACTTCACATAGTGTAGACCGGGGAACTGTCTCCTAGGCATGCCCGAAGTGAACTGACTGGGCTTGTTGTTCTGCCGGCAGAGGTCGCGCCCGAATTCTCGCGTGCCCTCTAGTGGGCGGGACTCTACTTGCGGCAACTACCGTCCGTGACGTGCTGTGCCGATGTGTGCCTCCCGCGATCTTTCTGTTGGCTACTGCACTCCTCCTCCTTCGGGGGGTGAAGCCCCTGTGATCCACTGCATCGGAAGGTGGAGTGTCGTGCAGGAGCGATGACCTCCATGTCCATCGGAAGGCTGGAGTCGAGGGGATCTGCCAACCCTCGAGCCAGAACCTTTGAATTCGGCTGGAAGTGACCCACACGAAGAGGCCCCCGTCATCCCACCACCAGAGCCCAGGACAGAACGGGAGACAAGCCGTCGAACTCCAGATCCCGGTCCACCTCGGGAGGGGCAAGACCCAGTGGCGGGACGATGGGGAAGGGATGACCACAGGTGAACCAGCCTCCTGAGAAACAGGGCCTGCGAGGGGGGCCGGCTCTCGCTGGGGCATCTCGAACAATGGCGATGCCTGTGCTGGAGCTACTGGAGGCTGCCAAGGCTGAGAACCATCGCAGTGCGGCGGAGTCACAGGGGGGAGGGGCGGTAGTGTCCCCTGAGAAACCAACACGGGTGCCGGCAATGGGGAAGCCGGTGCCCGAGGGGTCGGAGGGTGGGTGCCCAGACGTGGACGTAGCTGATTTTGGTGATGACATACCTCTCGGTCCCCCGCCTGCAAGGTATAGAGCCGGCCGCCATTTCAGCCCAGGACCACCGCCGGTATCCAACGTGGATTGCGACCAAACCCACGTGCCCAGACCGACATACCCGGTGGAAAGCCGGGTACTCCATTTTGTGAAGACTGGCGAGGACCAGGCCGGAGGAGGTGCAGCAGAGTCCTAGGTTGGCGCCCGTGGAGGAGCTCTGTGGGGCTACGTTCTCCCATTGGTGTGGTCCGGTATGCCGTCAGGAAAAACGTCAATGCTTCCTCCGCAGGAAATTCATGCACATACTTTTTCATCTGCGTCTTAAATGTACGCACCATGCGCTCGGCTGCCCAATTCGATTATGGGTGAAAGGGGGGAGAGCAAACGTGCCGAATACCGAAGAGCCTACAAAAATCCTGGAAGGTCTGCGAAATAAACTGAGGTCAATTGTCCGAGACCAGGGTGAGTGGCAGACCTTCCACAGAAAAAATTTTTGCCAGTGCCTGGATTGCAACTTCTGAAGTGGTTGAGGAACAGCGAACCACATATGGGAATCGGGAATAAGCATCAATGACAATGAGCCAAAAGCCATTGAGAAATGGGCCCGCAAAATCGATGTGAACACGTTCCCATGCCTGGGTTGCAGGCGGCCATGAAGAGAATGCTGACCTGAGAGATGCCTGTTGGCTCGCACACTGGGAACAGCCACCCACCAAGTGCTCAATTTCTCTGTCAATACCGGGCCAGCACACAAGTCTGCAAGCCAAGGTTTTAGTACAGGAATCACCCCAGTGCCCCTCGTGTAATAACGTGAGGACTTCCCGCCGCAAACTAGCAGGAACAACCACGCGAGGAGCTGTATCATTGGTAGCCAGAAGGAGAACTCCTTCCAAGATGGAGAGGCGGTCTCGTAGAACAAATTAATTACGAAGAGGGTCCGAGGCCCGGCCTGGAGTTCGGGATGACCACCTCTGCTGAATGAGGCTAACTACTTGCCAGAGAACCATGTCAGCTGCCGTTTCCCTGGTGACTCTAGGACTAGTGATGGGGAAGCCATCAACCACTTGGCGGGATGCCACATCCAAATGAAAACACATAATCTCCTCTCGATCGAACTTAGGATCCGGGCCCACCGGAAGACGGGAAAGAGCGTCTGCGTTGGCTTGCTGTCTGGTAGGGTGAAAATGAATGTCATAATGGTACTTAGAGAGGAACAAGGCCCAGCACTGTAGTCTGTGGGCCGCCCTATCCGGAATCTGAGAGGCGGGGCCAAATAACGATATTAACGGCTTATGGTCAGTGATTAACTGAAACTTCGTGTCATACAAGAAAGGGTGAAACTTGGTAACAGCATAGACAATGGCCAAAGCCTCTTTTTCCACCTGGGAGTAATGGGCCTGCACGGGACTAAGAGTTTTGGACGCAAACACCAGTGGCTGCTCGGAACCATCCGCATTGCGATGGCCCAGGACTGCCCCCACCCCATACTGCGAACCATCTGTAGTCAGGCTTATGGGGGTCAAATGTAGCCAAACACGGTGCTGACGTGAGGAGGCCCTTCAACGAGGTGAACGCTCGCTCGCATGCAGGCGACCAATCAAATGGAACACCTTTACGCAGAAGGCAGTACAGGGGGTGGGCTATTGTGGAAGCCCTGGGTATGAACCGGTGGTAATAGGCAATCTTGCCTGAAAAAGCTTGTAACTCCTTCAGCGAAGCAGGCCGAGGAAGGTCGACGATACCTTGGACCAAACTTCCGAGCGGCTGGACGCCGTGCTGAGAGATGGTGTAGCCCACATACTCAATGGACGGTTGGAAGAAGTTTGACTTACACAGGTTGCAGCGCAAGCCCACGGACCTGAATTTGAGAAAGAGGGTGCGAAGGTTGTGCAAGTGTTCCTTCGTGCTGCGGCCTGTGACAATTATGTCGTCCAGGTAATTAATACAATTGTCGACGTGACGTACTCAAGGTAACGCTGGAATATCATCGGGGCACTGGATATTCCGAAGGCCAACCGCTGGTACTGGTAAAGGCCAAATGGGATGTTGACAACTGCCAGCCGTTTGGAGACCTCATCAAGTGGTATCTGATGATAAGCCTCCGAAAGATTGATTTTTGAAAAATATTGGCCTCCCGCCACGGCGGAGAACAATTCATCAGCACGAGGCAAAGGATAGGTATCCACCACCAATTGGGAATTATTGGTGGCCTTGAAATCGCCACAAAGACGTAATTTTCCGGAGGGTTTCCTGACAATAACGAGGGGCGAAGCCCACTCACTAGAAGAAATGGGAAGAACAACCCCGAGGCTGTCAGCCGCTCTAGCTCTTCTTTTACCTGAGTGCGGAGAGCCAAGGGGATCTGCCTCGCGCGTAGAAAACGTGGGCGAGCCGACGCCTTCAACATTAAGTGAGCTTCAAAGTTGAAACACACCCCAGGCCCTGCTCAAATATATCCGGAAAGTCCGAGATCAAAGATTCCAATGATTGATAGGGAATGTCTTCGGAGACCAACTGTATGGTGTCAGCGATAGAAAAACCGAAAGCTTGAAAGGCATCCAAGCCAAAAAGGTTAGCGGAGCTCGCATCACTGACAACAATAAAAGCAATAGGCCAAGTAACTGATTTGTAAGTCACGTCGGTAGTGAATTGACCCAGTAGAGAAATGAACTGTTTACCATAACAGTGTAGACACCGGTAAACTGGCGCCAATGGGGGCGACCCAAGGTCGGAGTACGTTTATGCATTCAACAAAGAAACTGCTGCGCCCGTATCTACTTGCAGTTGTAATCGGGGCGACCGAACCGACGACTTGATAAAGAGTTTGTGTGCCAATGCGTCGGGAGCCTGGCCCGATGAAAGTTCCTGAATGTCAACGTCCATGTCCTCTGTACCTGCTTCCTTCGATTCGTTTGAGGCTGAGTGGCAAACTTTAGCAATGTGACCTTTTTTATTAGATTTGCGACAAACGGCCCAACGCTGGGGGCACTCTGACCGATCATGATGTATATAGCACGACGCACAGGATGGTAAGGGGCCAGCGGCCGGAACTCTGTTTACGCGTCGTGTGGGAGTGGCCGTAACGGCTGGATTGTACCACTCATACGTCGTCCACCCCAGACGCAGTGGACGCGGCCATAATGCGGGCATACGACTCTTGCGACTGCTCCGTGACAAAATGACACTTGCGACTAAGACCGTGCAGGGTAACAGCCCACGCCCAGTAAGACTGATGGGGCTGCTTCTTGCATTTGATAGAACTCAACCCTAGCCGCCACAGCATGCGTGCGGCGGCGATAATGTGAAGACAGCAATGAACACAATGCATCAAAGGGCAAGGACAAGGGTTCCTGCAACGGCGCTAGCTGCCGCAAAACTTGATACAGTGAGGGAGATATCCAAGACAAGAAAAGAGCACAACATACCACCACATGGGAAACATGAAACGCCTGGAAATGCTGCTGAAGGCGATGTTCATATGCGTCCCAATCCTCTGCCGTCTCATCATATGGGGGAAAGGGAGGAGGGAACAGTGCTGGAGCAGACTGTGTGGAGAGCAACGCCGGAAGCACTTGTTTCATGGTTGCCATGAGCTCTGTCTGCTGCTCAACCAAAACCCGCACTAATTCGTCCATGCCGTGGATAAGCTGCGAAACCGGAACAACGACTCAACATGCGAAAGAACGACCCTGCTCATCGCCAATTGGGTAGTAACACGGTTCACATTTTCCGTCGCACTTCACATAGCGTAGACCGGGGAACTGTCTCCTAGGCATGCCCGATGTGAACTGACTGGGCACGGCCCATGCTGCCTGAGTTGTTGTTGTTGTTCCGCCGGTAGAGGTCGCGGCCAAATTCTCGTGTGCCCTCTGGTGGACGGGACTCTACTAGCGGCAACTACCGTCCGTGACGCGCTCTGCCAATGTGCGCCTCCCGCGATCTTTCTGGTGGCTACTGCAATTATGAAAAGTTCTTCCAGTAATTTTCGGGTTTGCAGCCGGATCCCATCAGCATTCTGACATGATATTTTGGCCCAGAGGCATCCAGCCATCCTCAGGTGAGTAGACGAAGAACTGAAAAGACCTAATGCAGTCATTGTATTTATAGCGAATTCCACGGATACGAATCATACTGGCTGTTTACGGTGCATGCGTTAGGTGATGACATGCGTGTGATAGCCAAGTTGTGTGTGCTGCCCTCAGTGTGGTGAAGTAAGAGCAAACTAATAGCTGATATCGACTGAGCGTGTCGATTCCGTTGTGACCGCATCATTTTAATAATAGGACTCCAATTTTTATCAAGCTGAAAGCCGTTATCACAATTCATTAAATTATCAACAAGACATATTTCCACAGATTCTTTAAGTCCAAGAAGCTGGACACCGGCGCTAAAATTTTGGTATTATTGTATTCCATTGAATGTCCCATGGAAATGCAATGTTCTGCCACTGCTGATTTTAAAGGTTGCTGCAGACAGGCGTGTCTTTCGTGTTCTACGCAGCGTTCCTGGACCATTCGTGTCGTCTGACCTGTATATGCAGAGCCACACTTTTATAAACACCCGCCTTCCTCAACTGTAAATCGTCTTTAACGGATACAACTAAGGCCCTGCTCTTTGCTGGTGGATGGAAGATGACATTAATATTATTCTTTCTAAGCAGTTTGCATATTTAAGTGATGACTATAAATCAACTGCATTCCTTCCATATGCCAGGAACCTGTCTTCTAAAATAGGCAGATTGCTTAGGAAGAATAGTATTAAATGTTATCTTTCGTCCACCAGCAAAGAGCAGGGCCTTAGTTGGATCCGTTAAAGACAATTTACAATTGAGGAAGGTGGGTGTTTATAAAATTCACTTTGAGTGTGGCTGTCCATATATAGGTCAGACGACACGAACGGTCCAGGAACGCTGTATAGAACATGAAAGACACACCCGTCTGCAGCAACCTTTAAAACCAGCAGTGGCAGAACATTGCATTTCCATGGGACAGTCAATGGAATACAATAAGACCAAAATTTTAGCACCGTTACCAGCTTTTGGGACTCTGTAATTAAAGAATCTGTGGAAATACATCTTGCCGATAATTTAATGAATCGTAGCAATGGATTTCATCTTGATAAAAACTGGAATCCTATAATTAAAATGATGCGGTCACAACGGAATCGACATGCTCAGTCGATACTCAGCGATTAGTTTGTTCTTACTTCACCACTGAGGGCAGCACACACAACTTGGATATCTTGTGCATGTCATCACCTAACACATGCACTGTAAACCACCAGTATGGTTCTCATGCATGAAATTTGCTATAAATACCTTGACTGCATCAGGTCTCTTCAGTGCTTTGTCTGCTCACCTGAGGATGGCTGGATGTCTTTAGGCAGAAATATTGTGGCAGAATATTGAGGGGGTCCGGCTGCAAACCCGAAAATTTGTGGAAGAAGAAATACGCTGGGAAAATTTCAGAAGTCACATTATGAAAAGTGCTGCTCACCTTATAGAGAGATTATGCGTCGCAGATAGGCACAACAAAAAGACAGTCATAAATAAAGCTTTGGCCAGTAAGGCCTTAGTCAAAAATAGGTGACACACACACACACACACACACACACACACACACACACACACACACACACAAATGCAACTCACACACATGTGACTGCAGTCTCAGGCAACTGAGGCCAGCTAGATTTTCCATTGCTTGATCAAATATGCACTGTTAGCAATGTACACTGCGTGACAAAAGAAAGTGAAGCACCCAGAAGACATTGTCGGGTGCAGTGTAACTTAGTACACATATACACATTGGCAGGCACGTAAATAATTAAGAGTTAGTGACAGAATCTGAAAGGAGTCTCACAGTGGATGTCCATTTGGCCAGCTAGTTGAATTACGCAATATCCAGATTTATGGGGCATTCCATTGTAACAGAGAGCCAATGTTGGACTACACAGGAACGTGAGGGTAGACAGTCTCATTGTCAAGGATTTGGTTGACCATGTCTGACTACCACAATGGGAAGATCACTATATTGTGTACCAAGCACATTGTAACCCTTTAACATATTGTCTGCTACCTGAGAACAAGTAATTGAATCCTTGTAACATTCTGTGTCATACTGCACCATTGGTTGTAGACTAGGAGCACCAGGATTAGGGAATTACCCGTCTGATACGTACGCTGTCATTAAGACCACAATACAAATGGCTGCATTTGGAGTGGTGCCATGACTCTGAAGCATGGATTGCTGATCAACGGCATCCCATTGTGTTCAGTCAGAAATCACAGTACTGCCTACACTGGATGACCACTGTCGGTGAGTATGGCAGTGACCTGGGAAACCATCCCATTCTTCCAATGTTTTGCAGAGGCACAGCAATGTTACTGCTGGCATCATGGTGCGGGGAAATATTGGGTGTGTCTTCTGGTCACAGGTGGTTGTGATTGAGGGAATTCTGACAGCAGAAGGGTACATCTCAAACATCCTGCGTCATCTTGCGTTACCTCTCAGGCGGCAGTATCGTGGTGTCATTTTTCAACAGTACACTACTCACTACTCATTAAGACAAATGGCATGTGCCTCCATGTACTGTGTGTGTGACATATTTGTCCCAAACAGAATGTGTGAGACCAGCTAGGCTGTCGTCTCCGTCCCAGTACCAGTACCCAAAACATTAAGGACCAGTTACAAAAGTTGTGGGCTAGCTTACTTTGGAAAGGATACAGTGGCTTCATGACACCCTCTCAAAAGAATTAGTGCGTGCATCCAGGCCAGTTGATGTGAAATATCTTATTGAGAAGTGGCCTCAAGCTGTCAAGTTCTTTGTAAGTTTGACTCGATTTTCTGATCATTGCAGTAACGTCATATATGCTCTCGACATTGTAATTCTGTCAGAGACAGCAAAGGACTTGGAAGAGCAGTTGAACGGAATGGACAGTGTCTTGAAAGGAGGATATAAGATGAACATCAACAAAAGCAAAATGAGTATAATGGAATGTAGTCAAATTAAGTTGAGTGATGCTAAGGGAATTAGATTAAGAAATGAGGCATCAAGGGATCACCAATTTAGTATTGGAGGGCAGCGTGGAGGGTAAAAATCATACAGGGAGATCAAGAGATGAATACACTAAGCAGATTCAGAAGGACGTAGGCTGCAGTACGTACTGGGAGATGAAGCAGTTTGAACAGGATAGAGTAGCATGGAGAGCTGCATCAAACCAGTCTCAGGACTGAAGACCACAACAACAGCGACAACCTATAAAGTTTCATTTTGTTCCTATAAAGTTTTATTTTGTTTCCCCTCCTTTCCTGGGTGCCTCATTTTTCTGTTGGGCAGTGTATGTTTGAAACAAAATATTACAAAAATGTAGTTCTACAGTCTTGAAATTGTCTCGTGACCACAGCCTTCTGATTTTAGAAATAATCGCAATCTGATTATCACCTTCAGTGGCTAGAAATCATAATTAGTAATCAGTAATTTGTGAGACATAGAAATTCTAACGTAAATCTACTCACCAAGTGGCAGTGGAAGAACACACATGTATAAAGGTTAAGGAAGTTTGCAAGCTATCAGAGCCATTGGCTCCTTCCACCAGAAGAAGGGGTCACTGGTTCCAAAAGCTTTCAGATTTCCTTAACCTTTACATGCGTTTCTTCCTGTGCTGCCGCATTGTGAGTAGACTTTTTATCTATCCAGTTACTTTACATTTTTAAAAATTGATCATTTTCATTGATAATCTCTATTGTGTAGTAGCGAAATAGAGTATTAAAATGGTATTTGTCAAACCTGACACTTTCCACAGTGAACTGATTTGTGTAAATGCTTTTCAATTCCTTAAAAAGCAGAAGCAAAGAGGGTATACTTGATCTGACTGTGAATATTGGTGACTGAATACATTAACTAATCTCATGTTCTTGGCACAGTTAATCTCAAAGTATGAATTTTTCCTGCCTGATCTTATCATTAACCTCGAACGAAGAGTCGCAGGTATTTGTTATTGATGGCTGGTAACCTTACTAGACCAAATAGAATACAGTGAGATGACAAAAGTCGTGGGGTACCTTGTTATATAGTGTCACACCTTTTACATGGTGTAGTGCAGCAGCTCAATGCGGCATGGGCTCAACTAGTTGTAGAAGTCACCTGCAGAAATACTGAGCCCTGCTGCCTCTATAGCCGTCCATAATTGTGAAAGTGTTTCTGGTGCAGGATGTTTGGTGCAAAATGACCTCTTGATTACGTCCCATAAATCTTTGATGGGTTTGATATCAGGTGATCAAACATTTGTGGCTTGGTGACATGGCACATTGTCATCCATAAAAAATCCATCATTGTTTGAGAACATGACATCCCCGAATGGCTGAAAATGGTCTCCACACAGCCGAACGTCCAGAGGACTCAGTCCATTCCATGTAAAAACAGCCCACACCATTACGGAGCCTCCACCAGCTTGCATCATGCATTGTTGACAAATTGGCTTCATTGCTTTTTAGGGTCTGCACCACATGGAAACCCTATCATCATCTCTTACCAAATGGAATCAGGGCTCATCTGACAAGGCCACGGCTTTCCAGTCATCTAAGATCAACCGATATGGTCACAAGGCCATGAGAGGCGCTGCACATGACACTCAAGTCAATCATCTGCTACCATTGCCCACTAACACCAGATATCACTGCATTCGATAATCCTAATGGCTTGTTTCATCATACGTCCACATTGATTTCTGTGATTACTTCACACAGTGTTGCTTGTCTGTTAGCTCTGAAAACTCTATGCGAATGCCACTTCTCTTTGTGGTTAACTGAAGGCTGTCAGCCACCGCACTTCCTGTGGTGAGAGGTAATGCCTGTGGATCTCATATTATTGAATTCTGTAACAATTTCCAAATTGGAAAGTCCTATGCCTCTTACTCCAACTAGCATTCCATGTTCACAGTCTGTTATTTCCCATCATACAGACATAATCATGTTGATAACGTTTTCACAAGAATCACCTGAGTACAAATGACAACTCCGCCAATGTACTGCCCTCTTATACTGTGTGTACGCATACTACCGCCATCTGTAAATGTGCATTTTGCTATCTCATAATTTTTGTCACCTCAATGTATATCCAACTAGCAGGCACAACAACTTCGTAATACAACTTCCAACATGTAACTGTCTTCTGCAAACTGTGAGATCACGAATAAGAACAAGGATAATATATCCTGGAGAGAAGATGATGTTCTTTTTGCAGAACACTATTGAGAAAATTTAGAGCCTCAGCACTTGAAGCTGACTGAAGAATGATTTTATTACTGCCTATTTACATTTGGGGTAAGGACCATGAAGATAAGATTAGACAAATTAGAGCTCATTTGAAGGCATATGGACTATTGTTTTTCCCTTGCTCTGTGTGCGAGTGGAACGTGAAAAAAAAATGACTAGTAGTGGTACAAATTACCTTCCGCAATGCACCTTTTGGTGAGGTGTTGAGTATATATGTAGAAGTAGAAGCAGCAAAGAAATACAGCAATGACAGAGTAGTTACTTTACAGCATCTTTTTAGTTTGAAAGTCTTAACCAACAATATTAATAACAATAAATTCAAATATAATTGCATAACAGAAAAAATTAAGATTTGGTGCAAAAAATGACAAAATTAATATTATTCGTATTCAGTTTCTGTTCATATTGATATTCTTATAAAAACACAAACATCCTATTTATGGCATTTAAACTACAAACCACATGTATAAAAGTGAAGAAGATCCTTATTGGATCATGTAGTAAATTTATAAAATGTACCTTTTGCTTACTAAATGGTGACAGTGTATCATTACGAGACATGTGTGGATTGAATGGAAAATAATATAAAACCTAATTTTCTTGTCCATCATGCATTTGAAGCCTAATATTGGCATTTATTAAGAACTCAGTTAGCATCAGTGATAGAGAGTAGTTGGTACTTCACACAGAATTTCCCTCTATTTTAGTGAGTTCCTTGATACGTTCCACATCTCTTAATGTTCTTGATTTATTTACAGAACATAATGCATAGATGATAAAACAATGAATTATAAAATCTGATTATTGTTACTCCAAGTGTATTAAATCTTTTGAAATAAAGCAGCTAAGGTATGCTTGTAATATAGGACAAATCCACTTAATCTAATGTCTTAAAATATTTGGCCTACGTAGTACAATAGAAAACATCAAACTGGCAATAATGGTAGTAATGTCATATACATTTTTTCCTCATATATAGGTCTTGAAGTTATGTACATGCTATTTTAACTCTGCTGATAACCTAACATATTGTCATGTAGAAGGTCTAATTAGATGAATTACGAACACCAACTACACGTAACGAAGGTTTATTCAGCACGTGCAAATACAAGAGTGCGGAGCAAACTGCCTCCGGCCAGAACACATACAGTATATAGAGAGCTACAGAACATTCCAGTACACTGATTCTTGACAGTTGTGGATACTTCTAGAATGTACTCGAACCGAAAATAGAAATTAAAATTGTACAATCGAGGGGAGTTTTGAACTCATGACCCTCCATGCAACAGTTTAGTATCATAACCACGGAGCCGTTCAGCTTCTTCTGCAACATTGCTCCCTCCTTAAGTGAACAGCATCTTGGTGTTACGTCCTCCCTAGTCTGGGAACAAGGCATTGGTCCTGCATACTCACACCCCTGATGACTGATTCTCGCCCTGGCGGTGATCTTCTTATAACTTCTTTTGCCGCTACACTCTTTGTCACCTTTCCGCTTTTTGTCTGTTGCTGGAGCTTCGAATTTACCCTGGGTTGCATGATCCTTATAGGGCTTCATTTGAAGGATGTGCACTGTATCTCTGATTTTTCATCGTCTTGTGTTGGGGTCGAAATCTTCAGCTTCATAAGTAACATCAGACAACTGTCTTACAACCTTATAAGGTCCAAAGTAACGTATTCCGAATAGGAGGAAGATCCTTTGGTGTGACATCACGTGTGCTGCACTGCTGTTGAAATAGCTCGTTAATATTTTATAAATTTTAGACTTCATTTACTTATTTTAAAGTTTATTTGTTTTAATATTTGCTGTAATAGTAACTTATTAGTGGATTTTCATTAATTTCAGTCTTTCTTCCTTTGTTATTGACTCGAGTGAGCTATTATTTGTGAGTCTGCTTTCGTCGTTTGTCTAAGCCTCGTGCCTCAGTAGTGTGTTTACATTTTGCGGCGTGCACTGCAGCTGTAGCGGATATAAGCTAAGTACTGACAAACTTATTTGTGCTCTGTAATACGGTTATTAAATTTAATAGATTTCAGCGGTGTTGCGTGCCGTTTGTGGCTAAATAACGACTTAATAAACTTTGTAATCGTTCTCTCGCTGTGTTTTATAGTTTTCAGTGTGTTGAAGTCGTTAGTAAATTTCGTGCTTTAGTTTTCAACTGACCTTTATTATTCTTTCTAATGAAATACTTCAGTAAAATTTTCATTTAGTGTTTTAACTTCACTTAGTGTTACAGTGGTCGTTTTAATTTTTTGGTTTTAGCTAATAATTTTGTGAAGTTTTGCTGGTATTGGTATTGGCTGTGTTGTAGTAGTGTTCATACAAGTATCTGCTTTCTTCGTAGGCAGAGAATTTCAAGACCATTATTGTTAGTTCTTAAATAGTTCTACAGGTGTAACTAACTTTGGTAACGTAGACATATAGTTTTTTTGAGTAACTGTAAAATTTTTACCATGAGTGAAAAGTGTGGGCTGTGTCGTAGGTTTGTGAGTAGTTGATTACGGTGTGGGATTTGTTCAAAATATTTTCATTGGGGGGAATGCAGTGGGGAAGCCAATGGTCATTTTAGGGAGATCCTCTCCTGGGAATGTAGAATCTGTAGTAGAAACAAGTTAATAGAGGAGCAGGAGTGCAAGATCTGTGCCCTTCAGGTGCAGTTACAATGCGCAAAGGAGGAACTAGATAGGTTGAGGAGGGTGAAGGGTGGTGGGGAATGGGAACTGGCAGTTGGCAAGAAGGTAGCTAGGAAGAGGAGGTATTCAGACAGTTTTACTTTGCATACATGCAATAGATACTACCAACTGTCAGAGTTGAGTGGAGAGGAGCCTCGTGTAGCCGTAGATGTAGGTAACTTGCAGCAGTCCTCAGCAATTAGGAGGCCTAAGTTAGTTGCAAAGTCTAGCAGAAAGAAGGCTCTGCTGCTAGGTAGTTCCCATGGTAGAGGTGTGGGCCAGCAGTTGCAGGAAGTGTTGGGGAGTGAGTACCAGTCACCAGCGTTGTGAAGCCTAGTGCAGGATTGGCTCAGGTGACTGAAAGCATAGGGGAGTTATGTAAGAATTTTACGAAAGAGGATCAGGTAGTGATAGTGGGTGGAGCAGGGAACAGTCTCAATAGGGACGGGGAATATGATGTCAGTGGTGACTTGGTTAAGATAGCTACTCAAACTGGTGGCACTAATGTGCATTTCATGCAACTGTTTCAGCGTCATGATCGGCCTCACCTTAATGCGGCTGTTAGGCGCGTTAATGTGGGGCTGGGGAGGGCACTGATGGCGGAGGGCGTGGATCACATCTCAGTGGTGCCAGTTGGGTCTATGAGTAGATGGTGTTTCACTAGGCATGGCCTGCACCTCAATAGGTATGGGAAGGGGAGGCTGGCTAAGCTTATAGGTGACAGTGTAGTGGGTGGTGGTGGTGGTAGTGGTATCACTCATGGAAAAATTTCCTGTAGTAGTTGGTGTTAGAGCTGCACCTATTTTAGACTGAAGTCAGCTGATAGGTATACCTGCTTAAAGGAAATGCCTCTAACTAAGGGCTCACCTCCAGAGGATGTAATGTTTCCAAGTAGAGAAGGAATTAGCATATTTCATCAAAATATAAGAGGTATTAGAGATAAAGTTAGTGAACTGCTAATAGATGTTAACTCTGAAATTATTGGTATATCAGAGCACCACTTAAATAATTTGATAATTCAGAGGCTTCCTTTATCAGGGTACAGATTAGCTGGCTGTTTCTCAAGGAGTTCCTTGCGGGGTGGGGGAGTGGCTCTGTACGTAAAAAACAGTATTTCATTTGAGTACATAGACGTATCACGACACTGCACTGAACAGATATTTGAAAGTTGTGCAACATTAGTTGAATTTAGTAAACCTAAACTTCTAATTGCTGTTGTTTATAGGTCCCCTAACTCCGACTTCAGAGCATTTTTGCTTAAGCTAGAGAGGGTTCTTGATTCACTTTGTAGAAAGTACTAGAAAGTAGTTATATGTGGTGACTTCAATATTGATTTTGTACATGATTGTGCAAGGAAAAGGATGTTGGTAGATCTCCTAAATTCATATGATCTGATGTAAACTGTGTTTTTTCCAACTAGGGTGCAGGGGAATAGTAGCACAGTCATAGACAATATTTTTATTCATTCTTCATTACTAGATGGGCATTCTGTTAGTAAAAGGGTCAATGGCCTTTTCAGACCATGATGCACAAATTTTAACATTAAAAGGTTTTTGTACTCAAACCAACGTCATATTTAATTACAAACTACGTAGGAAAGTTAATCCAACAGCAATAGAGAGTTTTTCAAAACTTGTCAAGGAACAAGAGTAGCAAGATGTTTATAGTGCCGATAATATAGACAATAAATACAATGCTTTCCATAACACATTTCTCATGCTCTTTGAGAGTTGCTTTCCATTAACATTCTAAACGGGGTACTAGCAATAATGGACAGCCTGGTTGGCTGACTAGTGGGATAATGATATCATGTAGAACAAAGCGGGAATTATATCAAAATGTTAGAAGTAGTCACAATCAAGCTACGGTGACCCATTACAAACAGTATTGTAAGGTGCTTAAAAATGTTATTAGCAAGGCAAAACGTATGTGGTATACAAATAGAATAGCTAATTCACAGGATAAAATTAAAGCCATATGGTCAGTTGTGAAGGAAGTGTCTGGTCAGCAGCACAAGGTTGATGATATAAAGTCAGTTCACAGTAATAATATTTCTGTTACTGATAAATCAGATATATGTACAGTATTTAACAACCATTTTCTGAGCATTGCTGGTGAATTAAATAAAAATTTAGTTTCTGCAGGAAATCATATAAATTTCTTAGCAAATGCCTTTCCGAGATTGACGTCTGAAATACTCCTCTGTGATACAGACAAGAGGGAGATTGAGTCAATAATTAAATCACTGAAGACTAAGGACTCTCATGGTTATGATGGAGTGTCTAGTAGAATATTAAAGTACTGTGCTGCACATGTTAGCACTGTATTTAGCCATATTTGTAATTTTTCCTTTAGGAATGGTCAGTTTCCTAAGCAATTAAAGTACTCAGTAGTAAAACCGCTTTATAAAAAGGGAGAAAGGGATAATGTAGATAATTTTAGACCTATTTCTATGCCATCAGTGTTTGCAAAAGTTATCGAAAAGGCTGTGTATGTAAGGTTAATTGATCATTTTATATCACACGATTTGCTATCAAATGTACAGTTCGGCTTTAGAAGTCGTTTGACAGCTGAAAATGCTATATTCTCTTTTCTCTGTGAGGTACTGGATGGGCTAAACAAAAAGTTTCAAATGCTTGGGGTATTTTTTGATTTAACAGAGGCATTTGACTGTGTTGATCTCACAATATTGCTCCAGAAGTTGGATCATTACGGAATTAGGGGAGTAGCTCACAATTGGTTCACCTCTTACTTTAGCAACAGGCAGCAAATGGTCATTATTCACAATGTTGATAACGGCTGTGATGTGGGATCTGAGTGGGGTACTGTCAAGTGGGGGGTGCCCCAGGGATCAGTGTTGGGGCTGCTCCTGTTCCTTATTTATATAAATGATATGCCCTCTAGTATTATGGGTAACTCTAAAATATTTCTGTTTGCTGATGATACTAGCATGGTAGTAAAGGATGTTGTGTGCTACATTGACTCGGTTTCAAGTAGTGCAGTACATGACCTCAGTTCATGGCTTGTAGAAAATAAACTAACATTAAATCACAGTAAGACTCAGTTTTTACAGTTCCTATCACACAATTCAACAAAACCCGACGTTTTAATCTCACAGAACTGGCATATGATTAGTGAAACTGAACAGTTCCAATTCCTAGGTGTTCAGATAGATAGTAAGCTGTCGTGGAAAGCCCACGTTCAGGATCTTGTTCAAAGACTTAATACTGCCATTTTCACTATTCGAACTGTATCGAAAGTCAGTGATACTTCGACATGTAAATTAGTCTACTTTGCATATTTCCATTCACTTATGTCGTATGGTATTATGTTTTGGGGTAACTCTTCGCATTCTAGAAGGATATTTTTGGCTCAGAAACGGGCGGTTCGGGCAATAAGTGGTGTGAGTTCACGAACCTCTTGTCGACCTCCGTTCACGAGTCTGGGTATTTTGAAATTGGCCTCTCAATATGTATATTCCTTATTGTCGTTTCTTGTTACCAATATTAGTTTATTTCCAACAATAAGCAGCTTTCACTCGGTTAATACTCGGCAGAAATCAAACCTCCATTTGGATCGGACTTCCTTAACTCTTGTGCAAAAAGGTGTGCAGTATACTGCTGCATCCATTTTCAATAAGCTGCCACTTGAATTCAAAAATCTTAGCAGTAATCCACGCACTTTGAAATCGAAACTGAAGAGTTTCCTCATGGGTCACTCCTTCTACTCTGTCGAGGAGTTCCTTGAAAAATTAAGCTGATTCTCATTGTAATGCTGATAGCGTCTGCTTAAACTTATGGACTGATTTTCTTTCAGGTTCATGAACATTTATTTTTATCTGTTATTACTTTTATGTTGTAAGTTCATGTAATGATACGTTCCATGACCTTGGAGATTTTCTCCTCAATTTGGTCCTACGGAACTGGACATGTAAATAAATAAATAAGGTCACTAGGCTGGTAGACAACAGGGCGGTGGCTCGTGTTGTACCTTTGGCGATTGTTTTCTTGAGCCTGCAGCATGCAAAGTCGAGCTAACTGCCAAGCTTCCTCAGCTCTGGTTAACACCTGGCAGATGTAGTTGTTGTCCATGTCATGAGGATGTAATGGAAACACAGTGTCCATCGTCCTAGTTGCCTCACGCCCATGTACCAGTAAAATGGCGTAAATCCTGTGGTGTCTTGTTTGGCGGTGTTGTAGGCAAACGTCATGAAAGGTAGCACCTCATCCCAGTTGCTCTGCTCAACATTGACGAACATTGATAGCATATCGGCCAAGGTCTTATTAAGGCGTTCAGTAAGCCCATTACTTTGTGGATGGTAAGCAGTCTTCATGTGATGAGTAATGTTGCACCGACAGGGTATCTCTGTCACAAGATTCGATTGAAAAACTTTTCCTCAATCCGTAATTAATGACCTAGTGGCACCGAGTTTTAATACAATGTCTACACGATGAATTTGGCTACCTCGAATGCTTCAGCTGTTCTCATGGCTTTTTTAATGTCATAGCATGTCAGATAATCAGTGCAAACAATAATCCATCTATTGCCACTAGCAGACGTTGGAAATCATCCGAAGAGGTCAATCCCAACACGCTGGAAAGGCATTTCGGCTGGTGGAATTGGTATGAGTCGGCCAGGTGGTTTCTGAGGAACTGCGTTTCTCCTCTGTCACTCTCAACAGTGTGACGCATAGTGACGGACATTCCTAAATAAACCTGGCCAGAAAAATCTCTTGCAGATCCTATCATATGTCTTAATAAATAATGTCCGATCTCAGGTGTGTCATGGAATTTCTGTAGAACATCTAAGCACATGTGTTTAGGAGTCACTGGTAGCCACCTCTTTCCAAACAGATCAGAGTTTTTCTTGCAAAGTAATCCAGTAACTACCTTAAATTATCCTTTCACATCCTCTGGCCAATGTAAGGCAAGCATAATTTGAGATATCTTGGCGTCCTTCTTCTGCACAGCAGAGACATCCTGGATTGCAGCGAGACAGTCATTATCTTCATCAAAGTCTTGATGGTCTTGCAAGGGGTTTCTTGGGAGACAGTCGGAATCTTGGTGTTTTCTTCCACTTTTGTACACTATGGTAATGTCATACTCTTGAAGATGTAGTGCCCTCCTGGCAAGTCGTCCTGTTGTATCCTTAAGACCTGTCAACCAACAAAGTGAATGATGGTCTGTAACAATTGTGAATGGCCTTCCATAGAGATACTGTCGAAATTTGCACATGGCCCAGATCACACCAAGACATTCTCTTTCTGTATTTGTGTAGTTTCTCTCTGCTTTTGTACGTGTCCTAGAAGCATAAGCTATAACCTTCTCTTTTCCATCCGAAATTTGCTCCAGAACAGCACCGATCCCATACCCACTGGCATCTGTGTGTAGTTCTGTAGGTGCTCTCTCATCATACAGACCAAGCACAGGATCAGTCGGCAGAACTTTTCGCAGCACATTGAAAGAATCTTGTTGAGCACCACCCCAGATAAATTTAGCATCAGCTTTTAACAAGTCTTGGAGTGGTCTGGCTTTGATACAACAGTCTTTGATAAAACGATGGTAATAAGAACATAATCCGAAGAAGCTTCTCACATCTCTAATACTTTTGGGAATAGGAAATTACATTATAGATCTCACCTTTTGTGGATCTGGCCCACACACCTTCGTTTGACACAAGGTGTCCAAGTATTTTGATATCTTTTGCTCCAAAGAGACACTTTCTTGGATTAAGTTTCAGTCCGCCTTGTTGGAAACACTTAAGAATGGCCCTCAGTCTTTTTATATGTTCATCAAATGTCTCTGAGAACACTATAATTTCATCTAAATAACAAAGACACAGGTGCCTTAGAAGATTATTCGTCATCCGTTCAACAGTTGCTGGTGCATTACATAAATCAAACGGCATTACCGCATTACCTTAAACTCATACAGGCCCTCAGGGGTGATGAATGCAGTTTTCTTGTGATCAGCCTCATCTATTTCGATTTGCCAGTATCCTGAGTACATGTCCATGGTTGAGAAAAAACTTAGCCCCCTTCAGACAATCAAGTGTATCGTCAATTTGTGGAAGAGGGTAAACATCCTTTTTAGTTGTCTTATTAAGCTTCCTGTAATCAACACGAAAGCACCAACTGCCATCCTTCTTCCTTACAAGGACCACTGGTGACGACCATGGGCTCTGCAAAGGCTGAATGATGTCATTCTTCATCATTTTCTCTACCTCATCATGAATTATTCGACGTTCCGTTGCTGACACACAGTATGCTCCCTGGCTTATTGGTTGATGGTCTCCAGTGCTAATCCAGTGCCTCACCATCAGTTTTTTTAGTTTGCTCTTCACCTGTGGATTGAAGCATTCAGAGAACTCTTGAAGAATGGCAAGTAGCTTCTTCTGTTGTTCCTTAGTGAGATCTGGTGATAGTCAAGCTAGAAGATCTTATCTCATAGTGGTAGCGCTAATTTCACCCACAGATTCGGCATGGGAGGTTTCTATGATGCTGAGCTGTTCTTCAATTAACGGCTCAGCGTTTGCTACGCACATGCATCCTGGAAGGATCTGTGGTTCTCGGCAACATTTCACTATCCACAATTTACCGAATCTGTTCTTAAACGAGATGACAGAGGCTGGGATGACCAAATTATTCTTCAGTGGTATGCTTCTCTTCCATTCCACTACAGGATCCATGGGTTGATGCATGGCATGACACGTGACAGCTACCTTTCTAGCACTGACTGCAGGAATGATCATTTCATCCAGCACGCATAGTCTCCACACACTCGGATGCGCATCTTCCTGTCCACAGTATCTCATCTTGTCTAGCATAACCTTCGAGCAACCACAATCTATAATTGCCTCAGAAGATTTAAAAAGGCCCATCTGAGAATGACGTAATGACTACAGTCTTTAAGACGATGAATTTTAAGGGCTGTGTATGGTCACTTATACCCACATGAATGGTACATCTTCCTGTAGGTTTTACATATTTCCCATTAGCCACCTTCAGCAGAGATGTTTTGCTGTCGACAAATACGGTTTTCTGCAACTGGCGACGGTACTTCTCCGAAATAACTGAATATGATGCTCCAGATTCCACAAGAGCTTGGGCTGGTTGGCCATCCATGAGGATATCGACGTAGTTTCCTATCATTTTTGTAGTGATGACCGGCGGAGGATTTTTCTCTTCGGCGGCCTCGCCTCCAAGGAAGGTCGTACCCTTTAGTATTCCAGGTTGCGGTGGCTAGGTGATCGGCTGGAGCTTCTAAACGTCAATGGAGATCTTGATCGGCATGTTGGGGAGCGTCCTCTCCAGCGGCTAGCTTGCGACAATGGTGACCTACGTCGTCCTACACCTACATTTTCCTGTTCACCTTCGTCGTCCCGGAGTTGGCATCGGCTAATATCGGTCTGCTGTCTTCTGGCACAGGCGTCATCAGATATCCACTGCCTTTCTCGACAATAGCACACCACATGTCCCGGTCGTCCACAGTGGAAACATACTGGTTGGTTATCCTGGGTCCTCCAGACATCAATCTTCCTTGGTGCCCGAACAGGTTCCTCATGCTGCATTGTAGGAATGTAACTCCGCCTGGCTCTTGACTTTTTCACCGTTTTAAAGGGAAATGAAGGATGAGAGATTGGGTTCAGTGTCTGGTTCCACTTCCTCCCTTATGACCTCTTGAAGCATCTCAGTTTTTTGCTCGCTGTGCAATCCAAGTGCCTTCTGAACATCCTCTCTCACTGTCTGATGAAGAACACTTGTGAATTGATGCAGTGTCTCAATATACTGGCACCATTTTATGAAGTTGTCTGCTGTCAAAACCTCCTTCAGGAGTAGGGCTTGAAACATGTCCTCAGCAACACCCTTTATGACATGTGCAACCTTATCTTCCTCCTTCATTCTAGGATCCACTATTTTACACAGCTCCAAGACGTCTTGAATGTAGGATGCTGTAGTTTCTCATGGACACTATGCTCTGCACTATAATTTGTTTTCAGCCTTGCCCTTCTGTCGTTGTGTGTCTCCAAAATACTTGCGCAGTTCCACCTGGAATACTTCTCAGTTTGTGAACTTCTCCTCGTTGTTCTCATACCATTGCTTGGCAGTGCCCTCCAAGTAGAAAAATATGTTAGCCAAACACATGGTGTCATCCCATTTGTTAAATTTGGCTATATGCTCATATACCTTCAGCCACTTGTTTGGATCTTGGCCATCATCACCAGAGAACCCGGAAGGATGTCTCATGTGGTGGCACTCAGTTGCTGTCATCATAATGTCCTCTTCTTCTTCTGTCTCTGATAGATTGTGATCTGTTGAATATGGCTCGAACTTGGGTTTCTCGCCACGTAAATGGTGGCTCTGTTGTTGCATGACGGCAGCTACTGTGTCATCGATAATGTGCACTATCACAAGTTCCAATACCCAGCATCTCCAACAGAATAATGTCACGTAAAAGAAGGTGTAATTAGATGAATGACAAACACTAACTTCACTTAACGAAGATTTATTCAGCACTTGCACATACAAGAGCGCGGAGCGATCTGCCTCTGGCCAGAACACCTACCGTATATATACAGCTACAGAACATTCCAGTACAATGATTCTTGACAGTTGTGGATACTTCTAGAGTGTACTCGAACCTCATATAGAAATTAAAATTGTGCAATCCAGGTGAGTGTTGAACTCACAACCCTCCATGCAACAGTTTAGTATCATAACCACTACACCATGGAGCTACTCAGCTTCTTCTGCGACAATATGTATAAAGTCATATGAAGCATAAAATATATTTACAATGATATTGTGAAAAGGGTAGATTGCTACTCACCGTATAGAGGGGATGTTGAGTCTCTATATGGTGAGCAGCAATCTATCCTTTTCATAATTTTCTCATTATTCCATCCTGGTTTTCAATTGTTAGATCAATATATTTAGGTGATTACAATACATACTGCAGGTGATAATAACATTCGACAATATTTACACATATATTCTTCTACACTATAAAGTTCTTTTTCCATAAAATACTCCTTTAGAAGTTTCTGGAATGTTTTTTCACTGATACTGTCCTGTAGAGTCGAAGGAAGACACTTTACCAGTTGTACACATCAGTCAGGAATTTTAAAATCACTAAATATTCAGAACTAAAGTATAAAAGGTATCTTATTAGCCACTCATTATGTAATTTACCGATTTTCACTTGGGGCTGGAAATTCTAGTTACCACTAGTGTTGAATATTTGCAGGAAGTTTTCTCCATAAAGCTACATAACTTCTTCATATGAAGCATTAGAGAAAAACATTGGCTGAGTAGGGGAAGAACAGTGACTATTGTCATAGTAGATTAAGAGGAGTTGTAAATGGTTGGTAATATACAGGTATATTACAGAAGAAGTGTGCAGTGGCTGATCCTGCTAGATAATGTATAATCTGACTTGTTGCATATCTTTGAAGAATCTCTTTCATGAAGGGATTTTTGGAACAAATATGCGAAAGGCATGAATGAACTAATAATTATAAAAGTTCTTCAGAGCCAAGAACCAAACAAAATACAATCAGTTTTAATATTCTTGATATAACTTGTGTTCTGTTTCACCTGAGGCTGTGTACATTAAATAATTCGTAATTGCTTAACTGGTTTTGTAACTTGAATTAGTACTGCAACAAGAATATTGTATAGTTTCAGGCTCCTGATGTAAAACATGTTTAATTAATGCAGTTTGTAAGCCATGGAAATTTGAAACAATGTAGGTAATAGGTAAATGATACAAACACTGAAGACATGTTGTTCAATTTAAATGCACCAAAACAGGACAATGAGCCAGTAAAACTTAGTGGTTTTCATAGTGGCCATATGTACATGAGATACGTATACAGACAAACTGTTTAACACTCTCGGGTAGGGTATTTTTTTGCATAAAATGAGAGGCTGTATCAGCAAAATGCCCATATTATATGCGTACTTTGCCTTCTTCCATTCACATTTGACCTATAGAATTCTAATTTGGGAAATTCCAGGGGTTCAAAAAATATTTAAATGGTAGAAAAAGGCAGTTAGAAGTATTGCAGAGCATTCATCACAAGAATCTTGTAATTGACTTTAAGGAATTTAATATTATGACAGTACTAAGTTTATTATTTATAGTTACCTGATCTATAGTAATGAGAATATAAATGAGTTTCATCTGAAGAACTCTGTACATCGACATGACTCAAGAAATGCACATGTAAATGACATACCATACACCAAACTAACAAAGATCCACCACAGTTATAACATCTTGGCATTATATTTAAATAAACTCTCACAAATTACTCGCACATTGTGTATGAATAAATTTAATAGTAAATTTGGGAAAAGTAACGATTACATCACAGTGGAAGAATTTCAAGAAAACATAACAGTGGAGCTACCTTTACGATGGTAAGCTATCAAAAATAGTAATGTCCAGTACTGTACAATATGCATTGTTAAACAAATCAATATACACACATCAAAAAAGTTTTGCATCACTTCGGTTCCCAGAACTCCTGAAGATAGACATTGACTGTGGATACTGTATCACAGACACAGTCCCTTTGACTGTTCAGAGATGTCACTAAACGCGCTCAAAGATGTAAACAACCATGCATGAGCAGCACCTATTAGACAGAGGGGGTCCGACAGCCAATCAATTCCAGTCATTCCACCAGGAAGGAGGTACACAGTTCATGATGTCTATAGTTCAACCATGCCTAGACGGTCGATACCATGGTTCGATCCCACCCGCACTGGTAGTTTGTACCAAGAAGGGCTCTCGACAAGGAAAGTGTCCAGGCATTTCAGAGTGAACCAAAGCGATGTTGTTCGGACATGGAGGAGTTACAGAGAGACAGGAACTGTCAATGACATGCCTCACTCAGGCTGCCCAAGGACTACTACTGCAGTGGATGACCGCTACCTATGGATTATGGCTTGGAGGAACCCTGACAGCAACACCAGCATGTCGAATAATGCTTTTTGTGCAGCCACAGGATGTCATGTTATGAGTCAAACTGTGCGCAATAGGAGCGAGGTCCATCTTTGCAACCACGACACCATGCAGCGCAGTACAGATGGGCCCAACAACATACTGAATGGACAGCTCAGGATTGGCATCACATTCTCTTCACCAATGAGTGTCGCTTGTGCCTTCAACCAGACAATCGCCAGAGATGTGTTTGGAGGCAACGCGGTCAGGCTGAATGCCTCAGACACCCTGTCCAGCGAGTGCAGCAAGGTGGAGGTTTCCTGCTGTTTTGGGGTGGCATTATGTGGGGCCGAAGACGCCGTGGTGCTGTAACGGCTGTACGATACGTGAATGCCATCCTCCGACCGATAGTGCAACCATATCGGCAGCATATTGGCGAGGCATTCGTCTTTGTGGATGACAGTTCGTATCCCCATTTTGCACATATTGTGAATGACTTCCTCCAGGATAACAACATCCCTCGACTAGAGAGGCCAGCATGCTCTCCAGACATGAACGATATCAAACATGCCTTGGATAGATTGAAAAGGGCTGTTTATGGATGACATGACCCACCAACCACTCTGATGGATCAATGCCAAATCGCCGTAGAGCAGTGTGACAATCTGGACCAACAGTGCCTTGATGAACTTGTGGATAGTATGTCACGATGAATACGGACATGCACCAATGCAAGAGGAAATGCTACTGAGTATTAGAGATACCTGTGTGGGCCGTCACCTCTGAAAGTCTCACTGTATGATGTACAACATGCAATGTGTGGTTTTCATGTGCAATAAAAAGGACGGAAATGATGTTTATGTTGATCTCTATTACAGTTTCTAGAATTCTTGGAACCGAGGTGATGCAAAACTTTTTTTGATGTGGCATAATGCAGATGTAACGTGTATAGTCTAGTAAGCAAATATAATGTATTACTACAACTGCATTAATTAATTACTGTAAATACATTAATTCATAAATTATAATGTGTAAAGATCGAGTACTTCTCTAATAATAGTTGGATGGAGAGTGTTCATAGGTGAATAAATTTATTCTAAATCTAAATCTGATTTGTAAAGAGAATTATGAAAATGGCAAATGTAATGTCTGTGGATCACATTCTATAGTTCAGTCTTTTCTAGAAGATGCTTGCACAATTACAGTTAAACAAATTGAAAAATAGAACTTTATCTTTCATCTTTATGTCAAATAAAGTCTATATTCTGGAATTTCTTCATACTTAATCATGCACTTTAGCAGCCTACACACATTATCAGCCTGGACATATTTTGGTCAAATTGTTTTAGTTCCACTTGGTTCTCATTACTAAACTGTACCTTCTTTTGTAATCTTCTTCTTGCTGTTCTTGCTATTAATCAGTACAGCAGCCGCGAAGGCACTATAACTGTGATTCGTGAATTGTACCAAACATCTGCCGTCACCAGGCATGGCTCATAGTTTCCATTTTATAACCAAGTATTAAACAACACCAAAATAAGATCAATAAGCAGCATATTTATCTGCTAATTTCACATTTTCCAACACTTTATCATAACAAATTGCTCTAAAAGACACATTTTGGAGAGTTCTTTATGTAGTGTATGTTAACCTTGCTACATGCATAATATTTTTCGTGTTTTAAGTTCTAAACTTGAGATATGTAATATATTGTGTTTGCTTGATAAACAGTGATGTTCCATGATGTCAGAAGTATTGTGCTGTGATTGGTTCAAATGGCTCTGAGCACTATGGAACTTAACTGCTGAGGTCACCAGTCCCCTAGAACTTAGAACCACTTAAACCTAACTAACCTAAGGACATCACACACATCCATGCCCAAGGCAGGATTCGAACCTGCGACCATAGCGGTCGCGCGGTTCCAGACTGTAGCGCCTAGAACTGCTCGGCCACTCCGGCCGGCTGTGCTGTGAATGACTGATGGACAAACAGAGCAGTCATCATGTTGATTTAAGTGTTTGCAAAAGCTAACATACTATGTGTTTCGTTGTTTTGATCTTGGATGGATAAAGTTTTGTCTATCACTGACACTCTTGTTACCAACAGTGTTATCTCTGACCCACGTGCATTTCCTCCACAGTATTGTGTAAAGTGATCAAAAATCTTGCAAGCAGCTCACCATGAGAATGGCTGAGAGCTTGTCAGCCGAAATACCGGAACAAGAATTACTAATATCCTGGGTGCATGTCCAAAAATTATGGAATAACTAACATACTGTATTTGTTGGTTTTCATATGTATACATGTACATTATGAAAATATACAGTTTAAGAGATACAGTGCATCAAAAGTTTCTCCAGCACACATCTTTTTTAGTTCACTTTGTTATGCTGAATGTTGAAAAATTGACGGTGGATAAACATGTTTACATGTTTAGTATGCTAAATAGGTAATTACAATAAGGGACTTGCTTCTTACCACCTATCAATGTTGTTTTGCTTACCTTAATTCATTTGTTTGTAGATGAAATCATCTCATCTCCCTGTCTGTTCTCGGAAGTGGTGTGTGAACATCTCATTGAAATATTGATAATTCAGTGGTACTTCTTCAAGACAAAACATCACAAGTGCACAAAGCCTGTCATCATTCATAGTATTATGCATGAATGTTATCATCCATTTTAGTGTAGATAGCAGCATTCTGCCTCTCCTTTCATCAATGGGAAAAGTTGCTAATATCTGAAGGAATCTAACAGTTTCAGGAAAAGCTCATGCCAAGTTGTTTTCATAAAGAAAGTTCAGTAACGTGAAAGGACCTAATGCTTTCATGAAATCCTTTCAGCTGTTCAGTACATTCAGTTCATAACATAAGAAAGCAACAGCAACTTTTAGTTCCTTCTGTGAAAAATGAAACAATTTGATGTTTCAGAAGCAACAATGGTCCAAACAGGTGTCCAACTGATGAGCAATCAGTAAAAATGAATTGATCACTGATCTAAGTCATGATGCAGCCACAGACATCTTGTGCCCACATCTTTGTTGATTCCATGAGGTGTCCGCATTTTTCAGTTTGTTCTTCTTGCTTCTAGTGATGGTCAATGTCAAATGAGAGCCTAATATGCTTGATAGATGCTTTTGTTCTCCCATTAGTTGAGTATGGGTGCCGATGACCTTGCTGTTGAATGCCCTGTGCATACCACCACCACCACTGTCACCACCACCACCTCCAGGACAGATGCTGCAAAATGAGGTTCATAGTCAATAGTTCCCACAGCATCAATATTAATTTGCTGTAGTTCTGGAACAGGATGTTACAGTAAGGATGATTTTTATTTAAAAAAAAATGTAACCAGAAGAGGAAATCTTCATTTTACAGGAAACTCTTGGGTCCCGTGGTCTTGTAATCGTTAGTGTCACCGTCTGTATTTTTTTTCCGTGCACTCAACAATTTTCTTTTGATATTTTTATGTAGTGTTTGCACTCTTGTGATTTGAAATTCCATCTATTGGACTGAGGAAAGGTAGGAATATATTTCTTCAGCATCTTGTCAAGGACAGCTGTGCATTTAGGAGCCAGGGAAAAAAGGTAGAAATTCCATCCAAGTTGCTGAATAAGATCTGCACTAGATTATTGCCTGTAACGCAATGCTCAGCGATTAAATTTAACTGGCGTGAGTGGCAGTGAATAAAGTAAACATTTTCATACACCTCTTTAACTCTAACATGGCCATACATTACAGGAGCACAGTTGTTACACTGAGCTATCAGTTTTTCAGGTGTCTCCTTACAGTTAGTGCAACTAGGCATTAGCCACCCATACAACTATAATTGCACATTTGATACACTTGAAAGTTTATAGCACTAGAGAAGACTTTGACAAAACTGTCTATAATTGAATCATCATCCTATGTGACATTCTTGAAAAGTTGCAGAATGCACAGAGAAAAAATGACAAGCCAGTGCCTCTGGCAGCTGTAGTGTGAACTCTTTTGCCAGCTCGCTTAAACACACTAGCCAACAGTAATTTAAAATCTATGTTGCTACATCAGCCCCTTGTGGGAAATGGAGTGTCAAGCAAAAATCTTGCTGGGAAGTGCACTCCACATCCAGAGCATGTTCTTGTTCAGATAGCAGGTCTGCTTTTGGAGGTGCAGTTGTGTTTGAGAATGTGACTGAGGCTGGCTCTGTGGTAAATGTGTTGGCGATACTTCTGGGAACATGTAAGCTCATTTCACCCAACAATCGAGACTGTGGTAGATCTGTGTCACTAAAATGACCAAAGTCCATGCTCCTCTTTTGATGACACCATGTGGGCCTGTGTAAGATTTTTGTAGCACTGCTTTGACACCATCTTTGTATAGCAGGATATGTGTGCCTATTTGTAAATCATGATGCACAAATGTTGGTCTCGTGCCATATCAGGATGCTCAATGAGGGTGAATGCGCACATTGTATTCTTTCAGGTGACAAACAAAGTCTGTCTGGTCAGGGTCAGGAAGCTGCATGACACTTGGGTCAATGAATTTGCCAGGGTTTTGTAAGGGTTTGCTGTATGTGAACTCCACTGATAAAGAATCCAAGCCCAGTTTATATGTGTTGCGAAGACCAATTAGGACCATGGCTAAGAGGCTGTTGTAAAATTAGTGTCATGACATATCAGTACAGCTTTCAAAGAATGGTGCCAGCATTTAATCACGTCATTGCTTGATGGGTGGTAGCTTGTCATCCTATGATGGAATAGCACAACAGAATTTGCTAAGTTCAGTAAATAGCTCTGATTCAAAATGTTGGCTACAGTTAGTAGTGATGTGCAGTGGACAACTGAAACTGGAAATACAGTTTGAGATAAAGACGAAGGCTAGCATTTCTGTTGATATGTTGTCAACTGGTATTGCTTCTGGCCTGCGAGTGAAACGATCATTTGCAGTTTACAAACGGGGCTCACTATTTGATGGAGGTAGCAGATCTACTACTTCAATGTGCACATGCACAAATTGTGTCAATGTATCTGGAAAATCTCCCACTGGTGCTTGCATCTGATGTCATATCTTGCTGCACTGACACTGAATGCACACGTGAGTCCACTTGTAACAACCATTTTGAATCCCAGGCTATAAAAATTTTTGAAATCAGGTTAGTTGATGATCTAACACCATGGTATCACAGGTTGTGCAGTCCGTCAAAAGCACGTCTGTGGAATGCGAGAGGCAGAAAAGGATGAAGCCACCTACTAGTAATGTCACAGTGTACCTTCATGTCAGTAGCAGGAACATCAACCAGTTAAACTGTAGGATGAACAATGCATGTTTCAGTAGAGTCTGGAGTTCCTGGTCAGATTATTGTGCCTTTGCAAGTTGTGCAAAATCAGTAGCATCTGTTACACTGCTAACTCAAGACAGTCGGTCATGATGTTGTCAGTGCCTAACATGTGAAGGATGTCACTGCATAATTGGGCATGAACTCTAAATGATTGTACTGACTTGGTGAGCATGTGGTGTTGTTCTGTATAAAAGCATAGGTAAGCAGCTTGTGATCAGTAAAAATTGTGAACTCTCTGGCTTTTAACAGGTGGTGAAAGTGCTTGATCGATTCATAAATAGCAAGAAGTTCATGATCGTAAGTGCTCCATTTTTGCTGCAGAGGTGAGAACTGATGTGAAAATAAGGTTAGTGGTTGCCAAGTGTCATGAGTGAGCTGTTCTAATACTGCACCAATAGCAGTATGGCTAGCATCTACAGACCAAAGCAACACAAACCAAAACATTGCATCAAAACAAGTGTTCAGTTCCTAGTGCTGTGAAATGTGGGAAACAAAACCGCAAACTGGCATTTATAAGAAGAGGAACAACATAAAAAATGCAGCAGGAGCATAATATGTAGAAAATTGTCCATGCAACCTGGCACTGAAGATTCCTTGTAGAAAATAAAGGCGAAACGCGTATGGCATGAAAATTGTGTTTCATTCAGTTGTAGTCAGATGGTCCTTAAAGTAAAAGTTATCAGTATATCGTAATGTTTTGGACAGACCTAAGAAAACCTGGTTTTCTGATTTTTCAATATGGTGCTTCAAGACTCTGTCCAGTTCTGACGTTAGACCAACTAGTCCCTGATAAATTTGTAGGTGGCTGGACTTTCCTGTTTCATCATGACCTCTAATGGTAAACTAAAATTTTCCACAAAATTTAATGCAGTATATGACATTAACCACTATATACCAATATACTGACATATTTTGTTTTGTATGTCTTTACATAGGTAGGCAGTATCTACAATAATAAACCAGAACATTATGACCACAGCAACATGTCGTGGCATGGAAGCAATGAGGACTTGGTAGGCTGCTGTAGGGAGTTGCCACCACATCTCTACATACAAGTCACCTAATTCCCGTAAATTCCGGGTATGGTGGCCTTGAGCTATGACGCCACATTCAATCACACACCAGAAGTCTTCAATTGGGTTCAGCTTTGGTGAGTTGGGGGGCCAGCACATCAATTAGAATTCACAACTGGATTCCTCAAACCACTCCATGACACTCCTGGTTTTATGACATTGCACATTATCTTGTTGAAAAATGCCACTGCTTTTGGAAAACGTGATCATCATGAAGGGGTGTGGCATGCAACCAGTATATGATACTTCTTGACCGTCATGGTGCCTTGCACGAGCTCCACTGGACCCATGAATGCCCACATGAATGTTTCCCAGGGCAATAATGGAGCTTCCTATAGCTTGACTCCATGCCACAGTACAGGTAACAATGAACTGTTCCCCTGGAAGGCGACGGATTTGTGCCCTTCCACCAGCATGATGAAGAAGGTATTGGGATTTATCAGACCACGCAATGCTCTGACACTGTGCCAATGTCCAGTGCTGATGGTCACGTGCCCTTGTCAGTCATAGTTGTGGATATTATGGTGTTAACATTGCCATATGCATGTGTCTTCGGCTGCAGAGGCGATTGTTAGTAGTGTTCAGTGCACTGTGTGTTCAGACAGGATTTTACTCTGCCCAGCATTAAAGTCTGATGTTAATTCCACCACAGTTCACTGCCTGTCCTGTTTTACCAGTCTCCCCAGACTGTGACGTCCAAAATCTGTAATGAAGGGTGGCTGCTCAACTCCACGATGCCTGGATGTGGTTTCACATTGGTTTTGCGTTGTGCTGAAGGCACTCACCTTAACCCTCCTCGAACACCAGACAAGTCATGCAGTTTCCAGAATGCTTGTGCCAAGCCTCCAGGCCATCACAATCTGCCCTCTGTCAAACTCACATATACTGTGCACCTTCCGCATTCTACACACGGACACCGTGCTCACTGATACCACATGCACCATGCATGTGTCTGACTAGTAGTCATTCCTCACCAGGTGACGCTGCTGTCACCTAGCTGGATTTATGTTGATAGAAGTCAGTAATCACAATGTTCTGGCTGATCAGTGTAGTTGGCACGTAATGTCCACTTTCCTGAGCACTGAAACTTCATTGAAACCATTTTACATGTTTTTCATTTGAATTGTATTTTTTCACCTTTGCATAGAAATTCATTAAGTCTGTGATACCATTCTCAGAACTGGTGCTATCATTACAATCTGTAACAAGACATTGAAACAGAAAAGTACATTTTTCACTTCAGAACCACAGAACCACTCAGCTGCATTGTACAGTGCTCTGCTGAAATTGCGTGTATACCCTTGCATGGATTTACACTATTTTATTTTTAATTGATGTTTAGATTGGGTATGGGCACACCAAATTCCTTCATTTGTATTGGTAAGCTCATGTTCCAAACTTTTGCCTAATAAATTCCCACTGAATTCATATTGTGCTGTTTCCAGACTCATTATGTGCTGCATTTATTCACAAGAAACTGGAACTCACTAGAACTCAGGCACAATACACTCACAGAAAGGAACTTACTAATAATGCACTTTATGCTGCAAACACCATCAGAAGGCAAGGGAACGTACGGTCATGGGGCATTTTTTGCATGCTTATTTCCTCTAACCATTCATGAAAATCTCGCTAGGTGAAATTAATTAACATTAAAATGAAACAAAACTGCTACAGTGCATAATTTTTTGTTAAAGTTAACAGACATTAATAACAAAACTCTAAAGACCTGAGGTCTTCTGACTCCAAGTGACTCAGAACTAGGAAACTAAGTGCTAAAGAAGAGTTTACAGACAAAGCCAAGCTGACTCTTGTTAGTAGTAAAGGTACAATAAATGTTATATCAAGGTCTTTTTGTTGTGCTTTTTCTGTAGCTAGTGATGTTTCATAATGTCTTGTAGCTCTTCCTTTTGATGTAGAGTGGGACATTATCAGCAGTGCCATACCTCTTCGCATGGATTACTGGAAGCTTGTTTGGATTCCTTTCACAATGGCTGAGGGACAGAGGGTGGCTGTCTCATCTAGCAGCATACAAAGTTTTCAATGGAATTGGTAAATACAGTGTGTTCTATTATTAGTTGGCTGTTTATTTACTTAATTTTGTATTACATATGTGATGGTAATTTAAATCTCATTGAACTTAACCACAGCATACAACACATATTATGAAACCACAATTTCAGACAAATAGTTTATGTTCAAATTGAGGACATGTTTGAAATGCACAAAGTAAGTGTGTCTGTTTGGTGTAGAAATTGTAACATCATGAACCAAACTCCAGAAGGGCTTGTAAAAACATTTTCCATTCAAAATGTGAAAAAGCTTGTACACAACTTAATGTAAAGGCATATATATTTCTTAGATAACTGTTTAACAACAAAAATAATCAATTTTTAACATAATGTAATGGGATAGATAAAAAAAATCTGCTCATTGAGTGGCAGCAGGAAAACACACACATAAAGAAAAGTTTTAGTTATGAAAGCTTTTGGAGCCAGTGGCTCCTTCTTCCAGTAGAAAGGTTGAAGGAGAAAGAATGGGGTGAAGGAAAAGGACTGGAGAGCTTTATGAAAAGGAGCAGAGTTCAGAAAAGGCCATGACTTCATAAAATCATGCCCTGAAATGAGATTCATTCTGCCTGAGAGTTTGCTCACCACACCTCCAGTAGCTTTTCAGTGTCCTCCCAATCTCTGTGATGCCCTTGTTGGACCCTGTGCTCCTTTTGCATCCATCTCCCTACCCCTGTGACCGTCCCCACTGCAAGACTTACCCTATTCATCCTCCTACCACCACCTATATCAGCCTTGTAACTGGCAAAACATTTACCATTAAAGGGAGAGCCACCTGTGAAATGACACAAGTCATATACCAGCTGTTGTGTAAACACTGTTTGACCTTTTACATCGGCATGACTACCAAAAAGTTATCAGTAAGGCTGAATAGGCATAGGCAGAGGGTGTGTGCTGGCAACACATAATATCCTGTTGCAAAGCATTCTCTACAATGTGACAGCAGGACCTCAGTGCCTGTTTCACTACATGTGCCTTCTGGTTTCTTCCCCCAGACACTGGTTTCTCAGAACCCCACAGGTAGGAACTAGTGCTACAACATGTCCTTGGTCGTTGCTACCGACCTGATCTTAGTTTACATTAATTTCTTCTGTCTCAGAATTTCTTCACAGTAACTACTCCTTTCTTCACTCTATTTTTGTTTTCTACATCTTTCATTTTCTGACCTGTCTAGTTTTTGCCATTCCCCCTCCCACCTCTGTTACATACAATGCACTCTTATTAACTTGTGCATGATGTTCTTAGCAGTAATCTCAGTTTTGTATTTTACTCTGTCTTCCACCTTTAAGGTTTCCAAATCTCATCCGGTGCAGTCCCCAATAATCAGTCTTTCCTGTACATCCCATCTGGTAAGTCTCCTTTGCTCCAGGATTCTGTGTGGCTTTTCTGAACTCTACCCCTTTTCCTAAACATTTCCAGTCCTTTTCCTTCATCCCTCTTCCTTCCCCTTCAACCCTTCTGCCAGTACCCACTGGCTCCAAAAGCTTGCATAAGAAAAACTTTATTTCATATATGTTTTCTCTTGCCGCCATATGGTGAGTATATTTTTTTATCTATCCAATTACATTATATTAGATTATTGTTTTGTATCATGTACAATTTTTGTTTCTCATTTGTGAGGTGGTCCCTGCCTGAACTGAGTGGTAAGAATTGTTACTTCTGATTTGAGAGGTAGGGATCCAGTTAATTTGATCGATTTCACAAAGTCGTTTTCCTTACCAGGCCCATGAATGTGTCCAATAGTATAATACAAACACATGTAGACAGGTGAAATAGGCTGTTAGGAGACAACTTAGGAAATACTTTTGGGTGTGTCATAAGCTGTCGCATGTACTGAACTTTTTGTAAATTTAAGCAGTTACAATACAATAAATCTGTCATTTTTAAATATGAATTACATTTTTTGCAAATTCGTTGATCAACTGATTGTAAAACTCAGACCTCAGCTGGTGTGGGTTGTCCTTTTCAGTTAATAATAGATCTAGGTTTGTAGGCTGTTCTTGATTGTGTGAGCTACATACATAGTTTTTTATCCTTTTGATTGCTGAAAATTTCTCTCAACTGAGGCACCGGATGGAGGGATAATTAGAGTAAGTATAATAGTCTCACAAGATCACAGTATGCTGTCTGGGGCCAATTTCATAATAAACTTCAACAAATCACCGACGCTTTTATGACACATCTCTCAGAAAATATAAGCAGTCACTAGCCATGATCGTAAACTACAAAAAAACTAAAACTAATGATATGAATTAATAGAGGGAAACATTCCACATGGGAAAAATATATCTGAAAACAAAGATGATGTGACTTACCAAACGAAAGCGCTGGCACGTCGATAGACACACAAACAAACACAAACATACACACAAAATTCAAGCTTTCGCAACAAACTGTTGCCTCATCAGGAAAGAGGGAAGGAGAGGGAAGGACGAAAGGACGTGGGTTTTAAGGGGGAGGGTAAGGAGTCATTCCAATCCTGGGAGCGGAAAGGTCTGCTTGTGTCTGTATATGTGTGGATGGATATTTGTGTGTGTGCGAGTGTATACCCGTCCTTTTTTGCCCCTAAGGTAAGTCTTTCCGCTCCCGGGATTGGAATGACTCCTTACCTTCTCCCTTAAAACCCACATCCTTTCGTCCTTCCCTCTCCTTCCCTCTTTCCTGATGAGCCAACAGTTTGTTGCGAAAGCTTGAATTTTGTGTGTATGTTTGTGTTTGTTTGTGTGTCTATCGACGTGCCAGCACTTTCGTTTGGTAAGTCACATCATCTTTGTTTTTATGGTAATAATACAGGGAAACATTCCACGTAGGAAATATATATCTAAAAACAAAGATGATGTGACTTACCAAATGAAAGTGCTGGCAGGTCGACAGACACACAAACAAACACAAACATACACACAAAATTCAAGCTTTCGCAACAAACTGTTGCCTCATCAGGAAAGTGGGAAGGAGAGGGAAAAGACGAAAGGATGTATGTTTTAAGGGAGAGGGTAAGGAGTCATTCCAATCCCGGGAGCGGAAAGACTTACCTTAGCGGGAAAAAAGGACGGGTATACACTTGCACACACACACATATCCTATACACTTGCACACACACACATATCCATCCACACATATACAGACACAAGCAGACATATTTAAAGACCTGGCATGTTTGCGGAGGGAATGTAAATAAAACTTAATGGGGTCGTTGTGGGGGTGTTGTGAGGGTGACATGGTATTAGAAGGTGGAAAGTGTGACATGAGGTTGAAATGAAAATGAAAGATAAAAAAATATATGGGGAGAGATAAGGGTGAACTAGAAAGTAACTGGAGATCTGGTATGAAAAAAGGCGAAAAAGTGTTGGTTAAGTTGATCCTGTGGTGAACTTGGGTTGGTAGACAGCGATGTGCATGAAGGTTAGGTCGTTGTGTTGCCGCTAAAACACGTTAAAGGACGGAGAAATTCGAGAAAATTTCGAAAAAACGTGTAAATGTATTAAAAGGAGTGGTGTTGTGGTGAAAGATTACGAAAATGGGGCTAACAATTGTCTGACGAAGAAATAATGACGTTAAAACCTGTGGGGAGCGGCGAAAAATGATCAGTGATGTGCGAAAAACGGAAGTGGAAATAAAGTAAAAGTTATTAGAACTAGCTGAAATGGTTGTTTAATACGTGAAAGCAGTTGCTACTGAACTAGAAACGGTGGATTTTATAGCAGCGGTAGTGTTGAAAGCGGAAAATAAAAATTTTTTTGGTTATGGTTTGGAAGTGGGTTACGTATTATTGAGTATATATAGGCGGGATAAAATTGTATTATGGTAAAAAGGGGAAGGTGAATACAAAGTGAGACTACTGGTAAAAACAGAAAGAGAAAATAAGACGACAGGAAAGATTTCGAAATGCAACAGCGACAATAACAAACGTAATTGTTGGGTTCAAATTAATGATATGGTTATAATAGAGGGAAACATTCCACGTAGGAAATATATATCTAAAAACAAAGATGATGTGACTTACCAAATGAAAGTGCTGGCAGGTCGACAGACACACAAACAAACACAAACATACACACAAAATTCAAGCTTTCGCAACAAACTGTTGCCTCATCAGGAAAGAGGGAAGGAGAGGGAAAAGACGAGAGGATGTGGGTTTTAAGGGAGAGGGTAAGGAGTCATTCCAATCCCGGGAGCGGAAAGGTCTGCTTGTGTCTGTATATGTGTGGATGGATATGTGTGTGTGTGAGTGTATATCCGTCCTTTTTTCCCCCTAAGGTAAGTCTTTCCGCTCTCGGGATTGGAATGACTCCTTACCCTCTCCCATAAAACCCACATCCTTTCGTCTTTTCCCTCTCCTTCCCTCTTTCCTGATGAGGCAACAGTTTGTTGCGAAAGCTTGAATTTTCTGTGTATGTTTGTGTTTGTTTGTGTGTCTGTCGACCTGCCAGCACTTTCATTTGGTAAGTCACATCATCTTTGTTTTTAGATATACATCTTTGTTTTTAGATATAAAAAACTAAAACTGATTGATAGCAATATTTTAGTGATTGTAATGCATGTTCAGGGTAATATTGTCTATATATTGGTCAAAATTGTGTACATTTAAAAGTTGCAAAAATAACAAGAGTGCCCAAGCTACTGAATCTACATTATAACTGCAACATCACTGTGTATGAAATTGTACAGTAGATTCTTGCAAAGTTTGTTTCCAAATTGACTGCAGTTTTAGTAACTGGTTCAGCCATATATTGGCCATGAATGAATCCTTCCCAATTCATTAAAATCCATCACATTTGGTATGCAACATTTCAGCCAATTCATTAATTTTATTACACATTGGCCAATGTAGTAAGCTCAAAATACCAAATCAGGTGTTAGTAAGAGGGAACAATCTGCAAAAGTATGTTAAACAAAAAGTAAACAGACATCTTGCCTCATGATTTCAGATCCACAAGCAGCAGTATAGGCTTCTTCATCCCACTTATCTAGATCTATTATATTTTTAAAAAGTGAAACTAGTTGCCTTTGATATAAGTTTTCACTAAATGGGATGCAGAACTCCACTGCATGGCAGAACCTTTAGGCACTTGTTTCTTTACTTCCTCATCTAGAACCCAGGTTCTTTTTGTGGACTTGGGGTGAAAACTGGAAGAACATTCAAAGAGAGGAAATGAATCCTGCATTCTTTGATCTTTGATGTAGCTTGCAGTAGCAATGAATTCAGTCAACGAGTGATACAGTGAATGAAAATTACAGTAGAAAACATGTTTACCATTATCAATTACAATCCTTTCAGATGACCAGCCAATTGCTGCACCATCATAACTCTGAGCTTTTTGATGAATTTTAGAAATGTTTCATGGGCTTGGCCAATAGCTGAACAGCTGTGACATAATGAAGTACTGAGGAGACCTGTGAGAAATTGCATGTATCTGTTGCTTCATTCAGAATAACTGAGACAAAATTAGATTCATTTTTCTGCTTTCTTATTTTATCCATAGATGTGTTTCGAAGAGAAGCAGTCAAGTCTTTCTGCATTAGATTTGACATGTATGTTCTAAATGAGGTTTCAGCTTTTCATCTTATTCACTGACGATATGTATGAGTTCAGCATAATTGATTTTATTTAGATTTTGCTTATGAGGGTGTCCTGACAGCCACTTCTTGGTGCTGTAAAGTCACATATTGAAATGTGGTGTGGAAGATTTCTAGTTGTGATGCATGATTCACTTGTAGGTCTACCCAGTTGTATTATGTTCCCCTCCTCTTGGAAACTGTGAGCAGAAAAGTTGTGCCACAGAGACCCACATTCAACCTGGCTAGTGTTACCATGATTTTGCCACTCAGCAGTATGATATACTATGGGCTAGGTTGCTTACCTTCCCACCAATGGCAGCGTACCTGTCTGATGGTTATTATAATCTATAAAGGCTATTTATGGTATTGATATAATGCAGAACTATATACTTAATGTGTAATTACTTGTTTACCTTACCCATGAGTATGTTTTACTTGTTGTTGTTGTTGTGGTCTTCAGTCCTGAGACTGGTTTGATGCAGCTCTCCATGCTACTCTATCCTGTGCAAGCTTCTTCATCTCCCAATACGTACTACAGCCTACATCCTTCTGAATCTGCTTAGTGTATTCATCTCTTGGTCTCCCTCTACGATTTTTACCCTCCATGCTGCCCTCCTGTACTAAATTGGTGATCCCTTGATGCCTCAGAACATGTCCTACTAACCGGTCCCTTCTTTTTCTCAAGTTGTGCCACATAATCCTCTTCTCCCCAATTCTATTCAATACCTCCTCATTTGTTATGTGATCTACCCATCTAATCTTCAGCATTCTTCTGTAGCACCACATTTCAAAGGCTTCTATTCTCTTCTTATCCAAACTATTTATTGTCCATGTTTCACTTCCATACATGGCTACACTCCATACAAAAAACTTTCAGAAACGACTTCCTGACATTTAAATCTATACTCGATGTTAACAAATTTCTCTTCTTCAGAAATGCTTTCCTTGCCATTGCCAGTCTACATTTTATATCCTCTCTACTTCAACCATCATCAGTTACTTTGCTCCCCAAATAGCAAAACTCATTTACTACTACAAGCATCTCATTTTCTAATCTAATTCCCTCAGCATCGCCAACTTAATTTGACTACATTCCATTATCCTCGTTTTGCTTTTGTTGATGTTCATCTTATACCCTCCCTTCAAGACACTGTCCATTCCGTTCAACTGCTCTTCCAAGTCCTTTGCTGTCTCTGACAGAATTACAATGTCATCGGCGAACCTTAAAGTTTTATTTTCTTCTCCATGGATTTTAATACCTACTCCGAATTTTTCTTTTGTTTCCTTTACTGCTTGCTCAATATACAGATTGAATAACATCGGGGAGAGGCTACAACCATGTCTCACTCCCTTCCCAACCACTGCTTCCCTTTCATGTCCCTCGACTCTTATATCTGCCATCTGGTTTCTGTACAAATTGTAAACAGCCTTTCGCTCCTTGTATTTTACCCCTGCCACCTTTAGAATTTGAAAGAGATTATTCCAGTCAACATTGTCAAAAGCTTTCTCCAAGTCTACAAATGCTAGAAACATAGGTTTGTGTTTTCTTAATCTAGCTTCCAAGATAAGTCGTAGGGTCAGTATTGCCTCACCTGTTCCCATATTTCTACGGAATCCAAACTGATCTTCCCCGAGGTTGGCTTCTACCAGTTTTTCCATTCGTCTGTACAGAATTCGCGTAGTATTTTGCAGCTGTGACTTATTAAACTGACAGTTCGGTAGTTTTCACATCTGTCAACACCTGCTTTCTTTGGGATTGGAATTATTATATTCTTGAAGTCTGAGGGTATTTTTCTCCTGTCTCATGCATTTTGCTCACCAGATGGCAGAGTTTTGTCAGGAGCGGCTCTCCCAAGGCTGTCAGTAGTTCTAATGGAATGTTGTCTACTCCCGAGGCCTTGTTTCGACTTAGGTGTTTCAGTGCTCTATCAAATTCTTCACACAGTATCATATCTCCCATTTCATCTTCATCTACATCCTCTTCCATTTCCATAATATTGTCCTCAAGAACATCACCCTAGTATAGTCCCTCTATATACTCCTTCCACCTTTCTGCTTTCCCTTCTTCGCTTGGAACTGGGTTTCCATCTGAGCCCTTGATATGTTTTACTTTGCACCAGAAAAAAAAATTATGACTTTCTTTGTATTTCCTCACAAGAAGATCCACAGTTGATTCACTGTGGGATCTGGTGAGTTGGGGTAACAGGGTAGGCAGAGCTATGTGTCACAGAGCTCCAGGTGCCACATGCACAGAATATTCAGAGAATATCAGTCCTTGTCTGAATCGTAGCTCGTAGTGAGTGCAAACTTATGAAGTCGCTGAGAACCATGAAAATCTGTAGTGCTGATCCAAAACTACTGTATAGTTTTGCATTTATCAGCCCAAGCAGAGAATGCTTTTAAACTTCAATATTTCCATTACTTTCGCCAATGTTTCCAATTTATGCTGGCTAAGCAGTGCTCAGCTTGCTTCCATAGAATACACACCAATGGTCCTAAGCCTTTACCCTCTTGAGCGACCTGTGTCGTGTTGCTGTGTAAAAGTAACATGTTTGTGAAGGAATTTTGATTACATACACAGAAAGAATTTATTTAAGCATCCAGAGCTGCAGCTTCATCTTCATTCATTTGTTTCATATATTAGAAGTAGTTATTGGTCTCCCTGGGACATACCTAGCCATGAGTTTTAGTATAACAGTGGCATACAACTTGTGGCACTACACCATTCCGAGGTCACATCCGCAGCTGCAGCACATGCCAAGGCAACATTTGCACTCTCACTGTAATGTGTTTGCTCATTTTGTTGTTTCCTCTGCTTGATCACTCAGGTGAATTGTGAATTCATTTATTTATTTTTCAATCTTCTATATAATTCCAAATTGTCTCCACTACTACAAGCCATTTTTGAATATTTTGTCCAATTTTTTGCTCGAAATATAAAAAGCATGAGGTTTTACTATGAAGTTTCTATTATTATCATTCTGTTGTTCTCAAAGGCACCTTATCCATTTTCTGGGCCATGATTGTGAGTTTCCAGTGTACCATCAATTCATGCTGAGCATCATAACACTAGTTCATCCAAATGAAACCACAGATTTTAAGAATTTACCTTTCAGAAACAACAAAAGACAGAAAAATAACCCCAGTACTCATAGTCAGAGAAAAGTTGAAAGTGTTGAGCAGTCCACATAGAAGTTCGATGCCCAAGTCACAGTTGTGCTGTTGCTTGTTGGTAGAAAATTGGCAATACCACAGGAACAATCATTTAGTGTGCTGCATTTAGCCAACTTAGATTCCATTGTTGATGTATGATGTGCATTTCGTCAACAGTTCCACAAAAAGCCTTTTCATACGCAAATCATTGAAAATTCATTGTAGAGGGTTACACCTGCAAACAAGAAAGCACAGGTCAACCAAGCAAAGTGGGTGAAAATGTTGAGCATATCTGTACAACTTACCAAAGGAACCCTAGGAAATCCCCAACATGAGCAAGCAATGACCTTAAAATCTTAGCCAATGGTACGGTGAGTTCTGAAACATAATCTGTATCAGAAGTCACACAGTTTGCTGTTATTGCAAGCATTGCATCATGACTACCACACTAAAAGGTAGAACTTTTGCACTGCAGTGAACATGGAAGAGGATAATTTTTTTGAACAAGTATTTTTTTTTGGTAATCCACATTTCATCTTTCAAGTACATTCAATTGACATAATATTAGATTTCGACTTAAAATCATGTGGTAGTTAATCAACACGAAAGGGATTCACTTGTAGTTAACACCTGCTGTGCTGTACTGTCAAAGGAATCTCTTAGTTAGAGACCAGCAGATTCTTGAAAGGCAAAAGATAAGCTGCCATTTAGATGTTTGTTGTGTAACTGATCATACTTACATTGAATGCATAACAATTTGATCATTAAAATTTAAACCTTTCTCTATCCAAGAGTGCTAGAGTTGTGGTTCAACCCTTTGTAGTTTGTGAAAATTAAGTTTTGAATTCTGATCCTTTTTGAATTTCGCCATAAAAACTGATTCTTTCTGTCACTGGCATTCCTCATCTTTCTCAGCTGATGTTTCCAAATGTTAAAGGCAGTAGCAGTACAGCAGCATCACTATGACATGCAAACACTGTTACAGCAAATACAGTGTTCTGTGATACAGTCTGTCAGTTCCAGTGAAAATGGATGTCATTCTTGTGCCAAATATCTGAAGAAAAAGAACCTAAAATAACAGTTATAAAGTTTCAAGATTGGGAGAAATAAATATGCTATTAAAAGTCTTTGTTGCCTTGTACATCTTATGTGCCTGTTCTGATGGCTAGAAAGTTTGATTTGAGTGTGAAACTTGCAGGGAGACTGATAGGGGAAGACCATGTTAGAGTTTGATGTAGCTTCTTATTTGACCTGCACACAGGATTGCTAGCATACTTTCATTCCATGCTGTCCTATGGCATAATATTCTGGGACAATGCAAGTGGTGGTACGAAAGTGCCATGAAGCTGATTACCAGACATCTTGAAGAAGCCTTTCCACAGACCATATGTGTCAATACATGTACTCCCTAACATATTTATAGTTAATATCTAGCCATTTCCTCGCAGCTTCATTCGCATATGCGTTCAAGACATATATTGCATATATGTCCTCAGCCCCTCTGTGTTGACTTCTTCCTCTCCCATCTCTCTTTCCACCTCATCCTCCAACCTCTGTCTCTCCATCTTCTCCTTTCCCATCGCTCTGTCTCTCATCCTCTCCCCCACCCTCTCTTTGCCCACCACCCCCTCTCTCTGACCAGATCTCTCTGTCCCTCTTCTGTACATATTCTCCTCCCCTTGTCTCTCTCCATCTTCCCTTCCCCCTTTTCCTTTTCCACTTTCCCACTACACCTCTACACCTTCCACCTGTTTCTTACATCTCCCCCTCTCTCTGTCCTCCTCTTCCTCCTCCCCCCCCCCCCCGCCCTCCTCCTCTTTCTGACCATCTCTCCCTCTCTCTGTACATCTCCTGCTCCCCCTTTCTCCATCAGTCCCCTCCTCGGCCCTCTCTCTGTTCATCTCTTCCTTTCCCACCTGCCCACTACCTTCCAACTGCCTCCTGCATCTCCCCTTCCTCCCCCTCCTCCTGACCATCTCTGCCTGCCTCTCTCTCTCTCTCTCTCTCTCTCTCTCTCTCTCTCTCTCTCTCTCTCTCTCTCTCTGACAATTGCTATCTCCCCCTCTCTCTGTACATCTCCTCCTCCCCCTCTCTCTGTCCATCCCTCCTTGCCCCTCTTCCTATCCATCTTTTCCCCACAGCTTCCTCTGTCTATCTCCTCCTGTGCTCTCTCTCTCTTTTCTTATTCTCCCCCCCCCCCCCCTTTCTGTCCACCTCATACTCCTCCTCCCTCTCACTGTTAATCTCTCCCCCTCCCTTTTCTCAGCTGTACCCATCTGCGTATGTAGCCCCTGCAATGCATGCAGCTACTGCCCACACAACATGCCTCCTACCATCTCTCTCTGTCCATAACCTCCTCCCTCCTCTCTGCCCATCTGTTCCTCCCACATTTTCTTTCCACATCATCCTCCTCCACACTCTCTTTGTCTGTCCCTTTCTCACTCCTCTTTTTGTCCATGTCCTCTGCCCCCTCTCTCTGTCCATTTCAAACCTCTTCCACATTCTCTTTGTCCATCTTCTCCTCCCCCTCTCTCTGCCCATCATCTTGCCCCGCCTCTGTTCATCTCCTCATCCTCCTTTCTGTCTCTGTCCACCCTATCTTCCCCCCTCTCTCACTATCCCTCCCTCCCCCTCTTTGCTCAGCTGTGCCCATCCACAAGTATAGCCCCTGCAATGCATGCCGACACTACCCACACAACCTATCGTGCACAGCGCGGGGTGAAAAAAAAAAGAAAAAAGAAAAAGTCTATTTGCCCGTATCTCTACTCCTATGGGAGGTAGGAGTTCTAACCCACACAGTGCTGATTACCAGATAGCAAGTAGTACCAAATTTGGTTGAAATTGATCCATTGTTTAGGAGATGCTGGACAGAGACATAGACACATATAAATCCAGCCATGGTCAGTGCCACTTGTTACGGAATTATGAATGCCTCCATGGAAATGCATCAGTGTTGGTGGCCGATAAAATAAGCTGATTCTATTCCCACATTACATTCCTGGTGTGCAGGGTGGCCCACGCGGCAGGGGCTGAGAAGCCTTTTATTGCTCATATCTCTGCTACTATGAGAGCTATGAGGTTCTAACCCCCATAATGCTGATTCTTGTGGGGCAGGCAGTATGTGTGCCAAATTTGGTTGAAAAAATTCAGTGGTTCGAGAGGAGATATGGAACATATACACATGCATCCTATTTTTAGTGTTAACAGTGGATTTAGAATAAATTCTGAAAGTCTTAACCACAACACTAATTTCCATATTGACTATGTGTCGATGTTTAGGTTTCAGAATGGATTTTTATATTCTGCTGCAAAAGTCTTTTAGCAGGTTGCTAGCAGGCAGGAAATCAGAAATCCCCAAATATTCAGAAGTAAACTAAAAGAAGATTTTGTTGATCAGTCCATCTCTGATTTATCAGAACATTTTGACTGATTAATGTGAAATTTGGTTTACACAAATCTTTTCATTTAACAGACTTTTAACTGTACCAGTTGGTAGGTGGCAGACAGTGTTCTCTGTTAAGTTAAATATACACTCCTGGAAATGTAAAAAAGAACACATTGACACCGGTGTGTCAGACCCACCATACTTGCTCCGGACACTGCGAGAGGGCTGTACAAGCAATGATCACACGCACGGCACAGCGGACACACCAGGAACCGCGGTGTTGGCCGTCGAATGGCGCTAGCTGCGCAGCATTTGTGCACCGCCGCCGTCAGTGTCAGCCAGTTTGCCATGGCATACGGAGCTCCATCGCAGTCTTTAACACTGGTAGCATGCCGCGACACCGTGGACGTGAACCGTATGTGCAGTTGACGGACTTTGAGCGAGGGCGTATAGTGGGCATGCGGGAGGCCGGGTGGACGTACCGCCGAACTGCTCAACACGTGGGGCGTGAGGTCTCCACAGTACATCGATGTTGTCGCCAGTGGTCAGCGGAAGGTGCACGTGCCCGTCGACCTGGGACCGGACCGCAGCGACGCAAGGTTGCACGCCAAGACCGTAGGATCCTACGCAGTGCCGTAGGGGACCGCACCGCCACTTCCCAGCAAATTAGGGACACTGTTGCTCCTGGGGTATCGGTGAGGACCATTCGCAACCGTCTCCATGAAGCTGGGCTACGGTCCCGCACACCGTTAGGCCGTCTTCCGCTCACGCCCCAACATCGTGCAGCCCGCCTCCAGTGGTGTCGCGACAGGCGTGAATGGAGGGACGAATGGAGACGTGTCGTCTTCAGCGATGAGAGTCGCTTCTGCCTTGGTGCCAACGATGGTCGTATGCGTGTTTGGCGCCGTGCAGGTGAGCGTCACAATCAGGACTGCATACGACCGAGGCACACAGGGCCAACACCCGGCATCATGGTGTGGGGAGCGATCTCCTACACTGGCCGTACACCACTGGTGATCGTCGAGGGGACACTGAATAGTGCACGGTACATCCAAACCGTCATCGAACCCATCGTTCTACCATTCCTAGACCGGCAAGGGAACTTGCTGTTCCAACAGGACAATGCACGTCCGCATGTATCCTGTGCCACCCAACGTGCTCTAGAAGGTGTAAGTCAACTACCCTGGCCAGCAAGATCTCCGGATCTGTCCCCCATTGAGCATGTTTGGGACTGGATGAAGCGTCGTCTCACGCGGTCTGCACGTCCAGCACGAACGCTGGTCCAACTGAGGCGCCAGGTGGAAATGGCATGGCAAGCCGTTCCACAGGACTACATCCAGCATCTCTACGATCGTCTCCATGGGAGAATAGCAGCCTGCATTGCTGCGAAAGGTGGATATACACTGTACTAGTGCCGACATTGTGCATGCTCTGTTGCCTGTGTCTATGTGCCTGTGGTTCTGTCAGTGTGATCATGTGATGTATCTGACCCCAGGAATGTGTCAATAAAGTTTCCCCTTCCTGGGACAATGAATTCACGGTGTTCTTATTTCAATTTCCAGGAGTGTACACTTAATTGGAAGCATTAGATAAAGTCAGCAGGTGAGAAATGTTACGAGTACATGCAGTGGCTCTTTTCAGAGTACTGGTAGCTACTTTTCCGTTAATTAGCTAGATATAATTCCCTTAATTATCAGTGTAATTACATTAGTGTTAGTTGTAGTTGGTTGTTATGAATGTTACAAAAGTAGCTCGAAACGGCTGTTTCTGCAAACTGATGTGTAGGGTGGCTTGGTCCACATTGTTAAAGGCTATCATTAATGTTGGAATTCATGGAACATTATATGTTAATGAATGCATCTGTATCATTTGTCTTCTTAATGAGTGAAATTTTTTCTTTCAAAAATACCATCAGCTCTATGGATAATTTGGTAACATGATTGAGAATATTTTCTTCCCCTGTATCTGGGCTGTTGTTGATCATCTTCACTACTTGTTTGCATTAATCTTTGAGACATAGGAACTCCAGGTGTTTTGAACTAGAGTGTAGCTCGCTATAAAGCAGTAACAAGTAATCATGATATAACTCATACTGCAAACATGCCAAAACCATCTTAGCTGATATACAACAATTGTGGTTTCAATGCTGTTGATGTCCACTCTTCCTAGGACTTGCAGGTTGGTGACTTAATCTTCAGATTTGATTTCCAGAATGAGCCTTCCCAAATTATGCAGCAAATTGCAGAGGACCGTCAAAGTTGAAATATTAATTTCCATTGGTACTTGATTACTAGTTTCAAGCCTAAGCTCATTATCAAATCATTTGATAAGCTATGCAATAACATACGTTATGACAGCCACACGAATGTTCATTTTAGTTAAATACATCTTTAGTATAATGCAGTACGGAGCTGAACTTCATTCACCTGATCTCAGAAATAGTCGTCAAATATAAAGGAAATTAATATTGCAATTTTGATAGTTATCTGCAAGTTATTGCATAATTTGGTTAAGCTGAATAGTTGCTGATACCATGCCTTCCAGAATCATGGAAATTAGTAAAGAATGAATCTTTTCAGAATGAATTTTTCTCTCTGTGGTTGTGTGTGTGCTGATAATGAAATTTCGTGGCATATGAAAACTGTGCAGCAAACGAGGACTCAAACACGGGACCTTTGCCTTTAGTGGGCAAATGCTCCACTGAGTGAACTAGTCAAGCATGACCCATTCTCACAACTTTAGTGCCGCAGGTACCTTATATCCTACCTTCCAAAAGCCACAGAATTTCTCCTGCTAAACTTCCTGGATGAGCATTCCTAGGAGAAAGGGTATTGTGAAGATATGGCTTAGCCACAGGCAGTGGGATTGTTTCCAGAAAGAATATTTCATTATAGAAAGTAAGAACAGATATTGTTGATATTCTCTACATTTTTATTAAATTTGTTCTGCACTGCCAGTTGAGCCAGTGGATCTTTGTACACTGCCATTTGACTCAGTAAGAACACTCTCAGAGACAACCTGAACACAACTTCGTAAGATTCTAGCAAGAAATGTACCCGTTATGAATGGAAGTGATATGCCCAAATAATTGTCACTTATATTACAGTCACATTTTTTGAGTATGTAAGCAATATTTAAGTTACCAGGTACTTCCTTAGTACACCAAATTGAAAATTTGTAAAGTGTGTACCTGAGAGGTAAGCTGCTACTTTGAATTAACTTGATGTATTGACTTATACCTAAACTATCCATTCATTATCTCATTTGCTGACGTCACTATGCACAGGAACAAGTGACTCAGAAGTTAACTTCAATAATTGACCATGTGATTTATTAAGGACACATGAGTTTTACAGGGCCCTAAATCTGGCTCAGACCATTACTTACTGGTTTTGGTAGTTTACTTTCCCTTTAGGCTAAAAGAAATTGTAGGTGAAGAGATGGCAAGTATAAAAAGTCTTCAAAGATCCACTATAATCTGTTAAATTTGCAGGAGAATTCAACACACTTCCTCTATCAACTTAGACTGGCAGCAAAGACATAACATACGGAGGATGATACTGTAGGGAATATGTATCAGTCTGTTACAGAAGTGACACATTAGGTGACCTTTGAAGCTCTGGGGGAGAAAAAGAAATTGAAAAAAAGGGGAGGAATTCATAGTGGCATGAGGAAGTAGAGAAATTGTGAAGATGAAAAAGGAGGCCTATAATAAATGGCTGAGCACTTGACTTGATGAAGACCTTAAAATGTATGGAACTAAACTGAAAGAAGCACAAAGGGCCATTACTGAAGCAAAAAAATTAGACTTGGCTGAATGTCAGAGAGAATACAGAAGAAAACTTTGGTGGTACTAAAGCAAGCAGAGCATGAGAGATACAGTAGATGATGAGAGTTGAAACCAAAGATAGAGCTGGGCTTACACTAATAAGCCTGGAGTAGAGGTTAAAGTATTACAAAGCCCTGCTTATCGAGAAGAGAAAAGAAATTATACAAGGGATTTTAAATTTGATGGAAGAAGGTGAACATTTAAGTAAAGCCGAAGCATGTGAAAAATGGGGAATAACCGGGTCCAGATGGAGTAAACATAGATTTAATAGTGGCAGCTCCTGTTGGCCCAGTTGTATAGTAAATGTTTGAAAGGGGAACAGGTACGCAGGGAATGGAGAAAGACTGTTATTACTTCAATCTGTAGGAAAAGGAATAGGCAACACTGTGGAAACTACTGGGACGTAAGTGTGATGTCATCACTAGCACATTTGTATGGAGAATCTTAGAAGAAAGAATAGAGATGGAGGTTAGAATATCTGAAGTAGAGAAGGATTTTAGACTAGGGTGCACATGAGTTGATGGAATATTCACATTATGGACTTTAATAGAAGGGAATTGCCAGACTCATAAGAGACCCATTTAGTCTTTCTGGATTTGCAGAAGGCCTGTGATAGAGTACCACAAAACAATCTGTTAACAATATGAAGAATAGTGGCATTTACATCAAAGCAGCTAAACAGTTTTATATGGACTGTGTGAGTGCAGTCAGTGTAAGAAATTCAGTGTCAGCCGAGTTTCCTGTTACAAATGGGCTATGCCAAGTATGTGCAACAGCATCAACGGTATTTAAAAGTCTATGTGGAGGAAGCAGATGAAGTCTGGAGGAACACTTGGGAGATCCTGTGGGAATAAAACCTCGTACACACTTCTCTTCACTGATGACCAGATTGTAATACCATCAGATGTACATCTTTTAAGTATCTGGGGGTTATGATATCCTCAAACAAAAAAGTGAAGATGACATAAACAATAAAATTGGCAGGGCAGGAGGACCATATGACAACTGAACTGAGTCCTTTTGAATAACAAAAAGGACCAAACAGGTGATGTATCATTCACTTGTTTAAAATGTTGCTATGTGTTGATAATAAACAATCATCAGAGAAACGAGTTGCTTCCAGTAGAGATGGACTTTTGGTGGTGAAGTTGTGGCATCTCCAAGCTGGACTGTATACCAAATAACTTGAGACTTAGGTGTTGATAGCTCAATAATAGGTAACATGGAGGTGAAATGTCTAAAATACTATTGATGTGTAGAAAAGATTGCCTAAGAAAGTGCGGTATTGGATTCAAGCGAAAAGAAGAAACTTTGGAACGAAGAAACTTTGGATGATCTAGATGGAGCTGGAGTTGGGAAGTGATGAATGCCAGAGGACTACAAGAAGGTGACTGACAGTTGTAGAATTTTCACAAGGTGATGATGAATTAACATGAGGGTGATGCTTTTGAATTAAGGAACCTTTCCAAATCTCAGTGTTTTAGTTGATTAGGGGCACTAGAGAGAAAATCTAATGCATTAGCAGAACTTGAGTTCAGACATATGAAGAAATATTCCTTTCAGCGTTAAAATTTTTTTTAACTGTCTATTGAGATAGTAGGATGGTAGAAATATACACATTGAAATCCCTGTGCCACTGTACCATAGCACACTGCTATACGAGCCAAAACAAAATGGTGCAACCCATTGATGTAGTGGAATATCTTATAAAAATGTTAAATCCGTGTCAGGCCAATCTAAACTGTTAAGGCATTGCCCACAGCGGAGGCAGAGCAGAGGCACGGTAAACCAGTAGAGCCTCTGTGGTTCATCGCATAGCAGTCACACAGCACAGCACCCCGAGTTGTATAGGAAGTGGCAGTTTTACAGTTGTCCTGGAGCTGTTAATGGGAAACATGTCACACTAAGAAATCCTTCATTTTCTTGTATTTCGGTTATAAACAGCATTACTCTGTAGTCTTAATGGTTCCATTATACACAGATTTAGTGATGCAAACATTTTTTTTCAAATTCAGCATTAGGAGAAAAGCTGACTGATGGGACTCTACATATCCCACAAGGTAAACCACTTCCTGGACAACAGAATAGAACTCCTTATGTTTTTGTAGGTGATGAAGTGTTTCTGTTATTAAAAGAACTGACTGAACTCTACTGTAAATATAAAGTCACTGTTAATGAGAAAAGTAAAGTTGTTAACTACAGGCTATCTTGTGCACATCAAACGGTGGAATGGGCATTTGGTATATTGAGTTCCAGGTTTCATGTGTTCCAAAAACCCTTTTACTGTAAGCTGGGGTATGAAGATAGACTGTGTACTGCATAATTATTTGAGGACTTACAACGTTACATCAAGTAATCGCGCTGAGGACATAGGACCACTTACAAGGGGAAGGCCTCAGACACAGCCAACCGATTCGGCTCAAATTTGGCAGGTCACTTGTGTACAACCTAAAACGAAGGAATCTGAGATATTTTGGGTCAACACCCCCGCCTTTTTGAGAAAATCACCTCTAAGGGTTATGACGAGCAATCGACTCAAAATTGGCAGGATCGATAGATAATTGTAAATAGAGCATTTTTCATCATCAGGTATGGCATCCGAAAACGCTTACTTTTCCAGAAATTGAGGTAAGAAACTTTTACAACTGTTGCGTCTGTACCCACATGGTAAACACTTTTGGGTGACAGCACCGACAGCGCACCGGCCAAGGTAACTGGCTCAAAATCGGAGAATACGGTTTTGAACCTCGAAGATACCTATCGTATGGTCTTCTTTTCGTTTGTATTTTTCCATATCTCAATTGATAGGGTAGGAGGGTTAATAAGGTAAGCAAATTAATAAGGAATGATAATGGTAAGGTAGGCAACTAAATTTCTCAAACCTCTTGGAATAGTAAACAACTAAAATGTTACTCCAGGTCACTTTATGATGGCTCTTCCAGTCACTGTTACCTGTCCTCACTTTTCTTCGAACAGCTAGATGGATGGTATTTGTCATATAAAAATTTGAAACAAATGTACTCACGTCACCAAGAACATCTAATGAATGCAATATTTTCGACAGCTACACTGTTCCTTCCGAAGAATCAGCAGAAAACAAACTTGGTTTACGTTTAAAAATACATCTTTTTCAGGAATTAATTTTGATGTGTACCACGCTTACGATATCATTGCCTGAAAAATCGGTGCTGAAAGTTGGTTACGAATTATGCTGTGAATAGTTATTGCATCCGTGCTGTTGTGCAATTCCCGCTGGGTTTCTAGAAGCACACTGCAACTCTGAAGCCTGGAAATAAAGTTTTTAACTTGGTGATAGAAATAAACATCAGACGGCTGGCACACAGGTGTGCAGTTTGGAGGTATTACTTTTACTGTGCACGTCTCCTGACCCTCGCCATCTATAAACATTGTGTCATATATTGTAGTATTAATTTGTCCACTCCAGGAATCCAACATTATACAAAACTTGTTATCAGAAACGTATGGTTTTAAAACATTTTCAAGAAATGTTCTGTAAATCGTATTTGTCAGTTTTCCGGATTTGGAGCAGGTAATGTAAACATTTTTCAACAAGTCGGTTAAACGATTGACCTCTTCTATAACCCGAGGACCAAATGTAACATTCGTTTCTTGTAAACACAGGAAAACCTTAGGCAACACTTTTCCAGAGGCTGTGCTGGCATACTGCACCGTGTACGAATGTGTTGGATTGTTTTTACTACCAACTGCGACAAGGGTTCGTTTTTCTCCCTTATGCGATAACGTGCATAGAATGTTCACCCAATACTCGCATCCTGTTTGATCGGTGTTGATCACATAATCACGATTAAAAGCGGTCATACATGACGCCGTTTGCGTGCTGAAAAGAGCCGCCATTTTCTGTATAACTTCTATATTTTGTACCTACCTCCTTATGAGAGACGTATTTAGTGACATGCCGTTGACAAATTTTATACTCCGATTTGAAATTTCTTACCCAAGATAATGATGTAGCAAACGTAAAATCCTTGTTTGCCGTATATTGAAGTGCTGCACCTGCAGCCCACTCCTGAAGTATTCTCGTTGTTACATTCTCGTTACAACAACGAGATTCGACAAATCGGTCGTATGTCCACTTATTTATCGCCTGGTATTTGTCGTATCTTGTCTCTCCTTTAATGATATCACTTTCCCACAGTTTCAAGTCCTTCTTCCTTTTCAGGGCTGTTGTTGCTCTATTCTCTTGCAGTGTTTGTAAGTTCCAATTTGGGTGATTCCTGGCTACCGCTACCGCCTTTACTTTTATTTTAAGGGGTATAGTGACGTAGTTCAATCGTTTAGTAACCGGTTCGTAATACTCATTGGGAACAGATGAAGCACATATTCCCAGTGATGTGGAGACTTCCAAAGTGTTATGACCATTTTGCGATTCACTAGTCGGGATATCTTCCACTGAATCACCTTCTGCTTCATCTTCATAGTAGAGTACTTCAGTATCAACAAATGTCATTTTGTTCGTCAGCTCCAAAAATCGCTCGACGATAACCGCTCCTATCAATCTGGAACGCCGAGAAACAGAACTGCCTGCTTCCGGTAGTGCATTGATAATGCATCTGTCTTGCAACACTTTTACAAACCAAATCACAGCGTCATAACTTCCCGCTTGCCATCGTCTGTGACAGGCTCTCAGCTATATAATGCAGCACTAGTCGAACGGTGTATATCCTCCATTATTCAGATTATGCACTTTAAAGATATGACACAACAAACAATAACTAGTTACTAGGGCATAAACAGACGAGGTAATTACTACAAACTACATACAGTACTCGTCATATGTTACTTACGGATGAACACTGTATTCGTTCACAAAACGTATTTCATTCGGCGCATTAACGATGGAAAAGTCACTACATGTATCTGCGAGGTTCGCGGCAGCCTAATGACGGAAAACAACTCTTTCCGATTGACTTCTATTAGGCTCGTTCTGGACACCTTCACTCTTCCAGGTTCACAACTATGATATGACGAAGAGGCAACCGGGACACCCTCGTGCATTCTGTTCCATGCCTCGCTGTAAACAAGTGTCTCGCAGTTGGCTATCTGTGATCCTTATTAACCCTCCTATCCCTATCAATTGAGATATGGAAAAACACAAGCAGAACATCAGCTAGGTTTCTTCAAGATTCGAACCCAGGTTTTCCGATTCCCGGCCAGCTACCTTGCCCGTTGTGCTTTCGGCACTGTCGCCGAAAAGTGTTTTAACATGTGGGTACAGAAGCGGCAGTTGTAAAAGTTTCTTTCCTCGATTTCTGGAAAAGTTTGCGTTTGCGGACCCCTTACCTGATGATGAAAAATGCTATATTTACAATTATCTTTCGATCCCCCCAATTTTGAGCTGATTGCTTGTCATAACTTTTAGGGGTGATTTTCTCAAAATTGCGGGGGTGTTGACCCAAAATATCTTAGAGTCCTTCGTCTTAGGTAGTACACAAATGACCTGCCAAATTTGAGCTGAATCGGTCGGCCGTGTCTGAGGCCTTCCCCTTGTTAGTGTTATCCAGCTCTTGTCTGCTCTGTGTCAAGTCCAGAGCCATGAGTGAAGCTTTTCTTACAAGCTAGCAATTCAAGGAGTGTTAATGCTCTGTTCATTGGCAGCTATCAGCGTTAAAAAGAGGCAAATACTAAATTGGTGAACAAATTGCGTCATTTATGTTCAACGTTTATTGTGAAGATCCATATGATATAAATAAATAAATAAAATAATGAAACAGTGGTAAATCCAGGATGGAATTAATAATATAATGAAAAGAAAACTTGCTACTCACTATATAGCAGAGACACGAGTTGCAGATAGGCACAACAAAAAGACTGTCACAAAATAAGCTTTCGTCCAACAAGGTCTTTGTCAAAAATAGACGACACACACACACACACACACACACACACACACACACACACACACATGCAAGAGCAACTCACACACATGTGACCAAAAACAATTACTTTTAAAAGATTACACAACCATTAATATAGAGGAAAAGCCAAGAACAGATGGTTATTATACTGAACAAATTTATGAGCTGAGCATACTTACATGTAATGACAGGTGAAAACAGATTTATGAGCAAAATTTTGCTTGTAAGTCTGTTTTCAATTGTTACCATATATGAGTATGATCACCCATAAAGTTGTTCAGTATAATAACCATCTGTTCTTGATTTTTGTTCTATAGTAATGGTTTTTGTAATTTTTTTAAAGGTAATTGTTTTTTATTTTGTCTGATGAAGACATTCATAATCAATGTCGAAACCAGTTGGCTGTATTGTATAAATCGTGTTCATATACGGTTGTTGGCTCACAGTCAACTAGGACTGTGTCTCCGACAATATAAGTATGCGTCAGGGGAAGTATATTAAGTACTGTGAAAGCAGGTTTGCATTATTGCCTTGTTTTTCCTCCATTTACTGTTCTGATGGCCTCCTTCTGTGTTCTAGAAGTACTGAATGATGCTAGAGAGTTTCCCTCAAATACTGTACTATTATTTAGGTGGGCCTTATTGTAGGCATAATTGTTTTCATATTGACACAAGGGTCAGAGGTCTTTAAGTCATAATATTCTCTACTAAAATTGCCATTAGCATATTCAACACGTTTAACCCATTCCAGGTCTTCTCACAACAATACACCTAGGAAACCTGTTTCTGGGTTAGCTAGAGCTACAGGTTCGTCTGGATCCGCATTTTGATGAGTATGAACATTTAGTAGACAGTATTTTTGTTATAACAATTAGCTGACGATCATGTGTCTGTGATGCCAATAGTTAGTGCATTTACCCCTTAATGAAATTTGTCATGAATAGAATAAGTCATCCCCGTACTGATGCAAGATCAAAAACACTTTTACAATAATAACTTTATTAATAAAACCAAAACTCAATTATGATATCCTTATATGAATATCCACACAACTGCATACAACAGAAACGTCTCTCCTATAACATTGTCTTGGGATGTGCCTGCACAACGAACCCTGGAGTCATGATAGGCAGGAATGTGAAGATCTGGGATGTTATTGGACCAGTGCTGCTGGCATGTGATGATTGACATGCTGCTGATAAAGACCAGAATGAAATGGCCTGGGTCTGCCGGCATGGAGCACTGAGATGAAGTGGCTCATGCTGCCATCTGGTAGTGCTGGGACTGAACTGCTGGCACTGCCGATTTGAGGAGTACGGTGTAACTGACTTTGCACAGTCTGGCTTTGTCCTAAATAGTTGGGAGCAGATGGATATCTATGCCGCACTCTGAGGGCATGTGACCTGGTGTAGGAAAATAGTTTCCTGACAACAGTGCTCTCGGTCTGTGACAGGTACCCTGCCTGTCAGTGAGATTCGTACCACTAGACAATGTGGATGTGACGTGTAACTCCATGGTCAACAGCCCAGACTATACAAGAAACATCTTGGTACTGATGAAAGACATTTATCCACATCCTCTTGGTGGGGCTGCTGCCCACACTGCCTGCCTGTTGTGTGAAGGAAATGACTACCAAATGGATACAACATCCCTCCAACCATAAAAAAGATATGATACTATCATACGCAAGGTGGGAGGCCACCCACTACCAGCACTGACTCTTCAGGGAGCTGGTGTAATCAACAATATAGTCAGCAAAAGGAAAACATGCCTGGGAATTGAGCAGAAAAATAAAATAAAAGTACCTTGTATTCCTTCCACACTGAACTGAATAAAAACGTGATGTGTACATAAGGACATTGGAAAGTACAGGGTGTCAGACGAAAGATACCTGGGAAGGGTCCGCGGTTCACACGGCACATTATTCGGCTGTTGCCACTGCATCTACCGGTTGTCACTATGTGTAGTTCTCGGACACCAATACTTTGCGCGTGCCATCTACGCTGTGCGACTGAGTGTACTCTTGTTTTGAATTTTTTTGCAAGTTTAATTGCTTCAAATATTGTTGCAACTGCATTGAGTCGGGGGCTTTTTCCTGCCTGTATGTTGCTGGGCTCGGTCCTCAGACAAAATTACCATGCGCGTGTCTTCTATACTGAATTTTTCTTTTTTTTCTTTATTTTTTGGGGGGGGGGGGGGGGGTTGTCCTTGGGAAGAAGTCTAAGAAAATCTCTGAGCTGTTTGGCACTTCAGACTGGTGTGTCAAGAGCATGTGCTCACAGAGCTGTGCACAAACTGAAATGGAAACCATACAAAATAATGGTAGTTCGTCAACTGAGGAACTCAGATACTGTTGATCGACATCATTTTTGCAGATGGCTGTTACAGTCTGTGCATGATGAGGAAGTTGGTCCTGAGATGCTTCTTTTTCTGATGAAGTGTGGTTGCATTTTGAGGGTCTGTAAATTCTCAGAACTGGAGCTCAGAAGATCCTCATGAGTTACATCAACAACCTGTGCATGATGTGAAAACAGCAGCGTGTCACTCAATTAATGCAAGACGAATTATTGGACCAATCTTTTTCCATGAAACAATACATTCTGAAAGGTATATGAACAATATACTGCATCCTTTTTTTGGAGAACTAACACCTGATGGAAAGATGTAGAGTTATTTCATACAGGACTATGCGAGACTACATATCGCCAATGCTTCTATGACAGCAATGTGATGTGTTTATGATCGTAGGATAGTTGGCTGTCCTCTTCATTCTCTAGATCTAAATCCACATGATTTTTATCTTTGGAGAATATTATAAGACAAGTTGTATGCAACCAATCCCCAAATGCCTAAAGAGTTGGAAGACAGGGTTCGGCTAGTCATTTCCCAGATATTGGTAGCTGAAATTCATTGAACGTTTGCTAATGTGTTCAGGAGATGTCAGGCTGATCTTACCACAGACGGACATCATTTTGAACACCAACTGTAAATAAAAGTAAGCTTAAGTTAATCAGTCCAGCAGATTAGTGTCTGAGAGTTGGGCATGGCGGCGGCCGGCAGATGTGGTGGTGACGGCTGGTGGCTGTGCTGCACGACCTGAAGAGCCCTCCTGGGCATCTTTCGTGAGACACCCTGTGCATAACCACTGAATAAGAATGCAAGAGACAATTAATAAAAATACAGAAGTGAACCACTAAGTAACACAAAAAAATGAGCCAACAAACCAAGCATACCCTGTCTGTGCAGGGGAACAGCAACTGGCCTCGCATCACAGGTGGTGAAAGCAAAGAACCGGGCATTGGTGGGGCTTTCAGGGAAACTTCCAAGAAGGCTTAGTCCAAGGCCCAGCAGAACACACTACAGGATCAGCTGGTTGCTAAGCATACAACAACAACAACAACAACAACAACAGGAGTGGTAGCAGGAATGAACGGACTGGCCACAAGGGTGGGGGGAGGGTGAGAGGGCTGGCCACAGCAGAGCTAGCATTGAAGATACTTACAAGACAACTGGTGTTGGCATCCACAGGGCTGCCCACTATTTTATTATCACAAGTCTTTAGTTTCCAAGAGTAGCCCCTTGCTTTTGCCCGCTAATGTGTATTGTAGTTGTGAATGAGGAATTTGTACTACCGCTCGGACTTTATTAATATTTTTTGTTTTAATTAGCCTCTTTCAGCACTTTATAAACTGTATTTGTGGAAGAGGGAATTTATATTATCAGTCAGATTTTATTAATATGTTGCATTTTAACTGTCTACTTTCATTATTTTTATAAATGAGAGTCAGTCAGTATTCCTTGCCTGCTGTTGCTCAATCACCCTGCATGTGGTGTAGTAAGGCTCTTCTCGTGTACTGCATTCAGACTTTGATATTGTCTCAATGCATTTCTGGTTGACAACTTGGTTTGGCCCATTTAGTTTTTATCTACATTTTATTTTTATAGCTTCCACTACAAAGAAGGACTACTGCTTTTAGTGCGCTATTTGTTTACAACCAAATGATGGGGAGTGGCTCTAAGCCATTTACCTTCAGTGAAGACCTATTAAAAAGAATCTTTGTGAGTACTCTTCAAGCACAGTCCAGTAGTACAACTTTTTGTTATCTCTTTGTTCTTTACACTATTGTTAAGGAGTCTTTGCAAAAGAATTTTTCCTTATGTGTACGGATCACCTGAGGATGTGTCTTCTACTGACATGAAACCAATCATGACTTTTTATTAAAAGTGTTTTACAACCAATATGGATTAACAAAATGAAAAGAACACTGAGTCATGATAGGCAGTGGTGTGAAGATCTAGGACATTACTGGGCCATTGCTGCCAGTGTGTGATGGCTGACAGGCTGATGGTGAAGACCAGGATGAAATGGGCTGGGTCTCCCAAAGTGAGACAATATGGTTGGTACTGGCAACTGGTAGTGCTGGAATTGAACTGCTGATTCGGCTGGACAGAACTGCTGGTACTGCCGCCTTGAGGTGTAGGGCATAACTGACTCTGTACGGTCAGGCGGTGGCCAAAATAGCGAGGAGCAGTTGGATATCTGCATGGCGCTGCAAGGGCACATGATCTGGCATAGCAGAACAGTGCCCTGATGACAATGCTCACTGTCTGTGACAGGCACACTGCCTGTCAGTGAGTTGAAATACCCAGATGCTGTGGAGGGAACATGTAACTCCGTGGCAAACAGCTCAGGCCATACAAGAATTAGCCCACAGTTGATGAAAGCTGTTTACCAGTGTCCTCCTGGTGGGGCGGCTGTCTGCATGGCTTGCCTGGCGTCCAGAGGAAAAGAGTATCGGGCAAATACAATACAATAATCTCCATTTTAAAACAACTCAGTTCATGCATTCAGTATAAGGAATGACAACGATCTACATAATTCATACACCATTGACAAATTTTTGAAAAGAACCAGTTAATACTGATATTATCTCTCAGGTTTTCTTGGTGTGATTGATTAATAATGTGCTTCTGTGTTTTCAGCTGCATTCTTGTTTCAGTTTCAAATATTTTGATGACTGACCCAGTCACAATGTGAGTTGTTGTCTTCTGGTGCTGCAGGTCGTACTGTTGTGTGCATTCACTCCCCGGACTCCAACCAGACTGTGAACTATCATTCATCTTGCACTGCCATGTATAGCTGAGTTCAGCATCCATTATGCCCTTGGATGTGTGATGGGCATTGTGAATCAAAGTCAGCTCTAAATGTGGTGAAAGAACATCAGTGATTCGCAGTCTGGTTGGAGACCAGACAGCAAGTACACATAACAGCACAACTCTAAGCACCTGAAGAAGTCGACTGGATTGGTTGTCGAAATATTTAAAATAGAAACAATAACTTGACTGAACACTTGGAAGCACACCAGTTATATACCTTAACAAGACCACATAATATGTGATTTATATGATGTAACTTACCAAACGAAAGCGTTGGTATGTTGATAGACACATAAACAAACACAAACACACACACACAAAATACAAGCTTTCGCAACCCACGGTTACTTCATCAGGAAAGAGGGAAGGAGAGGGAAAGACAAAAGGATGTGGGTTTTAAGGGAGAGGGTAAGGAGTCATTCCAATCCCGGGAGCGGAAAGACTTACCTTAGGGGGAAAAAAAGGACAGGTATACACTCGCACATATATCCATCTGCACACACACAGACACAAGCAGACAAATGTCTGCTTGTGTCTGTGTATGTGCGGGTGGATATATGACTCCTTACCCTCTCCCTTAAAACCCACATCCTTTCATCTTTCCCTCTCCTTCCCTCTTTCCTGATGAAGCAACCGTGGGTTGCGAAAGCTTGAATTTTGTGTGTGTGTTTGTGTTTGTTTGTGTGTCTATCAACTTACCAACGCTTTTGTTTGGTAAGTTACATCATCTTTGTTTTTAGATATATTTTTCCCACGTGGAATGTTTCCCTCTATTTTTCACTAATGAGACTTAAAATTTCTTCACCTTTGTCATCAAACCGATCTTACTGCTTCCCTTTTTACAACACCAAAGCTGACTCTGTCATGATATATAACAATTTATTTATTTATTTCTTAATTTCTTTATCAGTCTGTAGGCAGTAAATACTGTGTGTATGTTGTCCAAAAGTACATGTAAATTATATGTGAATCCATAAGAAGTAAAATTGCACATACAAATAGGTATAACATAAAATGATACACACAAAATAATACAAAGTGATCCAAAAAGTAATACAAATTTATATACATTTCCTCTTCTGTTATTAAAAATTCGTAATGTGTTAATGGGAAACCCTTTTATACACAAAAGTGATTCGTTAAAAGTTTTACATCAGCTGTCAGTTAGATGTGTAAATATAATGACATTGTTGAGGGCGAAAGACAGTATTTTCAGTTTTGGCTTAATGTAAACTTAATAGGAAAATATTATTGAACATAAAAATAATGGCAAAATATTATTTGGCAATATAGTCACTGACAGAGTCAAAAGACTGTCCCAGTAGAAATTTTTAAATTATATTTTAAACTTATTTTCATCTTCTAACTTTCTGACATAGGTTGGAAGTCTGTTGTAAAGTTTAACACCAATATGGCTCACAAACATTTGTGTGTTAGTTCTTTTTGTTCACTGTGTATGGAGTGCTGTGCTATTTCAGATGTTTAGTTATGAAAATCAGCATTGTGAACATTCTGTTGCTACATTGTTAATGAGTACTGGAATGGTAGCTAATCACTCAGAAATCATATTCTGAAACTACAGTGATGGATATGTGTTGAAATTTGAAAATGTCAAATGTCCTTCTCTGTACATTTTTGGAATTTTTTAATGAAATAGTATCTGTAACTACGACATCATTATTGTTGAAGGGCATCTTGTAAGTTATGCAGATATGGAGATGTAATGGCTGTACTTATGCTAGTGGCAAAGAAAAAATGTTTCTTTCTGTGTAACTTTTGAATGCAGTATCCATTTAAAACACTAATGAAATTACTAATGATATAACAGCAGGATTGGGTAGTGCAGCAGCACTTCTGGGAGTTACTTTGGTGGACTGCGATGAAACAGCTGTTGTGGTGTTGATGGTGGTCACCACAGTGGCTAGCAGTGCACTGTATGGTGGCAGCTGCCTCAACCACATGGACCTCGCCAGGAACTTCTCTGGCACCATTGCTGGCTTGCTGCATACTATCATCACTGTTACTGGCATTCTGGCACCTGTCACAGTTGGTGCTCTCACCCAAGGCAATGTATGTTCCACTAAAAGTACCTTAGCATTGTGTTTAAGTATAAATCTAGTTCACTGACAAACTTTTGTGGAAATATTTATTTATTTTTGTCCTGTTTCATCTTCTTACTCTTTCCACGTATTTCTTGTTTTGCCACTTGTTGTTTTAATTGAACCTTTGGTTGACTGCAGCTGGCTGTAAAACATATTCTCTTACTTTTATGTGTGGATGAGTTATATACAATTCCAGATTACTGTGATGATCCACCTGTATGGATTTTAACTTTCTCCTAAAAACCTCATTTCTACATTTTGTGCTACATCACCCTTTAACATTACAGTGTGCAAAAGATCTGATAACAAACAAGCTCAGAAATTTTTTGTTACTTTTTACATTAATATTTTTGATAAATTATTTTTTTTATTTTTGTACTAATGTGAGAATGTTTAAGAAACCATTTAAAACTGATAGAACATCTGCAATAATCTCATTGAAAACTGTTAGCAAAATACAAGACTGCTGCTGATAAACATGTGCTTGATATTGGTCCAGTAAATACAAAATATAAAAAGTAAGCATCCATGTCTTTGTACGCAGATGGAAAATGCCATTTATCAGCTATATGGAGGCTGCAAGACACCTTGAATACAAAACATTAATGAATATCTTACAAGAATATTTTAGCAGGTATTTATAACTGTATGAGTAATGAAATGTTGTTTATGACTATGATATATGTGCATACTGCAGGCAATAATAACCAGTGCTAATTTTTTAAAATTTGTTGTTGAACAAGAACTAAGCATCAAAATTGGGAAAGTACCATCTTTTTTAAAGTAACAATCATCATGCTTTTCATGACAAGATGTTTCATTCTCTCCTCTGTAAGGAAAGAGTGGGCTGATGAGAGAGCTTACACTTGATGTACTGTTTGGACTCTACGTATTTGTAACGGGGGAGAAAGAGCAATTTTCAGTTTATTGTCTATTTTATATTTTGATTTAGGGGGGGGGGGGGGGGTGTTTGGTGCAACCTGCCATTCAACTTAAGGTGAGTGTAGCCCCCCCCCTCCCCTCCCCTCCCCCCCCCCCCCCAAAAAAAAAAAAAAAAAAAAAAAAAAAAAAAAAAAAAAAAAAAAAAAAACTTTAACTATGTTGTGGACAGTAGTTTTTCTTTATTGGCTGTTATTCCATGCACTACTTCGATACGGGCTAATCTTCTGGGGTAATTCAGCCACCAGCATGAAGATCTTTAGGATTCAGAAAAGAGCAATCAGGGCTATCTGCAAACTAAGAAAACACTGGACATCTTCAACAAAATAAGCATATACACAGTCACAACACAAGACACACAAATAATACCCACATGTCACAGTGTCAGCACTGTGCCAAAAAAGTGTATCACAGATGACAGTTCAGCTATATAACAGCTTACCCAGTGATTTAAAATTGCAGCAACATGAAATTTTTTTAAACATAATCTTAAGTCATTTCTAGTGGAAAAATGTTTTTACTCTGTAAAAGAATTTTTAAATTACAAAAATTAGCCTTGTAAACAATGATTATGTAATAATGGTTAAATTCAAATTGCTATATTTGTCACTTGTAATTTATGATTGTTATCTGTAATTAATTTTGTCATGCTCTCTCTCTCTCTCTCTCTCTCTCTCTCTCTCTCTCTCTCTCTCTAAATGGACCAATAAATAAACGAATGAATATTAAGAGATGTTTGATGTTACTGGCTAGTCCTGTTTGCCATCCTGTTTCATTGTAGTTTTAACCTGTTTTCATTTTGTTGCAGGTAACTATACTGAAATTTTGGAAACTTTTGTTTTTATCTTTAAGTTGGTCCATTGTCATTGTATTAGTACCAGTACTATATGTGTTCAGTCCTGTTTTACTAGAAAGTTCAATGAATCAGTATTGTAAAGGTTTTATATTAGCTATTTTATACATGGCATTGTTTGGCAGTACTAAGTGTAGCGAAGGATATATTGGAAAGAAAGAAGATAACTAAGAAGAGGAAATGGTTCAACGAGACATGCCAGAAGGCTACAGAAAAGAGAAGGGAGATGAGAGAGAAATGGCTAGCTGACAGGAAGAGTGAGCAGAAAAGGGAACATTTTATCAACATCACAAGGGAGACAAAGCGAATCCTAAGAGCAGAGAAGAGAATATATGTAACCAGCTTGCTAGAACAAATTGAGGCAGAGAGCCAAAACAAGAACTCAAGGCAATTATTCCAACACATAAAAAATCGGAAACATGGATTTCAGAGCCCAACTTTTTTCATTAGAGATAAGAACGGCAACCTGATAAATGACAAGGAAAGAATTGTAGAAAGATGGAAAGAATACTTCTCAGAGCTGTTAAATCGCCCAGACCAAGATGGGATATTACCTAAAAACACTACAGAGGAAAGGAAAGATGAAGAAGAATGGTAAGTTAGTGATGAAGAGGTGAAAATCGCAATCAAAGTACTGAGAAACAACAAAGCCCCAGGGGAGGACAGAATAACATCAGAATTAATCAAGGAGGGAGGTGAGAGCTTACACTTAGAGATATATAAACTGATCCAGTTGACATGGAAGAAGGAGAAACTGCCAGAAGAATGGAAATTGGCTATAATATGCCTAATATACAAGAAGGGCAACCTGATAAATGACAAGGAAAGAATTGTAGAAAGATGGAAAGAATACTTCTCAGAACTGTTGAATCGCCCAGACCAAGATGGGATATTACCTAAAAACACTACAGAGGAAAGGAAAGATGAAGAAGAATGGTAAGTTAGTGATGAAGAGGTGAAAATCGCAATCAAAGTGCTGAGAAACAACAAAGCCCCAGGGGAGGACAGAATAACATCAGAATTAATCAAGGAGGGAGGTGAGAGCTTACACTTAGAGATATATAAACTGATCCAGTTGACATGGAAGAAGGGGAAACTGCCAGAAGAATGGAAATTGGCTATAATATGCCTAATATACAAGAAGGGAAGCAAAATGGAAGGCAGTAACTACAGAGGAATCAGCTTGTTGAATGTAATGTATAAGGTGCTGTCCATCATTATCCTCAGAAAATTACAACCATTCATAGAGAACAACATACAGGAGTACCAAGCTGGCTTTCGGCCAAACTGATCGACAATAGATCACATTTTCACACTAAGACAATTGTTTGAAAAACATTGGGAATATGATACAGATATCTACAGCCTGTTCGTCGATTTTCAATGTGCATATGACAGCATCCACAGGAATAGCCTATACAATGCAATGCGGGACTTCAGAATCCCCGAGAAGCTTGTATGGAAGGGTCAAAGGCAGCAGTACATTTCCGAGGAGCCACATCAGAAACATTCGAGATTGAGACAGGCCTCAGACAAGGGGATGCTCTCTCATGTGTTCTGTTCAATGTCATCTTAGAGAAAGTAATAAAACAGTGTAGACAACAGGAGTGGGCTGGAGTAGAGATGGACGGTAACTTCAATTGTCTCACATATGCAGATGACATAGTACTATTAAGTGAATCAAAGCACGAGTTGAAAGAAATGTACCAGAAAATGGACAATAATGCTCAGAAGGTAGGGCTCAAACTGAATTGAGACAAAATAGAGTTCATGCAATTAGGAAGAAGGCAAGAGCAGATAGAATTTCTTGAGATAGATGACGAGAGGTTCAAGAGAGTAGACCAGTTCAAATACTTGGAATCGTGGTTTACCACGGACAACAACATAAAAATGGACATCAAGGAAAGAATAGCAGTGGGAACGAAGTGCATGCATTCCCTCAGAGAGGCGCTTGGTTCTAAATCGATCTCAGTGAACACTAAGATGAAAATCTACAACACAGTGATATGCCCGGCAGTAATGTATGGTTCAGAAACATGGAGCATGACTAAGCGAGAAAGGGAAAAACTATTAATATTTGAAAGAAGAGTAAGAGGAAGATATGGGGACCAGTGTTAGATAACGGAGAATGGAGGAGGAGGAAAAACGAGGAAATCTACCTTCTGATGCAACAACCAACTATCCTACAGAAGATAAAGAGCAAAAGAATACAATGGGTGGGCCATGTAGCCCGTATGCCAGATGGAAGACAGGCGAAGATGGTAGTGGAGAAACCAATCACCAGACGCCCCATTGGACGACCAAGACAGCGCTGGATGGACGACCTGGCAAAGGACCTAGCAGCCCTGGGAATTGTAGACACCTAGAAGAACCGGGCACAAAACAGGAAGGAATGGAGGTAGTTTGTGGAGGCAGCGTGTGGTCTGCGGGGCCTGTGATTGCTGAATATCTATATATCTATTGTTTGGCAAATATAACGTAAAAAAGAATGAGTCTTTATGTATTCAGTGCAAAAAAAGTATCGTTGTTCGACCTGGAAAATGTTACTGCTGCGAAGTTAAAGCAAAAAACGCAAACGAAATCATTACAAGATCAAAATCTAGTGAAAAAACCGTAGCAAATGCAAATTCAGTGACATCGACATGTAAACATTGCGATGATTTTCGTCTCGTTTTAACTGCAAAAAACAGTGAAATCAGTGAACTTAAAAGGACTGTAGCCTTATTGGAGAAACAGCTGCAACATCTTGGCTGTAAAACTCAACAAACAGAGCATGGTCTGAAACTGGAAGAAATATCAGCTACGAGTGATGTAATCAAAGGAAGAACTACTGTGGAAACCAGTACAAAACTTGGAAATAATAAAGTAAGTGCATCAAATAGTTATAATGCCAAACGTGATTCCACAAACAATGTCAATCAGGAACATATGAGTCCAGATAATAATTACAAACAACAACAGCCGTCCACTGTAAATTTTTCGTGCATGTCGCATCCTAAACAAAGAAATATGATTAAAAAATCAGTCGACTGGCCTCAAGTGTGCAAAAAAGAACAAAAAGTGTTGATTTTTGCCGATAATCATGGACGTCAGATAGCAGAAAAGGTAGCAGATACACAAACTAACGCAAGTGTCCAAGCCTTTGTCAAACCAGGAGCAGGCATTGCAGAAGTGACAAAAACAGTGGTAAAATCGTGTGAAAACCTTAACCCAAAAGACTGTGTCGTAATTTTTGCAGGTGCGAATGATGTTGCCAGAGATAAAGGTAGTGAACTCATCACTGTTCTTGAAAGTGTGCTACCCAAATTAGGCAACACAAATGTAGCTGTTGTAAATCAACCACACAGATACGACCTTCCTCCTTGGTCATGTGTAACTAAGTTAATAGAAAGAGTAAACAAAGAGATAGATACTGTATGCAAAAAGTTTCTGTACGTGAACTTAATAAATGTAAGCACGTTAGACAGGTCCATGCACACCAGCCATGGCCTTCATTTAAATCACATTGGGAAACAATTTTTGGTTGAAGAAATCTGTCATCTAGAAAATTGGAATCACAATAGGCCTAATATAGAAGCAGTCCAAAGTACTTTGGACAAATGGGTCATAAAGAAAGATGCAATGTCTTATAAAAAGGGTGAAAGGCATTTTTTAGGGAAGTAGACTGTATCACAAATAAATGTGATGCAGAATTAAATTGCAAATATAGACTGAAGATTGTACACCAGAATGTACAGTCATTAACAAACAAAGTTGATGAAATAAATATACTCCTCAATAGTGAATGGAAAGATGTTTCAGTGTTATGTTTTTGTGAGCATTGGTTACAAAATGAGTATTTTCAGTACTTAAAAATATTACATTTTAACCTTGCAAACTGCTTTTGTAGAATGGAATCAAAACATGGGGGAACTTGTATATATGTAAAAGAAGATGTAGATTATAAGAGTATAACATCTGTTTGCAAACTTGGTTGTGAAAGATACTTTGAAATCTCAGCTGTAGAGTTAATGTCTGAAAACACTATTATTTTATGTGTGTATAGATCTCCTGTTAGCAACATAAGTGTTTTTTTCAAAAAATTGGACCTTGCTTTAGGCAAACTTAAGACAACTGGGAAAACAGTGGTACTATGTGGTGATTTTAATATTGACTTTCTGAGCCATAGCCCTCACAGGGAAACGTTTTTAAATATTATAAAAGCCTACAATCTTTGTCTTACTGTTAGCTCTCCAACACATGTAACTAAAACTAGTGTCACTCTCCTTGATCAGGTATGTGTAAACATGGACAAGTGTACATCAGAAAACTTTGATACCGGCTATAGTGACCACCTTTCACAATTACTGACCATACCTGTAAATCACACTTCGACCAGTATAGAAAATGTTATCCATAAAAGGATTTATAGTGGGAAAAATATTGAATGCTTCCAGTACCTAATCAGTGAACAATCTTGGAGAGAAGCATATGATACCTCTAATACTAACGAAAAGATGGAACATTTTTTGAACATATTCAAGCATAACTTTGACATAGCTTTTCCACAAAGGAAAGTTATTTCCAAGAGCACAGATAGATTCAGAAACTGGATTACATCAGGCATCAGAGTATCTTGTAAAAGGAAGCGGGAACTTTTTCTGCAGTCAAAAACTAACAGCAGTCCAGAATTTATTAATTATTTCAAAAAATACAAGCTAGTTTTGAAACGCATCATAAAGGAGGCAAAAATTAAGGAAAACGACAAATATATTATGAAGTCATCCAATAAAACTAAGTCCATGTGGAAAGCTGTGCAGGATCTTACTGGGAAGAAGACAACTCACAAAAATATTGTGATATCACATGATGGCAATAATGTCACTGACCCTAGGGAAGTTGCAAATAGTTTCAATTCTTACTATGCAACTGTTGCTGGGAAATTAGTGAAGGAAAAATTTGGAAATCCACCTAATACAACATGGAAAGAACTTTCATCTATTGAAATAAATAATATATCCATGTTCCTCAGTCCAGTAAGCCCAACAGAGCTCCTAAATACCATTAATTCACTGAAGAGTAAGTACTCAACTGGTATTGATGATATTCCAGATTATATTATAAAAATAACAGCAAGACAAATACTTTCACCTTTATTGGACATATGCAATTCATCCTTATCATGTGGTGTCTTCCCTCAGCAACTGAAAATGTCAAAAGTAATACCCCTATATAAAAAAGGTGATCATCAATGTATGGGTAACTATAGGCCTGTGTCTCTATTGTCAGGGTTTTCGAAAATTATTGAAAAAGTGTTCCTTTCAAAACTAATTACATTCTTCGACAAGAATAATATTATTTCTGGGTGTCAACATGGCTTCAGACCACAGAGATCAATTGAAACTGCCACTTTCAATCTGATAAACCATGTCGTAAATGCAGTAGACAACCACAGAAATATCTCAGGTTTATTCTTGGACCTAACAAAAGCTTTTGATGTGATTGATCATTCTATACTCCTGAGGAAGCTCGAATGGTATGGTGTAAGAGGTGTGCCAAATCAGTGGATCAAATCATATTTGGAATATCGTTCTCAGGTAACTGAAATTAAGTACACAGAAGGAAATGAACTCCAGGTACACGTTTCAGAACCATGTGGACTAACTCATGGTGTTCCACAGGGCTCCATTTTAGGTCCCTTTCTTTTTTTGGTCTACATTAATGATTTCCCATCTCACGTTAGGGATTCTGAACCAGTACTGTTTGCAGATGACACCAGTCTATTGATTGAAGGGAATAATGAAGAAAATCTTACTGCATCTGCAAAAGATATTACAAAAGGAGTGTCTGAATGGTTTACCAGAAACAGGCTAATAGTTAATCCCCAAAAAACTGTACTAATGAATTTCCACACTGATCAAAATAAAAATCCGGCACAACCTGTAATATGTATGGATAACCAAAACATTAGTTCTGTCAATGAAACTAAATTTCTCGGGATTCATATCCAGGAAAATCTTAAATGGAACACTCATGTCACAGCCCTAAATTCAAAACTAGCAAAAATGAGCTATGTGGTAAGAATTCTCTGCAACAGTACTAGTGCAGAAACAGTTAGGGTTGTATACTTTGCTCGTGTACATTCAATACTGAAGTACGGTATCATTTTCTGGGGAAATGTACATCAGGCCATAACAGTTTTCAGGAAACAAAAGGCAATTATAAGAATAATGAAACAAGTGAGCAGCAGAAAATCATGCAAACCTTTCTTTAAAGATCTAAAGATCCTACCCCTTCCCTGCATTTATATACTGGAAATAGTCACGCATGTCAAAAAAAGCATGCTGAGAAAAGAAAACCTTTTTCCTCAAAACAAAAGTGTCCATGATTACAGTACCAGGTCAGACAGTGACATACACGTCAATCATTGTAACACCACATTATGCCAAAAAGGTGTATATCATGCAGGAACAAAACTTTTCAACAGATTACCAAGACATATAAAATCTCTTACTGAACTACAAAGCTTTAAAAAGTCTGTGACATCCTACCTTCTGGAAAACTGCTACTATTCAGTCTCACAGTATCTTATGCAAGAAAAAATGTAATTTGTATCTTTAATTGTAGAAGTAAGTTATAAATATACAGTATTTCAAAAATTTGTAATTATTAACTGTATAGATCCAATTTGTCATAAAAATTTATAAAATTTATGTTTGATATTTGAAAATCCAATAGCCAAAAAATGTTTTCTGTCCAATATCCTGTGTACAATATATGTACTTAAAAAGAGATTTATATGGACAAATAAATAAATAAATAAATAAAATAAATAAATCTTGTAGTTATTATTATGATTTTTCTTTCAGTGCAGGATAGTCTTTATGTTTGGATTGGGTGAGCCATCCAGGTGGCCCTGGAATGTTTGAGAATTGGTCTAATGAAGGTCTTGTATGTTTGATTTAACTGCTGTTAATGTGTTCTTCAGTCAGTTTTGCAAGTCTGAGTCATTGTCTTGCTCCTACTATGACATTGTTTATGTGAGTTATCCATGTCAGTTAAAGATATTTAGCTTTTGTTTTTGGTGTTATTTGTTGTTGTCATAACTTTAACTTTAAGTCTTCTGGTATATAATCTTTACTTTTTGTTCAGTTTTCATGCCTGAAGATAACAAGTTGGCTTGTTTGGGCATTAGACTGAGCAACTTTTCTGCTGGTGTATTTGGATTTCAGTTGTTTTATATGTTCTGTTCATGGCACTTATATAATATCCTGATTTATAGTCTTCTTAAGCGGGAGTGGAGGGGAGGGGGGGTGATTAACTGCTACAGGCAAGAAAGATTTGTGGTGAGTGAGCTCCTTAAGGTTGAATGACAGAAACTCAAGTTTTGGCTTACTAGTGTGGCAAATGTCACTAAATCTAAATGTTCTCTCTCTCCCTCAAGTGGAACTACAAAGCTCACTAACTATCTCTCAAAAATTTAAAATTCTGGAAACTGAATGTGTTGTTCAGTTGCCATTCCTATCATATACCCCAGTATGCACAACAAAGTTCCTGGTTATTTGTGCACGACAGCACTCGCCTACACACAGTCAGTATCATCAGACAGTTCCTGGCAAGAAGGGGGTGGTGCAACTTGATTCTCCTGACTTCTTCCTATTCCCTTGATTTGAACTCACTTTGAAAGGAAAGAGATTTGATGATATTCCTGACATCCAATGAAAAATTCCTGGCAAGAAGGGGGTGGTGCAACTTGATTCTCCTGACTTCTTCCTATTCCCTTGATTTGAACTCACTTTGAAAGGAAAGAGATTTGATGATATTCCTGACATCCAATGAAAAATGACGCTGTTTTTGAACCTCATCCCAAAGAAGACTTTGTGTCAAGTTTCCAGGACATGTATCACAGAGCTCAGTGGTGCATAGTTATGGGAGGTGACTATTTTGAAGGACAGTAAGGTAACTATAGTTTGTAGTTTATCTACATTAATGTTACGGGACTATTCACCGAACTTTATTGTCAGAGGTTGTGTAACTATTGCTCTTGTAGAGACTGTAGCTGGTTGTATTTTTAATGTTTTTCTTCTGTTAGTATGTATTCCTATGTTTGGCATTGTAAACCTCTGTGTTTATTCATTTTATTGTCTGCTTGTGTCAGTGTGTGAAGTTGTTTAGTGTTAGAGGCCCATGACATAAGTTCATTGATGTTACTCATCACACTAACCTAGAGAGTGTGTCCAAGGTATCCAAAGTAAAGCAATTACTGTTGCCCCCAGCATGCATTCATTCATTCATCATGTTCGAAAGATTCCATCAATACAGACACTTCAGGGTTGTGGAATAAAATAAGCAACAAATTTAGCAAAAAATCTGCTGGTTCTTTGTTAAATTAAACAGCTGCTGTTTATGTTTATTTGAGATATTCGTACTTTTTAAAGAAAATAGTTACATACGTCTGTAACATACAGTCTATTTGCAGTACTTTACTGCTTTGTAGCTGCTGTTTATCTTTTGTCGGCAGCCATATATTTATTTGATAAGTTCCCATTTTTCAATGAAAACAGTTATCTACATCTGTAACAACACTGGCCTGTTTGCAACACACTACTAATTGCCATGCAACAATGACCACTGCTACTTGCCATGTATTTAATAGGAATATTCAATCCTTGAATCTGGGTACTCAGACAATTTGTAGGACTGACTGTTGAGGGAAGTTTTTAATTTTCTGTGGAATTGGTTGAGAGTCCCAATTTCTTGTTGTATGGTAGATGAGAGCTTGTTAAATACCTCTGCACCAGAGTAGATAAGGAGATTCCAATGTAAAACATTTTCTGTGGATTGTATTGTGATTCAGCTGAAACTGATGCTTCTTATCAGCAACAAAATCTTGAGAAAATGCAGTCAGTCTACAGAGGAGTCTGCTAACAAAACACAAGACATTCATAGAGCACATAATATAACATTGCTCAAGTGTGTGTGCATCTCATACCAAATAGGACTAACAGGGGATACTGAATGTACACAAAGAAGGGTGTAGCGAATGGTCACAGCATTGTTTGATCCAGAAGAGAGTAACTAAAATGTTGGAAAAATAGTACTGGTAGATCTATCCCCTGAGAAGAAGTTGGAAAAACAGTGCTGGCAGATGCTTGAAGGTAGACCCCATTTATCCGCACACACACGCACACACACACACACACACACACACACACACACACATACATGGAAGAGAACACACCCAACCATTACTTAGAGTCATAGTACTTGTTGAAGTTCACAGAGGCATACTATACAGTGACAGGAACATGAAAGTAACAGTGCACATGAGATAATTTGTAGTGTGGTCCCCAGAATATATAACACTGTCCAGTAAATTATCTTTATGAAACATTACCATTTTCAAGGTTCTTGTTTACAGCTGAGCCCAAGATGTGATATAAATGATACAGATAAGGCAGAGTTTATAAACGTGCAGTATCAAAACACAAATTTTCACAGAAATGGTATAATCATATTAGACAGGCATCGACTTTAATGCAAACCAATATCATGATGTGACACTAACATTATCAGCATGCTGCAAACTTTTACAGCAAGGGCCGATTGCACCAACACTGATTAAAAGTTAACCGTGGTCAAGTCAGCTTTTAACCCTGATTAACTCGATATTCGGCTGACCGACCTCGATCAAAGTTAATCAAGGGATTTGATCACGATTAAAGTTAACTGAGCTCGAAGGGTCGATTATCTTGAATTGATCGTGATTAACTTATTGTAAACACGTAACATGGCAGTGCGTTTTGATGTTTTAGATGGCATAGAAGACAAAGAAATGCTATATTTTCAACAAATAAATCATCATAACTGTGTTGGTGTACTTGTGGAAAGGGGAAATCCTTTTGAAGATTATGGTGACTGGAAATTTGAAGAGAGGTTTCGTCTTTCAAAAGAAACAGTGAGGTGGTTATTGGATCAAATCCACGATAGGTTAGAATTTCCAATTTACCAAAATAATCCGGTCTCACCCATGAACGGACTTCTGATGACATTAAGGGCGTACACAACTGGAGCATTTAATATAATAATTGGTGACAGTGCTAATTTACATTCTACAACGGCACAAAGAATTATAAGTGAAGTGTCAGGAATCATGGCAACAATGTCTCATCAATACATGAAGTTTCCTTCTTGAGCGGAAGTACGCTCTGTGAGGGTTGGTTTCAACACACTGGCTGGATTTCCTGGAGTCATTGGTACAGTAGATTGCACCCACATAAGGATTCAGTCACCTGGGAGACAGAATGCAGGACTTTTCCGCAATAGGAAATCATATTTCTCCTTTAATTGTCTAACAATCAGCGACCACAATTTAATAATACGGGACATTGTGGCTTGGTGGCCTGGCTCTGTGCACGATAGTACAATATTTCGTAATTGCGCTTGAAGGGCACAGTTTGAAAATGGTGAAATACCAGTCGGTCACTTACGAGAAGGTAGTGGCTATGCATGCAGACCTTACTTATTGACACTACTTTCAAATCTACTGAGTGCGGCAGAGCACCGATATAATAGGTCTCACATTACAACAAGGAACACTGTGGAGAGACAATATGGTTTGTGGAAAAGGAGAATCCCCATTTTATCTATGGGAATGAGGTGTAATCCACAAAAGACAATGGCAATTATAGTAAGTATGGCTGTCTTGCATAACATTGCAAGGAGCACAAGCAAGGAAGAGCCACCAGAAGATATGGAAATTATGCGGCTGCTGAGGCTATTATGTAGCAAGAGGGACCCCGATATCGATGATAATGAACCAATCCCTCCCGGTCAACAAACATATCATGATGACACATTACCAGGATGAGCAGTTCGTCGCCCTATAATTGATGAACATTTTCACTGAGGTAAACTGTTACTTAATACATGTAAAATATGTAACTATTTTTATTTGAAATTATTGTAGTGCACAAATACCATAGCGTTTTTTAAACATTTTCATTACATTCGGTAGAATTCTTCTGCTTCCAATATTTTAATTTTTCTTTTAGTGCCAATCTTTTGAGATTTTTTTATTCTCATTTCTTTCATATGTTCTCTCTTCATCATTTCCAGCTGCTGCTGGAGTACTTCCACCCTCTTCTGCATCACACTGTCCAGTGCAGAGGAGGAAGTTGGTTTAGGCCTCAGTGGCATCCTTCTCCGATTACATGTTTCTTGTGTTCCTGCACTTGAAGGTTGGAGAAGGGTTGTTAAACATTCTCCATAACAACCTGTGCTGGGATAAGGCTTTCGCCAGCTTCAAGCAGCAATTACAGTTTCATTACTGTTTGTGGTACTGCAGGCATCGCCAACCACTGCATCATCAATTACATCTACATTTAGAATCATTACACTGTACTGTGCATTCAAATCAAAGGTATTTTCCAGTGCTTCAATGATGAGCCAACTATTTTCTGTAGTTTTTCCTCATGTGGACTCTTTTTAGATACTGGTACTGCCTTCTCTCCTCCTGTTTTATAGACTTGAACCTTCTCTTCAGCCAAATCCTTCTGCAACCTCCTCTTCAAATTCTCGTAACATGTTTTAAGCCTTTCAGGCCTTCTTTTTGTTACGCCTGAAATGGATATATTTTGTAGTAGCTGATATCATTTTTGTTGTGTGTATCTTGAATTGTTGTTCAATATTAATCTAAGCGCCATGAAAAATAGTGTTTTAATTTACATTTGTAACAGATATTTATTGATTTATGATTCAAATAAAATTTAATTTTACCTGGAGTTGAATTAAATGGTGTTGCTATATTTTCCCATGCATCCAGTTTTTCCCTAACTGTGCAACTATCCTTTTTTCTGTAATATACTTGAATTGGAGGCAATCAACTCCAAAAGTATGTCTACTTTGAATTTGGAAAATTTTGGCGTCCTTTCCTTGTTCTCCATAGTGCAGTAACAACGCTCACATTATGACAACAATGTGAAAAGTGCACATAAGTACCACAGACCAAGGCAGTTACAACCCCCTTGTCACAGGCAGTCAGCAAATATCATTATCTTTGCATGTATATGGGCGCTTTCCTTTGTAACACGTGGAGTTAACTGCGGTGAAACTCCCGATTAGCTAACCACGTTTTGGTACTCGGCATTTAACGATGGCGCAGCATAGAGACAACTTAAACGCGATTAAGTTTTAACTGTGATCACGGGACCCTCGGTCATCTTGCTTTTTAATCGGCGTTGGTGCAGTTGACCCTAAGTGTTATAATTACATGTGTTCACCAAAGTGACCTGGCATAGAGATTAACCACTTGCTCTCTGTTCGCAGACTATTAGTGGATAGGTGTTTAGCATTTACTTCGTGAACTCAAACTTCCACTTTAACCAACACAGAAATGTTACCCAAGTACTTCCTATTCTGAAACTACTTAATCCAAATGAAGAAGTGGTCCAATAAAAATTAAGTTGGTTGCTTGACCATTTTTAAATATTTTAATTTTTTTATATGTGGTTACACTATAATTGAGAAGTTCGAAACAGTTTTTTAAAAAAATTTTACCTTTCACCTTTACTGAATTGTGGCCATTTTCGTTTGTAAGCACATGGCAATGTTTCAGTTTAGAGACATTAGCAAAAATATGAGTATCTCTGCACTGGGTTAAGTTACAACATTGCAGTCCACATGGTCGTTATTAGAAAAGTGTCCTCTACAACATCGTCTATTACACAAAATACCCCGCATTCAAAAATAACCAGTCAAAATGACCTCCAAAGTTTGTTATCCAAATTTTCAAATATCCACTTTTTAGGCCCAAAAATAACAAACAAGTAGTAATTTATGAGAGTCTATTTTTTTTCCTATAGTTAGATATCATACACTACTAGCCTCATATAGAGCAAAAACACTTACAAATTTTTCCTTAATTTTTTATGAATTTTTGAAATTTGAACATTTTCATTTTTTGTAAAGTTTGGGGTTAGTTATCTCAGGTGGGACTGTATATAAAAATAAGACTTTTGCACAGTTTGTACATCTATATGATAGCAACATACTGTTAAAATTTCTCAACATTGATATCTGACTGTGAATAGAGGTATGAATTTTTGAAAATGAGGAGATAATTCACATTACTCTACAACTGATCTTATGGCTGTTGCCTATCCATGTGTGATATTGGCGGGATATAATAAATTATTATTGAAGTAAGGTACTGAATGATATACAAAAAGTGGAAATATCACTGAAATTAACATTTATATTATTTTGACAACAAATATTTTCAATTAACATCCTTTGAGATGCGACTGTTCCTAAACCTGGTGGTGAATGTTAAGAACATTTATTTCTTCAGACAGCTTCTGTGATATAGAATAAGACCTCCCATTTGCTGTGGTAAGTTCAAGCACTGAGAGTTTCCTTAAAACATTTCTCATTGGTATCCAAACTTTGACACTAGTAGATTTCTTGAATGATGTTCTTGGTCCAGCAGGGTGGTAAAAGTGCACAAAAACATCATTTTTTTCAACTTATTCTTTCAACCTCTGCAAGCCACCACTGTCCATCATACACACGTCAGTATGTCATTCAACGTTCAAGACAGGGATGTAATTTTACTGACACAATGATCCTCATAAATTTCGTTTTCTGATGTTACATAGCATCGACCTAAGTTTTCTGCAATGTCAAGGGATTTGTGGAAATGCCTTGTTCTTTTTATTGCTATACAGTTTTCAAATCTGGTTTGAAGTGTTGTTTTCATATGCATTCACGTTTTGTTGTACCTCCTATTCCATCACATGCATTTTTACCATGGCAAGATCCAAATAAGTACCATTCAGCCTCCAACCCAAAATCTACTTTGTGGCTGCACAGATTTGAAAAATTCTTTTTCTTCTCATACAGAATACCACTTCCATCTGAAAAGTATATCAGCTTCTCAACCATGGGAAAATTTTCTTTCATGTAATTTATTGCATACTTTTGAAACACATGTACAGTCAAAGTGTTGTGCTCTAAGTAGTCACTTAGAATGCAAATTAAAGAACTGCAAATTTCATATTCCTCATTTTTAAAGTAAAGGATAAATGGATGCACTGTTGCCTGGTCATTGACCCAGTGGTACCCTTGTATTGCATCCTGAATCACAAATGTAAAATTTTCTGCAAAATCAGCTAGCACTATGCATTCAGTTTTGTCCTTCAAAAACTTACTTTGGAATTTTAGAAACATAGTGGTGACTTTTGAGTTTTTGTAAGTTATCAATTAAAGATTCCACGTCCTCTTCCTGAGATTTAACTACTGTTATCATTTCTGCCCTGTCAATTGTGACCCACTGTTTGAAGGTAATACTGTCTGGCATTTCTTCATCATATTCGCGAAACAATTCAATAACGATTTCCGTACCAGGGCATTTATTACACAAACTCATCATACAGTCATAACTGTTAGTGTCATAGACCATTAAATCTAGTAACTCTTCGTAGTTAAGATCACCGAGTTTTGCACCCGCAATCATCAGTTTGACATTTTGATGATATGAACAAACACATACAGAATGTGTCCCTGAGGATCCAGCCAAAATACACCACTTAGGGCGGAGGTCACAAAATTTTGACCTTCCAATTTTGCATTCAGGATGAGAACTTTTGAAAGCTACATAAAGTTCATTTAAATTTGACAGCACTAGTCGTTTCTGCTTTCTTACTTTAACTCCATTTATAACAACTCTTTCACTATCTTTGCAACCTGGGCACATTCTACTGTTTTCATCATCTTCAAAAAACTGCTGGATCTTTTTGTTTCTTCACTTATACCTACTCATTTCTTCTTTCCTAAAACTGGAAGAATGCCTTGTTCTTTCACTAATTTTTGGGTTAGTTTAACCTAACAATGAAAAACATTGAATTCATGAACTATTTTTTCTCTTGACCATGAGTCAGGGAGCAAACCTAAAATTTTTAACTTTTTCCTCTTTAGATGTCACTCAACATTTAATTTTTTTAATTTCTCTATTAAACTCAAATATTCAGTGTCAGATGATGCTGGTGGTAGGTTTTCTTCTTCTTTAGAAATAATGTTGGTGTCTGTATTATCAAAGCATGATTCCAAGTCTTTTCTAATTTTGTCTGAAATTTATTGTACCTTATTTTCAATAGCTGCTTTTCTTTTTCTGCTACTTAATTTTACTATTTTCAAAGCAGGAGATATGTTAACTTAGAACAAGCAAAATCCAATATGCTGACAGCTTCCTCATCAGGAATATAAACTTCATTAACAAGTTTACATGCTTCTGGATACACAACAAATATTTTTGAGTAACAGTTTGGGCAGACAGAATTTCCAGGAATCAAATTACGTTTCACTTGGAAAGCTGTTTCACTCTTGCATAACAAGGACAAATATTCAAGTTTTATTTCCCTCAAACCTATAGTAAACAGCTTTTAATGAAATTCAAGTGGATCACAGCACTCTCTTCCAAAGATGTGGTTGTACTTCAGAATATATTTCTTCTCATGATACTCACACACTGATGTTACAGAAGAACTTACTTGAAAATTAAACAAAGTTTGTCTAACTTCATCAAAGTCATTGACATTTTTCAAGTTTTTTGAAACTGAACTGTAAACTGTTTTGTGACACACTTCACTTGCTACGTGTCCAACAGAGCACAGTTCATCCATGTTATTGCAGTCCAGTTAATCTCTCAAAATTAATTACAAATTACACACAGAACAAAGCATATAACACATTTTACACTCTCGATGAAGTATTTACATCCACTCTAACAGAGGTTTCAAAACAGACTGACTACAACAATGCTACACCCAGCAATAATTTACTTCTACAATGCCACACCCAGCAATAATTTACTTCTTTATTGACAATAAACCTAAACATAAATGGGCATTTTTATTACTACAGAACAAAAGTGAAAGCTCCTATTGTTTAATATTGCATTATTAAAAATAAATAAACTAAATGAATATTGGGTGATAGTGTTAACTAAATATATGTCACAATTAAATTTTATTACAGTGAAACATAAACCATTTAAATAGGCAACAGCCATAAGATCAATTGTAGAGTAATGCGAATTATTTCCTCATTTTCAAAAATTCATATCTTTGTTCACAGGTGTACAAACTGTGCAAAATTAGTATTTTATATTCATTCCCACCTGAGATAACTAACCCCAAACTTTTTATTAAAAAAAAAAAAAAAAAAAAAAAAAAAAAAAAAAAAAAAAATCAAATTTGAAAAATTCATAAAAGATTAAGGAAACATTAGTAAGTGTTCTTGCTCTATATGAGGCTAGTAGTGTATGATATCTAACTATAGGAAAAAATAGACTCTCATAAATCTATCTATCTAACTGTAGGAAAAAATAGACTATCATAAATCACTCCTTGTTTGTAACTTTCGGGCTAAAAAGTGGACTTTTGAAAATTTGGATACCAAACTTTGGAGGTCATTTTGACTGTTTATTTTTGAATTTAGGGTATTTTGTGTAATAGAGAGTGTTGCAGAGGACACTTTTCTGAAAACAATCGTGTCAATTGCAATGTTGGAACTTAACCCAGTGCAGAGAGATTCAAATTTTTGCTAATGTCTCCAGACTGAAAAATCGTCGGGTGCCTACAAGTAATAATGGCCGCCATCCAGTAAAGGTGCAAGATAAATTATTTTAAGGGGCTCCGGAAAGGCTCAAAATCATGAAAAGTTCAATTTTTACTTTTTTGCGTTTTCTGAATCTGCAGACTATTACCTTTTAATAGATATATAATTTATTCAATTCCGAAGACTACAACTATTTTTAAATTTTTTTTGAAATGTGTTCTACATGGGCGTGACCCACTGTGGCGCTGTTAAACTGCTGTCAAATGGTGTTATTATTAACGTCCGTGTTCATCAGGTACATTTTAGTGATGTGAGATAAAGTATGTGTTGTGGCTAACCTGTGATGGTTCAATATATATCGCTGGTGTGATTGTCAATTGTTTCATGTTTATTTACTCTGTCGTTATCTCGAAAATATTCGTAATTAATACTGTTTCTTGAGTCTCTGTTTTGTTGAAGTATAATAATGAGTAAAAGTAAAGTTATTAGAAATCCTCTGAAGGCTTTTAAGAAAAGGAGAAATGTTGGAAAGCCAAAGGTATGTGTTATTACTGTAAACAATAAAGACGATAACCAAGTGAGTGAACCTAACCTCTCAAGTACACCTGCCCATAGCAGTCAAAGTGGGAAAGAAAATACTTCACAGAAGAAGCTTGGTTCAGTGAGTGAAAACTATGAATGTTTTATGGGTGAATCGGATGTGAATGAAATATTTGATATGTTGGTTCTCAAAGGAATTTTTTCAAACTGTGTAAGATGTATTCATTCTTTTGGAACAGTGTTGCAGTAACTGCAACTGAAGAAAATGGTAGCAAAATCTACGAACACAACAACGAGCGATGCTTGCTTTAGAGAAGGAACGCCTTCGGGCTCCAGACAGGGCTGTAAAGAGTCTAGAAATACAAGCAAGAGTAAACAGGAGGAGGAACGAGAGGAAGCTGGAGGAGGAGTTTGCAGAGGATGAAGATAATCCATCCTATGGACCTGGAATGCACTAAAAAGTTAATCCAATCTTTGTCGCTCGATTCCCAAAACTTTTATTTTCTCATACTAATTACATGTTTTCTAAGGATCTTCCAAACATATATGTTTCAAACTTTCAGTAAATGTTACACAGTACCTTCTGCATAATTTAACACAGCCTTTTTCCAAAAAACTGTATATTTTTGAATATATAAATAAAAAATTGCAAAAAAATGTTGTGAATTTTCATTACAATTGAAAAAAAATCATCTTTAATAACTGAACTAAAATTTTGTAAAATCCCTGTGTTAAGTTGTAGCCCATATTCCAATAAATAATCTGTAAAAAGTTCAACTTCCTACCTCAAATACTTTGTGAGGAAAGATGTAATTTATAAGCGTTATTTTAACGTTGCAAGTATAGGGCGTTCCGGAGCCCCTTAAAACCTGTTTTGAACTTCTCAATTCTAGGGCAATCACATATTAAAAAAATTAAAATATTTCAAAATGGTCAAGAAACCATCACTGGACCACTTCATATGGATTGACTCAATTGTGAACTGCATGGCAGAGGGTACTTCCCATTGTATCACTTATTAAGGCTTATTCGTGGGCCATGAGTGAATCGGCGCAATGGTTTGCAGCCTGGAATTGCATTCGGGAGGACAACAGTTCAAATCCGCATCCGGCCAGCCAGATTTAGGTTTTCAGTGACTTACCTAAATCACTCCAGGCAAATGCTGGGATGGTTCCTTTGAAAGGTCATGGCACATTTCCTTCCCCATTGCTGAGACAATCTGAGTTTGTGCTCCATCTCTAATAACCATTGACATATGTAGTGAAACATCCCCTTAGAAAAATTGTACCTGACTGTGCTTAAACTGACACACAATATTTTTAGCGCAACGCAATCTGACTTTCAATAATCCCTACAAAAGAATGGCCCTTACTAACATTAACCTATACCTTTCACAAGTCACTTCCCTCACAAAAATCTTCATTACTCGAACTACTGCAATACAGCGTGCGCCACTACTGCCAGCTAACTAAAAGACTCAAACTACGGAAGGCACTAACTACTGATAGGCATAGTTAGCAGGAGAGCTTCTGTAAAGTTTGGAAGGTAGGAGACGAGGTACTGGTAGAAGTAAAGCTGTGAGTACCGGGCGTGAGTCGTGCTTCGGTGGCTCAGTTGGTAGAACACTTGCCCGCGAAAGGCAAAGGTCCCGAGTTCGAGTCTCGGTCGGGCACACAGTTTTAATCTGCCAGGAAGTTTCATATCAGCGCACACTCCGCTGCAGAGTGAAAATCTCATTCTGGAAGGTAAATACATTGTTTGTTCTCTATTAAAATCTTTCATTTGCTTTACAGAAGCTCTCCTGCGAACCAGGAGAGCTTCTGTAAAGTTTGGAAGGTAGGAGACGAGGTACTGGTAGAAGTAAAGCTGTGAGTACCGGGCGTGAGTCGTGCTTCGGTGGCTCAGTTGGTAGAGCACTTGCCCGCGAAAGGCAAAGGTCCCGAGTTCGAGTCTCGGTCGGGCACACAGTTTTAATCTGCCAGGAAGTTTCAATGTATTTACCTTAATAGTCATCAAAAGTCATAATATATATATATCAGTTCATGACATCCAGTCTTACAAATTTCAAAACTCCGCCATTTCTCTCCCCACATCCACCACTGCTAGCGGCTCACCTCCAACTGCGCAACGCTACGCGCTGTTCGCATCCAGCTGCCCAACACTACAATGGCAGACAACAATGCAAACTAGCCACAAACTGCACACAGCCCAGCCAGTGATTTTCATACAGAGCGCTACGTAACGTTGCCAATAAGAAAACACAAACAGCCTACTTACATAGCCCCCATGCTCCCCACAAAAAATTTTACAAATTGTTTTGGGCAGTGGCCAATAATGATTTGATAAAATTTTTCATAATTACAATAACAAAGATATCAAATGCACACACTTATTGATACAATGTTGGTCAAAAGCTAAAATTTTCTCACAGTCCATAAAGACAGTCCTGATCATTCATCACAGTAAAATTGCAGTGTTTTTATCAAAGTCTGAGCAGTAAAAGAAAATGCACACGGAAGTAGAGGATTTCCATGCAGTCTTGAAGAAGTAGTGTTGTCCTTCCAACGGAAAGACAGTGCTGACTCTCGACATGCAGACAGGTAATGGGCCACAACAGAGCAAACCCACAGCAGAGTCATTCGAAGTTTTGAAAAATATTTGTAGGTAGGTCATCACAGAGTAGACCCACTGTAGTCCTGGTAGAGATTATGGTATTGGTGGGCCACCAGAGGTGCAGACCCACTGCAGTCCTTGTAGAAATAATGGTACTGGTGAGTCATCAAAGGTGTAGACCCACTGTAGTCCTTGTAGAGATGGCCAGCAGACAACTGTTGCGACTGTGCAGGTGCACGATCACCATCAAAGAGTCTTGCGGAGAATATAGCAAGTCCATAAACCACCACTTGTCCACTCACAAAAAATTTGTTTGAAATGTCCTTAGAACCAGCAATGCTGTTATCCAGTCCCTTGCTGAATTATTAACACACGTGCAAACACTATCAGTCCCTACTTCTCACATATTGTCCATATACTATGACAAATGGAAACGTGTGCAGTGAAATGTAACTTACAAGTTACTTAATTTGATGAACTGGTGTCAATTACAATTTTGTAACATAAGAATAAAATAACAAAGGTACAAAATACATCATTAAAGAACATAACAACACAGATAACATTTGTAGTAATACGGGCTTTACTAAAGAATCGAACTAACATATACATCAGTGTTACAGGAATTATGACATAAGTAAATACATAAAAGATCAGAATAACTTTTGAAACATCAATTTCACACATGAGCATTAAAACAAAACAGAATAAATAATGTCTAAACATCTTTACAAAGTAAATAACATATTATCAGAAAAATTCTACAACATAACTCTTATTAGCTAAACACATTAAGACAGGAAAAACACAAATTCACATAGTGTAATAACACAAAAATACAGGACAGGGTTTGTTTTCAGTGTGACATTTGGTACTGCAGTCCACCCCAAAACTTCATTCCATATATCTTTCCTCTTATTTCAACATTTGTTTCCACCAAAAAAATTCTATCCAAGCATGCTTTCTGTATTTATATGTTCACACATGTCTTGCCTCATTATTTATTTTCCATTATCTTACCTCATCATTTATTTCCAAGAAAATCCTACCTAAACCTGTTGTCCCTAAACCCTACTTTTTTTGTTCATATCCTCTTTCAAAATACTTTTTTGGCCAAACCATTTTCTTATAGCTTCTCAATGCATTTCTTCCAATTCATCATAGTTAGTTTCTTATATAGTCTACCCCCTCTTAAGCTAACTTAAATCTACTGAGCTCAGATGCTAAACTAAGGGACGAGGCAATGCAGCAGCACAAAACAATTGACACAAACAGCAATGACAAAAAATGGAAATTGTCAAAGCAAGCTACAGTAAATCTAAATTACCAAGCAATACAACATTACAACTAATATGAGCCAATGTGCAGCAACAAGAAAAATAAATCAGTAGTAAAACTGAGTAATACAAAGTGAAATTAAGTAGCACTATGCCTGGCAAACAGCAGCAGCAAATGTAATAACTTATATCTAAACATGACAAAGCTCAAGCAGAAAAAATATTACAGTAAAAATGGCCTTGTTTAATACCTATGTCACATCTTAACACTAGGGTGTATGTAAGTAGGCTGTTTGTGTTTTCTTATTGGCAACGTTACGTAGCGCTCTGTATGAAAATCACTGGCTGTGCTGTGTGCAGTCTGTGGCTAGTTTGCATTGTTGTCTGCCATTGTCGTGTTGGGCAGCTGGATGCGAACAGCGCGTAGCGTTGCGGAGTTGGAGGTGAGCCGCCAGCAGTGGTGGATGTGGGGGCAGAAATGGCGGCGTTTTGAAATTTGTAAGACTGGATGTCATGAACTGATGTATATATTATGACTTTTGATGACTATTTAGGTAAATACATTGTTTGTTTCTCTGTTAAATAATCAGGTAACTGTGTAATTCTGTGTTGGAGAAATATGGTACCGATGTGTAAAGTTGTATAAGCAAATACCATATTAGCTAGGGCTCCTTGTGCTTGCCACACACATGGTACACAAAGTAAGCGTGTACCCCCCTGAGGATTAATGTAATTATACCCTCAGGTGTTACAAATTACAGCAATGGAATGAAATGTATCACGGAAAACCTTTGTATCATTGTACTTCAAATATCTTTAAAAATAAATGTTTTAAGTACAAAATTAATCACTCAAATATGTGTACTGTAGCGCTGAACTGTGCGTCTTGTTGTAAGATAATTCTGTGGAAGTGTCGTAGTTATCGTCCTCTGTAAGCAAAGTTCTGCTGAAGTCAATGTACTTACCTCATCATAAATGAAAGTGAAATTCTTTGCGTATAGATATTGTAGGTATTACGTACCTTACCGTGATCAAGAAAGTACTGTAATGTGACATATTGTTGTGCTACGAAAAAGGCTGTCTCATTGTAGCTATACCACAAAAGTTACTACTAAAACATGTTTTACTTTCCAGGGTAATACAGAAAAACTGTGCAGATATAAAACAGAAACGCCGCAAAAGCATCATTGTAAATTGTCAATCATTAGTAGTGTCATGATAAAATCGTGCAGCACCACTGTGTCATCTGGTATCTCACAGAAAGTACTTTAAATCCAGAATGTATTTTCAAGTAAACCAAAATGTTGCATTAAAATCTCATTAGCAGTACTGGTAAATGTTCTAAGTAAGTGAACCTTATAGTCGTTACGTAATCATGCAACTAACAAGCAAGAATGTACACACGCAATGACACTGTGTCGTCTGTTCACAATAACAATGCATTCGTAATTTCTGTTTAAATAAGTTCTCTTGGTTCTTGACTGGATATTTAACTTCAAACATTGTTGCATGTTAACAGATTCTAAGTCTGACAAAGCATACTAGTAATGTAAAGTGAAAAGTTATATGGCAAAGAGAAAGTTAAAAAGCAGATTATCTTTCAATAAACGGTTTTACATGTGGAATGTGGTGCAATGCTTTACTCTTCCTAGAGGTTCAACTTGAATGCAATTATCATGCGGTATACGTCAGTAAGGAATGCTAAAATTTCTCTCAAGGTTAGCGTCTATGTTATTTTTCTGAAGCACGCCGGCGCACGTGGCTGCCTGCGGTGCGAGTCATTGTCTGTCTCTTTGTTGGCGCGCGTCGTTATGAGGATTTGGAGACCTAACTTCTACAAATTCACCTTGTCGAGAGGGCCCTGCCCTGTTTGAATCCCGCCAGTTCTGATGCAATTCAGGTCTGTCGTTACAATCATATCGTCTGTCGTCATGTCGGTAGATTCCATAGTTTCTTTCTTGTCGGTCACGTAGTGGAGAATTTCTCCCTGAATCGTAACTGCGCCCTGAACTGTTGCGCCTGAAGTTATTCTGTCTGCCTTGATAATAATTGTTTTGGTTCACATATTGTCTGTTTCTATGATTGTCTCTGTTATATTCATTACTACGGAAATGCGATCTTTCTCTGTAACTCTTACTACTGTGCCAACGGTTGTCATACGGGTGGTGTCTATTTTGGTCACGATTTACATTGTAAGAATAGCCTTGTCGTGTCCAGTTATTATTTCTTTCATCGTGGAATTGTGACGGATGTGACCGTTAATTGTTGTGTTCCTGTTTTCGCGTTCCGCGATTGTCAGTGTCAATTTCCAATTCTTGTAACAGTCCCTGAAAAGCTTCAATGTCGTCTTTGCAACGTACTGCCAAAATAATGTGTCGTAAATGTTCAGGTAATTTGATTAAGCAAATGCGGATGAGTTCTGAGGGGCTGTATGGGTTTGACAGGTACTGATTCTTGTGCAACATGTCTTCAAAATATTTCACAAGACTGGAAAATTCAGATTGTTCGAAATGTTTCATCATTATGATGCTATGTTTTACTCGGTCTTGTGTAGCTTGAGACCAATATGCTGAGAGGAAGGCATGATAAAATTCCCCTTCACTGTGACAATCGTGAATGACCGATCACATTTTTACAGCTGGTTCATTCTCTAAATAGCCACACATAAATTCTAATCTGTGCCCTAATGACCAGTTGGGAGGAAAACAATGAGAGAATTGATGGAGCCACGCTTGTGGATGAATGTCGTTGCCAGAATTCTTAAATGTTTTAAATTTACGTGTAGTAATGAACAGCTTATAGTCAAAATCATCATGTCGGCGAGTCGCATATCGGTCATTGTTACGTCGTTTCGGCGGTTCCATTTCAAAATTCAGTGCACCTTGCCAATTTCTTTCATAGTTTCCGAAATGCGCTGTGTTATTATTTTGTGGCTGTTCCATATTTCTATGTCCCTCTTCCTGTATTGGAGCGCGAGTGTCCTCTGAAATACGTAATTCTTGTATTACTTGTGGCTACTGATCTTGTACATCCCGGATTTCTCTTTTGTACAGTCTATTGATTTGATTTTGATTTTGTTTGAATTTTCTAATTTGTTCATATTCTTCAGTGTCAGTGAAGGCTACAGGTCTTGTGTCATTCAGATCATCATCTACCTTTGTAGATAAGTTAGTGAACTGATCTGAAAGTTCGGCTACTTTATCCGGTAGTGAAATTATTTCCTCTGTGTGTTTTTCTGAACCAAGTTTCAGTGTGTCCATTTGTGTTGAAATCGTATCTACTGTATTCTTTAAGTTTTCCTGAGTTTTTGCAAGTAGCGTAACCAAATCGGTAGATGCAACTGAGTCAATTTTAGCTTGCAAGGTCTCATGATTTTCATGAACAATAGTTTACAGTTCTTTTATGGCTGCTTCGTGATTCTGTAATGCATTTTCATGATGCGAAAAAATAGGTTGGAAATGCTCACAAATTTGTGTTTTTACGTCATTACAGACTTTTTGGCATTTCGATTCAATGTTATGTTACTCAGTAGTTAAATCTTCACGCGTTTGTTCAAGTGTGATGTCTAACTTTTGAAGCTTTTGCTGTGTTTGTCTCTGATTTTGTTCCATTGTGTCTAACTGTTGCTGTGTTTGTCTCTGGTGTTGTTCCATTGTGTCTAACTTTTGAAGATTTTGTTCCATTGTGTCTAACTTTTGAAGATTTTGTTCCATTGTGTCTAACTTTTGAAGATTTTGTTCCATTTTGTCTAACTTTTGAAGATTTTGTCCCATTTGTTTCTGATTTTGTTCAAGCGTTGTGTCTAACTTTTGTAGCCTTTGTCCCATTTGTTGCATTAACTGTAATAACAGTGCACTGGTGTCTGAAACATGTTCCTCAGTGCTATTCGGCAGTGCATTTGAACCAGCAATATTCGCATTTTGAAAAGCAGAAAATGTGTCTTGATTTATTTGAGAAAATGGTGAGGACGCAAAACCTGAATCTACAGTATTTGCAAGATTGTGTCCTGTCATTTCGGAATCCTGAGGCGAGCTGTTGCCGACCGATCGATCGATAATGCTTCCCTGTTCACTAATTGTTTCACTGCCTACACCATTATTTGCAGCCCGCTCCATTTCCCTATGCACAATTACCAAATTACTACTTTGAACATTAGTTAATTCATTACATGGTGGCGCTAACACACTGCTTTCGTCTTCACTGTCATTTCTCAGTTTACTTTGGAGCCTAGTATTACGTTTTTCACACGCCATTATTGCCACAATATTTCACACGATAACACAGAAAAGCACAATTTGAAGAGCAAAATAAGAAAACACATTAACATAGCATTGAAAATAATATCTCGTTAATTGCAAGCGCAGCTGCGAAATACTTGGTGCAAATCTACATGCATGCCACAACTGTTTTACTGTACAAGAATGAAAAACTACAACTACAAAGGAAATTCTCTCTACAATTACGCACTAGCAATAAACAAAGGCTGCACTAATTGCACAAACTACAAGAAAAAAATCAGAAGATTCTAGTGAGGTATCCTAGGCTAAGGGTCGACATATGAAACATCCCCTTAGAAAAATTGTACATGACTGTGCTTAAACTGACACACAATATTTTTAGCGCAACGCAATCTGACTTTCAATAATCCCTACAAAAGAATGGCCCTGACTAACATTAACCTATACCTTTCACAAATCACTTACCTCACAAAAATCTTCGTTACTCGAACTACTGCAATACAGCGAGCGCCACTACTGCCAGCTAACTAAAAGACTCAAACTACGGAAGGCACTAACTACTGATAGGCATAGTTAGCAAATGAAAGATTTTAATAGAGAACAAACAATGTATTTACCTTAATAGTCATCAAAAGTCATAATATATATATCAGTTCATGACATCCAGTCTTACAAATTTCAAAACTCCGCCATTTCTCTCCCCACATCCACCACTGCTGGCGGCTCACCTCCAACTGCGCAACGCTACACGCTGTTCGCATCCAGCTGCCCAACACTACAATGGCAGACAACAATGCAAACTAGCCACAGACTGCACACAGCACAGCCAGTGATTTTCATACAGAGCGCTACGTAACGTTGCCCATAAGAAAACACAAACAGCCTACTTACAGTAGTATAGGAAGAACAATTACTTAATTGCCTCTGCAGTACTATAACTAGTGTAGTGTTTTCTATACAATCCCTACAGAACAAGTATGTAGGGGTTGTAGTACATTCCTAGATTTCTCAATGAAAGATCGTTCTTCAAACTTTGTATGTTGACTTTCATTGGTTATTTTGCATTTTCCAAGTGATTCCAGTTCAGTTTTTCCAGTATATCTATGACACCGTCCTGTGGATCAAACAAAGCATTCATGTTGCAATTTTTTGTATACGTTCAATACCCTTGCTAATCTTGTGTGGTATAGGCCCACAGACTTGAGCAATATTCTAAGATGAGTCACGTGAATGTTCTGTAAGCAATCCTCTTGTGGACCAATTGAATCTTCCGAAGTTTGTCACCTGTTTTTTTTGTGACTGAGCCTATGTGACTATTCCATTCCATATCTGCACATATTTCCATGTTAGTATCTGAAAATCAGTTGAATATATAATTGCCAGTAATTAAAAATCAAAGAAATTTTTATTTATGACCTTTAAGGCTCTATAGGAATGTTACTGGCAGGGAAGCCAAACTGGACATCAACTCCAGGTTCACAAGGCAAGTACTGTCTGACATAAAACTGACATTTGAGTCCTGTATATGTTAATATACTATTCAGTTGCATGATACATTTAAAACATTGCTAATTCTGTCTTGTTCACACTTAGGAGTATTGGTTTTAATGACCAAATTTCACTAATGTGGCACAGTATTCAGAAGGCTGTCCAGCGCAGTAATATCTATGCCATGGTTCTGAAGTTTGATTTTATATTATGAAAAGGATAGATAGCTATGCAGTATGTAGTGGAGATATTGAGTTGCAGGCCGGCACAACAAAAAGACAAGTCTTTTGTTGTGCTTGTCAGCAACTCAGTTTAGACCAATTTAAAATAAGCTAATTCGTAGACACACATATTTACAGACTTCTAGTTAGAGACAATCATTAGATTTACTACCGGTATGCAATGCTTTTTTTTTTTTTACAAATAACATATTAAATAATGTAATGCCACACTGTTCACTCACATCTCACTATCAGTCACTGCACACTGTACATACATTGTTTCATAACAATTCACTCACTACAGACAGACAGACACACACACACACACACACACATTGGTGATCTGTGGGCCATTTTCTGTACCACAACTTCCCATTTGCTATCCTGAAAAACTAAGTCAGCATCCCTCCATAATGAGTGAGATGTTGAGCTCAGAAAGAGGAAGAGGTGTTAGTATTGTGCTGTGCATAGCTTGGGGGTAAGTATTTCTAGAAAGGAAAAAAGAAGGAAAAAAACATAAAGTTAAGGTGTTACGTGGAATGTTGGATGCTTTATAATCATTATTATTATTTATTTGTACAACATTTTGTTTATCAAACCCCTACTTTGTTTTATCTAAGTAATCCTTCAATGTACAGGCTGTTTATAAATAAATATTGGGATTTTAATGCTTTATAATATTTATTATATTAAACTTACAGTTATAAATGATATGTCAAATGAAAGAGCAACTCTAACAGTTGTGTTTGGCACCAGTGCGCATGCGCAGCGCAAACACCGAATTTGTAGTTACTGTGCAATGTGCATTCCGGCTGAAGTTTGGTTGTGATCCTCCAAGTGATAATAACATTTGTAGACGGTATCATCAATTTGAAGATACCAACTGCCTTTGTAAAGGGAAGAGCACAGGACGACCAAGAGTTAGTGAAGAGACTGTTGAGCGAGTGAGAGAGTCGTTCACTCGTAGCCCAAAGAAATCAGTCCGGAAGGCTAATCATGAATTACAAGTTCCTGTGTTGACTGTTTGGAAAGTTTTAAGAAAACGCATACAACTACGTCCTTACCGTTTACAGTTATTACAGGCTCTAAAGCCAGCAGACCATGGATTACGTTCCAACTTTGCAAACGAAATGTTGTTTCATGATGATGAAGATTTTCTGGATAATGTTGTCTTCAGTGATGAATCAACCTGTCACCTTAGTGGACATGTTAACACTCACAATGTGTGTATCTGGGGCTCAGAAAATCCTCACGAGGTGGTACAAATGCAACGAGATTCCCCTAAAGTGACTGTTTTTTGTGCCGTATCCTGGCGGATAGTTTATGGGCCTTTCTTTTTTGGTGTACCTACTGTAACTGACACTTCTTACCTTGATACATTAGAGCAATGGCTCTTCCCGCAGTTGGAAGAAGATGAGCCACAGAACTTCATTTTCCAGCAAGATGATGCACCACCTCACTGGCATAGCGAAGTATGCGATTGGTTGAACTTCCCTGTAACCAAGTGCTGGCTAGGCCACAAGGGGCCCAATGACAGGGCTTGCTTTGCATGGCCTCCACGTTCACCCGACCTAACGCCATGCGATTTTTTCCTTTGGGACTTCATCAAGAATCGTGTGTACATGCCTCCGCTACCAGCAGACCTCCATGAATGAAGAAACCGGATTGAAGCAGCTGTTGCTACAATCACTGAAGACACACTATCAACATTTGAAAAGAACTCAACTATAGACTTGATGTGTGCCGTGTGATAAATGGTGCTCACATTGAACATTTATAAGGTTCTTGGTGAAACTGTTTGAGTTGCTCTTTCATTTGACATATCATTTATAACTGTAAGTTTAATATAATAAATATCATAAGGCATTAAAACCCCAATATTCATTTATAAACACCCTGTATAAAATGTATTGGATAGTAGGTACTTTTTAGCTGCCTTTTTAAATAAGTGTATTTTTGCAATTTCTTTAATCTCTTTTGGTAATTTATCATACTGTTTTATTCCTTGGTAGAAAATGCAGTTTTGAGTTTTATGTTTATTTTTTCTTGGTAAATGTTAGTTGAGTCTATCTCTTGTTGCATGGTCATGGGCAGAGCTGTTTGTGCAGTAATTACCAATGTTATTTTTGATGTGTACAACTGACTGGTAACTGTATTCACATGGAACAGTTAAAATCGCCAGTGTTTTGAACAGATCTTTAGAATGAGCTCGACTAGTATTTTTGGTTATTATTTTTATGGTTCTTTTCTGGAGTTTGGAAATGGTGTTGAGTAGCAATCTGTCATTTCCATGATATTGTTATTATTCCACCCTGGATTTTCCATTGTTTAAAGTTTGTATTTTGTGTATATAGTTCCTGTACTTTTCTATTATTAGTTTACAATAATAAGACATTTGCTTGTAATTCTCAGAATGTATCTGTTCAACTCCTGTGCAGATGATGTTCTGTCAGTGTGTTTATTTTTTATTATTTCCTAGCCTATGTGCCAGTTTCTCTTTTCTCGGTACCTGAACTACCATCCTAACCTATACCCATTCATACTCAGCATTCCTCTTTCTGTGGTGGAATGGTTTTCAGAAATACATTTTTTACCTACGTAATTAGTAGGGTGCAGATCAGAGATATGTTAATTCTATTTTTAAACCTGGTAATATTTTGGTATAATAAATTGACATGAACCTTCTCATTTTCTCCAATTTCAGGCTAAAAATTTCGAGTTATAATTAAATCGTTTTAAGGATGTTAGTTTGAACAATGAATATATTGAAAAAATGGGACTTTCTTCATGACAGTGACTACAAAAATACTCCTATGAGTCCCACAGGGCTTCATTATAGGAACTATTTTGCTTTTGTTCTGCATTTATCGTTTGTGCATTAATGTAAATGCCCATCAGTTTTATTTGCAAATGATACATTTTATTGAATACCATGAGTCAGAAAGCACCCCTGTCTACACCACCAATACACTAAATCATTAGAACCATGTTTTCAGCTCAATGGATTAACACTGAACATCCCAAAAACCTACATCACCCATTTCAGAATAAACAGCCAAAACCCAAGGAAACTGAAATATATTGTAAAAATCAATATCTAGAAGTAGAGCCCAAGAAATTTTTTAAGATTAAACACAGATAATAATTTAAAATGGACTAAACAAGCTGAGTATTTACTAAACAAATTTTGTTTCTTTGCATTTGCATTGCAAATATTAGCCAGTGCCAATAATAGGGAAATTCGCAACCATAGCTGCTTCCAATCCGTTATAATGTACAAAACAGTGAAAATTCCAGGTTGGAATATCAACAGTTATGATAAGGATAGATTGCTACTCACTGTAAAGATGACATGTTGAGTTTCAGACAGGCACAACAAAAAGACTGTTACACACGGAGCTTTCAGCTAAAGCCTTCTTCAGAAAAGAAAAGAAAACATGCACACAAATTCACACAGGCAGGCACTCCTCATGCACACATGTTCACTATCTTTGGCCACACTGAGCAGATTGCAACTGTAGTGTAGGGAAGGGAGGAGGAATAGCATGGTAGGATGGGGGGGGGGGGGGGGGTGCAGAGGGGAAAGTAGAGCGCTGTTGCGTGCAGTGACTACAAGGCAGTAGGATGAAGCTGCCAGGTGCAGCATTGGGAGGCTGAGGGAGAAGGGGGGAGTGTTGAAGGATGGGAGCAGACTGGTAGGTGCCTTGGCAGAGAGCAGCTCACAATGAGGGTGTGGGCACTTGAATTGGGAGGATGTGATATGATAGGACAAGAGGGGGGAGGGAAATTGTTGGGTGAAGGGTGTGGTGACAGTGTGGAATGGTAAGTTGAGACCACGGTAATTTCTGGGGCGAAGAATGTTTTGTAAGGATAACTTCCATCTGCAAAATTCAGAAAATCTGGTGGTGGAGAAGAGGATCCAGACTGTCCATGTTTTGAATGAGCTTTTGCAATTGAGCATATTATGTTCAGCTGCATGCTGGCTTCTGGTCACAGTTTGACAGTTAGCTTTCATCTTTGTGGGCAGCCAGTTGGTAATCATACCAATATAAAAAGCTGTGGAATGGTTGCAGCAGAGGTAGTATATGACATGGCTACTTTCACAGATGGCCTGACCCCAGATGGGGTAGTATAAGCCTCTGACAGGACTGGAATAGGTAAGTGCTGGATGGGTGCATTGGGCAGGTCTTGCACCTGGGTCTTCCACAGGGATATGATCCCTGTGCCAAGGGGCTCGGATTGGAAGTGGTGTAGGGATGGACTAGCTTGCTGTGGGGATTGGGTGGCTGACGCGTCACCACGTTAGGAGGGTGGGTACAATCATGGGTAGGGTGTCTCTCATTTCAGGGTATGGTGATAGGTAATCAAAACCCTGATGAAGGATGTGGTTCAGTTGCTCCAGTTTGGGGTGGTATTGAGTGACAAAAGGGGTACTCCCTGGTTCTGGGGAGTGTTGGGAGGATTGGGGTTGTGTGAAAATATGGAATGGGAAATTGTTCGTGGGCAAGGGCTGGGAAATAGTGCCTGGCTGCGAAGGTCTCTGTGAGACCTTCCGCATACTGGGCAAGGTAGTTCTTGTCACTGCAGATATGCCGTCCCCGGGTGGCCAGGCTGTGTGGGAGGGGTTTTTTGGTGTGGAAGGGGTGGCCGCTGTTGAGTTGCATGTACTGCCAGTGGTTGGTTGGTGGCGTGGCCAGTACAGTTGTTTGAAGAAATTCGAGCAACATATTATGCTTACTGAAACTACATAAAAGAATCATTAGAACGATGTCACCCACTATTTAAAGACCTGCAATAATTAACCATTACCTCCCTATATATCTATGATATTATCATCTTTTAACATAGTAACTAATAATTATTCAAGGTAAACTGTTATAATATGAGAAATAAAGCTAATTGTGTGCTCCCTTCTCATCATTTAAACATATGTGCTCGGACTCTGTGAACATTTACACCAAACTAACAGGCAAGAACATTCTGAGAATGAAACTAGATTCACTGGGAGGGAGGAGGGGAAGGGGAGCTACATGATTATAAACTTCAGTGCTACTACTCAGTTAAAGATTTATTGAAGGAAATATTTGAAGAGGAGGTAGTTTATCAATAGTTTTGTTGTGTAAATGTCGCTGTCTTTTCACCAAAACTATAGTGTCATATCAGTCTCCTTATATAGAAGCCAATGTCCTGACTGACTGACTCACTGACTCATCATCTCCCAGCCCAAACTAATAAGGATGGAAACTTGAAATTTGCAGAGGATGTTGTTGATCTTATACTGTAGGCATTGTTTAAGAAGGGATTTTTTGAAATTCCCCAAAGGGGTGAAACAGGATGAAAGGTTTTTTGAAAAATGTGTTGCAAATATGACAGTTTTGAAGCTAGGGCTGTGTAAATTGGTATTTGGTTTCTCAGTCAGAAATAAATAAATATGTTTTTCAGCATTTCTGGAAATTTGACCACTAAGGGGGTAAAATAGTGAGAGAAAGTCTTTTGAAAATAAATCGTTATTAAATAACTATTAAAGCATTGTTAAAGATCCGTCTATGAAAACTGGTTTTGACTTCTTATTTAGAAATAAAAAAATTCGTCTTTCAGTAACTTTGGAAATTTAATCCCCGAAGGGAGTGAAATAGGGGGTGAAAAGTTTTATGGAATTATATACTATGAAAGGCTTTCTTCAAGCGAAATCTATCAAAATTTTGTATTTGGCATTTCTGTCAGAAATGAAAAAAAAATACGTTTCACTGTTTTTGGAATTTCATGTCCCAAGGGGGTGAAACAGGGGATGAAAAATGCTTAAGAAGATATTTCATTACACTAAAAAAAAGAAGCTAATTCATGAAGACTGATGTACACTTATGTGTTAGGGGATGAAAGTTTCTATGGAAATGTCACCGTAAGAAAGCAAAAAGCATGATTAACAAAAACCTTGGACACTAGCTACCAGAATCGCTTTTTGGTCAGAAGTACATTCGAAAAAGACCATGCTTTAGAAGCCTTAATTAGTGTGAACAGTCTAGAAGGTGTTACAATTTGTGAAATTATCAAAGAAAGCTATTTAACAGTCACCACAACAATTTGTCAGCATAAAAAAGAAACAGCTTACCAATACATTAATTTTTTATGTAATTACTACACAAACGCGAGCAAAGCAGCAGGCACTAAGCTAGTGAAGTTATGTTTCCACTTTTTTACATGTCTCCTGTACTATAATCAAATGATTAGCATCTGCATATTATGAGACGAATAAATCACAATTCACATCTTATAAAAGAAGAATATATACTAATAACATTTCATTTTCTGTAAATTGTTCCTGCTGCCTTTGGTTTCAAAGAATGTATTCTCGTCAGCATTGTCCAAAATCTACAAATGCTATAAAGGTAGGTTTGTCTTTTTTAAATCCAACTTCTATAATAATTTTTTGAAAAATATGTAAAAACCTGCCAACCGGTTGCATAAGTTTTCTATATACCTTGACCAGGTTTCGTCACCTTTAAGGGTGACTTCATCAGAAGGTAAGGTAATAAGTTACAAAGTCAGTACTGCTTCAAGTGTTCCTATATTTCTCCAGAATCCAAACTGGTCTTCAAGGCCAACTATTACTAGTCTTTCCAATCTTCTTTAAATAATTTGTGTTAGTATTTTGAAACTATGATTTACCAATTGATGATTTGGTAATATTCATGCCACTGCCTTCTTTTGAATTGAGATTCTTGAAATCTTAGCATACTTTGTTTGCTGTACGTATCTTACCCACCACATTGTTGGTTCTCCCAAGAATCTCAGTAATTCTGTGGCAATGTCATCTGTTCTTGTTTTGTTATAGGTTTCTCAGTGCTCTATCAAATTCTTCTTGCAAAATTCCTTCTCGTCCCATCTGAGAAGACTCCCCTGACTCGGGGTTCTGGGCGACTTTTCCAAACTCTGCCACCGGTAAAATTTTGCACAGAGCACAACTCAGTCATTGTAAACCTCTTGTTTAAGGGTTGTGAAAGAAGACTGCATATGTATAAGAAACATGAAGATAGCAGAGGGTTTCTAATAGATTATACAATAGTAAGACTGAGACTTTGAAACCAGATTTTAAACTGCAACCATTTTGAGGGTTATGGGTATGGACTGCAGACTGAACTGGAAGAATATACAGAAGTGTAGGATATTGAGGAGGATTCTCAATAAGTGGAAACAGTCAGTGGTTGTTTTGAGTTTCAAAAGGAGCATTAGGCAGTATCCGACTGATGTATTTAACGGAATCTGGAATACAATAAAAGATGAATGAGTAACTTTGAAAGATGAAATAGTGTAGTGAAGTCAGTAGACAAATGAATAGGGGGGAAAAGACAAGATCAAGTAGGAATCCTTCATATATTAATAGAAATACTAATTTCTTCAGCAGTAAGGTGAAATCTTGTAATTTATTTTTCTTTATTCAGTTGCACTTGTAATCAGTACCAACACTTTTTTTTTGCAGAAAACATTGGCACAGTGGGACAAGGTGTTCTACATAGCTGCTGCTACTTCTGCTGGTACTTACTTCTTATACCTCGCATTTGGATCTGTTGATGAACAGCCTTGGAATGCCCCACGAGAAAGCAAATCCATAAAAAGAAATGGAGTTCACAACATAGAAGAGGAAAGCAACTATATCCCAGGAGAACAGGTCAACAATTATATCTCCACAGACCAAGACAGCACTGAGAACTTCTCAGAAGAGGCCCATGAAATTATTAATTACTATATAGAAAACGCCATTAATCTTAACTCTAACTCTGCTGGGCGGGACAGCAATCACGCTGACCAGGAAAGCAACAGTGTTCTACAAGATCAAGCCAACAATTACACCTCCTCTGAGCAGAACAGCTGCCACAGCTTTTCGGAAGAGGCCCGTGAAATTATTAATCATTATGTAGGAGGGGCCATTAATCCTATAAAAGATAGCAATCATGCAGACAAGGAAAGCAACAGTGTTCTAAAAGATCAGGCCAACAATTGCACCTCTTCTGAGCGGAACAGCTGTCACAGCTTTTCGGAAGAGGCCCGTGAAATTATTAAACATTATGTAGGAGGGGCCATTAATCCTATAAAATATAGCAATCAGGAAAGCAACAGTGTTCTAAAAGATCAGGCCAACAATTACACCTCCTCTGAGCAGAACAGCTGTCACAGCTTTTCGGAAGAGGCCCGTGAAATTATTAATCATTATGCAGAAGGGGCCATTAATCCTACAAAAGATAGTAATCATAACTCATGATATACTCAGAGCCGATTGTGAAAATATATGAATAAGTAAAGTTGTAGGATCATGAAAGAGAAGTGGCATATTGATACTGCTGCACATTTTCTTGGATTATTTGTGGGCATAATTGCAAAAGAAAATGAGAAACATTTTATTCCTCTGCAGCAATTAAATAGTATCCAAGTAAAAATAATGCTGGACTGTAATGTTAACCTTACTTGATATGTATTCGAAAATGTACTCATTATCATTTTCAGTAAAGTGACAGTTGGATTGTGACAGTGATTTTTTATGTAATAATAAAACTGTTGTCATGATGTTGGTCTTATCCTTGAAAGTGTAAGCTGATTGCAATAATGACTGATACAGTTTAAATTCTCCATTTAGAATAGTAGGATTGTGGTGAAGACCTCTACACATTAATGCTGTTTACATCAGCATCCAGTTACAATTCTTTTATCAAATTGATGTGGAATGAGTCCGTTTACAGGATATCTGTATATGATTAGTGTTGACATTAATGAACACATTATTTTGTAGTCCTCACGCAACTACACTTAAAAACTAGGCTACCACTTTCAAAACAGGAATTTTTCCACAGAATAGGAGTTGTTCGGCATAATATGATTTTAGGTTAGATTTAAAATCTTCTTTGCTACCTGCCAAACATTTTTATGTTATTGGGCAAATTATAAAAAATATTTGTTGACAAATATTGAACTCTGTTCTGAGTCACTGACAGCTTTAATAGTGGGTATTAGAGGTCAATTTTTTTCTCTAGTGTTGTAGGCAAGGACATCACTGTTCTCAAACTGTGATAGATATTAATGAACATATGTAGTGTGACACTACAGTTAAATGCCTAAATCTGTGAAGAGCTACCTGCATGACAACTGCTCGTGGACACCACGTATTATTGTTACTGCTCACTTTTGTGCAATCAGAAAAGTAGTGATTTATGCCAGAAAACTATTCCACAAAACATTGAGAGAAAATATGCAAAATATGTCATGAGACACCAATTGTGGTGTTGTCACAGATAAAGCAGTATGAAATTAGTAGGCTAACTTTCACATGTAGGAAAGCTCTGGCTGAATGTAGGTATTTATGAGTAAATGAGACTACTCACTGAATAACAGGGGCCTCAAGTTGTCAAGAGGCACACACACAAGAGATCTCTGATGGAGCTGTTGCATGTTTAATTGTAAATGGGGCAGAGATTTAAGAAAAGATTAATGAAATAATATTCATTTCTGTGTCCAAGATGGTGATATGGTGCCACTGCAGTGATCTTCTCTACCTGAAAAGTCCATTGAATTCCAGATGGTTATCTTGATACAGGTGAATTTAGTGTATTATGTTTAGAAATTATTTGAACAATGTGACAGTTTATTACTGATCTGTTGTTTCTGAAGCATGACCATGGTTCACTGTTTAAAAACTATGAAGAAAAAAAAAAAGAATGGAATGTGTAACTGTTCAAAATGTACCAGTTTTGGTATTTGGAAAGCACTGCTACTCCTGGCTCAAGTGTTGTAAATGCACATATTTATCTTTCATTCTGGTCCAGTGCCTTCAGTTTCTTATCTTTTTTGCTAAGTAACTCATGACTACATTTTTTAGGTTTTAAATAAGATCACTAAAACCTACTTCATACTGATTGTAGAACATGTCATTTGTTATGAAGTGACTCACAGTTCTTTAATGTGCACTTCTTCAGGTCTCACCTGTGTTTAAAAGGTTTCCCATTAACATCCGAGAGGAGCCCCAACTGCTGAGAGCGGGCGTACCCGCCCGCCCACCCACTGTTTCTACTGACATCAAGAACTTTAAAGACATTTTATTGGATTATATACACCCTGTTTCATTCTGAGCTACAAACATTGTATCAGTACCCACACCTATTCTTAGTAAAATTGACACAGCATTTAACTTTTTCACACAGAAAGATATTGTAAATTATACACTTTTTAAAAGTATTTTAATAACATTGCGGCATAGGATTTTCACTAAATGTTAAATCATGTTGACTTCTTAGTTTCAACACATTTTATTGTAGACCACTTTTATTGCAGGAGATCGGTCTTATTTTATGATAGAATTGTTCCTTTATTGTAGTCATGTCTTAGTGCAACGGAGACCAGGAGGTGAAGAGGGGGGCGGGCGGATATGCAACATATATTTGTGAGTCTTTTAAACCCTGTTTCTGTTAATAGGAACATGTCAGTGTTTGAAAGAAAGCCTTACATTCTTCTACAATTATTTTATTCCACACAAAGCGAGTGTCATGATGCAAGAGAACATAACATACGTACAAAAATTACTCAAAAATTAAATTACAGCCTTACAAATAGTGTCATACATTTCCAAGATTCTCTTACAGTTTCCTTTGATGACTACTACACAGTAACAAAACTTTAAAAGCTTCAAGGAACAATTATTCAAGTGGACACAGTAACTGTCAGATCAAATAACAGGTTCACATGGTTTTACAAACAATGTGGACGTACGGCACAATAAGCCGAATTGAAGAAATAAAACAATAGATGCTAGCCTGCAATTTAAAACTGAATGTAGTCACAGTTTTCTCCACTGCAGACACAAATCTCGCTTGCAAATGGTTGACTAATATATCCTCCATACAAAAACATGTTGCATGTTAACACCAGCATATCCAGTACTGAATGCATGTTTTCATACAATAAACTGACATATGTATGGGAGATCCACCTGAAATTAACATTTAGAAAACTTATTTAAGGACTGTGCTTATTTTGGTAAATTTTAAGTACAATTCACTCAAATGTTGTGACAGTATCAACAAAGAAAATGTTATGTGCTTCACAAAATAAGCAGTCCACAGAAATGCAGACCTACAACAGTAAGATGGTTTTCAGGACAAAACACTGTATAAAAAAGCTGCCAGATTGTATTCTGGAAAGGATTTTATCTCAGATCTATACATATTTACATTAACTAGTTATCAGTAATAGTACGACAGAGACAAGTTAGGCAATGCAAGTGCTGAGACTACAGTTCACACATAAATAATACAGTTAAGACGATGCTAATTTGACTGAAATTTTTTTCAGTTTTTTGGACTTGCACTGCCTTTAACAAACAGTCATCCCTTAATAAAGTGGACAGCTTTTAAGCCAAGTATCAAAATATCTTTTAAATGTTAACAACTTTGATTTTCCATAGAATTTTAAATACTTTTACAAAAAACTGCAAAAAAATATTTTCATGCACTTAAAGAGACAAGGTGGTATTTCTAAAGATTTTGATTCTAATGTTAACATTTAAAAGTAAAAACTAAACAGCGGCTGAGCTCAATGGAAATAAAAACCTTAAAGCCAAGAGCTGAACCTCTGGAATTGTGCCAGGAAATGATACTGATTCGTGATCAGACTTCTTAACAGTAATGCTTAAATAAGTCTTTAACACTGGAACCTCAGTCGAAACCGTATGCATTCATGTTGTGCTTAGTCAAATCAGTAAATGTGGATCGGTGTTTGCCAACATATTGCACTAGGCTACCTGTTTTCAATTTTCTGTGTGGATATTAATCCCCATCTCATTAAGTGAAGTCAGCAACACTTTCAAGACTAGTAGTGTTATCAGTTTGGAGCTCCAGCAGGCACATCAATTCTGCATACTCTGGGACTGCAAACTAATATCACTTAAGGTGCTGAGCAAGCAGCAGATTACACGACTGAAAATCTGAACCACGAGGATCATAAATGCAGCTGGAACAGTGTATAATGGTAAAGACATCACAATGACACTTAAATAATCTAAGTGAACAGACAGCCTGTGATAGCACAACAGTTTCACATGTGACAAAACATTGTGTGTGGCGAACTGCCCATCACACTTTTCTCCAAAGTTTATAAACATGAGTCCATCACTTGAGACCAAATAAATTAATAGTGTAAAGTCATCACACTACGAACAATCTAACACTTCAAATGATAATTACAGACTGTGAATGTATGGAAATGTACAATGAGACAGATGCAAAAAAATAAGTCTGCAATAAAACACAGCAGGTGATTGAAAGTTCACCAGCCAAGCTACGGCCACACAGAGGTTCCCGGGTTGGAGGCGAGGCGAGGTGCATTCACTCAGTCAGTGCCTAGAATGCAGGCACATCACGAGGACAGCTTCTCTAGCCGGACACATAACCGCGCTGTTTCATCGTCCAGGGGTGACCGCGACGTCTTGTCACCTGCCGAGGTGGTGCTATTACTCGCGGCTGCCTCCAACGCGCAAGATCCTTCCCAGCGCGCCTTGCCCGATGCATGAGACTGTGATGAAAAGAGACAATTCACAGTTACATATCTCTCTCAGAATGATTTCATGACAAGAAAACACTTACTAGACTTGCAACATACTTCTGACTGATCTGCAATATGTTTATACCTCAGAAGTCAAAGTTATTTAGATTAATGTGTACAGCCACTCAAACTATGAAAGCAGCACTCAGCAAACTATTGCCTTGGGTGCAAGAGTTGCTGCTTGCATATAATTTGTTTAAGAAAACAAATAGTGAGGTTAAAGTGTTCTTTTTTTCCTTGTACACTAATTAAAATGGAAGTATTATCACTAAAACTTTTTGGCCCAGGTCATACACAATTCCTCTTTTTGACTAACTTATATAATCATTGTCACCTTTGTTACCTATCCGCTGTATTAATCTGCAGCAGTAAATGATGTGACAGCATGTCTTCATGGAAAGGTTGCCCTTTATTCTATTACACTACTCCTGGAACTGGAATGTGCTAGGTGCTTACAGTGGTAAGGTCCCGCTTCCAGACAGAGTCACAGCGGCCGTCGCAAAGTGGGCAGGGTCGCTCCAGGGAGTAGCCACCGCACTCTCGGCAGTCCAGCGACACATGCTCCTCTTGCCAGCTTACACCACATCTGCGTTCAGTAAAAGTGAGTGTGTTAAACAAGTATGTTGGTTTGAACCATAACTAAAAATCAAAGATTTTATACACTAAATGCCAACTTATGTAAGTCTACAGCATTCATTATCCTAAAAACTGGTTAAAGTGATGTGGATCAAACAATACGAGAAAGAAATGGCATTTGTATACTTACGTGAAGCAAGAATTGAGCTGCAGACGAAGTTCTTCAATTGACAACACTGGCTCAGAAGCTGCTGCACCAAAGTAACTCTGGAGCTCCTCAAGAGAACTGCCAATGCTTGCACTGCGGTGCAAGAGACTGCTGGAAGAAAATCACAAACAGTCAGTAATGGCTAAGAAAAATGGGAGCTTTATTACCTACATGTATATTCTGCAACAAGCTAATATTACAGTACACCCAGTATAAAAATGAAGCTGCTTTTACTGAGTTATATTTAACTCCACCAGGAAGAATGATTTTATGTTCACAAGGCATGCTTAGCATCACAGTGACACCTTACAGATAAACATGAGATAGGAAATACCAGAACGTGGCAAGAAACGTAACCTTTCATTTATGGCCATGAAATATACATGTGAAGTGCCTCAACATGCTCATAAAATGTAATGGAACTTACTGCCAGTGGTTTTCACCTTAAATCTAAACGAAGCTTATCCAATTTCGGTGTAAGTTTTACAGAATTAATTCTTTAAGTCAAGTTTTCTCCAGAATTACTTTAAGTTCTGTCACTGTACTTGCCAGAGTGCAATATTTACACACCCACAGTCCCATTCTAGCACTGTCGGTGTGCAAATTTTACGGGTGCTATTCTGTAAAAAAAACGTGTTCCTGTTTAGAATATGAAAGTAAAGTTAACGAAGATGCAAGTAGAATTTGTTGTTCGAATTCTAGTGCAGTGACGCTATATTTGGACCGTAAGAGATACTGCAATACCACTGGGGTATGCTTTAATACAACAGCCAGTTCCCCCACCCTAACAGTTTGGACGCTGATGGGAAAGGAATGAAGAATGTAGCCGGCATTGCTTGCAAAACATAATGAAACTGCAAGTTTACATTTACAAAAGTGTACTGCGATATGAATGTAAATCGCATTTTCAACGCTCTTAACTAGACCTACGTTCGAAAGGCGCCCATGAAGTACACGCAAAACCTTACGAAGAGAAAAGTGATGGAAGCAGAAAGAAGTCTGAAGAAGTTCACAACTGATAATTCCTGCAAAGACGAATAAACAAATCAATTTTTTTAAAAAAATTTAATAAGAAAACTGACACGCGAAAGGACGCTAAACAAGCTGTATTTCCTCCTTCAAGGCAACTACGTTCTTACAAATTTTTGAACACTTCCAGCAGGAAAGAAATTATACAGTATACGACATTATTATGCTGTGTGTTTTGTTACACAGTCCTGTTGCGCGTTACACACATCGTTTCACTTTCCACTTTTTATCTTCTCCCCTACAAATGGTGAAGGCAATGCCGCCAGCGCTGCGTGCATTTTTACCTTATAGGAGGAAGAGGGGGTATGAGCGAGACGGGGAGTGGGGCGGATACCTGATGCACAAGCGCGGAGCATACATGCTCTCCCTCCACCCCACACCCCACCGCCGCTACTGTAGAAACAATACGGAAACATTAACAAGTGTTTTAGAAAACGTTTGCTCCCTCCCCCACTCTTCCTAACACACACGCACTTATACTCACCCACACCACCCCGACATTCTCTCCGTGCGACTAAGTGGAATTGGTATAATTGCCTATCATTCCCGTCGACCAAAGTAAAAAAACAAGCAGGAGCGTAACGTGCAACTAAATTTCTTGCTCCTCTAGTCGCCAGATGCAGAATGTACCTCACACACACACACACACACACACACACACACACACACACACTTCACACGCTACCGTATTATTTAATAGTCTAATCATTACACGTGCTGCATTAATAACGAAACGCGCAACATAATGACACATACCTGTGGTACTGGTCGTGGCCGTGCATTTCTGCGGGATGAAGGCTGGCGAGCGACATCTCTGATGCTTGATTCTGTAAAGGAAGAAAGAACACTTCATTATAATTTATTCTCTACTCTTTCGCAGCGTAAGTAACGAACAATTTGCAAAGATAAAGCTTGGCGTTATGATCGAACATGAGTTATCATGGAGAATGTGATTCACTTCTAATCCATGCGCCAAGTCCGCTTTGCGGGATCTGATTGCTTGCTTTATTTCCTCGTACAATCACTTTTTCATCCGTGCTATTCCTATCGTAGCTACAATTCACGATGGCACAGGAGTCACGTTGTTTTGTTTACCTACTGGAGGTGGGGCACGTGTCGCGAGAGCAGCTGTCTGCCTGTATGTCCTGCCGAGATCGCTGGTGCACCAACAATGAGGCCTCTGCAACGCGCGCGCCGAGCTCCAGCCGCCGAGCCCCCCACCACCACCCCTCCCGCTGACCGGCCGACCAATGGGCGGCGAGTGGAAAGTTACCGGCTCCGCGCGCTCCAGCAGGTCATTCAACCTGCGCCGGCGCCCCAGCCAGTCTGGCGGGTAGGGGTAGTGTGGATAGGGGTAGGGGGTGAACGGAAAAATACTGGCAGCCCGCCCAGAGGGGCGGAAAACGGGGGTGTAGATGCGAGGGCGGGGCACGTAAGCCGAAATTGTAAATATTTACACTGGCGTACGCACGACCTTGTCTACACCCTGAATTTCATTGGTCTTAGATTAGATTAATACTAGTTCCATGGATCATGAATACGATATTTCGTAATGATGTGGAACGAGTCAAATTTTCTAATACATGACATAATTAGGTTAATTTAACAACATACTTAAGTTAATATAACAACTTTATTTTTTTGTGTTTTTGTTTTTCTTTATTTTTTATTTTTATTACTTTTTCTCATCAAAGTCCACTCTGCGTGTACGTTATGCGATTTTATGTCACTAATTTGTGTCTTATTTATTGCTTATGAGGTACGTTTCTTATGGTTCACGAAATGGAGACGGCGGAGCATACTGCACGCAACAGCAATAAATGTGCTGACTTTGTCGTAAGATGGGAAGTATAAAAATGAAGAACTTTTTCTCCCAAAGGATTGCTTGTTCGCATTTATGCGCCTCACATCGTGGTTGGAATTCTTGAAAGCCAGTCGCAAATCGCTCAGTATACGTCCAGTGATTTTTTTTAATGTTACAAAACTTTACTGTTGACGAGAGCACTAAGAGATATTACTTTCTCCGTCCCTGAGTTCGTAGTAAGAGATGCTTGTTCCATCCCTCATAAACATTGTCTCACAAGTTTGCAGTATTACTTCGTTTCTTCACGTCGTTTCTTGCAGGATAAAACCCAAATTCACTTATTTGTATTCACAAGGCAATTTTCACAGACTTCTGTAAGTTTATTCCGTATAGGTAACGTAATACAGCACGAATCGTCGTGCAACCAGTTAAACCATTTCTAATGAATTATTGGTGTGACTGTCATATTTCCTGTTAAAAAGGTCGCAATTATTGCGGCTCCAGGATTATAAATGAAAGTCGGATGTCAAAGGACACGCGGGGTGTCGGCAATAATGGCATGGGATAATGGACGTACAAGAAAAAGTGGTCGGGTATCGACTACTGGGAAAGACGCTTTTGTAGTCTTCACGGGCTAAGATGCGATCCGCTCCCCCCCGCCGCCGCAACGGCCGCCACGCGCTCCAGCCTTTATCGACCGCGTCGCGGGTGTCGGCTGTGGCGCCGCCGTAAACATTCCCTCCTCTCCTCTTCGTCCCTTCCCCTCAGACTAGGAATGCAGCCCGCAACGGCGGCCACGGGGCGTGAGACAGCCAGGAAAAAAATTCAGAAAACCCAGACGAGCAAAACTCCCTCGCGCCGCCGCCACGCTGGAATGCGGCCGCTTACAGAAATAGTGGTTCCGGAAGCGTTGGCTGGCGGCGCTGCATTCCACAATGCGGGCGCATATCGATGTAGAACATATGCCTATCGGCCGAGCGACATTCGCGCGGGCGCTCAATGACTTGCATCTAGGTCGAGCGATGCAAAATATAAAACCTTTTACTCTGCATCTCTACCATGACAAATTCTTTTATTAACCGTGAGGGCTGAAGTATACGATATGCGAGGAAGCGCTACTTTTTAACTAACAACATCGTTTTCATCCTTGCAGCTCGATTAGCAACTATCTTTGAAATGAGACGTTGAATTCCTTGCTGACCGTTGAAAGTACAAGCGAAATAATGAAGCCTACTCACATAGTTGAGAGTAATGAAAGGTACAATCTATTACTTTTTATCTTACCGCAAACTGCTACACGAATTGTATTCTATCACTTTTCAGCTTATTACATAGCTGACGCCATAGATAGTGTAGATACTTAGAGATCGTGTTATCCTTTTGATAACGAATTTAAATTTTGCTTTGTTGTGCAGTTACAGAAAGATATATAACTCTGTTTCTAAGTCGAGTTAATGTTAAAAGAAAATCCATTGAAATAGATCCTGTAGCTACGACATTTTGAGAATGCTATCGCATTCCTATTATTCTTCTTTCTTTAGATTTCGTGGTATTTTCCGTTAGCGCACAAATGTCTGGAAATAAAACTTGATGCAGCTGAGAAGTTTATTACATACCTATGCAGGTTTTAATTTGTTCGCACGAAATATACTGTAATCATTTACGTCCTTCCGGAGGGGGGGTGGGGGGGGGGTGCACTTAGAAGGTAGGCGTGTATTTTTTATTATTATTATTATTATTATTATTATTATTACAAAATCGTAACTACCTCTTAAATTGTTTGGGATACCGAGGTTTCACCTGTAACACGTTTAAGTTAACTGCATGAATACGCCCGCTCAGCTGTGATTTTGAGACACTAACTGGACATGGTTCTTGCATCGTTATTGTACGCTGAGCAGAATGCGCCTTTACGTAAGACGGGGGCACACGGCGGGCGTCGCATACCTCCGACGTTCACTTCCGGTTATTGTGTTCTAAAACCACTTTCCCTAGCGTTCCGGAGCCGGCACTTCCATTTTATTACACGACGCCGTAAGCTGGTTGTAATGTTCATACTTCAGGTTCTAGTCGGCGAATGGTTTTTCCTCTTTTTCGCGCGAGCACAGTCAGATTGATCAGTTAAGATAACGTCGGAAAAGGCAAAACGATTGTTTAAGTTACCTGGAATGTTGGAAGATAAAGGGTTTAAGAAACTGATCCTGCTGATCTATGTCGATATAGTTTAAAGAATGGCAGAAGTTGTAAATTCTCATTTTTAACACTGGCAAAGGAATTCGTCTCACACGGCAATTGAAAGTTTGGATCTGCGGTTTGGCTGCAGAATAAAGCGCCGACGATTTCTCTGTCTACAATGTCTGACTTCCCCGAGATGAATATTTCTTTTTTCTTCTTGGACCGTGAGCTTTATTAAGGCTTAGGGTATGTTTGTGTTGCTTATGGGCTAACTCTACAATCGTTTCAGGGCGCGACCGGTCATTAATGAAAATGTATGTGATACTATGCGCTTACGTAAAATGTGTAATGTAATAAAATCTCGTTCAACGGTAGTTTTCTCTTTTGCTACAAATGACTACGTGTTTGTTTCTTTATATTTGCGTCTTCATTAATGGAAGGCCTTCAAATAATGTCCAACTGACGTATTGTACGCACCTGTAAAAAAGTTGTTTCGTAACGCGCGTCTCGTAAAGCAAGTCACTGTTACTGAGGAGAATCAGCGATCATTTAGACGGTTCGACCAGCGCTCCCGGAAAGCGCCGGTAACGACAACGCGAAACGATGGCGTCGACGACGAGGCCGTAGACGGGACAGCGGCGCGGCACACACGAGACTGCAGCTGGACTTCCCACAGACACCGTCTGCAGTCTGGAGCACCAAGGCCACAGGGGCAGACAAGGCCGGGCCAGGACAATGGGGCTGCCACAATGAGCTCCGCCCCCCCCCCCCCATGGGGGGAAGGAGGTAACCCTGCTCCTGCCCCAGACTAGCAGTCCGCACCAGTTGGGCTGCAAACGCCCAAAAGGGGAGCGTAATATTTACTCGCAGAAGGGACTCGGGTAACGGCCAATCTTACGGGAGAGCGCCAAAAAAATTATTGTCAGGAATACGAACCTGCTCCTTATGCATCACTTACTGAATCATGAAGCAACTATCATTACAGTCAACTCTATACTTCGGTATGTTGAGGACAATGTGGGAATCCTGCTTTGATGTCCCGGGCGTCTCCTCCCCCCCCCCCCCCCCCCCCGCCTTGAAGTATCATATGTGTAACTGCATCAGATGGTAACTACGTACACTTATTTGCGATGTACTAAACAAGGCATTAGATCAGTATCTCCACGTAACGTACTGATTCCGAGCAGGACAGAAGTACCAGCCACGCTTAACGCCCGCAACCGACGGACGTATGTTCACCACACTTACGCCCTAGCACTACAACACAGCTAGGAAGATTCGAATGTTAAAGCTGCATTTGATGCACCCGCCTAACGAGAAGTGTTTCTCACGTGCTCTACTTCCCTGCACGCGAACATTTTTGGCAATGCCAGAATTCGAACTGGCTCTCTCAATAGTCGTATACAGCTTCGATTAACGAAACTGGCATCAGATGCGTGTTAGCTGAGCTGGGAAAAGAAAGACGAACAATTTAAGATTTCCAGTTTCTGTTTCCACTTGTGAAGCAGCATCCATATCAACGGAAAAATACAAGCGTCTGGAAATGAGAATGTTGGATCACCGTATCATTTCTCAGCGGAAATGCGTATAATTGGTCAAACATGCTTTCACGAGTCAGTAGCAAAATGAACCAATGGATAAGAAGGGGGCATCAAAGCACACTTTCCACTTTCAGTCACTAATCGTGGGTTTTATTGCGAAACACGATATATTTCGAGTTCCGAAGAAACGGCTTCGGCACCTACAGATGGAGGTTATAGACTCGAAATGCAACGTGCTTTGTAATAAGATACACAAAATGTGACAGAACTGTTCTTTTTGTGCAGGGCGCCCAGAAACAGCCTGAGAAGCTCGCAAGGCTGTCAGAGTGTCTAAGAGCCAAGACTAAAAGAGGAGCCCCTCCCTATGAAACAGAGTTTTATTTTGATTGAACAAGCAAGACACCGGCAAGAATTACTTTGCTCGTACGAAAGCGAAGAAATGCCACTCCGAAATAAGGAACAAATGGAGCGCTAATCGAGAGTAGAACAACCTGACATTAACGATGCTTATCGTAATACGTACTAAACACAGTTAAATTAAAAAGGAAGAAGAAAAAATAACGGTACTGCATATCGCGTTTAGAGAGGAAATAAAATTATAATGCTCGATGTGTCGAGTTGGATGTTAAGTATCCTCAGGCCTAAGGGCTTATCAATTCCAGCTGGGCATTTATCAGTCAGGTAGCAAGCTATTCAAATCAAACTTCGAGTTGATTACTGCTTTACGCTTCATGAGACCTTCATCTAATAGAAACTATTTTTGATTTACGATATCTTAATGTACTCTGCAAACAGGTCTCTGTTGCCGCTCTACGGTGGGAGCACTGGCTGGCGGACTTAACCAGGCCTCACAGCCCCTACTCCCCCACCACTCCGTTCCTTTCCCGCCTGTAACCGGAGTCGCAGAGAATGCAGGTGCAAAGCCGGCCGACCCGTCACAAGACAGAAGGCGGCCTTCGCCGGAGCCTAACACAAGAGCTACGCTACCCCTCCCCCCCCCCCCCCCCCGGTCACCGCTCCCCCCTACACCAGGCCCTCTCCTCTCCCACCCCCGCCGGCGGCGGCTTCATTTCAAAACCGCCTGCTGCCAGCCCAGCAGACACTTTGCGTAACAGCTGGCGCCCGTCCTAAAAATAGATACGGCGGCAAGTCACGCCGCCTCTCGTCACTAACCCCCCACTGTTATCCTACAGTGAAGCACGGAAATCCAGTAATACCCTAAAACATCGGTACTCAGCCGGGAACCCTAGACGTGGTTACACTTCCGCGATAGGAGTCGCCTTCGAGAAGAAGATTTCTTCGGCGAGTCTAGTAGAAAGACTTATACCCATCCCCCCCTAGAAACCGCTTTATATCACGCAGTCAACTATGGCATACTGGAAGAAACAACAAGAAGTTTGACGCTAAAGAAAAGTGGTGCAAGAGAAAGAATGCTGCAACAATAAAACGTCAAGGTGTTCAAGATCCATCTGGCAGTTTACCAGGATTTGAACTGAAGTGAGAAAAGTGAGTGGATAAGACTGAAGAGAATAAGAACTGGTCACGCCATGTGCATTGTTAACCCTTCCGTGGGCAAAATTATTGAGCAGTTTTTTTTTAATGAATGGAGAGCAGATAGTAGTTAACAGATAGGTATATTTATCATACAGAATATAAAATTTGCTCCAACTGTGAAAGTGAGGTCACACAACAAGGTGGGAAGTATTCTTCCCACTGCCCTTCCTTGGAGTTAAATGACAAAAACAACTTTTTCAATATATGTCATTTATTTGATTAATTTACTTCTCTTGTTACAATGATTGTTCACAATTACTTGCCATGAAATTTTCTGAAACATGGGTCTATGCAAAGTGGTATTTGACGATATGTACAAACACAGCGAGTGCTCTTTTCCGCAGCTTTGGTACTACAATGACGGCACGTCCAGTCGGTTTCTCCTAAAACGGATTGATCCTCCCCTACAGCCACATGACGAAAATCTTAAGTACTTTACCCATTTTTGCCATAAAGACAGGGTTTTGTCCACACCTTTTCTGGGATGAGGAGCCAGCGATCAGTTGTCTGCAGATACGTATGTGAGCTGATCATGCTGTCCACTTTCTCTTTTACTTATTTTCCACAGGATAAATCTGTTAACTGCAGCAACATCCACCAGGAAATAAAATATTCTGTGCCACCATTTTACAGAACGTCTGCCAGTAGCAAACCTTTCTCGTAATTGATCAAACTTATCAACACCACCAATTATTTTGTTGTATTCTGCCACAACTTCAGGACAAGAAATCTCTGTACTAATACTTTTCCATTTCACTGTGGCTGTTTCTCATGTGTCATGAATTGAGGACTGGAAAGTGACTCGACGGTTATCCATCCATTTTACTGCAGAAATGGCTCTTTTTGTTTCAAACTGGAATTCCCCTCGATCCAATTTTACGTTTTCCTTCGTATATTTGGGTAAATCAAAAGTATTTACCTTATACCATAGCTTGGGGGGGGGGGAATCACAAAATGTCACGCAAACAGCACTGAAAGGCTCCTCTACAGAGCAACACTCTGCTATACAATGCCTCTGTGCGAAGGTACAGCAAAAACGGCGGGAACTTCCGATTGGAAGTAGTACCTTATACTGTTCACTAGATGGTAGCATCATACAGAGGTGGGAACTGTGAATCCCACGGGACTAGGAGCGAGTTCATTGTAGTGGGAAGCATGTTTCCCACGGCTCACGAAAGGGTTAAGGGACACAATGGGGATCCGAACCGCTAACAAATGTTCTAAGCCTGAAATTATGCTATAGCACGAAAATAAAGTAACAGTTACATTTCGCAACTGTCAACCCCGATACAGAAGTCCACAACTACGGAATGTAGGTGGGTACGGAGGAATAGCGATGTGGCGGATGCTTCTAAGACGATGCTGGAAGTAGGCCGCCAGTGTGTGTGTGTGTGTGTGTGTGTGTGTGTGTGTGTGTCGCGGTCAGTGCGACACGTGCCGCCTGCTGGAATGCGGTCGTCAGCGCGGATACTCCACGAGTGCGTCATTCTGGCGAAAGCACGCACCCGACGTGTGTACGGCATGGAATATACGCGTGTGCGCGGGCCACTGTGCGTAAGGTATGTGGCAAGATGAAGGGAGTGGGGCGCGGGGGGCGCCTTGTCACATGCCTAGCAGCAGTGAGGGTTGCAGAAGAAACTGATGGTCGTATATTTGTGTCCTGTAAGAGTTTCATGACCGTCAAGGTGTCTACATCAAGGAAACTTCGCATGTGGGAAGTAGAGTGAGCGAAGCTGTGCGACTAAGCGGCAGACAACTTCGGAAACGCCGTGTTTGACAATTTGAAACGTTTTAAAATATTGTGTTCAACAATATACTGCCCGTATTAAATACTATACTTACGTATTGAGATGAACAACCAAGGAGGACGACAAAATGTTTTCACTCTTCTTGTGAACCGCAAGAGATTTATGCAAGACGACTCCCCCAAGTATCGCATAGTAACCTTTCCCAGACTGAACATGCTAGTAGTTTACTGCTACAAGCTATAATTCATCAAGTCTTAAACGTAGTAAGAAAATACACGACTGAAAACATCCGATCGAAGGCAGGAATGAAGGCGGGAACGGAGTTTCAACAGGCGACGGGACCCCTAGTGACATCTACCGGCAAACGATGGAAGTAACAGAACAAATAGGGGAGCAGCACTGTGCATTGGGCCTTCTCGATATAAATGATTCCGTTAAAAACTGGTTAAGTTCGTACAGGCGAACTGGGATGTGGCTTTTCTTGTTGAATTGAAGAATGAGCAGTTTACAGTTTTCGTAACATCGAGGCACGAAAATCGTGCAAAGGTGAACGTATCTTACTACACTGCAATAATGTAGCGTTCCTTGGCAGTCGCCTATAAAATATCACTGGTGTGATAACAAAAAGTACCGGTAGCGAGGTTTGCAACCCTCCTTGTGCTCTTTTAACTGTCGCAGTGTGTGGCTTTTTGTGTGCGCTACTTTTTAAGTTTTTTATCTCCATTTTACAGTCGCCCCTTTTTTTGTCTATTGCCTTCCATGATGTTCCCCTTTTTTATATCTATGTTCACCATATTCTCTCCTTAGTATATTTTTCACTGTCTCCTATTGTTTGTTCTATGTCTTTCGGCTGAAGAGCAGCGCATATGCTGCTGCCAGCCCGCCCCGATGGGGAATTGAAATACAATACTGAAAAAAAAATAGCAACCCTGTCAGAAAAAATGTGCCCTAATTTCAGAAATCTCTTTATTAATATACTCACGCAAAAGGAATGCATAACGGATCTGACTTTTTATTGAGTAAAGGGCTAATTACCACTATATAAAGCTGCTAACTCACAACTACGAAAGATTTCTCGCCATCTCCTTGCGTATGCCTTGCAGTAACTTACAGTAATAACAATTCGTTTTATGACGTTTTGGACCTCATCACTTACTTGACCGTCTGGCCATAAGAAGTATATCTGCTTGCGACAGTCTACCACGACATGTGACATACGATTAATCATCGCTTCCCTTGCGATATTCTCTCCAAGTGCAACTATAATTGTAACAAGGGGCTACAATGTAGGTAATCACAGAAAGGCAACGCGCCCATAAAACTGTGATACATTTGTTTGTAAACTCCCACAGAAACATCTGAAGTATTCAGCCAACCTCATTTACTCTCAAAAATTACCGAACATATACATCAGGCAAACAGGTAGCATTTGCATATAATGGTTGAGAAGGCAGGCACATTTGCAAGTTAAACTTTTGGTGACCTCTGAACGTTAGCAATTTAGCCACTCAGCAGCGTGTATATTCTTCCCCGCCCTCCTTCCTAACACTTCCCGATTAACTCCCACAGGATGCTGTTTGTTCTCACGGCTTCCACAGCCGACGTTTCCCGTCTGTCCCCCGTTGTGCCATACAGAAAACCACAGTCGTTCTCACACGTCAATTGTATCTATAGAGTGTCTACCGGAACACTATATACCACGAAAATAAATACTGGGTTACCGAGACGAAAATAAGCAAGGAAAGGCTAACGATGTGGCTCTAACCACGGTGGCTATGTAACGATTTGTTTACAAACAAATCGATGGCGTCAGCTACGGTCTGTTTCCGGATGTTACGAAAAGCTTGTCGTGAGGTCACCCCCCCCCCCCTCCCCCGCCACAACCCTCTTCCGTACCACTTCCGTCTTGGAAGAGAGTTTTCACTTCTGCGGCAGCGCGACCGACTTTCTCGACAGCAGCTCTTTCCCTTCTCCCCTCCCCCCATACTTTCCAGCGGTATATCGTGAAATTGCCGTTCACTTTGGTCTACTGGTTTCCTATTTCTACCCTTTCCCTCACAGCGAGCACATTTGTTATGCCCAAACAACGACCATGAAATGACAACTATACAATGGTAGAGGGAAACAACCTGATGGTCAGGGCAGGGAGGCGTGGTCTTGCGGTAGCGTTCTCGCTTCCCGCGCACGAGGTCCAGGGTTCGATTCCCGGCGGGGTCAGGGATTTTCTCTGCCTCGAGATGACTGGGTGTGGTGTGTTTTTCATCATCATTGACTAGCAAGTCGTCGAAGTGGCGTCAGCTAAAACAATGCCGTACGATCATTTCATTTCAGGGCAGGGAGGCGTCGAATGGAGCAAAAATACTCCAAACAAACAAAGTAGGGGAGCTACGACCGTGAAACAGCAGCCGATGACTAACGTGCATATTTAAAGTTACTCACCCCAGATACGAGTAATACCTGTTATGCTAAAGAACGCCGTTACTAAGTGGTCTGGCTGAAGATAATGGGTTCTGCTGAACAGTCAAAGCTAGGCACACTTTAATTTACTACCCATGGATGGGTACGTTAGCGTAAAGTTGCTGTGACGTTTATTGCGTAAATCAACTACGCCAAAATGTACCGTAACGCCATTAAAATACTTGCCAACCTTCGAAAACCAGAAATCAGGAGGTTCAGTTTTTAAAATCAATCCGCGGCTAGTTTTCAATACAATCCCGAAACAATTGATCTCTCCCTATGACGTCACAAAGCTATATAACAGCTATAAAATGCAAATGAAAACACTAGAACGACCCAAAAGGTTAATTCCTACCTCTTACCTGTAGCGCACCCCTGGTAGTCGGTACTATACCGGGATGTTTTGTGGTTTAAATAAAACAGTACGACTGCAGTAAAACAGTGTTCGCCGTATGTTTTGTGACATACGCATGTAAATTGTAAACACTGGCTCGATGACTAGCACAAAACCAAACAGTACAGGTATACGTTCCACAGAATGATCTTTCCTTCGTGGGGGATCGCCGTCACCTAGAATCTTTTGAAAGAAATTTCCGCCATTTGACTGTTAATTGTTCATTTATTTTACACAGTCATTTTTCGGCTTTATAGCCATTCTCAAGTGCACGTTGAAATGTTAAAATATGTCATTGTAGAGAAAAAAAAAACATTTCTGGTCTTGTAGACCAGTTGTCGCATTACAAGGTAAGTGTACATATCGAAGATACATAATATGGCTGACACTGTGCACAGTGAAAAAACCATTAACACACAGTATGGTGTATGTAACAGCTAATATATTCCTGTGACCTTCATTTGTCACTTCTGTTCGTCGAGTTTATCAATAGAAGTCCGAATGCAGGTCACCGGAATATATTAGCTGTTAAATACGCCACACGGTGTGTTAATGGTTTCTCGTTGTGCACAGTGTCTGCCATATTATGTACCGTCGATATGTAATCGCATTGTTTAATAAATACGACGGTGACATGCCACAACAGACAGGTCAGACATATTTCAACATGCGCTTGAGAATGGCTATGAAGCCGAAATAATGATTGTGTAAAATAAATCAACAATTGACAGTCAAATGGTGGAAATTTCCTACAGAAAAAAAATTCTACAAAATGTTTGGGAAAGGAGAAAAATAACAATCGACATACACGCCGCGCGCAACTTCCAAATTTCAATAAACTTCGATATGTATATCGATTAAAAACTAATAACGAGCAAAAAGCTTCCGACCACTGGAAAAAAAAGAATTGACATGGTGAGCTTTCAAAACCAATTTTTTAGGTTTGATGACAATTAGCTAAAATTCAGGAGAAATTATGGAATAATCTGGAGGCGGGAGAAAAAGTGGAAAATTGGGAGCCTTCCGCCCAAATCGGGAGAGTTGGAAGATTTGGATCATTAAACTGTCAAAACAATTAACTGTACTGCAGATAGTCGAAATTTGGTACTGTAAGATGCACTGTTACTAACGTAGCCTTTAGATTTCATTTTTTAAATTTTGCTAATGCCCAGGGAGCACGAGTGAACTTTTACTCTAAAAAGTACGTAAATCAATAAGTGAACTGAGGAGAATCGTGGAAATGAAAATATAAGTTCAGTTTTATTCTCTTTTTCAAAAAATCATTTTTTTTTACAACAACCATTCGAAATTCCTGTCTGTACAACGGTCGTTTGCGGACCCATGTTTACTGGAATGGTTCAAATGGCCCTGAGCACTATGGGACTTAACATCTGAGGTCATCAGCCCCCTAGAACTTAGAACTACTTAAACCTAACTAACCTAAGGACATCACACACATCCATGCCCGAGGCAGGATTCGACCTGCGACCGTAGAGGTCGCGCGGCTCCAGACTGAAGCGCCTAGAATCGCTCGGCCACAATGGCTAGCTTACTGGAATGTTTTTGTTTGTATTATAGTATACTTTCTCCCGCGTCAGATTTCGCTACCAATACGCCTTGTATACTTTGCAGCCACTGTGCTGTGCGCAGCAGGGGGCACTTCGTACTAATATTCGTGAAGAAAGATGTAGGATATCGAAAGTAACGCTCTGCCATAGGCTTTAAGGCAGTCTTCAGAGGAAGTACGAGAATGTAGGGCGATCGGTGAGGGTAATAAGAGGTGGAATGACGACGAGAAAGCTGGGGCAGTGGCATGCGGAGGAGTGGTAGACCTTAGCCTAGCGAGCTGCACGCCGCCCGGTTACGTAAGTACGACCAGCTCCGCCGCTGCAGCCACCAGCTGGGTCTGCAAGGCTGTCCGCCCCCGCTTTTCGCAAGTTTCGCCTCCGCACGCCGCAGCATTGCCCAAGAGCGCAGAAACCCACTTTCACCGCTGCAGAAAGAAAGCGCGGCGCCACAATAAACACGGAGGGGGCTGGCTACGCTTGCCGACCCACATAGGGGCGTCTACGTCCGTGTCTGCGGTGAGAGTACCATCCACTTGCATCTTACTTCCCGTCACCTGTCACTAGGTGCCAAGGATAGTCACGACAGACATTTCATCGCTTTAGAGCCTCGTTCTGGGCAGGGAGACGTCAGATACAGATGCAGAGTAAAGTGTCCCTCAAGGTTGCACACTGGGACCTTTTCAACTCACTACATACAAAACCCAGTATAGTGCAGCACCCGATTCACCCTACCGACGACAATAAAGCATCATGGTACGGATTACATGAGACACCAATAGTGATGGGGTGAAATCCCATGACCACTCTGTCACCACCCGCAGCTCACGAGATTGGTCTGAGCTGGGCGCAAGCCGTGGTAATATCAGTCGATGTCGTCCTAAATATGCTCAGCAGCATTGAGGTCAATGTAACTGGTGGGGCTGCTTAAGCACCGTCATGTCTGTGACGTGCGTTTCAAACTACTCGCACAGAATTTGGGAGCGATGGTGTGACGCATGGCGTTGTAGAAGCAGCCTGATAGGACAGTAGGCTACTGCTTCCTTTGACCGAGAGAGACGATGGCGAAACTATCTGGGACCCTATTTCTTCTCATGAGAAGAGCCCCCAACGAGAATACCACCATGTGAACGATGCCTTATGGACAAGAAGGACACACGTGGTTTTCGACAATCCTAACCTTTTAGTGTGCAGTGGTGACATTCCTGAGTCTGTGATATTTAGTGAGACCTGTAAAGTGCGGTGTGCCGACGTACACACATTTCTGTCTTCCTTATCTAGGGCATCGCTATGATGGTATGGTCACCACTGAATTGGCGATTGTTTTACTTGACCGTGCAGTAACAGACGTCAACCCAGTTATCACCACGTTTTCCAAACCAGTTGACTTTGATGGCGACGCCTAGTCCCGAATCGACGTACAATGTGTGAAAGGGGTAATTGCGAGAGGTACTCAAAGTTTCTGATGTCAACTCGAAATAATAACGTTACGTAGTAATTTTTTGCTTGTTTTCTAGTACATGTCTGTAGTAATGGCATTCACTGAATGTCCCGGGGCCACAGTACTGTAGCACTTTGCTACAGGAACCAAAACAACATTGCCCACTCCACAGGTTGCAGCGAAAATGATATAGCCGTGTGAGGCCAATCCAGATGACTTCGTTAGCAGTCATATACTGAAGCAACGCCATACTAATGACATTCGAGATGCTTGGGGAGATTAGTAGTCTGAAGTGATATGATGCTTATTTTGATTTTGCACCTCTTTTTCTCAGAAAAAAAACCAGATTCGTGCGAAAGCTGTCGTACAACGATGCTGCGCCCCCTTAATCCAATGTTTAAATGTCAAAGGAGAAACCGGTTTCAGCATTTCATTTCAGTCTTTGTAGCTTGTTCGAATATTCACTAACTTAGTACTGGAATCTGAATCGTATCTTATCAAGATCTGCTTCGTGATTGGAGTTAAGTAGTGGGAGTGACGTCCTTCGTTTTAACGTCTCTTGGGCTGTAAAGAACTGTAACACAGCTGCATAACGACGCTTTTCAAAATATATATAGATGAGCTAGTAGATAGTGTCGGAAGTCCCATGCGGCTTTTCGCGGATGATGCTGTAGTGTACAGAGAAGTTGCAGCATTAGAAAATTGCAGCGAAATGCAGGAAGATTTGCAGCGGATAGGCACTTGGTGCAGGGAGTGGCAACTGACCCTTAACATAGAAAAATGTAACGTATTGCGAATACATAGAAAGAAGGATCCTTTATTGTATGATTATATGATAGCAGAACAAACACTAGTAGCAGTTACTTCTGTAAAATATCTGGGAGTATGCGTGCGGAACGATTTGAAGTGGAATGATCATATAAAGTTAATTGTTGGTAAGGCGGGTGCCAGGTTGAGATTCATTGGGAGAGTCCTTAGAAAATGTGGTCCATCAACAAAGGAGGTGGCTTACAAAACACTCGTTCGACCTGTACATGAGTATTGTTCATCAGTGTAGCATCCGTGCCAGGTCGGGTTAACAGAGATAGATAGAGAAGATCCAAATAAGAGCGGCGTGTTTCGTCACAGGGTTATTTGGTAAGCGTGATAGCGTTACGGAGATGTTTAGCAAACTCAAGTGGCAGTCTCTGCAAGAGAGGCGCTCTGCATCACGGTGTAGCTTGCTGTCCATGTTTCGAGAGGGTGCGTTTCTGGATGAAGTATCGAATATATTGCTTCCCCCTACTTATACCTCCCGAGGAGATCACGAATGTAAAATTGGAGAGATTCGAGCGCGCACGGAGGCTTTCCGGCAGCCGTTCTTCCCGCGAACCATACGCGACTGGAACAGGAAAGGGAGGTAATGACAGTGGCACATAAAGTGCCCTCCGCCACACACCGTTGGGTGGCTTGCGGAGTGTAAATGTAGAAGATCTCACCAGTATTGGCTATCCTACCAAGGAACAACTTTTAATCCACGCAAAAGAGGAGGGAGCTTAACTAGACACATTGCGTGGCTTCACAAACGTTGCGAAGTTGTTCTGTGCCACTGACCCATCCAATGGCGCCAGACGTGCGAATTGCAGGAAAACTTACGCAGAAATTTGCATATTTGCGTAGCAAAGAGTCAGATTTCTTCTGTGTAATCATAAGAGACTTCGGGAATAAACATAACAAGGGAGGAAAGGGGGTTCCACAGCGGTCTGAGGATTGTAGGCATTCAAGACCGTTATTGGGAAATACGAGACAGCATTGTATTTTTGCGTAGGACTGCGGAAATTTTACAACGAGAGTCGTTTAGGAACGTGAACTGCGCCTAGAGATCACGCTTGGGCATAGTTCTCGCCGCCAGTGTGCTTGACAGAGGAGGGGGCGTACAACACGGAGCGACTTTACGTGTCGCAAGCAGCGCATGGCGTACTAGTTACGAGTCACGTGTATTGCCGAGAGGGAGGCGTTACGCAGCCGGCGCTATCTTTAGGCGCTAATCGGTTCAGGGACCAAACGCTTAACCTTCTGCAGCGCTAGACCGCTCGCGGGCAAAGGCGACGAGCCGCCGTGGGAACTGCAGCTGTGCGAAAGCCATCCCGCCTGTGCTGACACAGGCCGCAAGGGGCAGCAGAACACGGTCAGTGAACCTGTGCACCAAGCGGACCCATCTACCTATACACAAGTGTGATTTAAAACAGGTTGCGACTAATGTTTAAAGTCTGAAGCTGCTATGTCGTCGCGGCATGAATTGTCTGTAGGCAGCCACCATAGTGGCGATAGCAAATCGCTTTAAGGTCTCTGTTTCCAACAACAATCACATAAAAAGTAATTCATGTGTGGTATTAATTTCCATAGCGTTCCTAAGCAAGTTAAAAAATCTTTATTAATTTTAATTACGGCCGAAGTTACGTAACTTTTTTTCCAAACAGATCAAGTTCACACTTATCACCTCTTCTCGAAAAGTCACTGAAATACAATTTTTTTCCCTCGTTAATTACTAACAGATCTCGCTCAGCAACGGATCTTTTCAAAGTTTCGAATCCCATTGCATTTTCTATGCACAACTTCTGAAAGCAGTTTTTTTAAAGTCTCTATCCCCTATAACAATCACGTAATAACTCTGAAACTGAAGATGTTTTAGATCTCCGCAATGTCCAAGAAGGTTAAAAAGCATCTGTTCTTCCTTTTAATAAGGGTAAGAGTTTTTTCACCTTGAAACAGGCAAAATCAAGTGAAAACTGACCCAAGTTACGCCCGGAAAACCAATTCTAGGAACATTCAAAGTATGCTTAGACCATATGTGTGTAATATTTCGGCTGCTCCCAACTAACAGCTTCGGTTTGGCAATCTCGATTGTTTACTATCGACCCATCAATGAAAACTAGTGAAATACTGTTCGCAGACTGAACTTTGTTTTAAATTTGTGAAATTTCTGAGTAATTAGTCGACAGCTGATTCTGTAACATATTTATAAAAGTTGCCACCTCATACATTCACTAGGGAAGCAATGTTTTACATTCCCGTACAGTCATCCCGTAGCTTGGGTAAGTGTTGTCAAACAACTGATTCCTACCGCAGCATAACGAATGATGGTACACTAGCATATGTAACATCGAACAAGCTACTTATCTAATGAGATTATGTATAGAAAGTTCCTCGACTGGTACAATAATATTTGCATATGACACAAGAAAAAGTAAATATAGCTGTGGAACAATTAAATCGTGCAGGTGAACGTCAAAAATTCATCAGTGGTCCACTGATTAGACACTCCTGTGACATAGCTAAACTCAAAACAAAGGTTTACAGCCCAAAACCGATCTTTTTTAAAAATACTGCAACGGCATATAAATAAGCATGTGATTTTCTAACACGCAAACATCATTACAGTAATGAGTGACATAAATCAAAAGTTTAACTCCCCAGGATATACTGCCGTGTACTAGCTTTTTAAGCTGATTGTAGTTTAGCTTCTCGACACTCACAGAAAACGCAAACATTTTAAATGATTTCCTTAAAGAAGCAACAAAAATGAGTTTTACTTCCCAAATGCAATAACTGCCTTTTGGCAGCAGATGTCAAAATGACACTAACACTTTCGATACACTGAAAGGAATTAAAATTCCATCACCAAATCCTCCCTCCTGTTCTGTAGGCAGTACTATAAGATTCATATATTTTAAACTACATTTAAGCAATTTGCAACGAAATGAATGGATGAATTGTCTGTGATTTTACAAATTATATGCAAATTTCTTTCCAGATGCAACTACCCTCTTGCGCATACGCAGGTGATACTTAGCAGTAGCAAGTTTCCTCAGTAATATTCGCAACAACACGACTGTTTGTTTTAAATTTATCCCGTAACGCATAACTAACCAAGGTTATAAACAAAAAAGAAAAACAAAACAAAACAGCTTGTTATCAAAGTACTCCCACCACCCAGCGGTATAGTGATTTTATAAGCATTGTTACTGTAATTTCAACATACATGCAAGCTAAGTTCTCTATGTAGTTGTGTACATGTTCCCTGCCGATAGCATATGTAATTCTTCGGTGTGCAATTGCCGCTGTAACCTGTTTCAACTATAGTGACATTTCCAAAAACTCAAGAATACAAAAAACCAAGCATGGAAGCGAAAAGTTACGCTCTAAGGCAATACTTGAAAATAGTTATTCCCAACAAATTTCGAGTTTTTTCGCCGCTTGCCCTGTATGGTGACAAACGTGACTCCAGCACATATAAACGCTATGAACACTGGTATCTCTTAAGGTTTTAAGATCTACAAGCTTTTTTCAGTAATAGCTCTACGAACTCATCTGTCATTTTAGCGAAAAAAACGTAAATTCCGCTAACGTAATGAGTGTTAAAATGAGATGGTGTCACATACATCTCAGCAGTAATAAAATGTTGAAAACATGATCTCAGTGCACAGAGGAGCTGCTGATATTTAACTACGAGAAACTCATTTTATAAGGTCGGAACCGATAGGGTGTAAATAAAAAATTTAGGCAAGTATGTAATTGTCTTATATAACTTCTTTCGCAAGTCTGACTTCTGAAACTTTGACAGCAGGGTAGTCACCCAACGCTTTAAAAGAGCGGGTTGACGAAAGCGGGTCGAACCGCTAGCTGTCTTGTAGCGTCTTCATCTCGCCAAGGAAAGCGGGTGAAGCAAGCAGACTGATTCTCTCTCCTCCTATCGCTTGAGAAAGCGTTTCGTTTCCAAGTTACGGGAAGATATCTATCAGCAGACTGCTCCCAAATCTGCTTCATACGATAGCGATTCCCATGAACATCTTGTCACTTCAACACACGATTGTCAGCTACAGAATGCTGTGTTGCAATCAAACTGTTACAACATCAGCTGTTCCGCTGTGCACTCACACAATCCGAGTCATTTCGCAGGAGAAGGCATAAAGCAATGAGTACTCACATCAAACTGTTAGCGTGGCGACGCAGTGTAGTCAAAACAGAGCGATTGCTTGTAGCACTGTAAAGGTCTACTGGTAACAACACCAACTTCCTAGCGTCGTTACGCCGATAAAACTAGCGGGAAATCAGGGCAGAGGTGGGTTTTATAACTTCAGCGCGGTGCACGAGCGCGGCCGACGAGCAGCGGGCGCCGCCGAAAGCAACCGAACGGGCCGTGCGCAGTCGAGATGCGCAGTGGGTTTACAGTCAGGCGTGCGCTGCGTGTGCGACGGAGTGGCTTCACGGCGTGGCGGGGATGCACGATGAATTGGGTTAACTACGGGTCGTCGCCTCCTGAAAGTCACTGCCACTGGGTCTGGCCGGCGAGCTCCGTTAAGCCCAACTGCGCAGCACGGCGAGCGGACGCAATTCAAGTCCCACTGCAAGAATGCACACAAACGTCACCGCGAACGGTCGAAACTTTATTAGCGAAGGGTCTGTACGATCTATCTGGTGGATTAAAATCCATAGGTACATGAAGTGATAGCATAGGCTCCGTCGTAGGTGAAGTAGGTGGCAGTCTTCCCATCATTGGTAGGATACTTTGAAAATGCAACCAGTCTACAACGGAGATTGCGTGCAAAACACTCATGCTATCATCATCATCATCATCGTCGTCGTCGTCCTGGACAATTTCCAGCCCAAGACTGGATCAGCTTGGAACATAAGTCTCGCCATCTAGTCCTGTTTTCCCACCATCTTTCTATGTTCACTCTGGTCTAGTCCTCACCTCTTTTTCCAACATACACTTTCACCCTTTCAGCCATCTAACCCTTGGTCTTCGTCTTGGTCGTTTCCTTTTCATCTCCATTTTATATATCTTTTTGGGAATCCTCTTGTTTTCCATTACCTTTAAGTGCCCATACCATCTTAGAATTTATGTTTCTATCCTGCTCTGCGAGAGTTCTTTCACTATTTCCCTTACACTTTCAATTCTCACACCGTCTCTCCTTGTCACTCCTATTCTACTTCTGAGGAACGTAATCTCCTTACATCTCTTTTCTTCATTACCCATGTTTCAGTCAGTATTGGGATGTAGTAACTTCTATAAATTACTTCCTTGCTTTTTTGTGGGACGTTTTCGTTCCAAACCTGGCTCCTAACACTGTACAGGAATGATTCTGCCTGTCTGCCACATTTACTGATCTCTTTCTCATTTATTCCATTTTCCTCCATCACACTTTCCAAGTACTTGACACTCTCCACCTTCTTCAATTGTTCACCTTCGATCCTTATTCCACTAGTTGATCTACATTTCTTTTAGCTGTAACCAGGATCTCACATTTGTTTATATTAAATTTCATTTCATACTGTCAGTTTCTTCCCAAGCATCCAGATGTTCCTGAATCTTCTCCTCCCTGTGTCCCCAGATTATCAAGCCATCTGCGAACAACATTGCTTTCAACTTATCTTCTCCAGTTTGAATGTGATGTAACAAGGCCCACTACTTCTGCAGAAGATATTGTTACTAAATTCGAAACCTAGGTCAAGGGCTAATAAATCTTTATTTACAACTGGTTGGCTGATTTTTCAAACTCTTTAAAATCGGTATAGTGTACGTTTCGGCGTGTATGTGTGACTGTTTTCGGGATCACCGTAAACGTTTACGTTTATATTAGAATTAACTTGTGCTGCAGCATATAATAAGCAATATGCTGGCACGCGGAATTAAAACACAGCTGTGTTCTTTAATACTGTATCATGAATATAATTATAATAAAAATGATGACTTTTTAATTGGTTTGAAAATGGCTACACTATTAACCGCATCCGTGTCTGCACCCGTAAGAAACAAACAAACAATGAAACAAACAAACAAAGAAACAAACTAACAAACAAAAAACCGGGCTTTTAAATGTCAACATGTAAGAGGGACGATGCTTCATGAGTGTGGGAAGGTTTATAAGCTGTCGGCGTTTTTTGTGACATGAATTTCATAAGACAATAGAAAAAATGTGTCTCTATGAGACAGTCGAAGAAATAACACGGTAAGAATTTTAAGATCCCCACTTGTGATAAATTCCGTTTTTCGAACTGTTTCTGGACTTCTTTCCGGTTTCTTTAAAAGCGTACACCATTTTGGCAGAACATCTTTCTGGTATCTTGAGGAGCTGTTGTAACACTGTAGTATTTTAGACGTGATTACATGCTTTCAGAAAAATAATGCTTGGGTTATATCAAACACGGAATTCTTCCTCATTGTAAGACGCACAACTGCAATGCCGTTTTAGCGGGTAGCCTAATCACGCAGGCGCGCCCAGCGGTTCCCTTTGCCTCGTATTGTATGTCGCACTCACGCTAGCCGTATGAAATTTGTTTTATAATTATCTGGTCCGTCGTGGGTTGTAAGATTCTCTGAGAAGAGGTTCTGACCATATACTTAATAACACATCCACACTATATGGTGTGGGTTGTAAGATTCTCTGAGAAGAGAATTCTGACCATATACTTTATAACAAATCCCATACTATATGGCCTGAAAGAATTTTCGGGGTATTTTACATTTATGACCGTAAATACAGCTTTGCAACGACAAAAATTGGAAACCTGAAGGAAGCTCGGGTAAAATATGAGGGCAGCGCAGCCTGTCAGCCTAACAGTACCGTTATGTGTTAAAAAGATGTAATTTTAATTTTCTCTTGCGCTGAGCTGCATAGCATGTAACCAACAAACAGCGTAGCAACGCCACGGATATCACAGCCATTCGGCATATACAATAGAATCAAACTCGGCGCCTTCGCCAAGGGCGCAAACGCACGGATGTGTGGTGGGGCTCAACGAGGAAACAGCCGGTTTGAGACTTGTTCGAGGAAGAAATTTTCATCGCAGATATTTTGCCGGCAAGAAGAGGATAGATGGCGTCAAGTTCGTTGCCCCCGGTCATTGCTTCTATGTCCCGGAATAAATTCTAAACTGTAAGTCTCAACATGCATCACTCTATTGTTCACTGAACAGTCCTCCGTTTCTGAATGGCTTTCGCACTCTAATCCCGTGTCTCATGGACATACTTGTAAATTCGTAATAATACTGACTGAATGTAAACTTCCCTTTTCAGGTAAACGGGAAATTTTGATTTGAGAACTCTGTTTAGTTTACTAAAAGTCCACCCCCGATAGCTGAATGATCAGCGTGACGGATTGTCAAGCCTATGGGTCCGGGTTCGATGCCCGGCTGGGTCGGGGAATTTTCTCTGCCCAGGGACTGGATGTTGTGCTGTTTCATCATCATCCTATCATCCTCATCGACTGCAGGTCGCCGAAGTGTCGTCAAATTGAAAGGCCGGCACCCGGCGAACGGCCTGCCACGCGGGGGGCCCTAGCCATACGATTAAATAAATAAATAGTTTACCAAAAGCACTTCAGACACTGTTACCTTTGCTGACAGTCTAACCGTCATCTCTTCGGTTTATTCTTTGAAACCATTATTAATTTGTACTATTTTCTTTCAAAAGTGTTTGAGTGTACATTGCTTTAGTCTTGTGACACCAGGTTTTCTTGACCACTCCCATACGTTATACAGTTTTTCAGCAGTTGAAGCCTTATCTGCATTTGAGATAAACAGTACAATATCAGCAGCCAAACGAAGATCCCTTCTTTGTCTTCCCAGTTTGAGGGTTTGACGGCTTTCTCTACGGCTGCTGAGAGTGTTTGCTGAGTTTCTCACTATTCTGATGGGGTGAAATGGAAGCTGTAATATTACTGTTTATCATCTTGTGGCGCTACATTGCTTTCCATTTGCGACCTTTCATTTTAACAGAATTAACTTTTCTGAGTATGGGAGTAGCAAATCGCTTAACTGTTTCGCTACCACTGGAGCGTGTGTGTCCCACGATAGGCTATCAACGAGGCAGTGCGAATTTTCCGCATTTTATTGCTGTGTATCAATCTCCTGCTGGTAAAGGGAGCCTGCTAGTCGTTTACAGAATTCTTATACACTACTGGCCATTAAAATTGCTACACCAAGAAGGAATGCAGATGATTAACGGGTATTCATTCGACAAATATATTATACTAGAACTGACATGTGATCACGTTTTCATGCAATTTGGGTGCATAGATCCTGAGAAATCAGTACCCATAACAACCACCTCTGGCCGTAATAACGGCCTTGATACGCCTGGGCATTGAGTCAAACAGAGCTTGGATGGCGTGTACAGGTACAGCTGCCCATGCAGCTTTAACACGATACCACAGTTCATGAAGAGTAGCGACTGGCGTATTGTGACGTGCCAGTTGCTCGGCCACCATTGACCAGACGTTTTCAATTGGTGAGAGATCTGTAGAATGTGCTGGCCAGGGCAGCAGTCGAACATTTTCTGTATCCAGAAAGGCCCGTACAGGACCTGCAACATCCGGTCGCGCATTATCCTGCTAAAAATGTAGGGTTTCGCAGGGATCGAATGAAGGGTAGAGCCACGGGTCGTAACACATCTGAAATGTAACGTCCACTGTTCAAAGTGCCGTCAGTGCGAACAAGAGATGACCGAGACGTGTAACCAATGGCAACCCATACCATCACGCCGGGTGATACGCCAGTATGGCGATGAGGAATACACGCTTCCAGTGTGCGTTCACCGCGCTGTCGCCAAACACGGATGCGACCATGACGATGCTGTAAACAGAACCTGGATTCATTCGAAAAAATGACATTTTGCGATTCGTGCACCCAGTTCGTCGTTGAGTACACCATCGCAGGCGCTCCTGTCTGTGATGCAGCCTCATGTCAGCACGTTGTAGGTGTCGCCACCGGCGCCAACCTTGTTTGAATGCTCTGATTAGCTAATCATTTGCATATCACAACATCTTTTTCCTGTCGGTTAAATTTCGCGTCTGTAGCACGTCATCTTCGTGGTGTAGCAATTTTAATAGCCAGTATTGTAGTTACAGACTGTGCAAGTAGGTTTGCTGTCTTCAAATTTCATTGAAAACTGTTTGCTCGTTATTGTCTTGTTATAAAAATGTCATTGACTGACTTTCTTATCCGACTTGCAGAGCATATGATTAGAATGGGAAAGAAAGGCGTGACTTTCAAAGTCGCTGTTAGACAACCAACAGCTGAGCGCAGATTTATGGTGAATGTTGGGTACCAGCTACCAACTGAACATTGAACAAGAAGAAGGTGTTCAGGATGTGCTAAGAGAGAGAAGGAAACTACAACAGACCTTCATGTTCTGTGTGTCAAACTGGTCTGAACAAAACCTATTCACACTTAATCACAAGCAGGAGGATCGACATGACAGTCGCGTGAGATACTCGAATTTACATGTAATGATAAAGAACTCATCATTGGGAGTAATCTACCGCAATTTCAAATATTTGCAACCATAAATACAATTTTTTTTCGGAAAATATATGTCATGGAGAAGAAATAAAAACTTTGAGGTTCGCCGATGACATTGTAATTCTGTCAGAGACAGCAAAGGACTTGGAAGAGCAGTTGAACGGAATGGACAGTGTCTTGAAAGAAGGGTATAAGATAAACATCAACAAAAGCAAAACAAGGATAATGGAATGTAGTCGAATTAAGTCGGGTGATGCTGAGGGAATTAGATTAGGAAATGAGACACTTAAAGTAGTCAAGGAGTTTTGCTATTTGGGGAGCAAAATAACTGATGAAGGTCGAAGTAGAGAGGATATAAAATGTAGACTGGCAATGGCAAGGAAAGCGTTTCTGAAGAAGAAAAATTTGTTAACATCGAGTATAGATTTGTCAGGAAGTCGTTTCTGAAAGTATTTGTATGGAAGTGAAATGTGGACGATAAATAGTTTGGACAAGAAGAGAATAGAAGCTTTCGAAATGTGGTGCTACAGAAGAATGCTGAAGATTAGATGGGTAGATCACATAACTAATGAGGATGTATTGAATAGAATTGGGGAGAAGAGAAGTTTGTGGCACAACTTGACAAGAAGAAGGGATCAGTTGGCAGGATACGTTCTGAGGAATCAAGGGATCACTAATTTAGTACTGGAGGGGAGCGTGGAGGGTAAAAATCGTAGAGGGAGACCAAGAGATGAATACACTAAACAGATTCAGAAGGATGTAGGCTGCAGTAGGTACTGGGAGATGAAGAAGCTTGCACAGGATAGAGTAGCATGGAGAGCTGCATCAAAGCAGTCTCAGGACTGAAGACCACAACAACAACAACAACAACAACATATCATAAATGAAAATACAGGATAATCACTGATGTCATGCACTGAAGCACCAAAGAAATTGGTATAGGCATGCGTGCTCAAATACAGAGATATGTAAACATGCAGCGCCTATATAAGACAACAAGTGTCTGCTGCCGTTGTTAGATCGGTTACTGCTGCTACAATGGCAGGTTACCAAGATTTAAGTGAGTCTAAACGTGGTGTTATAGTCGGCGCACGGGCGATGGCACACAGCATCTACGAGTTCGCGATGAAGTGGAGATTTTCCAGTGCGACCATTTCACAAGTGTACCGTGAATATCAGGAATCCGGTAAAACATCAAATCTCCGACATCGCTGCGGCTGGAAGACGATCCTGCAAGAACAGGACCAGAGCCGGCCGCAGAGGCGGAGAGCTGCAGTCTGTAACCGCTTGCTCAGAGCCAAGTTATGGGACACAAACGAGAGGTCATTTCGTGCACTGGCAACACTTTCGTGATTATGGATAGCTGTAGAGGCAGCATGGTTCAATATTTCTGTAGGGGGACTTCCAGCAACTTGTTTAGTCCATGTCCCATCGATATGCTGCACTACGTCGGGCAAAAGGAGGTCCGTCTCGGTATTAGGACGTGTCCCGTGACTTTTGCCACCCCAGTGTATATTTAAATGACATGGCCTAATATTTTAAAAACACTACAGTTTCTTAAATTTGGTATTTTAGCGTTATTTTTTCCCAGAGTCTCGCTCAAATAGCCGTGCATCTTAAGCTCTGCCTCCAGGATTGGTAAGTACACCTGCCCTGGATCGAATCCACCCAGCAATTTTCCGACAAGAGGTGGAGCGCCGGTCATCCTGTGTGGTGTCACCGCCAGACACCACACTTGCTAGGTGGTAGCCTTTAAATCGGCCGCGGTCCATTAGTATACGTCGGACCCGCGTGTCGCCACTGTCAGTGATCGCAGACCGAGCGCCACCACACGGCAGGTCTAGAGAGACGTACTAGCGCTCGCCCCAGTTGTACAGCCGACTGTACAGTTCACTGACCAATACGCTCTCATTTGCCGAGACGATAGTTAGCATAGCCTTCAGCTAAGTCATTGCCTGCGACCTAGCAAGGCGCCATAGCTTTGATAATTAATATTGTGAAGCATGTATCATCAAGAGCAATGTTTTACAAATGTGAATTAAAGTTAAGTATTACAGCAACTGCGTTCATTTTCTAAGTTCTCATTTCCTTTTAACTGTTCCAGACCTCACGCCAATCTGCGTGAGCTTAACGCGTGCCTTTCGGCTTCCTCTCGTTGTGACTTGGCTGTCGTGCTAAGTCACAACATTCTGGACATGGATTTTAGGCGGTTTCCCACATCCCACCAAGTGAATACTGGGCTGGTAACCAAGCCTTGACTCAGTTATAGGATTAGCAAACATCTCGAAAAAACTTTCGCTCACTTTCACATGAATAACACTGTACACAGACAGCTGGGGTAAACACATCCCGGCCGGCCGGAGTGGCCGTGCGGTTCTAGGCGCTACAGTCTGGAGGCGAGCCCGCATCTCGTGGTCGTGCGGAAGCGTTCTCGCTTCCCACGCCCGGGTTCCCGGGTTCGATTCCCGGCGGGGTCAGGGATTTTCTCTGCCTCGTGATGGCTGGGTGTTGTGTGCTGTCCTTAGGTTAGTTAGGTTTAAGTAGTTCTAAGTTCTAGGGGACTGATGACCATAGATGTTAAGTCCCATAGTGCTCAGAGCCATTTGAACCGTTCTGGAGGCGAGCGACCGCTACGGTTGGAGGTTCGAATCCTGCCTCGGGCATGGATGTGTGTGATGTCCTTAGGTCAGTTAGATTTAATTAGTTCTAAGTTCTAGGCGACTGATGACCTCCGAAGTTAAGTCGCATAGTGCTCAGAGCCATTTGAGCCATAAACATATCCCGTTTCAGGAGGTAACAGATGGGACAGGTAGTGCATCAGGCCACCCCTTAAACTAACCATGCCTACCCTGCACTGATACAGGACAAGGACACAATAAAAGCAAAGTATTATTTTGTGCCAGAACAACGCACTTACCAACAATATAAACTTTTCATTCACACAATCTAAACTCGGGATTGAGTATGTTAAGAAATAAATATACCCAAAATAGTAGTTAGCATTCCTAGTGGCTTAAATGCTGATCTTCAGGATGATCTTGAATTCACACATTTTTGGTTTCAGCTAACTTTAGCTTTGCTTGATTAATCACCCTGAATATAATCTTTTATGCCATTAGAGAATTCATTTAGGAAAGTATACCAACGTTATTGATTTTTATATCACCTGTGTCTGTCAACGCCCACATGGCACACAAAGATTTGTTTAGGCTTTCCAGAAGTTCTCTGGTATTCTCCTGCCAGTGAATTTATAATTAAGTGGTACTCTCAAGAAATTAGCTGCATCTCGTTATACAGTCTGCTTGTCGATAATTTTCAGACATGTGCTGGGAGGAAATCTCTCACAACTACCGAATTGCGTATAGTGTGTATTTTTCAGAGTTTAGTAACAAAGAACTGTCTGGAAACCTTTTATCATCACAAAATGTCATTTGAGCTGCAGTGTCTCTCTGAAAGCATTACTAGGTCAAGGCGTACCAGGGGAAATGTGCCACCAATGTGAGGGCGAGTTTAAATCACCCGCGAGATAAGGTTGCTGTTCTTGACCTAAAGCGTTGGCAACTGTGCCATGATTTCTTTTTTAAAGCGAAAAATCTTCTGCTGTCACATAATCAAGGACTAACATTCGTTGGCAAGCCGTGTCGGCCATAATCGCCAACTGTACAACCTTTCTGAACCTTGATGTCGTTGAAAAGTGTCAGTAAATAATGAATGGACGTTTTGTAGCTCACAGCCTAGTGAAAGACAAGATTTGACTTCACATAGGAGGCTTGTGTGTGGATTTCACTTCTTATTTTATCAAGCAGTTTTTTTTTTTTTTTATCTAGGGGATAACTGGAACCCATTGCAAACCTCTCCACCACATAACATAGGAAGGTGGTCACCAGGAATCGAACCCAGAACTTCAGAGTTAGCTACCAGCAACGGAAACTTTTTTTTTTTTCCTTCTGATATCCGTCTGCCGGCCGGTGTGACCGAACGGCTCTAGGCGCTTCAGTCTGGAACCGCGCGACCGCGACGGTCGCAGGTTCGAATCCTGCCTCGAGCATGGATGTGTGTGATGTCCGTAGGTTAGTTAGGTTTAAGTAGTTCTAAGTTCTAGGGGACTGATAACCTCAGATGTTCAGTCCCATAGTGCTCAGAGCCATTTGAACCATTTTTTAAATCCGTCTTCTATGTTTACTGTTTCTTTAATGTACACATAACCTGTTTTCATTCTATTACAACAATTTCTTGCTGCTTAAATAAGAGTATTCTTTCAGGGATGCAATAATCTGATGAAGGCAGAACACAAACTTTATTTTTTCATTGGACTTTAGTGATTAGTGTCCCCCTTATGTTCATTTACGTCAATTACAGTGTTGTCATACTAAGTTTACTTTCATATAAGGGTACACTCCAGGTAGACACACAAAAAAAATTTTTAACACTTAAACTGATATTCAATGTTAACAAATTTATCTTCTTCAAAAATACTTTTCTATCCATCAAAAGTCTGCGTTTTAATTTTCTTTACTTCGACCGTCAACAGTTAATCTGCTGTCACAATAGCGAAACTTATCTACTACTTTTAGCGCCTCATTTCCTAATCTAATTCCTCCAGCATCACATCATTTAATTCGGCTACGCTTAATTACTCTTACTTTACTTTCGTTAATGTTCGTCTTGCGCCCCATTTTAAGGACACTGTCCATCTTGTTCAACTGTTCTTCCAAATCTTTGGGTATCTCTCACGAAATCACTTCATCAGCCTACTGAAAAGTTCTTATTTCATCTAATTGCTTTTCCAAATTTCTTCTTGATTTCCATTCTTGCTTACTCTGTGTACTGGTTGAATAATGTGGGGGATTGGCTGCAACCCTGTCTCACTCTCTACTCAACTGCTACTATCTCGCGTTCATGTCATTTGACTCATATATTAGGTTGGTGCGTAAGTTTGTTGCGTTTTTGTTTTGCATATTGGTTTTCAGGGTGCTTGGGGTTGACTTATCGACTATCATTTTTATGTGTAATTTAGTGTTTCCGTTTGAGTTGATATATTGTCATTTGGAGATGGTGAATGTAGCTGAGAACGGTAGAAAATGGAATGCCAAGTGGAGAAATCGAAATATTTCCGAAATATTTTCTCTCTGAGTTCAATAGAGGGGTGACGGCAGCAGAGACAGCCAGAAACGTTTGTGCCGTGTGTGGAGATAATGCCATTGGACAGAGCACGGCAAGAAAATGGATTTCTTGTTTTAAGACGGATCGTTTTGATATTTACATTCAGGATACCTTCGAGGTTTGATGAAGACTGTTTAAACGCATTAATCCACAATTATCCGCGTCACTGTAGTCGAGAACTGGCAAATGCGATGAACTCTGATCATATGCAAAGATCAGCACATTCCTCAAACTGGGGAACTATCAAGAATGGCGTTCCACAAGGGTCAGTCTTGGGTCCTTTGTTGTTCTTAATATATATTAATGACTTGCCATTTATATTCACGAAGAGGCAAAGTTAGTTCTCTTTGCTGATGATACAAGTATAGGAATCACACCTGACAAACAAGAATTAACTGATGAAATTGTCAATAATGTCTTTCAGAAAATTACTAAGTGGTTCCTTGTAAACGGACTCTCACTGAATTTTGATAAGACACAGTACATACAGTTCCATACAGTAATGGTATGACACCATTAATAAATATAGACCTTAATCAGAAGCATATAGCTAAGGTAGAATATTCAAAATTTATAGGTGTGTCCATTGATGAGAGATTAAATTGGAAGAAACACATTGATGATCTGCTGAAACGTTTGAGTTCAGCTATTTATGCAATAAGGGTCATTGCAAATTTTGGTGATAAACATCTTAGTAAATTAGCTTACTACGCCTATTTTCACTCACTGCTTGCATATGACATCATATTTTGGGGTAATTCATCACTGAGGAATAAAGTATTTATTGCACAAAAGCGTGTAATCAGAATAATAGCTGGAGTCCACCCAAGATCATGCTGCAGAGATTTATTTAAGGATCTAGGGATATTCACAGTAGCTTCTCAGTATATATACTCTCTTATGAAATTTGTTGTTAACAACCAAACCCAATTCAAAAGTAATAGCAGTGTGCATAACTACAATACTAGGAGAAAGGATGATCTTCACTATTCAAGATTAAATCTAACTTTGGCACAGAAAGGGGTGAATACTGCCACTAAAGTCTTTGGTCACTTACCAAATAGTATCAAAAGTCTGACAGATAACCAACAAGTATTTAAGAAGAAATTAAAAGAATTTCTGAATGACAACTCCTTCTACTCCATAGAGGAATTTTTAGATATAAATTAAGAAAAAAAGAAAAAGCCAAACAAAAAAATTATAAAAAAATTTAAACAAAAAAAAAACAAAAAAATAAAAAAGTTGTTATATTGAATTAATTATGTTGTTAAATTAACTTAATTATCTCATGTATTGGAAAATTTGACTCGTTCCACATCATTACGAAATATCGTATTCATGATCAATGGAACTGGTATTAATTTAATCTAATCTAATTCTCGCCGTCGTGCGGCATTTCCATGCAATGGGGAATGTTCAAAACTCAGGTGTATGGGCACCGCATGCTCCAAGTCAAAATCACAAAAATCAGCGGGTGGCCATGTGTGCATCTCTGCTTACTCGTCATCAATTGACTCGTGAACAACACCGATCATTCTTACACTGCATCGTTAATGGTGGCGAGAAATTGTGTGTTTATGCTGACATAAGGAAAAGAAAGGAATGGTGGCACCCAAACAAAGCAGCAACCCCCCGAACAGAGACGTGAGCCCATCTACAAAAAGTGATGTTATGCATTCGGTGGAACAGTGACGGAGTGATGTACTATGAATTTCTTCCTCGAGGTGAAACGACCACTGCTGACATTTATTGCCCACTACTGAGACGTCTTGCAGACGCAGTCCAAGAACAACGACCAGCAAGACTCCACGATAAGCCGCGGCAGCATTCTGCTTGACTGACAAAAGCACTATACCGGAGTTGGGTTAAGAAGTCGTTCAGCACCCGTCTTTTTCATCTGACATTGCGCTCTCAGATTTTCAGCTTTTGCGCTCTCTATCGAACAACCTTCAAGGAACTTCCTTTCCGGATGAAAATGCGCTCCGAACGTGGCTGGACGAGTTCTCCACCTCAAAGCCACCTGATCTCTACAGTCCCGGAGTAGAAAACTTAGACCAGCGTTGGCAGACTGTTGTAAATAGTAAAGGAGAATATGTGAGTGGTCACTAAAGTCTTTGTTATGTGTAACCGTTGTTTTTATTAAACTTACGGAAAAAAGCTACGAATTTATGCACCAACGCAATAACTGCCTTCTGGTCTTTGACTCTTATGACTGCCGTCTGATTTCTGCGAAATCTGTAAACAATCTTCCGCTCCCTTCATTTTGTCCTGACCACCTTCAGAATTTCAGACAGAGTATTTCACTCAAAACCATTTTATGAGTGTATAAATGTAAGCCGGTCTTTCTTCTATGAATCTTCTAAGATAAGTATGTAACACCACAACTCTGACCGTACCTAACTGTTTACTGATTCATTTTTTTGCTTTCTGTTTATTCAAGAGCATATCGTCGAGCTTTTGCAATTATTATTAATTCAATACTGTATAAAACATGTATAATCTTTTCTCAGTTGAAAAACCTTGATGTCTTTTAGATCGTAGGAAGTGTAATTTCTGTAATATGTACAATACGAGCAAATGATATGTTTTGTCTTTCTCGTATAATCTCTTTGGTTATCTTTAAAACTGAATAATTTTATTTAAATGATTTTGTGTAGAACTAGCAATATGTGCAAACGATATGTATTGTTTAAAGTGATTGTTTGCTGTTATGTAAACTGCTGATCTTCACTTAGGGTTCTTAGTTATTTTGTATGTAAAAGGTGGTGTGGTTCCCCTTGGGAACGGAACTGTGTAGCGCGCCCGCAAAATGTGGTTGCCATGGATAGAAAGGTGGAAAAGAGAGGTAGTCGAGGATGAGCTACTGAACCACCAACAGCTCACGAAAAGGTTGTGAATTGCGCTGGTGCCGAGAGGGGCGTTTTGTGCCGTTTTCCAGTGTGACAGAGCCTCGCATGGATGCAGTAATTAGCTGGAATTACGTTGGAATTGATATCTATCATCGACACCAATTCCGCCTGCAAATCCACCCACCAACATGCACTCGCCACCACGTTGCGCAATCACTGTAAGGGAGCCAAGGAATTGTAGAAGTGTACAGTGATGATATATTTGTTTTCAAATATAAGGTAAACAAAAAAAAATTACCTTGATTTATCCTCTATCACATATCCACTTAGGATCCTCCCCATGCTAAAGTGATTACCGAGTGTCCTTATTGAACAAACATTAAAGTCCTGTGTTTTACTAATTAATGCCTCTTCAACACAGCAAAAAGAAAGTTAAAGTTAATGTGGCAAAAGAATGTGCTAAAGTAAATAATGTTTGCTGAATGTAATTTTACAATTAAAACTGCTTATTAAAAGTTTGTGGGCTTGCTAAGAAACTAAACGGAAAAATAGAATCTAAAGTAATAAAGTAGTACAAACAGGTACTAAAACAGTTGCTGCCAACTTCAAAATTAAAAGTTCTTAAAACCAAGGCTTATAAAATTTTGGTCAGTAAATGAATAATACAGCTTGTTGTCCACTGTACCAGGTGAGTCAATGCCTGATGCTTTATGTTAACTTGTGTCTTACTGCAGTAACAAGTCAAATTACTGATGAAAGTTTAATGGTTATGTTTGCTAAAATAAGGATCCCATGTGTATAACAAAGTGCATATCTTCAGTGTAATAGGATCTACAGTTTGTTTATTGTGCTCACTAGTAGGATACATTTGATAGATAGACCATTTATTATGATTACAGTAATTGTTTGCAGTCATAGATCAGTGAGAAAGTGTTTGTCAGTGCATTTCATTTAAATTTCATTCTAAGTAGAAAGGTATTTAGGTAAGAGAGACTTAACATATGTCCAATTTATGATTCTACAGTGAATATTAATAGTAATATTATTGAGATAATTCAGTTTGACTAAGCCCTGAAGGTAATAGTGTGTATCTTTATCTGTTATATTTATGCAAATAGTTTGTTCTGCTCTAACTGTCAGCTCCAATCTTAAAGTTAACATATGCAGGTGCCAGAGATCATTGCACTCTCTTGTGGCAAAGTGTAGGCTGTGTTTACCCATTGAAGTTACTTATATTCAGTTTCTTGAACAAGAATGTTACTCATTCTTATGCCTGATTAGGCTGGCGACCGTTTTTATTATCATTTGGACAGTGTGGATAGGTAAACTATTGTTTGTTACTGTTTAAATATTTACGTAGTTCTGACTTTCACTTCCGATAAGCCACCTCCGTTAGGTATATCACGGTCAACATAACAAAATTCCTTTCAGAGGGTAACACTGCACTGTTGCTTTATACCATATTGCTTTAACAAGGTAGTTATATTATACGAACTGCCTCCAACTCAAAGGTTGTGGTATAGCAGTAGGAGTAGAAGTGTTATAAGTAATATTGCCAGTATTTCCTCGAGTCTTACTACCTGCATCGAGAGACCACATTAGTCGTTCCCCAGGCTGGCTTCCACTCCAAGATAAAAGGAAAACAATTGTATTCAGATTGTAAGAACGAGACCTTGCCAATAATTCTGTGATAAGCCTGTTACCTTAACTGACCACAAGCAAACAGCAGAACCCATTTTCCAAACGGCAATTTACAGACGTTTATCGATATTTGGGAGTTACATCAAATTACTTGCCCTACACTCCACTACGAAGGTATCAAGAGCTTTGAACTTCTTTGAATACCAGTAACATACGACGATCGTAGCTGAGTACCATATTTTATTCTTTTGCACGAGCTTATGCAACAAAAAAACTTCTCACAAGAAAAGTTCTCTAAACCATTCTCATGTATCTCATGTAACTCATTATAATGAATGAAAGCAGCTACAATATGGTAACTTATTCATTGTCAGTACCCTGAAAGACTCTTAAGTACAGTAGTTGGCTGATGTATTGTTATGTACGGAACGAAGCTAGCACTGAGTGAATGTGTTTGTAAAAGTTGTGGCGTGCCCAAGTATATGACACTAATCCGGGCTTACTGGTATGTCAGAGCACAAACTGTGTCACAAACTCCAACTGACAGCTACGATGCCCGATAGCGAGAGTGATTTTCGATGTATTTTGACAAGCGGTCTGGGCTAACTCTTACGACCGGACGTACGCAAGCGGATATACGAGACTGATAGACGTATAAACGAGCTTTCCAAACGGCCGTGTTTTGCCGTGCAGTTGGAAACTCGGCCTATCCTTGCAAACATTCAAACTGATGAGTTCTAAATCGACTATTAAACGACTGGCGGGGAGCGGAGGGAAATGGAAGTGACTTGCGGTAAAGAACTTCAGAACGTCTCCTTAATATCGGAAATTTACTGCAGTAGATCACGCTAGGTCACGACCTCCTCCTCCTCTCTTTTGCAGTTGCTCGGTGAAAACGCCTAAGCTACCTAAGACTCTGGAATGTCATGTACATGGTTGAACCAATACTCCCCGGAGACACGCTCATCGTTACAGATGACTGGAGAAAAAACAACAGGTTGTAAACACCAACAAAAACCAGAAGATTAAGCGTTTTTTTAGGGCAAAGTTTCACATATTATTTACGTGTTACTTTACGGAAACAATCCTCACTTCTGGCATAGCTTTAGGTCGGGTGGGGTAATCGTGCATTTAAACTGGACTATGATAGAAGACGATGATACTAGTACCGATTTCATTATTTTTATTTTCAGTCGCTGCTATATTCGAAGTAGACTGGAACACAATGTTCATTTTAAAAACTTTACCTGGATCTTAATTAAGCGAACCGTCACGCAGTAATTTAATAAAACAACGAGTAGTTTATATTTATACATTGCATTTAACCTTTAGGTTCATGAGCTGCTTTGCATTTAGCTACCCGTAAACAGAATCATCAATAAACCTGATTGTGTCGTTCTTGATGGTATTTTCTTTCTGCCGTTGCATCTAAAAAAAAAAAAAAAAAAAAAAAAAAAAAAAAAAAAAAAAAGCGTTTTTTTTCACCAGACGCGTTTCGCTTTTTGAGGTAAAGCATCATCAGTGATCTGTAATTAAGTTCTTTACATTTTGTTCTGCTCCAAGATCAAAAACCACTTCGTAAACAATATGTTGAAACAATATGTTGAAACTTCCTGGCAGATTAAAACTGTGTGCCGGATGAAGACTCAAACTCGGGACCTTTGCCTTTCACGGGCAAGTGCTCTACCGACAGAGCTACCCAAACAAGCTACCTGCACAGCTTCAATTCTGCCAGTACCTCGTCTCTTCGGTCGGTAGAGCGCTTGCCCGCGAAAGGGAAAGGTCCCGAGTTCGAGTCTCGGTCTGGCACACAGTTTTAATCTGCCAGGATGTCTCATATCAGCGCACACTACGCTGCAGAGTGAAAATCTCATCCTGGAATATGTTGGTTTTTACTTACGGTGATTCCCGCTCGATTTCTAGCCTACATCGGGAAATATCGTCTGCTAGCGCATCGGTGATGTTTTTGTTCTTTAGAGACTGATAGTTGTGGTCTAATGCTTTGCAGCACTACGCATTTTTTTATGTTTTTCACAGCACACTTTTTCGCACTCCACTGTTTCCTGTTTGTTATTATACTTCTTTTTATTGTCGTTTGTGCTTTGTAGTGTTGCCAACATAACCCTGCCACTAATTTGTCTTTGACCTATACTTCTTTTTTTCTTTTCTTTTAGTTTATTGTATGTGTGTAATTCTATTTAATTATGTTACTGTGTATTTATATACTGTGTAAGTACGAGGGTCGTTCAATAAGTAATGCCCTACATTTTTTTCTCAGAACATATTTATTGTTAAGAGTCAGAATTTTGTGACAATATATATCAACATATCTTGTCCATGTCCTATTTTTCTACGTCGTCTCCATTACGTTCTATAGCCGTACCCCTACGTTGTGGAAGAGCATGTATTCCCGGCTGGTAAAAGCTCTTGTCCTGTAGGGGTAGCCACGTTCTCACGGTATGACTAACACTCTCGTCATCTTCAATGTGTGTTCCCTATATAGAGAATCTTTAAGCGGCCCAAAGAGATGGAAGTCTGAGGGTGGCAGGTCTGGACTGTAGGGTGGATGAGGCAGTGATGTCCAGCCCGTTTGGCGATTTCCCGGGTCCTCAGCAATATTTCTGCTGGATTCTTGTCCGATCGAACACTTCGTAAACGGTTCTTGAGTTTATTCAGAGTCTTCATGTATGCCTCTGAATTGATGGTTGAGTCTCTTGGCATCACATCCACGAGGGTGACGCCATCACAATCCATGACTTTTCCGGCAGAGCATTGTCTTGAATTTGTTCTTTTGCGGTGAATGAGGATGATGCCACTACATGGACTGTTTTCTTCTTTCCGGCGCAAAGTGGTGGAACCAGCTTTCGTCCCCCGTAACGATCCGAGACAGCAACGCCTCTCCGTTGGTTTCAAAACGCTCCAGCAATTCAGATGAGATGGCTTTTCTGTGAATCTTGCGGTCCGCAGTGAACATTCGTGGTACCCTTCCCGAGCACCTCTTTGAATTTCCAAGAGTTTCGATCATTGCAGACGCACTTCAAATTCTCACCGACAACTGTAGAATCAATTGTCAAGTTGTGATGCGCCGGTCGGCACGAATAATGGCATCCGCACGATTCAGCGTGTCTGGAGCAGTGGCTGTGACAGGACGTCCCGAGCGTGGCTGATCATGGAGCTTTGTTTCTGCATTTCCTGAGGCTGTAACTTTCTTTATTGTCGCCCAACTGTACTCCTATCAACTGCAGCATCGCCATACACTGCACACAAACGTTTATGGATGTTCACCACAGGTTCTTTTTCTGCACACAAGAATTCAATAACAGCGCGCTGCTTGTAACGTGTGTCGTGTGTAGACGCCATTTTGACACTCTACTACGGCTTTGCCATCTGCCAGAACGGTTCGAAACTTCACCGGCGCACAGAACAGACATCAAATGTGAAGCATCAACAAGGCCGTTTGTCTATGAATATTAATGTTTTTTTAAAAAAAAAACGTGAGGCATTACTTATTGAACGACCCTCGAACAAAAATAAAACAGAAAACAGTGATGTACAAAAAGGTGTACTGTTAAAAACTTCAAAAAAGGATAGTGCTGCAGAGCAACTAAACACTAGACCAAAACTATCAGTGCCTAAAGAAGAGAAACATCTCTTACACCACTGGCCATTAAAATTGCTACACCAAGAAGAAATGCACATGATAAAAGGGTATTCATTGGACAAATATATTATACTACAACTGACATGTGATTACATTTTCACGCAATTTGGGTACATAGATCCTGAGAAATCAGTACCCAGAACAACCACCTCTGGCCGTAATAACGGCCTTGATACGCTTGGGCATTGAGTCACTGGATGGCGTGTACAGGTGCAGCTGCCCATGCATCTTCAACACGATACCACAGTTCATGAAGAGTAGTGACTGGCGTATTGTGACGTGCCAGTTGCTCGGCGACCATTGATCAGACGTTTTCAATTGGTAAGAGATCTGGAGACTGTGCTGGCCAGGGCAGCAGTCGAACATTTTCTGTATCCAGAAAGGCCCGTACATGACCTGCAACATCCGGTCGTGCATTATCCTGCTGAAATGTAGGGATTCGCAGGGATCGAATGAAGGGTGGAGCCACGGGTCGTAACACATCTGAAATGTAGCGTCCACTGTTCAAAGAGCCGTCAATGTGAACAAGAGGTGACCGAGACGTGTAACCAATGGTACCCCATACCATCACGCCGGGATATACGCAAGTAGGGCGATGACGAATACACGTTTCCAATGTGCGTTCACCGCGATGTCACCAAACACGGATGCGACCATCATGATGCTGTAAACAGAACCTGGATTCATCCGAAAAAATGACGTTTTGCCATTCGTGCACCCAGGTTCGTCGTTGAGTACACCATCGCAGGCGCTCCTGTCTTTGACGCAGCGTCAAGGGTAACCGCAGCCATGGTCTCCGAGCTGATAGTCCATGCTGCTGCAAACGTCGTCGAACTGTTCGTGCAGATGGTTGTTGTCTTACAAACGTCCCCATATGTTGACTCATGGTTCGAGACGCGGCTGCACGATCCGTTACAGCCATACGGATAACATGCCTGTCATCTCGACTGCTAGTGATACGAGGCCGTTGGGATCCAGCACAGCGTTCCGTATTACCCTCCTGAACCCACCGATTCCATATTCTGCTAACAGTCATTGGATCTCGACGAACGGGAGCAGGAATGTCGCGATACGATAAACCGCAATCGCGATAGGCTACAATCCGACCTTTATCGAAGTCGGAAACGTGATGGTACGCATTTCTCCTCCTTACACGAGGCATCACATCATCGTTTCACCAGGCAACGCCGGTCAACTGCTGTTTGTGTATGAGAACTCGGTTGGAAACTTTCCTCATGTCAGCACGTTGTAGGCGTCGCCACCGGCGCCAACCTTGTGTGAATGCTCTGAGAAGCTAATCATTTGCATATCACAGCATCTTCTTCCTGTCGGTTAAATTTCGCGTCTGTAGCACGTTATCTTCGTGGTGTAGCAATTTTAATGGCCAGTAAGTAGTGTATGTACTAGAAGACGGCATTCCTCGATGCAGATGAAAATCAAGCGGAAATGACCGAAAATAAAGACTAACATATTATTAACGAACTGTTTTTCGATATTAAAGTAAATCGAAATGTAAATAACTTAATTACAGATCACTGATTGTGTTTTACCTCAATAAGGCGAAATGTATCTGGTGAAAAAAGACGCATCTTTTGTAGTTATAACGACAGAACCAAAATACTTTCTAGAATTGTAGAGAAACTATGGACAGTATGGCGACACAAATGAAGAATTGCGTGTGACGTGTTACGACAGAAAATAAGAACATTAAATTTGTTCTCGTCAGAAGAAAAAAAAACTTTGATCACGGTTTAAATAAAAATTTATCGTTTAGCATCGCTGCTAATAAATCAGCAGAGTACATTATCAGATCAAAAGTATCCGGACACCCCTGTGTAATGCGCAGGTGCTCACTAGATGTCACGTGAGGCGGACCCGCCGGTACAAAAGAGGCCGGAAGTGTTGTGTTGTCAGCAGAGAAGCAGTAAGAGCAGAATGGGTCGGTCACGAGAGAGAGCTCACTGACTTTGTATGAGCACTAGTCATTGGACGTCAGCTGAGCAACAAATCCATCAGGAACATTATAACCGTTCTAAAGCTGCTCAAGACTGCTGTTGGTGATGTGATTGGGAAGTGGAAACGTGAAGAAACAACTGAAGCTAAACCAGATTAGCCAGAGCTCACGTACTGGCGCACAGCGATCCTCTAGCATTGCGGAGGTGGTTGTGAAAAATTGCTTGAAATCAACGGATGGAATCGCTAGTGAGTTCCAAAGCGCTTCCAGCAGTCCAGCTACTACACTACTGGCCATTAAAATTGCTACACCACGAAGATTACGTGCTACAGACGCATAATTTAACAGACAGGAAGAAGATGCCGTGATATGCAAATGATTAGCTTTTCAGAGCATTCACACAAGGTTGGCGCCGGTGGCGACACCTACACGTGCTGATATGAGGAAAGTTTCCAACCGATTTCTCATACACAAACAGCAGTTGACCGGCGTTGCCTGGTGAAACGTTGATGTGATGCCTCGCGTAAGGAGGAGAAATGCGTACCATCACGTTTCCAACTTTGATAAAGGTCGGATTGCAGCCTATCGCGATTGCGGTTTATCGTATCGAGACATTGCTGCTCGCGTTGGTCGAGATCCAATGCCTGTTAGCAGAATATGGAATCAGTGGGTTCAGGAGGGTAATACGGAACGCCGTGCTGGATCCCAACGGCCGCGTATCACTAGCAGTCGAGATGACAGGCATCTTATCCGCATAGTTGTAACGGATCGTGCAGCCATGTCTCGATCCCTGAGTCAACAGATGGAGACGTTTGCAAGACAACAACCATCTGCACGAACAGTTCGACGACATTTCCAGCAGCATGGAATATCAGCTCGGAGACCATGGCTGCGGTTGCCCTTGACGCTGCATCACAGACAGGAGCGCCTGCGATGGTGTACTCAACGACGAACCTGGGTGCACGAATGGCAAAACGTAATTTTTTCGGATGAATCCAGGTTCTGTTTACAGCATCGTGATGGTCGCATCCGTGTGTGGCGACACCGCGGTGAACGCTCAATTGAAGCGTGTATTCGTCATCGCCATACTGGCGCATCACCCGGCATGATGGTATATGGTGCCATTGGTTACACGTCTCGGTCACCTCTTGTTCGTCTTGACGGCACTTTGAACAGTGGAAGTTACATTTCAGATGTGTTACGACCCGTGGCTCCACCCTTCATTCCTCGTGGTCGTGCGGTAGCGTTCTCGCCTTCCCACGCCCGGGTTCCCGGGTTCGATTCCCGGCGGGGTCAGGGATTTTCTCTGCCTCGTGATAACTGGGTGTTGTGTGCTGTCCTTATGTTAGTTAGGTTTAAGTAGTTCTAAGTTCTAGGGGACTGATGACCATAGATGTTAAGTCCCATAGTGCTCAGAGCCAGAGCCACCCTTCATTCGACCCCTACGAAACCCTACATTTCAGCAGGATAATGCACGACCGCATGTTGCAAGTTCTGTACGGGCCTTTCTGGATACAGAAAATGTCCGACTGCTGCCCTGGCCAGCACATTCTCCAGATCTCTCACCAATTGAATACGTCTGATCAATGGTGGCCGAGCAACTGGCTCGTCACAATACGCCAGTCACTACTCTTGATGAACTGTGGTATCGTGTTGAAGCTGCATGGACAGCTGTATCTGTACACGCCATTCAAGCTCTGTTTGGCTCAATGCCAGGCGTATCGAGGCCTTTATTACGGCGAGAGTTGGTTGTTCTCGGTACTGATTTCTCAAGCTCTATGCACCCAAATTGTGTGGAAACGTAATCACATGTCAGTTGTAGTATAATATATTTGTCCAATGAATACCCGTTTATCATGTGCATTTCTTCTTGGTGTAGCATTTTTAATGACCAGTAGTGTACAATGTGCGTAGGGAATTATAAATAATGGGGCACAAAGTCGAGCAGCTCCTCATAAGCCATACATATCTGCTGTCAGTGCTAAATGACGCTTTAGGTGGTGTGATGATCAACGCCACTGGACATTGGATGACTGGAAACGAGTGATCTGGAGTGACGAACCACGATACATCCTGTGGCAATCCAGTGTATGGAGTTTGGATTTGCGAATACTAGAAAAAAGTTGCCTGGCATCATGTTTAGTGTTGACAGTGAAGTGCGGTATGGGGATCTTTCTCGTGGTTAAGGTGTGGTCCCATTATTGCGCTTAAGAAAAGCTAAATGCGGAACTCTGTGAACAAATTTTACAGCACTTTGTATTGCGTACAGGAGAGGAACAGTTCAAAGTCCATGCGTGTTTGTATCAGCATCTGTGAGACAATGGTTTGTGGACAACAACAATTTTAATATGGACTGGCCTGCCCCAGATCCGACCAGAGCAAAGTGTAAATTCTTTGGGATCAGTTATAACATCGACTTCGTTCCAGACCCCAGCGTTCTTCATCATTGCCTTCTCTGGTTTCGGGTGTTGAGGAAGAATGAGCTGTCATTCCTCCACAGACATTCAGACACCTCGCTGAAACTGTCCCCAGCAGTGGTAATAAAGGTGAAGCGTGTTCCAACCCAATACTAATGTCAGGTGTACCAACCCAATATTAAAGTCAAAAGTTGTCCGAATATCCTTGATTAATTAGTATAGAGCATGCTAAACGTACCAGCGGTTGTTTAAAATGTAGACGACCCAACGAAACGACGACGTCATTTACGACTTACACACGCTAGTCTCTATCCGTTCCATCATGTGACCATAGCTGGAGTCACGAACGATGGTGGGCGAGTTTACGCTTGTTCTGCGGACCTATACCACGCATACTCCAATAGCCAATGAGTCTTCAGTAGCGTTCTGAGCGCTCTGCTCTGAATGCTGTAGCTCATGCGAGCATTAAACGTGATCGTAGGAAGTTGTTTAGTGAATTTATATTTCATTTGTTGCGAGTTGTCATTGCTGTTGATGATATACGTGGTAAATTCTGTGTAAGCAAGCGACAGACACAATTTGCAGGATAGTCGCTTCCTTTGAGCGAAAAGCAAGCGCATGCTCGTACCACAGCTGTCGCTTAGAATCGTCAACAATGCCATTTCCGTCCGTGCCTCGACATGCGCGAACTGCCATCGTTCGTGGATCGAACTATAGTATTCATTTTGTAATATTCTCTACACGTTCAGATCTTGTTTTGTAGGGCTAATACATATATGATAGATCACTTAATAATTAATAACCCAAAAACCGTTCCAGGAAAAACACCCATTTTTCACATTTTTATGTAATTTACATTTTTATTTTTTCCACTGGCTCCATTTTATTTTCGTCGTATTTTTCTTCTTCTCAGTTTTAGGGGAAAGAAATTTTAATTCTTGCTGCTCACTGTGTTTGCCACAATCCGCCTCTTAACTTGATTATTGCGTGGCTTCCGAGAGTGGAATACAACATCCAAATCTCCTAGGATCTTGGAAGAATTTTTTTTATTGGCAGCTGCCCTTTGGTTTTTCTCCATTTCACATGGAGTGTCCACACAAATCCCACTTAGTCTCACGATCAGTCAGTCCGGGTACCGTCTTGGAGTACGAGTACTTACGTCTTTAACTTACCAGATGCTACATCTACATTAGCAATTCACTATTGAAATTTTTTGTGATCGTATGTTACGTACAATTTACCGTAGTAGAGGAGTTTTGCATCAACTTCAGCAATTTTGCTTCTGAAGAGGCTGGCGAAGACACTTGTCAAGAGGTCGAGATTTCACATAAAAGTGTGAAAAGGTGCTGAAAAAATAAAAAGGAAGTAAAAAGAGGAAAACGATAACAATGAAGCACAAGAAGTGGAAAATGACAAAGGAGACTGGATGGAGAGGGACAAGGAGGCAGAAAGAATAAGAATCTAGTGGGAGGAGGAGGTTCTGGAGACAGTGAAGAAGAAAGCAGTGTAAATTAAGACAGAGAGACAGACGGATCTGGAGAGAAAAGGTGAGAGAAAGGAGAGGGGCAAAGAGGGACTGAGTAGTGAATGGGAAATGGTGATTGAGATGAGAACATAGAAGAAAATTTAAATTATTACAACGGTCGTTAATTGTGGATTGAAGGCTACTTTTATTCCTTCTCATTCTGATACGAAAATACCTTGGAAATGAGACCTTGTAACTCTAAATCAACCGGCTTCAGACCTGTCCATATCAAAGTACCATTGGCAGACCATAATGTTCTACGAAAGTCAACACAGAAATGGCATTACATTAAAAGATACCACTTTCTGATCTTTCTGGGTTGGAACCTGGCGACCTCACTGGCAGCCACCTGTGCAGTCTCAGACCTTCCTTAAATGTCTCCTTTCCTGAAATCAAGCAAAAACGAGTTAATGTATACGGGTAAGGCTTTTAGCGTTCGAACATAAAATTCATGATAAGCAATTCACGAATACTGTCGGCTACTTCTGCTGTGCCACTGGAACTAAGCCGGCCGGAGTGGCCGAGTGGTTCGAGGCGCTACCGTCTGGAACCACGCGACCGCTACGGTCGTAGGTTCGAATCCTGCCTCGGGCATGGATGTGTGTGATGTCCTTAGGTCAGTTAGGTTTAAGTAGTTCTAAGTTCTAGGGGACTGATGACCTGAGAAGTGAAGTCCCATAGTGCTTAGAGCCATTTAAACCATTTTTGAACTGGAACTAACAAGATTCTGTGACGTGAAAGATAGTTTTTCCTCGCTGACCACCAAAAGCAGTGGGTGGCGACATCTGTCACACGGCTGAGTGGCATCGGGCGACCGTACGATAACGCTAGCGACCAGGTGACATAAGCGTGAATAATACTCAGTGATTACAGTTGTTTTGCTGATGTTTCGTATGCCGCTTATCTCTTTGTTATCCTACTAGTGAAAGTCTCAAGACAAGTAGTGGCTCTAAACTGTCAGAACTGTCAGATGATCATTAAAACAAAGACAATGCTGATAGCGATTGATTTATTTCGTAGATCTTTGCAGGAAAGAAATGCATGTTTGGAAAAAGACTTTGCGACATCATGAAGGCACCATCAGCAGAGAATTATCTTGATGATGCAACTGACTACTGGCAGTATAAGTAAATTACTACTTCAGACATATATGGTCATATAATTTAAGTGAGGAATTTATTAAACTCGCTACAGGAATTTATTTACAGAGTGACAGTTTTATTGCAGTACTCATGTTGAGATAATAATTTACATTAATTACATTTATTAACCATAAATTGCACCTGAGTGGGTATTTCAATAATTGTCATGTAAAAGGGTAAAACGTACTAGCTGCACCAATTGGAGTAATGTATACTGTAAGTCTTCAAAACTTATTTTGTTATGGAACATGACTAAATTAACACTTAGTTGCAGTTAAACTTTACAAAATGTATTAGTAAATGATCGCTGTTATTTCATCATACACTAAAAGCAATAAGAAAACTATAAAACCCCCATTGTGTTAACAACATTACAGGGTCACTTTCCTGGTCATTGATTAATACGTTGAGACAAATGGGACATTGGCCTGTGGACCTTTTTGAGAATTCTCTAGCGCATTTCATCGCCAGCCACTGACTGGAATGTTATTGGTATCAGACGGTGCGTAATGTCCATGCTGCATCACAGAGGAAAGTATCTCTATGTACAGTGGCGAAGTGTGAATACATCGACTTGATCAGAATGGGACCGGTGTCTCCTACTAGTGATTATGAATAATAACTGTTGCATTCGTTCAGAAAAACTTGAGTGAAATTCCAGCTGAAGTCTAAATGCCCCACATCAGGGGAAAGGTACCTCTAAGAGGAGCATATCTCTCCTGTATTCTGAAAAAAACTGCTTTTGGTCGGTCCTTTGAAATGTAATTGTTGTAAGATCTCTTATTTACACAAAACCAACAAACCGATTACTATTTCATTACTTAATAACAGTAACTACACAAAAAACTTTGTTAAAGATACTAATTCTGAGTTAGTATACAATAACTAAAATCGATATGTGTAAGAATTTGGACTGTCAGTTTGTACTACTGACGAAATTAGCATGAAAACACGTAACTGTATGAATCATTTACAAAATTACAAATAGTATTTCATTGAAAGTTATGTACCTTATACATTTCGCAAAAGAAAATCGAGTCAGCTTTACTAACATATGTTGTCACGTAACCACAAAACCTTAATTCGAAGACAGCTGAGTGCAGCACCTAGCATTGTGAGAACGTTCACTACGCACTACCAACACCAACGTACAGCCAGAACTGAAATGAACTCCTGGATGGAGAGTACTGTTATTTATACAGATATCGAATATTCCATAATACGCAAACATTACAAACATGAGAAATTTTGAGAATCTTCTAGAAGCGATAAACACTTAATAGCAAATAAATGCTGACTGCTATGTCACTCTAGCCCAGCACAGCTCATGGCAAAGTTGTGAAACTAGACGAAATATAATAGGTTTTGTGGAAGATAATGCTATCTCCAAATTATCTAAATAAGTACTATTATGTATTGACAAAAAAAGAGCTTTGTTAAGAATGTGGCTGGATTAATGGCTACACATCCTGTGTTTCACTGCTGGATAAGATCTGATTACGATTGTAAAACCGAAATTAATTATCTGTTCAAATAACTTAAAATTCGGCCAATATTACGAATCCTTCAGTTTATTAAGAAACTGGATTTCCATCTAACTGTACAAAATGTGAAACTTAGTGAAAAACATGGTTTATTTTATCATTATAGATGGAATATGATTATTTTAATACACTTGCAAAAGAAAATTGTCAGCAGTAGTATTTCATCAGTATTTAGTAAGATTTATAGGTTGCAAGCAGAAACTGCCATTGTAGTTGTTAGTTAAATTAGGATTGTAAACATTAAAATTAGGTATTTTAAAACCAAGGAAATAACAACTTTGAAAGACAAAATCAGTAGTTATCATATAAAAATCATGTTATGTAAATTGCAAATGAATGTAAATGAATAATAGTGTGAGTAAAATACATTTGTATCATTTAACACTATAGACTAGCGACTAACTTTGCTGAGGAGTTGGTCAGTAAGAATTAGGATGCACTTTGAGGCAGTATTTATGGGCTGACTATGAACGTTACTATATATGTAGTTGCTCATTTTATTAATTAAAGTTAAATGTTTTTATTGTTTTTTGGAAAATACAACCATGCCAAATTTAAATAGTTGTTTCAGAATAGCACTCTGGAAAAAATTAAGACAGTGCAGTATTAACTTCAACGAGAAACGATCTTCTGCTCTGTGTAATTAACGTATAAGTGAAGGTTTATTGGCGCTTCTAAATCTCACAGAAATTTATGTTACATGCGTAAAAGTGGTTGATTACTTCAAAATAGTACACACTTAATTTATGACTCTGAACTAAAGAGAGCTAGACGGTTACATCTTATATCAGACTGACTAGCCAAAATTCTTCGTCTTGCTACTGGAATTATTTGTTAGCATTTCTTCTTGATGTTTGTTGTGGCCTCCACTTACATCACTTGCCAGACATGGTCGTTTCTAAAAGTATTCCATTCTTGAGAAATACTTATTCAACGAAATCTGTAAACGCTGTGTCCTACTTGGATAGTAAATCAAATTAAGTTCCTTGGAGTGTTTCCTGAATTGCGAATTACTGCTCTGACCGATTGGTCAAACAAGCGATAGGTGTTGTGTCCATTGCGTTCCTGCCACTACAGTAGCGGTTCTGGAGTTTCACCTGGATTTCACTGTCTGGCAAACAGCTTTCTCTGTGCCTCTTTTGGAGTCCCCTCACACAGACACATCACAGTATATACTCTGCAATCACGTATCCATTACATGATTAGCATATTATTAAACTAGTTGGACTTAAACCCATCTTTTTCACATTTCAGAACTGACTCAAAGAGTGATGTTAAATATCTAAGAAGTACCTAAGCTATACCCCAGTTTGAAAATTCATAGAGTGAAGATAGATATGGTTTAATACCCGCCAACAGGCTGCTTCAGTCTAGGCACTTACTATCAGGGCAAATCCATGGAATAAATACTAGTAAACATAAGCTTGTGAGAGTCCAAACAATTACTGACCTGAGCAGTCCTCCATATCTGTCTATCCTGTGCGAGCCTCTTCATGTCTGTATAACTGCAACCTACTCCTGTTTGAACCTGCATACTGGAATCAAACCTTGGTCACCCTCTTTAATTTCTGCCTCCCACACTTCCCTCTGCAATCAAATTGCCAATGCCTTGATGCCTCACAATATGTCCTACCAATCTATCCTTTCTTTTATTTATTTATTGCTCATTTAGTATAACCAGATTAGGACCTTAAGGCCCTCTGTTACATCTGACCAAGGAGAACACATACTCGTACAAAAATATTATATAACAAACACAATAATAATAATTTGCATTATAAAAATACTAATGCTAATAATGATGCTAAAATAACAGAGGAATTAAGAATGATATTAATTAATTATTGCCTCAATAATAACACCTCAGTAATTATTATCTTAATAGTAATAAGTTACATTATAAACAAAAAGATATAATTTAAAACAAACATAGTAATAATAGTAACAATAATAATAATAATAATAATAATAATAAAATATTAAAATGGAGGCATCAAGAATGACATTGATTAGTTTAGCACTTTTGAAGCCTTGTTTGGTATTAGAGGAAGTGGAGGGGATAACGAAAGAAGAGAGGATTGAAACTGAAGTGACTATGAAGTGAAATAAGACAATTTCGTTAGAGAAATTTGTAGGCAAGAGGAGGGGAAAATGACGGGGAAGGAGGGTTGACGAGAGTGAGCTGCAAGAAGAGATATCTACTGCGATAGAAGGTGAGCCCACTAGCTGTCTTTTGAGGTTTGAAACTATTTTCTTTTGAAGTTGTTCCAAAGTCGTGTCCCTTATAGAGAAAATGATTTACAGAACATGGCACAGAGACGATTTTACTCAAACTACTTCGTACATTTTTCTTCTCAATTCGATTGAGCGCATCTTCACTAGTTATTCGATCTTCCCATCTACTCATCAGCATTATTCTACAGCATTAAATTTCAAAGGCGTCTTCTTGTCTATATTGTTTATGATCCATATCTCATTCCCATGGAAGGCTATAAGCCAGACAAATGTATTCATAAAGAACTCCCTGAGACTTAAATCTACATTTGAAGTTATCAAAAATTCTCTTTTTCAGAAAAGGTGTGCTTGCTGTTGCCATATTACGTATTCAATCCTCTCTATTGCTGTCGTGCACAGCTGATTTGTTCTTAAATTAGCAAGACTTGCCTGACACTTTCAGCGTCTCATTTCCTAACCGTATTCCCTCAGTTTCACCTGTCGTAATTCAAACTACACTTTACCGAGCAGTTAGCACACTGGACTCGCATTCGGGAGGTCGACGGTTCAAACCCGCGTCCAGTCATCCTGATTTAGGTTTTCCGTGATTTCCCTAAATCACTTCAGGCAAATTCCGGGGTGGTTCCTTTGAAAATGCACGGCTGACTTCGTTCCCCATCCATCCCTAATTTGAGCTTGTCCTCCGTTTCTAATGACCTCGTTGTCGACGGAACGATAAACATTAATCTCCCTCCTCCTCCTCCTCCTCAACAAGCACTTCATTTACCTTTGTTTTACTTATTACCTCTGTTCAAGACACTGTCCTTTTCGTACAGTATATCTTCTAAGACTTTTGTTGTTTCTGATAGAATTGCAACGCCATCAAAAGACCTTTCTGAGCTTTAATTCCGTTTTAAAATTTCTCTTTAGTTTCCTTTACTTCTAGTTCAGTGTACAGATGGAATAACATGAGAGATAGGTTACAATTTAGTCTCACTTCCTTCTGTACTGCTCCCTTTCATGTCCTTCGGATTTTGTCTACTGTACAAGTTGTAGATAACCTTTCACCCTCTATTTTTATCCCTGTTATTTTCAGAATTTCAGTCAATATTGCCAAAAGCTTTCTCTAAACCCAAAAACACTATAAATGTAAGTTCGTTTTTCAATCGACCTCCTAAGATAAGCAATAGGATAAGCATTTCCTCGCGTTTTGGTACGTTTTTCGGGAAACCAAATCGATCTCTGTTAAAGTCTGTATCTGTCAGTCTTTCCGTTGTTCTGTCACATATTTATCTACCTGTCGATGATTTAAAATCGAAGTTAGTTAAAAATAATAAAAATTATTAGTACTGGGTGTATACAACAGTGTCACACATTCCTGCAGGAAGTGGTATGGGTCAAAACTAGAGTAAATAATCGTATATTCATATGTCTGGAAACCAAAAAATGTTAAGAGATTGGCCAGTCTAGGCTCCAGTTCCCATTTGTCTGTCACTCAGGACACTACGGTTAGTGTTGCATGGGGTCACCACGCATCCTAAAATATCACTCAGACCTTCTTCGCAGTGAATCACACACTCATTCAAGTACACCTGACTCCATTCGGACTGCGTCACATGCATTGGCTATACGACAGTGCAACGACTGCACATTGTCGACGGGTTGCGCAAATTGCAATGCATTTAAATGTCCCCAGAGTAAGAAATCCAACAGATTCAGGTCCAACGAATGGGGAGGTGATGCTAGCGGACCTCCTCTGTACAAAATCATCATCTATGGAACGTTGCAATTAAGTACAGTCGCACGATTCGTTGAGAATGGGGTGGTGCCACGTCGTGAACGAACAATCATTGCTTTCCAAGGATAACGTTCTCCAATAGTACTGGTAATTTATCAAGCAGAAAACTACGATACACAGCCCCTGTCAATCTGCTTGGTAAATTGTATGGTCCTAGGAGTCTGTCACCGACAGTTCCTGCCCATGCACTGATACTGAAGCGATCCTGGTGCCTCACCTCCATGATTGCTCGAGGATTTGCGTCTACCCACACGTGCGTATTGTGGTTATTTACTCTGCCATCTCTTGTGAGTCCTGGCTCATCCGTAAATACTACATATTACTAGTCAGAGGAAAAGTTTGTTGTTATCAAAAATTAACTTCAATCTTCTTATTCGTCGTCTTCTGCTGTTCGAGGCGTAGGCAATATTCCTGTTCCGACTTCACATAATTAACTCTCTCTCTTTCTCCACAGTCCTACATCTCTTCTTCCTGAGGGCTTATACTTGTTTTCAACGACTGAAATTCTGTTTTCACCCATCCGCTTGAAGTGTTGTCTCGATTCTCCCCTGTGTCCTTGGTCTTCTCATTTAAATTATAAATTCTCAATTCTGCCCGAATGTCACCATTTTTTAATGTGGTCCCTCCTTGACCAACTTTTCACAGTTCTTCTCATTTCTGCTCAATGCAGTATTCGCGGCAATAAAGTAGCCCAGTAGCTGCCCCTGTTTTATACAGTTTCAATTTGATCTTTTCTAACTTAATTTTTTAAATTCTTGTTTATATTTAAACATAAATGTTGAAATTGTTGGTTTTCCTTGCTATGTCTTCGTCTACGTACAGACTTATGTCACTGCCTAAATAACTGGAATTGGAGACTTGCTCAAATATCTTGTTTCCGATAACAATCTTCTAACGAGCTGTCAATTTCCCGCAGTGGGCCGGAACTTTTGTTTTAGTAGTGGATATTTTAAATTGTAATGTCTTCTTCCGAACTCAAATAACTTATATACAGAGTTTTGCAAGTCTATTTCTGTATTTTGCAACACAATTACATCATCGGCATATAGAATAACCTTTAGATGGTAGTCCCCTTTCAGCTGTGTATCTTCATGGACCTTCCTCTTCCAGTTTCTTATAAGGACTTCAGTGTAGACGTTGAAATGATCGGTGACATGCTATTATATGCCTGTCCAGCATGTTGATCATGATATATATCATTTATCAAATCGACATCCCTTTTTCTCATATACTAATCGTACAGGGATGAATGAGATATCGTTAGAAAGGTCTTTTTACGGGATTCTTACATCGCATATCGATTTTGCGATAAAACTATTTGTGGAAAATTTTAAGGTAAAAGAGACTTTTTTCTGTCACAAGCAAAAGGGCGCTACGCCTGCCCAGCTTCGTACCTATATTTTACGAAGTTAACTTATTAATCGCGAATGAGAGACTCCCTCTTCATGTTATCTTACTACAAATAATTTTTTTTTTAGAAAACTTATTTACTGGTTAATATAATTTGTACATAGTATTGTCACAGATAATAACCGTGACCAGAGCGGTAAGCCATTATGTCTGCATGTCGTACAGGTTGACTTTTCTAAATGACTATACTTTTCGAAACGACGAACATGTTTGTTATCGCCGCCTTGAATTGTGATTTACCTATTGCTACTACGTCCTAACGTGCTTACTTTCACTGAAAATATTTGTGTAGTTAAATTTATAGGCTATGCGGTGCTACTGACAGTCCCTGATCTCTGCCCTCCGTGCAAGGCGAGACAAATATTCTTGATGCAAAACACATTTTTCGATGCATGGAAATGTATATACGATCCGTGAGTTTTTAAGTAAGTACCCTTTTGAAATTTAAAAAAATACGTGCTAAGATATCTCAATAATTTTATTTTTACATGAAAGCCTGTACCTTAATCTACTTTTCTACATTATTTTCGTCAATATTGAGGCACTTGTCATAACGTTGTACCAGTTTTCGAATACCCTCCTCATAGAAGTCTGCCGCCTGACATGTTAACCACTGCATCAGCACTGTTTTGACTTCGTTATCGTCTTGAAGACGCTGACCGCCCAGGTGTTTCTTCAAGTGCAGAAACGGAGGGTAGTCACTGGGCGCAAGATCGGGGCTGTAAGGAGGATGATCCAGAGTTTCCCATCGAAAAGGTGTGATGAGATCGTTGGTCTGATTCGCCACATGCGGAAGGGGGTTGTCTTGCAGCAAAACGATGCCCTTGCTCAACTTCCATGGACTGTTACTTTGATTCTGGTGTGACGTAGGTCACCCATGTTTCATCGCCCGCTACAATTTGGCTTAATAAATCATCACCGTCGTTGTGGTACCGCTCAAGGAAAGTCTATGCACTGCCTAAACGTTTGGTTTTGTGCACATCCGTCAACATTTCCGGTACCCAACGTGCGCACAGTATTCGGTAATTCAAGTGCTCAGTCACAATGCCATACAAAACACTACGAGAAACATTAGGAAAGTCATCCCACAAGGAGGGAGTCGTAAAGCGTCTGTTTTCTCTCACCTTATTGTCCACTTCCTGCACCAAACTTTCATTAACGGCCGAAGGACGCCCACTCCGCCGGCCAGTGTGGCTGAGCGGTTGTGGGCGCTTCAGTCGACGCGATTTTGTAATAATGGAAATAACATTACATTCCCTTCTACCTGTGAAGTTTCGTTTCGTTTCCTCTTCCCTTTCTGGGTGATTCTCTTATTTTATATCATGCTGTGAATGTGAGTATAAGCACATTATCAGCTGTCTACAGCCGGCCGCTGTGGCCGAACGGTTCTAGGCGCTTCAGTCTGGAACCACGAGGCCGCTACGGTCGCAGGTTCGAATCCTGCCTCGGTCATCGATGTGTGTGATGTCCTTAGGTTAGTTAGGTTTAAGTAGTTTTAGGTTCTAGGGGACTGATGGTCTCAGATGTTAAGTCTCATAGTGCTCAGAGCCATTTGAACCATTTGAACGCCCGCTCTGTTGTTGACATGCACATTTGTGCGGCCATCTTTAAATACTCTCAACTCATTTTCTTACCATTCCATCACTCATAATGTTTTCTCCGTAAACTGCACAGATCTCACGAAGAATATCGATCGCTTTTAGGCCTTTAACACTGAGAAATCTTATAACAGCCCGTACTTCACAGTCGGCGGGACTCACGACTATCGGAGGCATCTTAAACACTCAGTACACAACGTAAACAAGGAAGAATCAGACTGTAATGGCGTCAGTGCGTAGATTAAGGTACAGGCTTTCATGTAAAAATAAAATTATTGAGATATCTTAGCACGTTTTTTTTAAAATTTCAAAACAGTACTTACTTAAAAAACATGCCTCGTACAAGGTCGTGTCATAAACTCATGATCATTATTTTACATCGTTCCATTCATTTTTAAAGATGTTTTCTCTTCATTCCCACACCTGCCCTTACCCCAACGACTGCACTTATTCCAAATACTGTCATTATTTAAAACTACAAACGCTAATTTTACTTCCTTTTTTCTGGTAGCACATGTGTTAAGGCATTAGAGAACAACTGCCATGGTACTAGAGGAAGCCGCAGAGGGTAAAAACTGCTGGGGAAGACAGAGTTTGAAATTTATCAACAAATAATTGATAAGGTAGGGTACAAGTGCTACTCTAGGATGAAAGAAGACAAAGTAAATATTCCAGAACTCGAATCGAGAACAGCTGCCAACATGAGTAACGTAGAAGTAAATATCCTCGGAGTAGTGAAGCAATTCAAATCACTTAATAAAAGCAAGTCTTCTGGTCCAGACTGTATACCAATTAGGTTCCTTTCGGACTTTGCTGATGCATTAGCTCCACACTTAACAATCATATGCAACCGTTCGCTCGACTGGAAAGTTGCACAGGTCACACCAATATTCAAGAAAGGTAGTAGGAGTAATCCACTAAATTACAGGCCCATATCGTTAACGTCGATATGTGGTAGGATTTTAGAACATATATTGTGTTCTAACATTATGAATTACCTCGAAGAAAACGGTCTATTGACATACAGTCAACATGGGTTTAGAAAACATCGTTCCTGTGAAACACAAGTAGGTCTTTATTCACATGAAGTGCTGAGTGCTATTGACAAGGGATTTCAGATATATTCCGTATTCCTGGATTTCCGGAAGGCTTTTGAAACTATAGCACACAAGCTGTTCGTAGTGAAATTGCGTGCTTATGGAATATCGTCTCAGTTATGTGACTGAATTTGCGATTTCCTGTCAGAGAGGTCACAGTTCGTAGTAATTGACGGAAAGTCTTCGAGTAAAACAGAAGTGATTTCAGGTGTTTCCCAAGGTAGTGTTATAGGCCCTTTGCTGTTCCTTATCTATATAAACGATTCGGGAGACAATCTGAGCAGCCGTCTTCGGTTGTTTGCAGATGACGCTGTCGTTTATCGACTAATAAAGTCATCAGAAGATGGAAACAAACTGCAAAACGATCTAGAAAAAACTGTCTGAATGGTGCGAAAAGTGGCAGTTGACCCTAAATAACGAAAAGTGTAAGGTCATCCATATGAGTGCTAAAAGAAACTCGTTAAACTTCGGTTACACGATAAATCAGTTTAATCTAAAAGCCGTAAATTCAATTAAATACCTAGGTATTACAATTACAAACAACTTAAATTGGAAAGAACACATAGAAAATGTTGTGAGGAAGGCTAACCAAAGGCTGCGTTTTATTGGCAGGACAATTAGAAAATGTAACAGACCTACTAAGGAGACTGCCTACACTACGCTTGTCCGTCCTCTTTTAGAATACTGCTACGCGGTGTGGGATCCTTACCAGGTAGGACTGACTGAGTACATCGAAAAAGTTCAAAGAAAGGCAGCACGTTTTGTATTATCGCGAAATATGGGAGAGAGTGTCACAGAAATTATACAGGATTTAGGGTGGACATCATTAAAAGAAACGCGTTTTCCGTTGCGACGGAATCTTCTCACGAAATTCCAATAACCAACTTTCTCCTACGAATGCGGAAATATTTTGTTGACACCTAACTACATAGTGCGGAACGATCACCACGAAAAAATAAGGGATATCAGAGCTCGTACGGAAAGATATACTAGATTGGAATAACAGAGAATTGTGAAGGTGGTTCGATGAACCCTCTGCCAGGCACTTAAATGTGATCTGCAGAGTATCCATGTAGATGTAGATGTAGAAGAGGTTGCTACAAGAGAAGAATTCGCGGCGAGTCGCATCAACCAGGTCACAAGCCTGATGACTCAAATAAAAAGAAAAGTAAAACTGATGTACCTTCAAACTGAAGCGGAAAATGAGATCTGGATCTCACAAGAATTTAACGAGTAGGCTGGGGGCTGCATAGTGCGCATCGCACCACCTTCCTTGCTTGTGGTGTATACACCGCTGTGCGAACGAAAACAAACGAGCGTAGGACGCCCTCGGACCCAAACATGGCGCGCTGCCAGAGAATCTACTACTAGCACAGTAGCAACCGGTGGCCAGGGACCACTAGACGCCTACTCCTCAACCTAGCTGGGCGCGCTTACGTAACTGCGCTTATGCAACACAAAAGGTACGCCCCGGCGCCAGACGCGAGTGCGTCCATGTTTGCCCAGCGACTGCTACGCACAGCCACAGATAACAAAGCACCAAACCGCGCCTCCCCTTCACAGGTAACTGATACGATACGTCGCGTATCAAGTGCCGCTATCTGTCAGGACCTCAGATATTAAGCTTTGTGTGGCCTACAGTATCTCTCGTTGTCTGTCTTGTGCCCCTACAACGCCAATCTCCTGTAATTGATCGAAAGCAAGTTCGCTCGCGTCCAGTGAGGCTTGCCCTGCCATTTTTGCGAACAGCTCCCCTGAAATTGCGAGGGAAAAAAGGGGGGAGGGGGGGGGGAAGGTTCAGTACTATAAGCAGGCACATTCGCTCGGTCGACAAGTTGTCATCACATTTTACATAATTACAGCAACTGAGAACCGTTTTAACAAAACTCAGCAAATGCCATTCACAGAATTTTGCAGGAGAGGTACTTTTTAGTTGTACTCAATATCGTTGATTCAAAAAATTTCGGAAATATAATACTGGTCATCCATGTCGATAGGGACTGATGAAGTTCATGATTAATCTATTTTATTGAGAAAAAAGGTGAAATTACAAATTTTTACAAAACTCACCGTATCCACGTTTTCATGCGTGTTTCTTCTTTACTGCTACGAATAATTATTCGTATCTTTGCTAAGGGGTGACCGAATATTAAAATTTAGAAACCCTTTTTATGCAGAAATCGATACTCTACAACGTTCATGCACGACATTTGTAATTTGGAGTAGCCCTTTTTAAGTTACAGGCGTTGGAACATGGCATACTACACTTATCCGCCATACTGCTAAAATTATTTTCCTGAAGCAACAATCTATGACTGTCAAGCACTTCAAATAATGTAAACCACCAGCTGTACCAACGTAACATTATTCCTTTACTGGTTTCGGCTCACAAAACCAACATCACTGGAGGGAATGTTGGACGTTGGTAATTTACACGTGTATATCGATACAATGCTACTTCACTATAAACTTGCTTCTGTCTTGGCTCACAGAATATCTGCTAATCATTACAGCAACTTAAGTCAGTTTTTGGTCGTGATCGTCTGAGATAAGTTGCTGTAATGAGTAGCAAATATTGTGTGAGCCAAGATATTACAGCAACTTACGTCAGACGATCTCTGGAATACAAAAGTCCTGCTTTGTCTCTCGTCTCTTTCGTTTTTTCAGCATGGTTACAGTCTATATTCAGATCTTTATCTGAAACTGCTATCAAACACTTCTCCCCCTTTTGACGTTCACAACTCCTGTTTTATATTTCACTTTTCATCTCCTGGAAGGTTTCATCTTAATAATGACGTTCTAACAAGAGTCGACTACAACAGCTACTAATCTTGTAGTAAAAGCGTGGCTGAAAATGAAAGAGAATTAAGCTGGACAGTATGCACTGTTGTCCAACAAACGCCAAGCAAACTTGGTTTATGATGTAGATTTAGTTATGCAGTTGCATGATAATAGACACACGTGAGTGAAAAGGCTAATTGTCAGCCATGCAATGTAAAAGAAGTATTAGCTGAGCTTTGTGGAAGCTTGAAAAATGGAGATGTAGAATTTTGTGAAAATTTGGTATATTGAGGCGCATTTTACAACAGCAAATATTCAGTTTTGTCATATTTTCTCCCGCTGTCATGGGCTGTGCGGCTAGTCCCGGCGGAGGTTCGAGTCCTCCCTCGGGCATGGGTGTGTGTTTGTCCTTAGGATATTTTAGGTTAAGTAGTGTGTAAGCTTAGGGACAGATGACCTTAGCAGTTAAGTCCCATAAGATTTCACACAGATTTGAACTTTTTTTTTATATTTTCTTTTAGCGCTTGTGTGAGGGTCGTGTTAAAGAACCAGGTCCGTTAAAAAAATGGCGTTTGTTGAGTTTTGTTAAAACGGTCCTCAATTAGTGAACAAGGGATGCTGGTAAGTATTTGGCTTCTCACAGTTAAAATTAATGTAGGTGAACTCTGATGTTTTGGCATTAAATCTTGTTATTTACATACATGTGATAGCCATTGCGTAGCAGTAACATAGGTTTTTATTTTTCTTAGAGGGTTTGAAGTGAAGTTGGTGCAAGAAAGCAGAGAATACACATTGCAAGAGAGTCGCCATGTGTTTAAATTTTTTTATTTCATTTTTTTTTATTTTAAAGGGAACACGACTAAACGAATTTATGATGATATGTCTGTTACACTGGGTGGTAACTGCCCTTCATACTCCGCTATCAAGAATCAGGTTGCTGCATTTGAAACAAGGCATTTCAGAATTGAGGATGAAGAGCGTCCTGGAACGCCAACTCAAGTCACAGTTCCGCAAACCGTGGGTGGTCTTCATTACACGACCATGGACCTTCGGAGGACGATTTCTGAAAAGATAGCAGGGACTCGTGGCACATCCTCAGAACGTATGGACAATATTATTGACAAGATTTTGAACATGAGAAAGCCCTTAGCCTAATGCCTTCACAATGTTACAGTGCAGACCAAAAGCGTGAACTATTGATTCCTTCGTAGTCCAATTTTTGAACAATTTCGCCGATATACTGTGGGATTTTTGGAGCATCTCGTCACCATGGATGAAACATGGATATACACTTATGATACAGAGACCAAAGAACAGTCCAAAGAATGGAGACACAGTGGTTCTTCACGTTCAAAGAAGTTCATAACACAAAGATCAACAGACAACTTCATCGCATCTTTTGGGATAAAGATGGAATCCTACTTCTTGGTTCCTCACAATATGATAAAGCCATCACGGAAAAGCAGGATATTGAACTTCTCGACAAATTGAAGGAACAGTTAGTCTCCGAACGGCGAGGAAAGCTGAGAGGTTTCTGCAAGACAATGCCCCTCCTGACAACATGGACATCACGCAGCAAAAACTAGCAGATCTCTGCTGAGTCGCCGCTATCCGGTCGGCCGCGCTTTCAAACACGCGGGCCGCGTTACGCCGCTGTGTTTCCTATTGCCTCCACCGCGGCACGAGGGCGCTGCCACGAAAGGTCAAGCCGCTACCAATGAGCTGCAAGCATCCCCTCTCCAGAGCTTTAGCTTAAGTTCGAAAATTCATGCACTAACCCAATTTTGTGTGTTGGCCAGTTGAATAACATTTATAGACTTACGTAGTGGCAAGGTCTCGTGATCTATATATCTACCGTTAGCAACTAACGCTGCACTCCTGTACACGGCAGATATGCCCCAACCCCCCTCCAGTACACCTCCTGCAGTATGTCAATGACACCGCTTTCCTTGCCCTCGCTCCTACCCTCCAACAGTCCCAACGCCTTCTCCAGAATCACCTTGACCTTTTTGCCGCATGGTGTAACCAGTGGCTCCTGAAAATCAATCATTCCAAGACCCAGGCAATCATCGTAGTCATAACCACTCGCTCCTTCTGGCTCCTGGATTTCTCCCTTACCATCTGTGCCCGTCCTGTCTGCCTCTCCCCCACCCTCACCTACCTTGGCCTCACCATTGACCGTCACTTCACCTGGATCCCTCATCTCCACTCCATCCAATCCAAAAGCCCACAACTGCCTTCAACTCCTCAAACTCCTCTCTGGCCGGACATGGGGGTTGCGCCCCTCTACTATCCTCCACACCTACAAATCCATAATCCGTCCCATCCTCTGTTATGCCAGTCCCACCTGGATATCCGCCCCCCCCCCCAAATTCTATAAGTCCCTACAGATCCTCAAGTGCCATGCACTCTGCCTCGCCTACCATATACGCCTCCTGTCCTCCACGCAGATCCTCTACGACCTCATTCCTTGCCCCCCTCTGCTCCTATTCCTCGAACATATCCGCATACTCTACACCTCCAGCCGTCTTGATCCCCCTCACCCCTTGGTTGCTACTCTCCTCTCCAATGCCCGCCCTCTGTCACGCCTTTACTGTTGTGTCCCCCCTACCTTCCATCTATACACCCTTCATCTCTTTTCCCAAACCGAGCGAGGTGGCGCAGTGGTTAGCATACTGAACTCGCATTCGGGAGGACAACGGTTCAATCCCACGTCTGACCATCCTGATTTAGGTTTTCCGTGATTTTCCTAAATCTCCGCAGACAAATGCCGGGATGGTTCCTTTGAAAGGACACGGCCGACTTCCTTCCCGATCCTTCCCTAATCCAATGAGACTGATGACCTCGCAGTTTTGTCTCTTCCCCCAAAGCAACCCAATCCTTTCCCAAGGGGCTTCCATCAACTCCCCATCCCGGATGATGCCCTCTCTCCCTCCATTTATCCCTCCTATCCACCCTGATCCTCACCCTCAATCCTTTCCCTAGGCTCCCTCTTCCTCCCTTCCATCCTGTTTTCTCCCCACCTAACCTCTCTCTGCCTCCCCTCTCCCACCCCCCACCCCCCGAGTCCTTTTGTATACCCCTCCTCTGCCTTTCCCCAATCCTTGTCACGTCTGCCCAGCATCTGCCCCCCCCCCCTCTCTCTTATGGGTCCTCGTCTTCCATCAGCTCCTTTCCCCCCTCCCACCCCCAACTTCGTTTTTTCCTCTCCTTCCCCCCTTTCCTTTCCCGTCATCTGTCCAGGCCCCCCCCCCCCCATCTGCCCTCGGCTGTGGTATTTTACATTTGTGCCAATTTTTTTAGTGCAGTGTTCAAGTGAATGTTCAGTGTTGTTCGTCTTTCCAAAGTGTTGCGAACAGAAGCCATGCTGTCGCTGGGTGTAAATTTTATATTTCTTGCGAACAGAAACCAGATTGTCGCCATGTTTTTTTAAATTGTGTGTCTATTATTTTACCTGTCTGCTTCACATGTATTTTATTAGCATAATCAACCCTTTGTTTTATGTTTTAAGTTCCACGATTTTCAGCCATTTTACCATTTCAGACACAGATTTTATCGCGTCTTTTATTATTTATTATCTTCATCTTTTTAAAACAAATTCTGTAGGCTGAAGAGCGGCGTACTAAGCTGCTCCCAGCCCACCCCCTTCGGGGGGAATCGAAACTCAATAAAGAAGAAAAAAACTGACGCTGCAAATACAACGAAATTGTGTATTATTTTTACTCTTTGATATTAGATGTAATATCTAAATTCTCTGTTCATGAACAGCATCTTTTCCTGGCTCCTGTATCCACTAAAGAACCTCACAGTGTGCAGATGAAGTTATAACAATCTTCACTTTGAAATCCTCAAACATTCACCCTATTCACCTGACCTGTCACCCTGAGACTATTATCTGTTCCCAAACATCCAGAACCATCTGCACACTGAGGATGCCAGAAAGGCTGTGATGAGTGGTTTCTAGCACAATCGAACTCTTTATTTTTAGATGGGTTAAGGACGCTGGAACAAAGATGTCATAAATTTATTGAGCTCAAGAGAGAATGTGTTGGTTTTTAAACCTATGACAGCACTTTTTCTTTACAAAGACAAGAACTTATCAGCACTCTGCCCTCGTACACCAACGATCATGCCTGGCTTAAGAGGTCAGCGCTGTATGTCCTACGGCCTGACGCCATGTCTGGAACAGCGGTAATAAATTATACACACAAGTCTTGCTCGTGAATCATCTCCGTCTCTATTAGCGAAAACTGTATCAAGATCCCTATAATAGTTCCTGAGATCAGTTATTACAAACAGGCAGATAAACGCGGAGGGTGACTTTAATTTACAATGTATAATAGTTGGTTATAGATTTTGGTCAAGCTCGTCTGTTCTCTGGAGTTGCGGCGACTGCTTAATTCTCTATCTTTCCCGCCAGTTACCGCCTCCTAGGTAGCTGACGAGTTTCTAGCTCCAATCATTGCCACGAGATGTCAGTCCAAACGCCCATTAAATATGGAACAGATAGGAATACATATATTAGACACTCATCATTACTACAACTACAAATTATGCACACAAAACCTTCCTCGTGAATCAATCTACCTATTAACGAAAACCGTATCAAAATCACTACAGTAGTTATTGAGATAAGCCATAACATACAGAGTGAGAAAGGCGGTAGGAGATTTCAATTTGGTAACATGTATAAATGACAGGGCACAACGCATCGGGTGGATGTTGCACAGGCGTGGTTGCTGGAACTGTTGGTTGCCATCAATGATGCAGTCTAGAAGAATGGAAAGAAAAGCTGGACGAAGACCTCTTTGATTTCAGCAAGGGAAAAGGACCAGTGAAGCAATGATGAAGTGGTCCTAGGTAGTTCAAGACGAATCGAAGAAAAGGCGTCACCATTTGTGGATGTAGACAAATTCTTCAACATTGTAAGGCGGAAAAGATGTACATAATTATTTAAAGATAGGGGTTAAAATACAGGGGTATACAAGTAGTCTACCTTATCTATAAAATATAAATTTCACGGTCGCTAATCGAAAGCAAAACAATGAAACAAACGACTGTCAACAGCGTAACCCTGAAACCGAAATATGCAGTGAAAAGTTCGTGTAGACCACAACAACGAGAAACACCCAGAATTCATCTTTGAGCATGATAAAATGCAAGTAAACGCTGTTATGAATCCGCAGCACAATCCATAAATGACAAACCAAATAGTTTACCGAAACAAAATCTCATGAAATTTTACCTATGCCCACAGGTCAATTCAAACGGCAAATAATAAGCGAATACGGCTCAGAACAGGTCAATACTGCAACTGTAAGCGTCAAAAAGGGGTATACGCCACTATTTTACCGGAATACGCAGTTTAGAGGTTATATTCTAACCAAAAATTAAATTTAGACATCCCTGTGTTGCACAATGCTGTGTTAGTATAGACTTGTGGCTGGTTTCTGCTGGCAGGCGCAGGGCATGCATAATGTAGACAAAGGAAAGTACATAACTCACCTAAACAACGGTTGTAAGTGAAATCAGCATACTCCTAACCCACATCAAATTTGTATATTTCAGAAACAACAAAAGATAGACACACAGCTAAGATGACTCAACTGTGATGAAACGTGTCTGGAAATTAAACAAGACAATTTACTGCGTTCCTGCAAGAAGACGGACGGTCTTAATTCATTCTAACGCAAGTGAGAGTAATTAGAGTGGAAGGTCGACGTACACAAGTTCGTGCTAACAAGGATGTCAGACAGAGAGCTGCAACTTAAGAGCACTTATATGTCGAAAAGCGGTCAAATAGCGGCGAAGGAAAGAAACGGAATGAAAGTCCAGTGGCAAAAGATATTAGTACCAAGGAGACAAAGTCCTTATGACGGTGAAGGAAGACAGTTGAAAGGATAAACAGCATACTTACGGCTTAAGTATAGAAAGCAAATACGACGGTGACGGAGAGTAGCAAAGACAGGAATGAGAGCTTGCTTAACATCAAAACGGGAAACGTCACATTAGTGCTGTAAGTGAAAGAAGCCCTATCTTGATTATTCTGAGATCCACACCTGATACCAATATTAATGATTAATGGGAATCACCACAGCTGCACTGATACACGATACAACTTTTTGCAAGCACGGTCATTTCCTCTTTTATTGCACACAATTGTAGTGAGTTCTACACAGTTAGTTTTTCACTTTGTTTACAACGTACTGGAACCATCCAGTTTAGTTATTTTAACTTCTTACAAGTTTAGTGACAACCATCATTCTGCGTGATTCCAGATGCTGTTTTTGCTATATTGTGTATTATGAATTCGTAATAATTTGTTTAATCAGCCTTTTATTTGTCTAATGACGATACAACATTGTGTAAGCGCTGGCATTTGTTCTTTTATTGTACATGCTTGAAGCAAATTCAATACAGTTCGCTTTTAATTTGTTAACAACGTATAACTGGAACCATAGATTTCAGTTATTTTTAATTCTTTTGCATAATGGATGACAATACTTTTTTTGGTAACCACGTTTGTTCATTAGTTTCTATTATTCTGTACGATCACAATTATTGTAACTGTTGTAGTGTACATAGTTCCGTCACAATTGTTGAGTAATGCGTCACTTACTCATAGTTTTACCTCGACAGATAATGACGATACAGCTTCGTGTGAGCACTGGCATTTGTTTCTCTGCTAATGTAGATAACTGCAGCAAATTTAACACATGACGATTTTAATTTTGTTAAAAACATGGGACGGAAATCATCCAGCTTACTTAACTCTTTTCCGTGTTTAATGACAATATGTGTTTTGTAATCACACTACTCACGAATAATGATTATACTGCGAGATTATAGTTATTGTTTCTGTTGTACTGTACATAATTATCTTACAACCGTTATGTATGATCAGTTACTTTGTGTCATATCTGTCGAATGACGATGCAACATTCTGTAAGCAGTGTCATGTGTTCTCTTGTTATGGTGCGTGTTTCGTTCTGCTTTGTTGGTATCTAGTTTTGCAATCTTTTTGAATAACTGTGCAGCGATTCTTTTTTGCACTCTAACGGTGTTACTGTATTTAAGGTTTCGTCTTTACTTGTGATGTTCATGACCCCACAATCGATGTAGCGTACTTAACAGAGGCCAATTAATAGTATTTTTACGTATTTACCTCTCTCATGGAGCGCCCCTGCCTGGACAGTTTAGTGTACAAAGCATGCCGTCTCGCATGCACTTACTGCTTGCCACGATTTTCCCACGGGGTCAGTAGAATGTGTATATGATCGTCAGATTTAGCCTCTGACGCTACATAAGACAACTACACCTCTTACATCATGATAATAGCACATTTCGGCGAGGATTTATTATAAGCATGTGGCAGTGTGAGCTGCCTGTTTTAATGGTCAAGCAAAGCAAAATAATGGACCACAAGACTATCAACAGCGTAACCCTGAAACCGAGGTATGCAGTGAAAAGTTCGTGTAAACCACAACAACGAAGAAACACCCAGAATTCATCTTTGAGGATGAGAAAAAGGAAGTAAACGCTGTTATAAATCCGCAGCACAATCCATAAATGGCAAACCAAATAGTTTACCGAAGCAAAACATTGTTTTTTTTTTAACTGCAGGCAGGCTGATGTTTTAACGAACGAAACTGGCCGTGACACAGCAAACGTGTATCAATACAGCTATGGTGGTCCTCATTATTCATTAATGAAATAAATCTCATATCTGAGAGACGTAGGATTTCACAAGCAAGGAAAATATCGACAGTAGGTCGCCACAGGAGAAAGAAACCTTCTTTAATGAAAGGGCTCCTTGGTATCATTTAATGGAATGGAAATGACGAAGAAGCTCCACTGTGTACTTCTTGAAAACAGCATTCTATCGAGGTGGAAAGATTATCATTGGAAACCAGAAGGAGAAACTACAAGATTTTAATGGAAAAATTGTAAACATTAAGATAATGTTCGGAATGAAGAATAAATAAAAGGAATAGATGAGGAAATAAGTCTATAGGAAGCTTGAAATAGGAAGTAGAAAAAAGAACAGGTGAGTTAAAAAGTTGTGTGGAAGAGTTCTATGTCAGTCACTTGGATATAATGAAGAGTCAGAGTGATTAACACAAGTGATGGGGCTACGGCGACTGGGATCAAAATTTGTCGATTTCGCTAACAGCCACTCATCTACTGATATAGCGCCTGTTGACTGCGTAGTCTGTCAGATTCTTTACCGCTTGTAGGGGGCGTATTTGTTTAGGGGGTGTAGTTGTTTAGTGCTGATAGGTCTTATCTGAAAGCGGAGGGGCAGGCTAAAGAAAGTGAGACATCTTTTTAAAAACTGCAGAATACGTGGAATTTAAAAATACTTTTGCAAAACTGGAACATGTACCTTATGCCAAAATAAGGAAAAAAGTTCATACAAACATAATTATGTCAGAAAATCTTTCGTTTTCGAGTTATTAATGAAAGTTGATTTCCAACGGCTACCCAAGTACAACCCAACAACTTCATTTATCTGTGTACCCATTTCACTTATTGTGTCTTAGATGGCGTTGTGTTGCCAGGGAGACTCGTTCACATTCTTCAAGGTGTCCATTGTCTACATAACTATAGGTAATGAGTTAACTGAAAGTGCTCCGTTCAAACATGACAGGATATGCATTTCGTGAGCAGGCAGACATGATTTTTATGTACGGCTGCCCGAATGTTAATGGACACGAGACTACACGACTGTAACAACCCTCCGTGGCGTATATCGTCGCTTTGCAGAGACGGGATCCGTAGCACCACAGGCTAGGCTGTTTAGGTTTTTTTATTGGTAACGCCACGTAGCGCTCTGTATGAAGATCACTGGCTGTGCTGTGTGCGTCTGTGGCTGGTTTGCATTGTTGTTGGCTATTGTAGTGTTGGGCAGTTGGATGTTAACAGCGCGTAGCGTTGCGCAGTTGGAGGTAAGCCGCCAGCAGTGGTGGATGTGGGGAGAGAGATGGCAGCGTTTTGAGAGCGGATGATCTGGACATGTGTCCACCAGAGACAGTAAATTTGGAAGACTGGATGTCATGAACTGCTACAAATTATCACTTTTGAACACTATTAAGGTAAATAAATTGTTTGTTCTCTATCAAAATCTTTCATTTGCTAACTATGCCCTCAGTAGTTAGTGCCTTCAGTAGTTTGAATCTTTTATTTAGCTGGCAGTAGTGGCGCTCGCTGCATTGCAGTAGTTCGAGTAACGAAGATTTTTGTGAGGTAAGTGATTTGTGAAACATATAGGTTAATGTTAGTCAGGGCCATTCTTTTGTAGGGATTTTTGAAAGTCAGATCGCGTTGCGCCAAAAATATTGTGTGTCAGTTTAAGCACAGTCATGTACAATTTTTCTAAGGGGACGTTTCAGGTGGCGTATGTCGTCGCTTTGCAAAGACGCGATCCGTAGCACCACAGGCTATATTGATCGAGTTAGACCAAGTGTTGCTCTTACACGTGATGAGGAAGAGCACATTCTACAGGCTGTTGAAGAAGAGCCAGGTATCTACTCAAGGCAAGTGGCCCTGGCATGCGATATACCTCCGATTTCATCATGGAGGATATTTCGCGAGCAACTCATGTAACCATGTTATCTTCAACGTTTGCAGGATCTTATGCCTGTCAATGATCCACCACACGAGAACTTTTTCCGATGGTTTGTTGCGCAAACTGCCAATCCGTTGTTTGTCTTGTCAGTTTTGTTAACAGACTAGGCATCGTTTTGATGAAACAGAATAACAATATTCCACAACCAACGTAGATGGGCCGATAGCAATCCTTACGCTACAATTCAGGCTAGACATCAAATCAGTTTAAGATTTATGCGTTGGCTGGAATTGTAGTTGACTGTATGGTAGGGCCATACGTTCTCCCAGCACGTCTTACACGTGTTACCTATTTTCAGCCGGCCGAAGTGGCCGTGCGGTTCTAGGCGCTGCAGTCTGGAACCGCGAGGCCGCTACGGTCGCAGGTTCGAATCCTGCCTCGGGCATGGATGTGTGTGATGTCTTTAGGTTAGTTAGGTTTAACTAGTTCTAAGTTCTAGGGGACTCATGACCTCAGAAGTTGAGTCCCATAGTGCTCAGAGCCATTTGAACCATTTTGAACCTATTTTCACAACACCCTCCAAGACCTACTAGAAGATGTGCCCTTGCAAGTAAGTACACTACTGGCCATTAAAATTGCTACACCACGAAGATGACGTGCTACAGACGCGAAAATTAACCGACAGGAAGAAGATGCTGTGATATGGAAATGATTAGCTTTTCAGAGCATTCACACAAGGTTGGCGCTGGTGGCGACACCTACAACGTGCTGACATGAGGAAAGTTTCCAACCGCTTTCTCATACATAAACAGCAGTTTGTAACCTCCCCACAAAATAACCAAGTGTAACCTCCCCACAAGATTCTTTCTCATTTGTAACCTCCCTACAAAATTCTTTCACATTTAGCGTAACCTCAAAACAGAAAAATTCCTAAATCTCTCAACAGTAAAAAATTATAATTATGTCGTTCACATTCAGTGTAACGTCCCAACAAAATAATTTCCGCAACCTGATAATAATACAATGTAACTAACCTCTCAATTAAATTGTCGCTCACTTATAACTTTTCAATAATTGACTGTGAATTTAACCTGGTAAATTTTGGACGGCAGCAGTGCTGCGTCATGGCCCTGAAAGATCATTCTGAATAAAAAAAAAAAAAGAAAAATTCTTACCTCAATGAAGTCGCCGGATAACGCATATACATCTGCTCTTGCAATAAATTGTCCTGGCACAGCCCTGTGCAATGCTGGCCGATAGATTTGTCATTTATGGATGGGAAACAACTGATTTTTCTTTTGCAATAATCGGGATGATCATGGATTGGAGAAATTAGTAAATTATTTAAATTGAAATGAATGGTTGTTAAAAATTACTTTATATGAGAAAGATTATTATTAGGACATTTTTAAAACATTTACATGGGACTTGAGATAACATTACTACATATGCGCGAGGCTGCTTTTTACCTTATACAATAATACTCAGGCTCCGGCATCACTGCACCGCGACCCGCCCAGCCAACACGATACACCAGACCAGACCAGAGCAGACTGCAGACTAGCAACAACTTACTGCTACAGCTACACAGTTCCTACTGCAGTCAACACTGCTCTCTGGTCAGAGATTCGCTTATCGCAGGCAGCGCATAAGCAATACATCGAAATTACATCTGCTCGGACCTCTTAGAAGTTGACCGGCGTTGCCTAGTGAAATGTTGTTGTGATGCCTCATGTAAGGAGGAGAAACGTGTACCATCACGTTTCCGACTTCGATAAAGATCGAATTGTAGCCTATCGCGGTTTATCGTATCGCGACATTGCTGCTCGCGTTGGTCGAGATCCAATGACTGTTAGCAGAATATGCAATCGATGGGTTCAGCAGGGTAATACGGAACGCCGTGCTGGATCCCAACGGCCTCGTATCACTAGCAGGCGAGATGACAGGCATCTTATCCGCATGGCTGTAACGAATCGTGCAGCCACGTCTCGATCCCCGAGTCAACAGATGGGGACGTTTGCAAGACAGCAACCATCTGCACGAACAGTTAAACGACGTTTGCAGCAGCATGGACTATCAGCTCGGAGACCATGGCTGCGGTTACCCTTGATACTGCTTTACAGACAGGAGCGCCTGCGACGGTGTACTCAACGACGAACCTGGGTGCACGAATGGCAAAACGTCATTTTTTCGGATTAATCCAGGTCCTGTTTACAGCATCATAATGGTCGCATCCGTGTTTGGCGACATCGCGCTGAACGCACATTGGAAGCGTGTATTTGTCATAGCCATACTGGCGTATCACCCGGCGTGATGGTATGGGGTGCCATTGGTTACACGTCTCGGTCACCTCTTGTTAACATTGACGGCACTTTGAACAGTGGACGTCACATTTCAGATGTGTTACGACCCGTGGCTCTACCCTTCATTCGATCCCTGCGAAACCCTACATTTCAGCAGGATAATGCACGACCGCATGTTGCAGGTCCTGTACCGGCCTTTCTGGATGCAGAAAATGTTCGAGTGCTGCCCTGGCCAGCACATTCTCCGGACCTCTCAGCAATTGAAAACGTCTGGTCAATGGTGGTCGAGCAACTGGCTCGTCACAATACGCCAGTCACTAATCTTGATGAACTGTGGTATCGTGTTGAAGCTGCATGGGCAGCTGTACCTGTACACGTCATCCAAGCTCTGTTTGAATCAATACCCAGGCGTATCAAGGCCAGAGGTGGTTGTTCTGGGTACTGATTTCTCAGGATCTATGGACCCAAATTGCGTGAAAATGTAATCACATGTCAGTTCTAGTATAAGATATTTGTCCAATGAATACCCATTTATCGTCTGCATTTCTTCTTGGTGTAGCAATTTTAATGGCCAGTAGTGTAGAAACACGACATTATCCATGAAGGAGCTCAAGAACCATTCAGTCTCGTTGTTGGTACCTCATGAGAGCTGGGTAAGTAGAGGAAGACCAGTTTCGTGTCCAGCACGATTTCCCAATCTCGATCGTTTGGGTTATTGTCTCTGGGGCACCATAAACAATCTATGCAGAAGACCACCCGCATCCAGCAACTCTTGATCGACGTGTCAGGGAAGCCTACGAAACAAGTCGAAACCGTCAGGGTGCATTTGAAAGGGTGCGACAGTCCATGATTCGACGACTGCATGGATGTTTAGAAGCAAGAGGAGGGCATTTCGACCATTTATTATGAGTTTGTGCGTTGTTGAGCTCCAATCACCTAAACTGTAAACATTCAATACTACAGTGCGTTTAAAATGTTGCAACTTTTGACAGTTGAGTACGGAGCAAGTGGAGGGAAGCGTAGTTGGCAGCGCGTGCTGGGCGCGTCAGCGGGTGACGATAACGCGAGACCTACACGGCACGGAACCTGTCAGGCCGCGCAAGCCGGCCGCTTTGCGATCTTTCTCAAGCGAGTTTCAAGAAACTATTCGGTATTAAACTCTGACTCTTGCACATATTATAGTTTAATTCTTCATCTTCGCGACGAACCGCCTACCATTTCGTTAACGGTCATATTTCAATAGTAGGTAAACTACAGCAAGAAATTCTTAGTTTGAAGTGAAAAATGGATGCTGCTACAAATTTGTGTTTGATACCTGTTACGTTGCATGCTGCTGCGAATTAAATGTTGATGATATATTGAATTATTCTTTGAACTTTGAAGGATATCGCTGTCTGCTTCGAATCTCGAGGAAATGGAACGTATATAAAGTGCTCCCCCACGAACACGTGCGTCAGTGAAAAACCTAGAATGAAATATTCATAAATTCGTCGTATCCCATAAATGAGTTGAGATATCGAAACATAATAGCGCGCCCGCATCTCGTGGTCGTGCGGTAGCGTTCACGCTTCCCACGCCCGGGTTCGATTCCCGGCGGGGCCAGGGATTTTCTCTGCCTCGTGATGGCTGGGTGTTGTGTGCTGTCCTTAGGTTAGTTAGGTTTAAGCAGTTCTAAGTTCTAGGGGACTGATGACCATAGATGTTAAGTCCCATAGTGCTCAGAGCCATTTGAACCATAATAGCGAGCAAAGAGGAGCATTTTGCCATAAGATTACTATGCGAAACTTCGTCTCCACTCAGTTATTCATGCGACTACAGAATTTTTCAATGAAATAATGTAATTATTGGGGGGCCATCGGTAGCTGGTGAAACGAGTATTGTTGTGGATTTTGCAACAACGTAAGTGAAGTTACACGTTTATTTTTATAGTGAGAATGGGCTGTTTCGTAAACTATTAACCTGACTTGCACTCAGTTGTTGGTTTACTAATACACTATTTCAGGATTCTGTCGCAATTTCAACTTCATTAGAATGTTTGTGCAATGAATATTTCTTAACTCTGCTGTGTTTTAACAAAAAAAAAACAGATTTTAACATGGCAACAACAGAAGTTATACTTTTTATGGTGTCACCGACAAACACCACACTCGCTAGGTGGTAGCCTTTAAATCGGCAGCGGTCCGGTTAGTATACGTTGGACCCACGTGTCGCCACTATCAGTGATTGCAGACCGAGCGCCGCCACACGTCAGGTCTAGTCTAGAGAGACTCGCCCCAGTTGTACAGCCGACTTTGCTAGCGATGGTTCACTGTCTACTTACGCTCTCATTTGCAGAGACGACAGTTTAGCATAGCCTTCAGCTACGTCATTTGCTACGACCTAGCAAGGCGCCATATTCCGTTAATATGTCTTCTGAACAGATAATATTGTGACTCATGTACCATCAAGAGCGACGTTCATCATTAATGGATTAAAGTTAAGTATCAAACTAATTTCGTCCGCTTTCTGAATTCTCATTCCTTGTCATGTTCCAGACCTCACGTCAGTATAGTTCTTCCCTCCTCACGCCGGCCTGCGTGAGCTAAAACGCGTGCATTTCGGCCTCCTCTAGTAACACGGTGTTGGCTCTTCTGCCAACACAACACTCTTCAAAAGTCGTCACAGCCCTTCATGAATCAACGTCTGCTCAACTAACATCTTGGTGTGGATGAAAACTCAAGACCGATCCTGTAGTGTAACATTCGCAGTGACTTCTTTTGTCGGCGTTTCAAAATCACTGAGCGTAAACTTCTTGTTGTTTTTTGCCAAATTCCTTTTCATCTAGGCCCATATACGCTGTCGGATTTAAATGAGCATGATACGGAGGTATCCGGATTAAATTACTGTATGCCCTTTACGGTTAACTAGTTCGTTGACCTGGTAGCATGAAGTTTTGACTTATAAAGCACTGCAAGTTCCATTAACTTCGCAAGTTCCACATTATCTCATGGAATATTTCGCAGTATCCAGAGAAAAATATCCGCTTTCTTCCACTGTATTGTTGGAGATTTATTCATCATAACAGAGTGGTATGGCGTTTTGTCCTTTACTATTGTCGAATTCCAAGGAATGTTTTGTAATAGAAAGTTATCTTCCCATGTGGTGAACGTATTTGTGGATGACACTTTTATTGCAAATCTCGTATTCGGATGTACTGCACTGTTGTTATTAATGCAGCGCAAACACAAAACACCTGTTCAAAATATCTGTCGAGTACAAAACACTTCAACGCTACAAAATACGACTTTACAACGAGAGCTGACGTTCATTGATGCAACTTCTGCGTAACACCATGTAGTACCGTTTATACACTGCGTAGCGTCCGCGCCTGGTAGCTATGTGGTCAGCGCGAGAGAATGTCAATCCTAAGTGTATGCCGGCACGGTAGCTCAGCGTGTTCGGTCAGAGAGCCGGTTGGCCTCTGTAATAAAAAACTGAGTGGAAGGATCAACCACCGAACTTGAACAGGATGTCTTGCGACGACCAAGCACAACGATTAAAAAAAAAAAAAAAATCGGGTTCGATTCCCGGCTGGGTCGGAGATTTTCTCCGCTCAGGGACTGGGCGTTGTGTGGTGCTAATCATCATCATTTCATCCCCATCGACGCGCAAGTCGCCGAAGTGGCGTCAAATCAAAAGACTTGCATCTGGCGAACGGTCTACCCGACGGGAGACCCTAGTCACAAGACATTTATTTACTTACACTGTGTGGCAGCAGGAGCGCTTTACCCATTGAACCGCTTGCGGCGTGGTAGGGAAAGCTGGCAGCCGATTGGTGTTACCTGGGCAACGGCGTCACGTCCCCTTGCGGTCAGTCAAACGTCAAAAGTCGCAACTAATTTTAAACGCACTATAAGTCGGAAACGAAGGATTTTTGGACGTACGTTTACATGAACTTTTTTCTTGTTTTGGTGTAAGGAAACCGCCCCCAAAGTCTGCAAAAGTATTTTTGAAACAGCCTTTCTTGTAACCATAAAAACACAGAGGCAGTGTTGTTTCAAACAATAAGACTGTATCACGAAGAAAGTTAACATAAATAGCGAGCTTCTGCTCCGCTGTAGGCCAGGAGACACAAACGACAAAGACACATAAAATTCAACGAAGCAATATAACTGAGAACTGAACCGTAGGGAGAGAGAGAGAGAGAGAGAGAGAGAGAGAGAGAGAATTCTGGCGAGAATTGTAACTCCATCATATTAATTTTATGTAAATCACGGGAGTTGAGGTGCAAAAGCAGGAGCAAAGGCGGCAAGATGTAGCTGCTACACATGAAACCGGACGCGAGCGTGGTAACTCTAGTAACAGCGCCTGAAAGACCACTGGCGTCGCTGCAATACCCCGGTTGGTATTCATAGTACACGATAGCAATGTAACGGTACGCGGGACTACTTCCAAGTGTAGAAAGGACAGTCTTGGCTAAGATGGCGGCCACTTCCGCGTTACTGCTACTCATGAAGCGGCGCACCTCGCATCTCCGAACAACTGCGTACAAATGGGGCTAAGGGCTGGTCTCTCGGTACTTACGTTAACAAGAAAACCACCTCGCATTGCACTTCCGCCGTACGCTAAAACGTTATCTTCGCCAGTTTAACAGAAGGGGGAAAGTAAACGGATCCTGTGTCCCAGACTGGAGACGTGGCTCGTCTCAAGATTAGCTTGCTGGATCCGTTTGGGTGCCAACCTGTCGCAGGACGCTTCGAACTGGTGTTCCTGCGTGACTCCGTCCCTGCTGGACATGCTTGAACCTAAGTGATAGGAAATTCAAGGCAACCCGCCAGTTTGAAGAATTGTGATAGTATTTAATCGGGGAACGGAAAAAATTTTAGCTCCCGTCCCTCCCATCCGATAGTTCACTTTGTAGGCATGACATCGGTGCGTTTTAATGGTCGTAAAAAATTAGCATTCATGATCAAATCGCAGGTTTTTATTAAATTCCAAAGCCGTAGATTTCTCTGCCTCGTCATGACTGGGTGTTGTGTGATGCCCTTAGGTTAGTTAGGTTTAAGTAGTTCTAAGTTCCAGGGGACTTATGACCATAGATGTTGAGTCCCATAGTGCTCAGAGCCATTTGAACCATTTTTGAACCAAAGCCGTAGAAGTGCAGGGAAGAAAAGGGGAAAAAAGGCCTCCCTCGAGGAAGCATTCTAGCTCCAATCCTCTTCAACATCTACACTAATGGCCAAACCTTATCAGAGGAACAGAAAGTTTTATCTATCCAGACGATCCTTCAACAGCAGCACGAGAGAGAAGTTTCGAATATGTTGAAAGGAAGCTGTCCCAGTCTTTAAAAGACCTCAGTAATTACTGTCAGGACAACCAGTCAAAACCCAATCCGCCAGAAACACAAGTATGCGCCTTCCACCTAAAAAACAGACAAGGAAGAAGAAAATTGCAGGTGAACTGGGAAAATAATTAGAACACAGAGCTATACCCAAATACTTAGGAGTCACCCTTGATCGAACACTAACTTACAAAATCCACTGCTTGAACACCAAAGAAAACGTATCACCAAGAAATAACATCCTCTGGAAACTAGGCTATACAACTTGGGAGATACCGTCTCTTGTCCTGAGAATATCAGCGTTATTCCTCTGTTATTCTGCAGCAGATTCGCTTGTCTTGCCTGCCACACAGTTTGACGTTGCCCTAAACGAGATCTGCAGAATTGTCACAGGATGCCTGAGATCAGTTCCACTCCAAAAGGTCTACGTCCAACAAGTGTGCTACCCCCGGACATCGCCGAGAATCTACCGCCCGACTAGAAAGAAATAAAACAATAAACCTAGACACCCATTCTCCTTTTTTCGTTACTCATCAGAAATTGCCTGACACAAATCAAGACCAAGCTTCCTCCATACCACAGAAACCGTCACTGAACAACCTTTAGCGTCAGTGAGACCGCAACATCACAGAATGGATGGTACCATGCGAGAACTTGCCTTCTGGTCATGAAGGAAGTTGGCCGACGTGGAAAATGCACAACAGGCTACTACCTGGAGTCGGCAGATGCAAACTAACGCCGGCCGCTGTGACCGAGCAGTTCTAGGCGCTTCAGTCTGGAACCGCGCGACTACTACGGTCGCAGGTTCGAATCCTATCTCGGGCATGGATGTGTGTGATGTCCTTAGGTTAGTTAGGTTTAAGTAGTTCTAAGTTCTAGGGGACTGATGACCTCAGATGTTAAGTCCCATAGTGCTCAGAGCCATTTGAACCATTTTCTTGCAAACTAACTTTAAGAACTGGGATTTTCTTGCGACTGCATCCCGAGCGAATGTGGAGAAGAGCAAACCATGCATCATTTCCTCATGTCTAAGCTGCGCCCAACCACATACTCACTAAAAGAACTGATGGCAGCTACCCATGAAAATTTTAGGGTATCTAAATATTGGTCATACAGCATTTAAAATGCATGTTTTATGTAACATCTGTTTGTAGAAAGGTGGTAATGCTTATAGTACCAGACTGGACTTACCCGCATATTGTTTTTATATACGATGTATGTTTTCTGACACGATTAAATAAATAAATTAGCAAAACTTTAAATTAATCCACTGAAAGGTCCATGATCGGTGTCAATCGACTCATAATATTGCCAGCAATGTGAGTCGGCAATCAGATTATCTGAATTAATTTTCTATGACTCTGTTTCTGGTACTGGAGAAAGCAACCTTTGTGGCTACGCTACACACTGGATCTACCCACGAAAAGGCCACGATTGCAAAGTCTATGGCAGACCTTTCCCAGAGAAAGCTTTTTGTGGTGCATATTACGGCGTCCAAGAATGGTTAACCTGGCGCTGAAACGAGAGGTGGAGGGGAAAAATAGTAGCAGCAGAGAAAGATTAGAATATCTAAAAAAGGGTTATACAGGATGTTGGATATAGTAGCTGTGGGAAAGAAAATTGAGGATGTGCTTGGTGACTATCAGTTCGGCTTTAGAACAGGTAAAGGCTACCAGAGAGGCTGCTCTGACGTTGCGGTAGGTGACGTAAACAAGGTTTAAGAAAAGTCAAGCCACCTTCCCAAAGAATTTTCGACCTGCAAAAAGCGCCCGACAGTGTAAAAAGGTGCAAGATGTTGGAAATTCTCAGAAAAATTGGTGTAACCTATAAGAAAAGACGGGTAATATACAATACATATAAGAACGAAGAGGGAACAATGAGAATGTAAAACAAAAACGAAATGGTCGCATTAGAAAGTGTGAAAACAGGGATGCACTCTTTCTCCCCTATTGTTCAAACTATATATCGAAGAAGCAATGACGGAAATGAAAGAGAATTTCAAGAGTGGGATTAAAATTCGGGATGAAAGGATATCAATGTTAACATCCGCTGACGATATTGCTATCGCCAGTGACAGTGTAGAAGAAGTACCGAAGAAAGACGAAAGTAATGTGAACTAGCAGAAATGAGAATAGCGAGAGACTTAACACCAAAACTGGCGATCATGAAGTAGTTGAATTTAACGAACTCTTCTACCTTGAAAGCAAAATAATCCATGACGAATGAAGCAGAGAGATCATAAAAAAACAGACTATCACAGGCAGAAAGCGCATTCCTGGTCAGGAGAAGTCTACTAGTATCAAACATATGCCTTAATTTGAGGAAGGAAGTTCTGAGAATGTACGAGACTCGAAAAATTTGAGATGTGGTGCTTTAGAAGGATGTTGAAAATTAAATGGACTCATAGGATAAGAAATGAGGAGGTTCTCTGCAGAGTCAGTGAGGAGAGAAATATGACAAAGACGTTGTCAAAAAGAAGGGAGAGGACGATAGGATATGTGTTGTGACTTCAGTAAATAATTTCTATGTTACTAGAGAGAACTGTTAAGGGGTAACAGCTGTAGTGGAAAACAGAGACTGGAATACATCCAACAAACACGTAACTGAGTATGCTGGGCGCAAGTGGGGATGTAAGATAACGAGGGTGGCAAGATAGAGAAATTCGTGGCGGGCCGCATCCAATCAGTCTGAAGAATGATGACCCCCCCCCCCCCCTCCATCACACACACACACACAAAGTTACATAGAGGTGAAAGCTCAGCACAACGTACAGCGTAGAAATACAAGAAGAACAGCATCAACCATAAGAGACTGATGAATTTAAGAAAATCGCTTAACATTTCGTCACATCGAGTCGCAGAGATTCTAGCACAGTTATAAATGCACAATTTGCACTTGAAAGTAACGCGTAAACTTATTCTTAAACTCGTGTTTGCATGTGGTTGGTACCTGATAAATGTATAAAACTTTTCTGATATTGAAATACGTAAATGTCAGTGCAGGGCAACAGTACTGTGTTAAAATTAAATTTTCGAACGCTAAGTATGTGAAGCACACGCTACACGATGCGAAATCCAGGCTAGGCAGTACATCAAACAATTGAGAGAAATATCCGTTTTCGACGGGTGGCCGAGCGGTTCAAGGCGCTAGAGTCTAGAACCACGCGACCACTACGGCCGCAGGTTCGAATCCTGCCTTGGGCATGGATGTGTGTGAAGTCCTTAGGTTAGTTAGGTTTAAGTAGTTCTAAGTTCTAGGAGACTGATGACCTCAGAGCCATTTTTTTGAAATATCCGTTTTCAATTAAATCTACGTATGTTACTCGACAGCAAAACAGAATGATACTGATTAAAATGTTGGCCCTGATATTTTTAATCTTTATCTTTAGTCTTGCAAACAATGATTATACCAGAACTGTTGCTTTGAGTACAAAGCAAATGAACGTAAAATTTAACGCATCTGATTTGCTGGTAAAATTACCTGAAAACTCACAAGATAGCACTTTTTCGAAATTTTTAATTGATTTGAAACCTCTGAAATGATATGATATTTTTACAAATACAACAAATACATTCCAACAATCACTGTGCCTTATAGTGGACATAAATTCCGGTGATACTTAAATTTGTTGGTGTACCTGTACGCACCAGACGCTCGTCTGTTCTGCAACCTGATAACGATGAAACTGTCAAAATCAAATTTCATTTACCGTACCTGCGATGTACAGTGCAAGACGGTATCTTACCACTTAAAAAAAAAAAAAAAAGAAAAGAAATGCTTCTGCAGCACACAACTCGCGATGTGTAATGCGAGTATACAAACACATTCATAAAGGCAAATAATAGAAAATGGGAAACTAAACTTCACAGCCGATAAAATAAGAACAAAGACTCCAAGTGTAACTATACTTCATTAACAACAATACACCCCTTCCTAAAGTTCTCACAACTAGACAAGTTAGCAAAAATCTTTCTCAATAATTTTCCTGTGTACAATTACTTTCGCTGACACTTATTTCAATTATAAGACAAATCCATGTGCTTCACTATAAAACTTGTTACAGAAAACTTTAACCATACATCTTCTAACAATAAGAAACCACATAATTAGGAATGTATGAAAAACCTGGATTATCTTACAGAACTTCCCTTCTGACATTCTTGCATTCATATCCTCACAGTTCCCCAAAAGTTTTCCTCAGAATATATTAAAACGCAATCCTTTTCAAATACTGCTGCCTGCACTATACGGCAGGCCAGTTTCCAACCTTCTCAAAAGAAGTATATACCCAGACTGTCTAACACACACTAACTTCTACTCTCACTTCTAACCTCTCTGACCAAGATCTGTGATCTCAGAAACAGAATTACAAAGAATATTGTTATAGCGATACTACTGAAGTTGAGTACATTTATCAAATTCAAACTTCATTCACATTTATGGGCAAAACTACTTGAAAATCGATATGGCAAATAGGACAGCTACCTTTCACACTGAAGAAGATGGAGTGGTTGTTACGCCACTGGGAGGAAGAAAAATGGTTCAAATGGCTCTGAGGACTATGGGACTCAACGTCTGAGGTCATCAGTCCCCTAGAACTTAGAACTACTTAAACCTAACTAACCTAAAGACATCACCCACATCCATGCCCGAGGCAGGATTTGAACCTGCGACCGTAGCGGTCGCGCGGTTCCAGACTGAAGCGCCTAGAACCGATCGGCCACACCGGCCGACGGAGGAAGAAAGATAAGGGTTTTAACGTCCCGTCAACGGTGATTTCATTAATGACAGACTACAGATTCGTAATGGACAAGGATTGGGAATGAAATTATCCATGTCCTTTTCAGCGGAACCAAAATGGTTCAATTGGCTCTGAGCACTATGGGACTTAACTGCTGTGGTCATCGGTCCCCTAGAACTTAGAACTACTTAAACCTACCCAACCTAAGGACATCACACACATCCATGCAAGAGGCAGGATTCGAACCTGCGACCGTAGCGGTCACGCGCTTCCACAATGTAGCGCCTAGAGCCGCACGGCCATTCCGGCCGGCTCAGCGGAACCTTCGAGTAATTACTGTTAACCTTGAATAATTTACTAATTTATTATTAGTAGGGCTATGAATCGGCACGTGCATTTAATGAGAAAATTCGTCGAGCTTACAAGGAACAAGAACTGTAAGCGGTAGTAGAATGTCTAAAGAAATACACCGTCGCTCCCTAACTGCGCAGTACAACGCTTGCCGCGTGCAAGCGGGTAACCTCGTAATTAAGTGACAGATTGTTGCACAATGTACTCTGCTGTCGCATTCACGCTGGTGAGACGAGGCTTTATGACTAACAATCTAATAGAGTGGCTAGTCCATCTCCGAGACACAGAACACCTGCACTTCGTTGCGTCCCAGTACTCAAGTCTGGGTGCAGCTACGAATGAAGATGGCGCAGATTTCAACAAGCAGATAGTGTGAATTTCGGTGTAGTGCTGATGGACTGTGAGCAGACGGTTAGCGAGGTCTGAAATGTTATTCGAAGACATCCTAGATATATTCGTCAATGTTAACACACATTGAATTAGTGACCAGGGAAACAGCTGGAATTTATCACTTTATTCGTCAAACAACGCTTTTAGTAGCAAGGATCGTCGTCTTGAACGAGATTTTATGTTCATCAGGGAACATATTGATATATTGTTGAAGATATCTAGTTACTAAAATGGGCTGTTATATTGTACTGGTTGTGGTATACTTCATTCATCGCAAGTTTAAACTAATGTAAGCAATATGCGATCAACGATTGGTCTTCAGGCGGGGTGTAGCTACACCATATGTTGTGATGTCACTGGAAATAGGTCCTACTTGTGTATTAGATATTTCATTATTCTAGAGTGAAGAACATAGTGAGACACGCTAATCTAGCGTTTCTCAATAAAAAAGTAAGGTATTTTATATTATTTTTGGTAGATAGATGTAAGTCAATTAATTAAAAGAGAATTTTAAAGGATTATTTCTCTTCCAGTAAACATGACTTTTAAGAAAGCATTGAATAATTGGTAAGTTCTAGTTGAAAACACTAAATGAATGTTTCTTGCTTTGCTAGAGGCAATGGTACTGAAATGATAAAACATGGCACAGAAAAATTTTACTCTGTTTTCTGATTAAGCTTCCAGCATCGTCAGCACATCAGACCGGCGAGTGCGTTGGTAGACGACATTGTTTGGAGGCCAATGACCTATTTGAATATTAAGCGGTTCGCGTGAAAAATTACCCGGATTTTGAGAGAAAAAGATGGATAAAAATGATCTCAGAGACGTATGAATTATAACCAGATGGATTAAACGGTGAATGGACACTAACAGTGTTCGGCCGTGACCACCAGACAACGCGCCAGCAACTTCTGTTCCTGAAACTGGAGTAAAAAAATGCGTAATAAAATCACATATAACATGAATAGCAAGGAGAGGATCTTCAAATGAATCACTGCTACTTAACATAAAATTAACATAATTATTCAACAATAGCGTAAAAGTGACGCACAACCAATCTCGGCAGTGGAGGACAAAAGAAAGAGAGCGAACAAGCCTGTTCCGCTTTTTTACATCGTTAGACAAACGAATGTACCTACTACGTTTTGTTTCACAGTTTTCTTCAGACATTTTAATTCATAGATAGTTCTTTACAAAATAATTCATGAATAATTAAAAATACATCGTCTCATTACTACATCGTTTCTTTCATTTAATATGCAAATTTATTTATGCATGTAAAATTATTTATATTTTCAGGAGTGAATTAAAATTGGGGATACTTTTTATACATTTGGAAAGTGACATTTCACTGTTGTTGTTGTTGTGGGCTTCAGTCCGGAGACTGGTTTGATGCAGCTCTCCATGCTACTCTATCCTGTGCAAGCTTCTTCATCTCCCAATACGTACTGCAGCCTACATCCTTCTGAATCTGTTTAGTGTATTCATCTCTTGGTCTCCCTCTACGATTTTTACCCTCCACGCTGCCCTCCAATACTAAATTGGTGATCCCTTGATGACTCAGAACATGTCCTACCAACCGATCCCTTCTTCTTATCAAGTTGTGCCACAAACTCCTCTTCTCCCCAATCCTATTCAATACTTCCTCATTAGTTACATGATCTACCCATCTAATCTTCAGCACTCTTCTGTAGCACCACCTTTCAAAGGCTTCTATTCTCTTCTTGTCCAAACTATTTATCGTCCACGTTTCACTTCCATACATGGCTACACTCCATACAAATACTTTCAGAAACGACTTCCTGACATTTAAATCTATACTCGATGATAACAAATTTCTCTTCTTCAGAAACGCTTTCCTTGCCGTTGCCAGTCTACATTTTATATCTTCTCTACTTCGACCATCATCAGTTACTTTGCTCCCCAAACAGCAAAACTCCTTTACTACTTTGAGTGTCTCATTTCCTAATCTAATTCCCTCAGCATCGCCCGACTTAATTCGACTACATTCCATTATCCTAGTTTTGCTTTTGTTGAAGTTCATCTTATATCCTCCTTTCAAGACACTGTCCATTCCGTTCAACTGCTCTTCCATAACTGCCATCTGGTTTCTGTACAAATTGTAAATAGCCTTTCGCTCCCTGTATGTTACCCCTGCCGCCTTCAGAATTTGAAAGAGATTATTCCAGTCAACATTGTCAAAAGCTTTCTCCAAGTCTACAAATGCTAGAAACGTAGGTTTGCCTTTTCTTAATCTAGCTTCTAAGATAAGTCGTAGGGTCAGTATTGCCTCACGTGTTCCCATATTTCTACGGAATCCAAACTGAACTTCCCCGAGGTCGGTTTCTATCAGTTTTTCCATTCGTCTGTACAGAATTCGCGTTAGTATTTTGCAGCCGTGACTTATTAAGGCTCATTTCACTAAGGCCCTGAAAGTTCAGTTTTTGCTCTTCACTATGATGAATGTAAAACACGAGTAGTTCTTGTTTCAAATCTCTTCCACTGTCCCGGCAATTGTGCCTATGTAGCCTTGTCGTTAGTATGTGCTGTGGAAATGAGTGAAGCCGCTTCGTGTTATGTAGTGAAAACTCATGCTGAAAACAAAAATCAGTGAGAAGTGAGATTATAACAAAAGTGCCAGAATACATAGGCCAATGTTTACTTCCGTTTTAAACTTACCGATGAACAGAGTATCATACTAACAAGGGAATGATCCAGTCTGACTCATCGAAACCTATTCCGAAATTTTTTATGCGCGGAGAATACGACGAAAGAATTGCATATTCAAAGTTTTAGCTGCCAAGACGCACTCCAAGCGTTAAAAAAAGTATAAAAGTTACTCATAGTTGTCGAACGAAGAACCACTTACGACAGCAGCTTGTACAGCCCTTCCCACCTAGCGCTCGACAGTGGCAAGAGAGCATAGCGCTGCCTAGTGCAAATATCTGGAGTGTTACTAGCAAAACAAAATGAATCAAGGCAGTGTCTGATGTTACATTACAAACAACTTCCAACAATCATGACTTTAATTTATCGAAATGAAATATTTCTTAGACAAACTTAATTTTGTGATATTTCTATATCAAAGTTCTTATGATCATTTCTGGATAATGTATATTTTAGTAACGATGAGTTTCCCGTTTATTCCATATTCCTTGCACCAGGCAGACTTGACGTAAGATAAAGTAATGCTTTCAGGCATTTCACAGTAATTAGTTTTATTTGGACAAGATTTCTGTGGAGCAAGAAATTGTCCTGGCTGTTGCTCCGCTTATTGTGCTGCGTATGGAGCAATTTCTCAAACGTCGCGACGCAAACCGATAATGCACAAATGATTGAAATTTAAGAATACTGTTCTTTTGGTACACCTCAAATGTTACTGAGCTATATCGTTCGACAGTTTTCTTAAAAGTATTTTTCACAGTCGAAAAATTCTTTGTCAACAGTTGCATTGATTGTTCCGGGTGGAATCTGAATTATTTCGACAGCTTTTCGTTATCCTGAAAGAAAGAGATATCGTTATATCCAGGCCAAGAGTCCAACATAAGCAATTAATTAATTTCTGCAACTGCTTAGAAACCGTTTCGAATGAAATCTTGAAACTTATTCTTTCCTACTTTTCACGATTTCTGATAAGTTGATTGTAGCATTGTTGCCACTTAACAGAATTTTTTTTATTTTTGGTCCTAATATGACTTGAGGTATTTGAAGACATACGAAACTGCAGAAAGAGTAATCCAATCATAGCTATCACTGTCAATGGCCTGTATGAATGTGTCATAGCATTAATCGGCTGCACAACAGATGGTCTTCTTTCTCCTGGAAATGATAAAGCGCGGTTCGCTCACAGTTCATTCACGAAACCTAACTCATCGGCCTTAGACACAGCAGATGTGGGAACAACAGAGAGCTTCGTCTTCACATTAGCCGCAAATTAATGGCATCTCGTCTTCACCTTCACTTGCAGTAAACTTCTTTGTTTTGCGTCTTTCTGTACTGTAAAATTTCTTGAATCTTCATAAACAGATCAAAGAAGACTTGAAATCAGTGATGTTGATCTTAGCTGTGATTTGGAGGGCCCAGTCTTGTAGATCTCCATCGGTAAAGACGCACTGCCTCTCACGATTTGCTTTACTTGGTTCTCAACTCAAGAAAATTTCTCGAAAGAACTGTTGTTCACGTTATTCAACTAAGTTTAGGGGTTTATGTTGATTGTTAATGGGGGTATCGGGACTTTTTGTCCGCTCTGTACAATGAATGCGAGTTTGCTTCCTGTAAGTCTTTCTTCCATTTACACAGCTGACGGTCAGATTTTACGAAGCAAAAGAGGGTTTGCACACTGCTTAACATTAAGCGTTAAATACAATGAATATCAATTCAGTTTTATCTCCATTGTTAACATTTACACTACCGCAAAACCAACTTTCGGTCTATTCTTCCTGCATATAAAATTTCGGGGCATGTGTTCGACATGTCAGATAAGACATGTCAGATAAGAATATTTACCAATTATTTCATTTCGTAGACCCATTTTCAGTCCTACCTATTCACCTGGGTGTTTAGCTCCACATATTATATCCCCATCTCGATCATTTATCCAAAATAAACTAGTCTGAGATACAACAATGTAAGAGAAGACAGATTGCTACTTACCATGAAAAAGGCACGTTAAGTTGCAAACAGACACGATTAAAAGACACTTACATAAAGCTTTCGGCCACAGCCTTCATCAGCAAAAGAGAAACACTCACCATTCATAACACACAAGATAGCACACCTCATGCGCACATGACCACCAGCTCCAGGATCTCGGGCTTAAAGGCTGTGCCCGAAAGCTTTATGTAAGTGTCTTTTAATTGTGCCTGTCTGCGAGTTAACGTATCTTCTACGTGTCTTCTTTACGGTAAGTAGAAGTCTGTCTTTTCCTACTTTGCTGTTGTTCCTACCTGGAGTTTCCATTGTTTAATCCAAGATACATTCATTACCAATGGAATGGTGTAAAATAACTTTGCAGCGCGAATCACTCCATGTCACCTTTGGCTTTAGTTTAGGTAAATCAATAAAAAAAAGAAATCTGACATTATGCTTGATAATGGAAGCTACATTTTTAAAAAAAATCAGCATACTTTCAAAGCGTTTTTCGACCTAGGAAAAGCGTCCGATAATATTTAGTGATGCAACAGGTTTGGAATCCTCAGAAAAATGGTTATACGCTATATGGAAAGACGGGTAATATGCTCACCAGCAAAAAGGGGGCAGTAAAATGGAAAAACCAAGAGATAAGTGCTCGGATCAAAGGGCGTAAGTCAGAGATCAATCTTTGTCATCAACCTGTGAGTTGAAAAGCAACAATTAAAACAATAAAACTGATCATACGTGAAATTAAAATTCAGAAAGGTGAAAGAATATCAATGACGAGATTCGTCGATTTCGTTACTATTCCCTGGAAAGTGAGGAAGAATTATAGGAAACTAGGTGACATTGATTTTATGTTCATTAGGCAGTGCTCTATGGTATGCTTCTGGGCCAACGTTTAGTTTCCTTCTGAAGAAGACTTACTCAGAGGCTATAAAGACATAGTTCATTTCAAACGCAAATTTGTTTAGCTAGTCGAAGCCGCCGAACTTTTAGTTGGTAAATGCACAACGGTCGAGCTGTGACGTCATCCTTCCGCTGCCAAAGTTACCGTGTCTTGCTGACGTTTGAAACGGAACTATACGATATGTTTAGTACTGAAGCCCACTACCTGTCCAATTTCACTCCTCCTTCTTTTCTGTTGAAGCTGTTTCTGTGTTTCTGAATTTTTATCGACACTGAATACATCCTAGCATAACAGGATTGTCACTTTTTAAAACAATAATATCGTGTTATCGAATTCGGAGGTTTCCTGGTTCCAGTGCGTGTTCTGCTACTGCCGATTACTACGTATTGCCCAGACGCTAATTTCTTTTGTATTCCTTAAGCGGGGTGTTAGTGCCTCTTTTAATAGTCTCTATGTACAATTGACCACTTTGGCCTAATGTATTAATTAATCCTCAAATATATACTTTTTTAAGTATATATTTGAGGATTAAATAACTACGTCTGTGCAGCTTTTGAAGATGTCTGCAGCTCAGGAGCGAAACGTTAGACAGAAAAACATGCGTAATCCGCAGGCTCAGAGAGTATCGAAGCGTTTGAGTTGCGGCAGTATGCTGAAAATCACTCCATTAGGAGTGATAAGACGCTAGCCGGCCGAAGTGGCCCTGCGGTTCTAGGCGCTGCAGTCTGTAACCGCGAGACCGCTACGGTCGCAGGTTCGAATCCTGCCTCGGGCATGGATGTGTGTGATGTCCTTAGGTTAGTTAGGTTTAACTAGTTCTAAGTATTAGGGGACTTATGACCTCAGAAGTTGAGTCCCATAGTGCTCAGAGCCATTTGATAAGACGCTAGGGATCGTCCGCAGAATCGGCGACGAAAGGAATGCGTGCAAACACTACATCTGCACCTACATCTACACCTTCTCCGCAAGTCACTTAATGGTGTATGGCGGTGGGTCCATTTTGTACCACTAACTGACCCCTCCAACCCTGTTCCACTCGCGAATAGCGCGTGGGAAGAACGATTGTTGGTAAACCTCTGTATCGGCTGTAATTTCTCGAATTTCCTCATGGTCGTTACGCGAAACGTATTTAGGGGGAAGTAATACATTGTCCGACTTTTCCTAGAAAGTGCTCTATCGAAATTTCAATAGTAAATCTCTCCGTGCTGCACAATGCCTCTTTTGTGACGTCTCCGTTACGCTCTCGTGCCACTAAACGATCCCGTGGCGAAACGCGCCACTCTTCTTTGGATCTTCTCTATCTCTTCTATCAGTCCTATCTGATAGGGACCCTATATATATGAACAATGCTCAAGAATCGGTCGAACAAGCGCCTTATAAGCCACTTCCTTCGTGTATTAGTTACATTTCCTTACGATTCTTCCCATAAATCTGAGTCTGGCATTTGCTTTTCCCACTATTTATTTTATATGGTCATTCCACTTAACGTCGCTCCTGATGGTTACTCCTAGATGTGTTATGGCAGATACTGTTTCTAGCGGTTTGTCGTCAATAGTGTAACTATAAAGTAGTGGATTTATTTTCCTATACATGCGCTATATTTTATACACTCCTGGAAATGGAAAAAAGAACACATTGACACCGGTGTGTCAGACCTACCATACTTGCTCCGGACACTGCGAGAGGGCTGTACAAGCAATGATCACACGCACGGCACAGCGGACACACCAGGAACCGCGGTGTTGGCCGTCGAATGGCGCTAGCTGCGCAGCATTTGTGCACCGCCGCCGTCAGTGTCAGCCAGTTTGCCGTGGCATACGGAGCTCCATCGCAGTCTTTAACACTGGTAGCATGCCGCGACAGCGTGGACGTGAACCGTATGTGCAGTTGACGGACTTTGAGCGAGGGCGTATAGTGGGCATGCGGGAGGCCGGGTGGACGTACCGCCGAATTGCTCAACACGTGGGGCGTGAGGTCTCCACAGTACATCGATGTTGTCGCCAGTGGTCGGCGGAAGGTGCACGTGCCCGTCGACCTGGGACCGGACCGCAGCGACACACGGATGCACGCCAAGACCGTAGGATCCTACGCAGTGCCTTAGGGGACCGCACCGCCACTTCCCAGCAAATTAGGGACGCTGTTGCTCCTGGGGTATCGGCGAGGACCATTCGCAACACTCTCCATGAAGCTGGGCTACGGTCCCGCACACCGTTAGGCCGTCTTCCGCTCACGCCCCAACATCGTGCAGCCCGCCTCCAGTGGTGTCGCGACAGGCGTGAATGGAGGGACGAATGGAGACGTGTCGTCTTCAGCGATGAGAGTCGCTTCTGCCTTGGTGCCAATGATGGTCGTATGCGTGTTTGGCGCCGTGCAGGTGAGCGCCATAATCAGGACTGCATACGACCGAGGCACACAGGGCCAACACCCGGCATCATGGTGTGGGGAGCGATCTCCTACACTGGCCGTACACCACTGGTGATCATCGAGGGGACACTGAATTGTGCACGGTACATCCAAACCGTCATCGAATCCATCGTTCTACCATTCCTAGACCGGCAAGGGAACTTGCTGTTCCAACAGGACAATGCACGTCCGCATGTATCCCGTGCCACCCAACGTGCTCTAGAAGGTGTAAGTCAACTACCCTGGCCAGCAAGATCTCCGGATCTGTCCCCCATTGAGCATGTTTGGGACTGGATGAAGCGTCGTCTCACGCGGTCTGCACGTCCAGCACGAACGCTGGTCCAACTGAGGCGCCAGGTGGAAATGGCATGGCAAGCCGTTCCACAGGACTACATCCAGCATCTCTACGATCGTCTCCATGGGAGAATAGCAGCCTGCATTGCTGCGAAAGGTGGATATACACTGTACTAGTGCCGACATTGTGCATGCTCTGTTGCCTGTGTCTATGTGCCTGTGGTTCTGTCAGTGTGATCATGTGATGTATCTGACCCCAGGAATGTGTGAATAAAGTTTCCCCTTCCTGGGACAATGAATTCACGGTGTTCTTATTTCAATTTCCAGGAGTGTATTTATTTACGTTCAGGATCAACTGCCAGAGCCTGCACCATTCATCAATTCTCTGGAGGCCGTCTGCAAATCGTTACTATCTTCTGGCGGTGCTACTTCGTTATAGACAATCTCATCATCTGCCAACAATCTTAGAGATCATCTGACTCTTTGTACTAGATCATTTATATATATAGTAAACAGTAACGGTCCCATGACTCTTCCTTGGGGTACACCGGAAATTATCTTCACACCTGTCTATTTTGTTCCATTAAGAGTGACGTGTTGAGTTCTGCCTGCAAGGAAGTCTTGAAACCAGTCGTAAATCTGCTCCGCATAAAACATGTTCCATAATTCTACAACAGATTGACGTCCACGCTGTAGGTCTATGCCACTGTGCATATGTCGTATGGCCTTTCTTAAAAACGGGAATGTCTTGGGCTTTTTTCCAGTCGCTAGGTACCCTTCGTTGCTCAAGTGACGTACGATAAATTACTGCTAGAAGGGGAGCAAGTTCCTTCCCACAATGTTTGTAGAATATTATAGGTATCTCTTTTGGTACTAAGCCTTTCCACTGCTAAGCGATGGTAGTTGTTTTCCTATTCCGCGTTCGGTCATTCTGAAGTTAGTACGACGTTTGTAAGGGGGGATCGTGTTACGATCTTCCGCAGTGAAACAATGTGGCAAGAGCAAATTCAGTATTTCGGCCTTCTCTCTGTCATCTTCCGTTTCGGTGCCAGTATGGTCACTGAGTGAATGAACAAATGATTTTAACCCACTTATTGATTTTACGTACGACCAAAACCTCTTAGGGGTTTTACTCAGATCGGTTGACAAAGCTTTACTTTCATAGTCATTGAACTCTTCTCTCATTGCTCTCCTTACGATCATTTTCGCTTCGTTCAGCAGGTTTTTGCTTCTCTTGAATCTGAGGTGAAGTTCTCTATGCATACATAGCAGTTTTCTAACACGGCTATTATACTATGGCGGGTCCTTCTCATCCCTTAAGACCTTACTCGGAACATATTTATCTAGGGAATATTGCACGATTCATTTGAATTTTTTCCACTTCTTTTCCACATGTTCTTCCTCATCACCGAATATTTGGTGGTGACTGCTCAGATACTATGAAATTTATATCCTCAAAAATATCTTCCTGCCTTTCTTTCCATTCTTTGTCAGACCCGTTATCATAGTTGCTGTCACAGGCTTATGATCACTGATACCTCCCTCTACGTTAATTGATTCGTGGAGTTCAGATCTCTTGTTGCCAGGAGGTCTGAGACGTTACCCTCACGAGTTGGTTCTCTAGCTATCTGCTCACAGCAATTTTCGGACAAGACATCCATAACAATGTCACCAGCTTTGATGGTATAACACTCCCAATCTATACCTGCCAAGTTGAAGTCACCCCCTATTACAACGGCATGATCAGGAAAATTACTAATATTCCGCAAGTTCTGTCTCAAGCGCTCTGCCACTAGAGCTCCTGTCCCAGGCTTTCCATAAAAGCATCCGATTACCATTTTGGACCAATCTGAACTTAGGATTCCGTTTCATTAACGTCCGGTTTCAACCAGATTTCTGTTCCTAATACTATCCGTGTTTTACAGCCTTCAGTAAGCGATACCAATTGTGAGACCTTTCCTTGGATGCTCCTGCAGTTTGCTAAACTCATATTAACCTTTTCTTTCTCTGGTCCGCCACGACTAATGTTCTCCGAGGACATTGTGGCTAATTTATCAGGCAAATCGTCTTTGATCACAAGGGAGGCTTTCTCTAACCTAAAAAAGCCCCATGTGCACGCCACACGTACTTCACTACCCCAGTAGCCTCTTCCTCCGTGTAGTGCACTCCTGACCTATTAAGGGGAAGCCTTCAATTCTGTACCCTATAGCGGAGCTCGAGAAATTCGCATCCGGTACCGTCACAGAGTCGTATTAGCCTCTGGTTTGGACTTTCGTCTCTGCTTCAAACAAGAGGACCGCAATGAACCCTGGGGAACGATGCTACAAATAGACATCTTAGTCTGCACCCCGCGTGCGATGCTAGCTGCCTTCACCAAATCAGCCATCCGCCGAAAGCTGCCGAGGATGTCCTCAGAACCCAAGCGGCAGGCACCATTCGTGCCGACATGTGCCACTACATGCAGCCGGTTGCAGCCAGTGCGCTCGATACCCACCGTCAGGGCCTCCTCCATTTCACGGGTGAGATCTCCCGGCAAGCATACCGAATGCTCATTGGAATTCCTTCCCGGCTTTGCTATCTCCCTGAGGGGCTCCATCACCCGTCTAACATTGGAGCTCCCAATGACAAGTGTACCCACCCTCTGCACTTGTCTGGACAGGGCCGGAAAATCGACCGCTGACCCAACAGGAGAGGCATCCCGTGTTGGTTGAGTTATAATCAACACTGCGTAGCGCCTCGTACCTGTTGCTAAGGCGTAGGGAGCCAGCCGCGCGACCTGCTCCCCCTTTCACCGTCCGTACAGTGACACGCGAACCCACCAATTGTAAGTAGGCTGTTTATGTGTTTGTTTGTTGGTAGCGCTATGTAGCGCTCTGTATTAAATCTCTGACTGCGCTGTGAGCACTCTGTAAGAGACCCTGTAGCCGGTCGGACTAGCAGTTGGAGGTGAACAGCCAGCAGTGATGGAAGTTGGGAGTGAGTAGTCAGCAGGGACGAAGGTTAGAGGTTAATAATTAGCAGTGTTGGAGGTTTGCAGTTTTAGCGCGTGCGGACGATATGGACGTGTCCGACTTGGAGACTGAATATTTTTCATAGTTATATAATTTTTGGAACTGGATGCCACGGACGATTATATATAATTTTTGAACTGGTTGTCACATTATTTAGGTAAAAACACATTGTTTGCTTTGCAACAAAATCTTCCCTTTGCTAAGCACATCCCTATCAGTAGGTAGAGCCTTCAGTAGTTAGAATCTTTTATTTAGCTGGTAGTACTGGTGCTTGCGGCATTGCTGTAGTTCGTGTAATGAAGATTTTTATGAGGTAAGTGACTTATGAAATGTATAGGTTATTGTCAGGATTTCTTCTTATTCAGGGCCATTCTTCTGAGTTAATTTGAAAGCAGTCAGATCGCGTTACCGTTGAATATTATGAGTAATTAATGAGTGAGAGAAGTTTGAGTGGTGACTGTAAGGGCCATTAGTACAAAATTGTATTAATTATTTGAAGCAGGTTATCATTTTTGAGCAGTCAGATTGCGTTGCGCTAGGATATTGTGGGTCAGTGTTGAATGATAATGTGGCAAAGAGACAGTACATTCAGTTTAATTCAGCAGTTTAATAACGTTCACTTGAATTCAGCAGTTTAAGTAAAAAATTTCAAAAAGAAGTTTCACAATGTCTGCCACCCAGTCTCGTGTGAGGACGGACCGGTCAGATGTTGCGAATCGGAAGATGCAGTGACACCCAGGTCACTAGTGGATTCCAAAGGCACCAGAGGTGTCGCAGGTCTCGTCACCAGAGGCCCAAAGCTGCCCCAACTTTGAAAATCAGCCAGAAGCATGTCGACGGTAGCCAATGCTGCTTCAAGCAGTTTGCCGACAGCAGCCAATTCTCCATGTGCCCGCTCACAAGAAGCGCAGTTCCTAGCCATATTGTAAGGTCTAAAATGAGATAGATCTCAAATAGCGCACTGAGTTTGGAATGTTTCAGAATATAATGAGGAGAAAAAAGAAACACTAAAAACTGCTCTGCAGATTCCTCACTAAGCCCTGACACAGCAAACTTTTAAATGGAAATAAGTTCCTCTACAGAAGTGGATGTATCTACAGTTACCTGTTGCAAGAAACTCTCATTACCCGGAAGTCACTGGACGATATAAGTAAGCAAACTAGAACGCACTGGTCTATGCAGTATGCTATGTACCAGCACGAGATTTAAACTTAGGGACGGTAAATTATACTAGGAAGCCGTCTTACACAAGGAAATGCACGCAAAAACAAAAACTTACAGCAATTTGCTAGCCACCAACCTAGACAGTAAAACACACAGGTACAGTTCACTCCTTTGCAGAAGCACGTGAAAAAACCAGAAACTAAATTAAATTACTGCGTGTTAGGCAAATGCTGCTGTTGCTACCGCTGCTGACGCGTTCACACGGCTCGGCGTCTGCCGGTGCACCAAGTACAAGAAGGGACAGAATGATGGGACATGGTACTATACTCCGTTAATCATAAGAATTAAGCTGATGTAAAGAAACACAAACACGATGATTGGTCAGCAGCCGTAGCTGTCGTACACTGGTGTTGTTCCGCTCTTGGAAGTAGGTCCAAGTTACTTATTAGATATGTTATTACTACGTCACTGTAAATGAAACTTTAAGACATTCTGATTTATTAACAGCCATCAACGTTTTCCTAAATCATACTTTAGCTACCTAATTTCTATTTAAAAAATCGTGTACATTCACAGTTTCTGTAAGCGCTACTTGTGCGCTGATTGTCTCGCTGTTCATATGTATCCAGAAAATGGACGACACAGCTTCCTGCTTCGGAGTGAAACACGCGCGCGGAACACCGTTAATGGCTAGAAACAAGTTGGTCTTAATGTTTTTTACAAGATTACAGAAAAAATCAGCTTTGACGCTTTTCGAGAAACACTACGAGGGTTGGACTTTAATGGTGGCAACTATTTATTTACAGCTCGTACAAAATAGATACGTGTTTTAAAGTTTTACTGACCTTCAAAGTAGTCACCAGCAATGTGTATAACCCGTTGTCAGCCATGTGGAAGTCGTAGGATACTCTTAGCAGTGCCAGTTGTGTTGACAGTTCGCCCGGCGCGGTCTATTGCCCGACGAATTTGTAGCAGTTCTGAAGCGAATGCCGTGGAGTGTTTCCTTCGGTTTAGAAAGCGATTTGAACTCACGAGGGCTTAAGTCATGGGAGTGCAGTAGGTGGTATAGCACTTAGCAGTCCCATTAGTCAAACAAATCAGTAACAGTTTGCACTGTACGTGCTTGAGAATTGTTCCGTAAAATGATGGTCAGGTCCTACAGAAAGTGTCGTCACTTCTGTCTCTAAGCTGGTCGTAGGTTGCGTTCCAAAAATGAACAGCATAGAGACAGAAGTGATGACATTTTCTGCAGAACCTGACCATTATATTGCAGGACAATGCTCAAGCACGTACAGTGCAAGCTGTTACTGATTTGTTTGACTGATGGGGCTGCTTAGTGCTGTATCACCTACTGCACTCCCCTGACTTAAGCCCTCGGGAGTTCAAATCGATTCCTAACTGAAGGAAACACTTCACGGCATTCGCTTTAGAACTGCTTCAAATTCGTCGGGCAATAGACCGTGACGCTCGAACTGTCAACACAACTGGCACTGCTAAGAGTATCCTACAACTTCCACATGGTTGACAACGGATTGTACACAATACTGGTGACTACTTTGAAGGTCAGTAAAACTTTGAAACACGTATCTATTTTGTACGAGCTGTAAATAAATAGTTGCCAACTATTAAAGTTCCAACCCTCGTTTAAGTAATTATAAGGGACGGCATTTTAATTGCATTCGTGACGTAAGTGGTAACGTTATGGATTGAAAATCGACTGGACTGGTAGACGGAGGTTCGAAAAAAATTTTCTTGTTCCGTTTGAATACTTAAATTGTTTAAACTTATCTACCATATGGTAATTAACTCATACTTAACCATCATTTTTTCAAGAAAAATGCACGACTTCTAGTTTCTAATTACACATCAAACGCACAATTCTGGTTTTTATGGCAAATACACATTCTTAATTATCGATATTTTATAAAAGATTGTTAAAGATTTTGAATTTAGCAAAGCATTACACAATTAAATTTTTTGGATCAAATTGTTTTGTAAGGCAGATGTGGTCTCGCAGAAACCTTAACGAGGGGGTGCTTAAGATATCTTGAGGTACTTATACTTTTACCGTAATAAAAAATAATCAAGTCACATGCAAAGTTTAAGAAAGTCTTTTTTTTTTTTTTTTAACTGATTGTACACATATACAAGACAGTGCCACCTTATGATATTAAAATAGTTACAATTGTGGTTCTTCCTTAAATGATGAATTCTGTGCGCCTATCCTTCCTGGGAAACTGGTTAATTACATCGTCAATAGGACAATCAACGTCAGGGTAAATAATTGTCGTGTGACTAGGGCCTCCCGTCAGGTAGACCGTTCGCCGGGTGCAAGTCTTTCGATTTGACGCCACTTCGGCGTACATGTATAGTTAAGGCTCACCGGCCACTTGACTATCTTCTTCTTCTGTGTGAATGCACAAACAGTGCCCGAACTCTTACGGGAGTCGGCAACGCGCCGCGAGTAATGAGTATAATGGGCGGGGGCACTACGAATGTAGTGCGGGACAATACGTTGAGGATGTGGGTTTCGCGGGAGGCGTGCCAGAGATAAATCCCTGCAGTCGCGCTATCCTCTGTGTCCTCGGCGGCTCAGACTCCAAGTCAATGGACGTTTAGCAGGGCCGGTACCTATCTGCCGTTCGATACGGCAGGGGTGCCCCCTCTCTACCCTCCTGTATGCCATTGCCCTTGAGCCCCTTACTGGGGGCTTGACGACCAAGCTCTGTGGCCTCACCCTACGCCAACACACTTTTCGCTGTCGGGCATATGCTGATGACCTCCTCCTCCTCATTCGCTCCGGCTCTGAGATTCGAGAAGTCCTCGAATTGATTACCCGTTATGGGGCTGCCGCTGGCAATGCCATGAATGTTGCCAAATCTTCTGCAATGCACATTGGACGAGGCCTCCAGGAGGGTGAAATGACACCCCTGCCGCTTGTGCGGACTTTCCAGTATCTGGGCATTACCTTTACCCCCACGGTCACACGCACAGCGGCAACGAATTTCTGTCGCCTGTTACACGTCATCCGCAACGACGTCCGCCAGAACCTCTTGCGCCGCGAGGACACACTTCAACGGGTTGAGTTTCTTAATCTTTATGTGGCATCAAAATTGGTTCACATCCCTCTGCCAACTACAATTGGGCGCAACCTTCAGGCGGCTTTTGGCTATTATCTCATGGCTGGTTCAATGTTTAAAGTCCGTTATAAGACACTTACCCTGCCCTCACGGTATGGTGGCGTCGGGCTCGTCAATGTCCGTATGCGAGCTGCAGCCTTGTACATGAGTACCATGAGAAAACAGTGGATGGGCCAGGGTACATCTCTAACACGCAGCTTGCTTGAGGTCCTCCTACCTGCTTCCACCTCACCACCGGTGTCTGTCGGCCATATCGTGCCTCATGTGTCCCATATTTCGATCTTTTTCTTCGACTACAGTTACATGCATACCAGTCTCCCAGACACACGCCCACCCAGGACTAAGGATTTTTACAGCCTGTTGCTGCGCTGTGTTCCCCGGGATGTGATGGAGACCAAACATCCCTCCATCCAGTGGCCCATAGTGTGGACTACCGTCCACCAGCCCTTCCTTCCTACGAACGTCCGGGCACTGTGGTATCACATAGTCAACAGGAAATTTGCCACGAAGCAGCGACTGCACAACATTGGCTTGTCAGAATCCCCTCTTTGTCTCCTTTGCCAGCAACTGGACACTGATGAGCACTGTCTGACTTGCGCCTCATCGCAAGATGTATGGCGCTTCGTGCAGCAAATCATTGCCTGCTATCTCCGGGTGCCACCAGACACAATCGAACCTCGAATGTTTCTATACCCGGAGGACAGACATTTTCCCGCCGCCAAATGTCATGCTATTACGTGGGTCAAAGGGTGGGCGGTCGCTTATCTCTTTCATGAGGGACCTAAATCCCGCCTCGACTTCTGGACCTATTTACGAACAGCCCATGCAGCTCTCGAAAACACGCCACGTTACCGAATAACTATCTTCGAGCGGTCTTTGTTAGACCTCCACTGAGTTGGGGGGTGCCTGGCTCAGAGGGCACCTACCCCTCCTCCCCCGGCGGTGCCTGAGTTTCAACCGCCTACGATCTATTCTACTTCCGACCTCCGCGGATGGGCGGATGGGAGAGCGCGTCGCAGATTGCGCGGATTTTATTTCATTTTGCTTTTCCTTTTTCCTTTCTTTTTCTTTAACCAGAATTTATATTTCTTTTCTCTTTCGCCGATGTTTTCACATAATTTCATGATATTAGTGAATATTACAAAAACACATGCAAATAAATAAACAACAACGCCTTCCACTACCGTTGATTCCTGTGTCTCCCATTTCCCTAAGCACCGCAGGCTCGTTGGTGGTGAGGAGGACACTGTGGCCAGGCCTCGGGTTTCGACCCCAGCCCACTTTGCCCCCCGAGCCCCCACCGGTCCACTAATATATTAAAAAAAATTCAAAAATAAAAAATAAAATAAAAAATAAAAAAGGTGGTCGAGCGTTTACAAAAAAAATGGTTAAAGTGTATGGCTGCTAAGAAAAAAAATGGATAGAGCGTCTGCCATGTAAGCAGGAGATCCCGGATTCGAGTTCCGGTCGGGGCACAAAAAAAAAAAAAAAAAAGATGAGTAGAGAGTCTGTCACGTAAGCAGGAGATCCCGGGTTCGAGTCCCGGTCGGTGCACACATTTTCATCTGTCCCCATTGACATATGTCAAACCCTATAGGCAGCTAAGGATGTTCATTTCATTGTAATTTCATTCTAACGAGCTGCATGGTCACCGATGGTATCTCTTCTTTCGGACATGTCCGAAAGAACAGATACCATATTAGTATATATATTGTTTTATATTGTTCGTTGAATTCGTTCGGGGCGGACGTCCGATAACAACCGTTCAGGTTCATCGTTGATCCGTTCACTCAGTTTTTGTATTACAGAGAGTAGCTAACCTGACGGAACACGCTGAGCTACCGTGCCGGCTCCACTCAGCTACCGGGAGTGTTCAACAGAGATGAGCCATTAAATCGATCCCTATGTGCCAGACAGAAACGTATAAAATACGATGACGCGGCCGCGCGTGCTACACAGGGAAGTACAACTACTCGATAACTCGATTCAGAGTGCGGGCTGACTGGCGGGGGCTGGTGCGGGTGGCACTCCCCCCCCCCCCCCCCCCCCCTCCCCCCATATGTATCCGCCACGGAGCCAAGTTAAGGGATTTGTCGCGAGAAATAACAAGACATTTAAGCTGCCGAAACGTACGAAGCTTTGTAACACGTCACTGCCGAACGATTGCGAAACGCAGAATAGCATGTCATAAAAGAGGAGAAGGAGGAAGTGTGGACTTTTTGGTGGCTTGGGATTCTGTTGCTGATCACCTGGCTATCAACATAGCAGTACTGTAATGTACCGTATTTCTCGGAGTCCGATAAGGAAGAAGTTCAGAGATTACTAAACGACAGACTGTAATACCTTCAGTGACTTCAATATTTAACTACATGGTGAAATCCTAGCAGTGCGCTTTTAAGCCGCACATGGCTCAAGCAGAAAATCAGGTATTTTCATCACTCTTGTTTTTAATTAGAATACTATGTTAGTTAAAATCGAGATCATGCTATGTTTCCCATCAGATCACCTACGAAGCTATCGCCTGAGTTTTACCACTATTCCCTTCTGTTTAAAAATTAAATGGCATTCGTGGCTATACTGTTTTCCACTCGTCTCGTTTTTTTCGTCTTTACTGCAACTGTTCACATCATTGCACGTTAGTTGGACCAGTTGGTTGGCTAGTGCTGTCTCATGTTAAATGCGCTGGTAAAGCTGTGTTGTCCCGCATTATCGCTCAGTCGATGTACGCGTGCCGGCCGGGTGGCCGAGCGGTTGTAGACGCTTCAGTCCGGAACCGCGCGACTGCTACGATCGCAGGTTCGAACCCTGCCTCGGGCATGGATGTGTATGATGTCCTTAGGTTAGTGAGGTTTCAGTAGTTCTAGTTCTAGGGGACTGATGAGCTCAGATGTTAAGTCCCATAGTGCTCAGAGCCATTTTTGGTGTACGCGTAACGGATAGCATAAAACGTATCGTCATTATCGTACTTGACTATACTAGAAACAGCTTGGCTTCCGCTACACGTGAAACTAAATCCAATTAGGTTCCAGAAAACGCGGAAAAATACGTTGTGTAATGTTTACATGAGATTTATTCTTATGATGGACGGTGTATAGAGGGAGTCGTATAGGGAGCAAATTGCAGGAGAACAGAGTGGAATGCAATTTTTACTAATGCAACTGCCCCTTCGCCTTTTTTATTACCGTCGTCTTGCGCGATTATGGTTTACAACCTGGCTCACTCGTGATGAAGTTGGTAACTACGTAATTTCGTAGTTTTGTTGGCCTACAGTATGAAAGCATGTAATTGATTACAGCTAATGATGATAGTCTTTAATGCATTTTCATCGCTTTTTTACGGTTTGGACGATCTCAAGATTGTGGTAGAAAGCAACCGAAACTAGTTATCGTGCTTTAAATGTACAAGGAAAAAAATTGCGGTGTAGGCACTATAAATGTTTCAAATTAAAAGAAAAGTTTATTTCATAAATTACATTAAGATCGCAGTACCCTCCCTGAAAATGTCGGGCCTCACTAATAATTGAGAATGTTGTGTTACGTACAACTATGAGATGAAGACAAGCATCCAATGACACAAGCCGCACACAGTTCACTGTGCTAGTTCCAAGGCGCGCTTATCTCTGCCAATGGCGTCCCAGATGTGCGTAGGATTTCGGGATGTTGAGCTTTGAACCCTCACAAGCTACGCCGTGTCCGTCTCTGCGTGATACAGTTTGCTTGTGGGGAATGGCTGGGTCGAAATAGATTCACGTCACCGGAGAGGTGGTCCGTGTAACGTTTATCGGTATGAGGGGTTCCATTTCATTTCGTGTAAACAACCTCATAACTTGTTTGAGCCGAACTATGTGCCTAAGTAGATCGCATTGCCTCGTAGTTCTCTGTGTCTATACCCTGCCATCGGCTTGCAACATCGTGCACCATGCGTTTTTCGGTATTTCGAGCGTCAAGCACTATAACAAACACGACAGAATGGTAATTGATGTGTCGACAGAAGTGCCGACACAGTGTGGGTTGAGGAGACCGAAATGCACGCTATAAGCTCACGCAGGATGGCGTGAGGTCTGAAACAGGATACGTAATGAATGCTATAAAGAAAAGTACGTAGCTTCTGGAAGACTTAACTTTAATCCATCATTTGTATACATCGTTCTTGATGAGACATGCTTCATACGATAACTATCAATTGCTATGGCGCCTTGCTAGGTCGTAGCCATTGACTTAGCTGAAGGCTATTCTAACTATCTCTCGACAAATAAGAGAAAGGCTTCGTCAGTGTAGTCGCTAGCAAAGTCGTCCGTACAACTGGGGCGAGTGCTAGTAAGTCTCTCGAGACCTGCCGTGTGGTGACGCTCGGTCTGCGATCACTGACAGTGGCGACACGCGGGTCCGACATGTACTAATGGACCGCGGCCGATTTAAAGCTACCACCTAGCAAGTGTGGTGTCTGGCGGTGACACCACAGTAATTATATACAATTAACGTGCTATTCGCTGTTATTTATCTAGTGCAGTGACACAGACTTAAGCGGAAATTACGTTTACAAGAATACACACAGTGTAAAGTGCCAAACTTTTTCAACTCAACCTACTTTTGACAGCTTTCTTGATTGTAGGCCGGTTGGTGATCCCTCTACTCTGGTGGTTATGTTTACTTTCTCGTTCCGGGGGTTCTAAACACAGTATTCTGGACATAGTGCTGGACGCCGGTTCCTGCTTTGGCGTGTTGTTCCATCGTTGCATTTGGTTTATCGGATGTCAGGTAGCTTCAGCAAGATTATCGTTAGTCATTCGTTAGACAGCCACTAGTCTGAGTTATCATCTTGTGAAGTGTGAATGCAACTCTTGGCTGCCTATCTCATCGCTCCCGAAAATGTTTGTTGACGGACCTTCTCAGAGATCGATTCCTGGGGCATCGTCTGGATCAGTTGCCTTTTTTTTTAATTAACTTTTGCTATTGTATTTTAGCAGTAGGCCTTAAAACCTTATTTACTACAGATCCTGGCATCTGATGCCTTCTACTGGTTTGTGGCGACTTACCTTAATATTTCAATACCTGTAAGTTGTAAATTGCAGCGAGTTCTTAAACAATTCTTAATTTATTGCCATTCTTGGCGTGTAAGGCCTTCAGCCGTGATTGTGGTCGCTTGCCTTAAAATTATATTTTTCTATTTGTATTTACGCAGTAAGCCTTTAGAACCTCATTTACTGCCATTCCTGGCGTCTGATGTCGTCTGCTGTGTTTGTGGCGACTTGCCTTTAATATTTAAATACATGTAATTTGTAAGTTGAAGCGAGTTTTCAGCAGTTCTTTATTGCTATTCCTGGCGTGTAAGGCCTTCTGCCCAGATCACAGTGGCTTGCTTTTAAAACATTATATGTTGTATCTGTTTTTAATAGTGATTTGCTATATTGTAACTGACTGAAAACACTATTATTTACACCGTTGTTTATTCCTTCATGAATAACGTGTGGTAGTTTTTTATTTATTGTTGAGTCTGGAATTACTGGTATAAAATAAATTGTGTGCAATTGTAAAAGGCAACCAATAGTAACTGATTACAGCCCCGCCCACAATTGTAACCGAATCCTTCCTTCCCCTGACTACCACCAAGTTTTTATCTAGACGAACAGTGGCCAGGGACTCATGAAACAATGTCTTGCAACTTCATTAATAATCGAAATCCAGACATCCACTTCATTTTTTATTTGTATAATATTTATTTTTTAAAGTAAAACTATGCTATTGTTGCCCCCTGAATAGCAGACCTGTATGAGACGAATTCAGTGATCTGACACTTTTGTAGATATGAAAAGAAATCACGGAGTAAAAATACATTGAATATAGAGAACTTTGTGATGTTGCCTCGACCACTGAATATCGCGCAACCGCGAAGTTGATGCCACTCTCGATGGAAACTCGACCGAGCTAGGTGCAGCAGTGGTTAGCACACTGGACAGGCATTTAGGAGGACGACGGCTCCAACCCGCGTCCGGCCATCCTGAGTTAGGTTTTCCGTGATTTTCCTGATTCGCTTCAGGCAAATGCCGGGAAGGTTCTTTTGAAAGGGCACGGGCGATTTCCTTTTCCATCCTGCCATCCATAATCCCAGCTTGTGCTCCGTCTCTAGTGACCTCGTTGTCGGTGGGACGTTAAACATTAGCCGGCTGCTGTGGCCGATCGGTTCTAGGCGCTTCAGTCGGGAACCGCGCTGCTGCTGCTGTCGCAGGTTCGAATCCTGCCTAGGGCATGGATGTGTGATATTTCCTTTGGTTAGTTTGGTTTAAGTAGTTCCAATTCTAGGGGACTGATGACGTTGTGTTAAGTCCCATAGTGCTCAGAGACACCTTAAACATTAATGTCCTCCTCCTCCGAGGAAATTTGCGCCGCCGTGTTAAGACGCAGTGTCGTGCTTGTGCGTTGGACTTTACAAAGCCTGAAACCTCTTTTGTACCAAAGAAGACGTTATATCTTTGGGAAGCCATTCAGACGTCTTTGAGATGAGAGAATGAACTTTTGTTTACTTCCCACAGTATCCTAAAATGGTTCAAATGGCTCTGAGCACTATGGGACTTAACTTCTGAGGTCACCAGTCCCCTAGAACTTGGAACTACTTAAACCTAACTAACCTAAGGACATCACACACATCCATGCCCGAGGCAGGATTCGAACCTGCGACGGTAGCGGTCGCTCGGTTCCGGACTGTAGCGCCTAGAACCGCTTGGTCACCACGGCCGGCCCCACAGTATCCTACAAATGTTCAAATATCCGTCAGAACTTAGTGCTCACTAAGCAAATTATTAAAATTCCCAGGGGAAAATTCTGTTATTTTATATGAAAACCAAATTATTTCATCACTTTTGTTACATGCGATTTGTCGTTTGCACATCTTTAAAAATCGTACATTAAAGTTATGCATGAAATAAACTAAACCAAAGATTGAGACAAAAACAGTGATGACATTATTATGTATGGTCACATTTCCGATGATGACTTTTTTTTATGAATCTGTTCAGACTGATATCTGTTTGCATCACGACACTTTTGTATACTCTGCATCAGTTACGAATTCAATTCTGTCAACAATCTGGAGTTTTTTTGGGAAATTTGTCTAATGATTGTAAGCAATCAATTCCAGGACACTTAAATTCCCTCTGCATGGTCCTTTTGGATGCTGCCAATGTTTAACTCGCAAGCTCAGTGACAATAAAGAGCCCAACCCTGTGTGATTCACAAGTGCAAGATAACAACTAGCCAACAAATCTACCTGCGAATCAAATCAATAAGTTGTAAATTTTCAATGAATACAGGTACTAGGGTTAGAGAATTTGGTACACAGAAGTCAAGTGTTAAAATTAAGCAGCTTACATTCCCTCTTGTTATTGAATCTGCAATGTTTTTGTCAACGTATTGTAATTTTTCTCGATGCATAGAAGTTCGTTTCATCGGAAATCGGTCTCTTCATTTTAAGTTCTGACGCAGCGTCTATCAATTCATTTCGTCATTTTCATACATAAAGTTCAGTTAAATTGTTACAGATGTGCTTCTGAGGTAATATTTGTGTCAATAATAATTGTGTGTGTGATCCTGACATATTCAAAAAATACTTTCATTTATTTTTGTAATCACAATATAAAAGTAAAACGTTTCGAAAACTTATTTCACTTTATACAATTAATTTCCAGAAATTCAAGTTATTGTAACGAGTACACGTAAATCATTCGTTTATGTCAACTCACGTACAACTTTGTATTTCTCACTAGCTACATCTTTGAACTGAATTGTTTTTTTTCTTTTTTTTTGACAGTAGTTGTATAAGTGATAAGTGCAAGAAAACATTCTGCGAGTAGATGTTGAATAACTGTGTTGTTTGATACAAATGTTATGTGACCAAGAAGGAAATAATGTGGATAAATTGATCTATTTACTTAAAATGGATGCTGAAATTAATGCAGGCTTGAAAAAAAAGTACAGCACCCTGAAGAAATGACCCGAAGTTATTGTAAGTATTGTTTCTTCAGAAACGCTTTGCTGGCGATTGCCAGTCTACACTTTATATCCTCTGTACTTCGACCATCATCAGTTATTTTGCTCCCCAAATAGCAAAGAGTTATGAGATTCCCAGATGTGACGGCGATAGAACATTTGTGGGACCAGCTCTGGAGCCATCTACATTTCAGTGTCAGTATGCAGGCTATCAAGGACTGGTTACAACAGTTGTGTGTCAGAAGGCCTCAGGAGAGGATAAACGGCTATACGGCACCCTTCCCAACAGGCTCAGTGCACCACTGAAATAACGTCACATACTGCCTCAACCCATCAAGTTCCATTTCATTTCTTTCTGTACTTATGGGTGTTTCTTTTTCAGTTAGATAATGTATTTTATTAAACTAGAGACAAAGCATTTCTCAAAACCCATGAATTCATAGGTAAGTGGTAATTCATACTAACTGCTCTGCTCTGTACCTTCGATCACTGAAGATATAAACTGTCAATTTCTGAAGCCAGATTCCTACGCTTCATAAAATCGCACTTGCTGCTGTTTCCTTGTAAACGCCGGTAGCAACCGAAGTCACCACGCGTGGCCTCAACATGTCAGTGCCGAATGGCAGCTGGTCAGGAGAACACCTGGAGCAAGTTCTTGTTCTCTCGAGACTCCAAAGCTCATTAGTGGTGGCCGATAGAGGCCAGAGCAGGTCTCGGCTGAGGGGCGACACGATTTGCAAATTTTCACCAAAAACCGGTTCACGCTGGACTTCGAAGTCAACATGGAGCTAAAAATAATCAGCAACTTAGTTCACTTCCTGTTATTTCTGTGGTGTATCACCATAACAAAGACAAATATTTCTTTTTTGTAAATAGTCGTAATAGTCCTACTCGTATGTAAGTATGCAGGTTGCAAATCCCACTCAAAAACTTCTGTTGTTGTTGTTGTGGTCTTCAGTCCAGAGACTTGTTTGTTGCAGCTCTCCATGCTACTCTATCCTGTGCAAGCTTCTTCATCTCCCAGTACCTACTGCAACATACGTCCTTCTGTTAAGTGTATTCATCTCTTGGTCTCCCTCTACGATTTTTACCCTCCACGCTGCCCTCCAATACTAAATTGGTGATCCCTTGATGCCTCAGAATATGCCCTACCAACCGATTCCTTCTTCTAGTCAAATTGTGTCACAAGCTCCTCTTCTCCCCAATTCTATTCAATACCTCCTCATTAGTTATCTGATCTACCCATCTAATCTTCAGCATTCTTCTGTAGCACCACATTTCGAAAGCTTCTATTCTTTTCTTGTCTAAATTATTTATCGTTCACGTTTCACTTCCATACATGGCTACACTCCATACAAATACTTTCAGAAACGACTTCCTGACATTTAAATCTATACTCGATGTTAACAAAATTTCGTATCACGTAACATTCCGCCAGTGTGGACGGTATTTGCTTCGTGATACATTACCCGTCTTAAAATGGATCCTTTATCAATTGCGGAAAAGGTCGATATCGTGTTGATATATGGCTATTCTGATCAAAATGCCCAACGGGCGTGTGCTATGTATGCTGCTCGGTATCCTGGACGACCTCATCCAAGTGTCCGGACCGTTCGCCGGATAGTTACGTTATTTAAGGAAACAGGAAATGTTCAGCCACATGTGAAACGTCAACAACGACCTGCAACAAATGATGATGCCCAAGTAGGTGTTTAGCTGCTGTCGCGGCTAATCCGCACATCAGTAGCAGACAAATTGCGCGCGAATCGGGAATCTCAGAAACGTCGGTGTTGAGAATGCTACATCAAAATCTATTGCACCCGTACCATATTTCTATGCACCAGGAATTGCATGACGACGACTTTGAACGTAGTGTATAGTTCTGCCACTCGGCACAAGAGAAATTACGGGACGAAGATAGATTTTTGGCACGCCGCTTATTTAGCGACGAAGCGTCATTCACCAACAGCGGTAACGTAAACCGGCATAATATGCACTGTTGGGCAACGGAAAATACACGATGGCTGCGACAAGTGGAACATCAGCGACCTTGGCGGGTTAATGTATGGTGCGGCGTTATGGGAGGAAGGATAATTGGCCCCCATTTTATCGATGGCAATCTAAAAGGTGCAATGTATGCTGATTTCCTACGTAATGTTCTACCGATGTTACTACAAGATGTTTCACTGCATGACAGAATGTCGATGTACTTCCAGCATGATGGATGTCCGGCACATAGCTCGCGTGCGGTTGGAGCGGTATTGAATAGCATATTTCATGTCAGGTGGATTGGTCGTCGAAGAATCATATCATGGCCCGCACGTTCACCGGATCTGACGTCCCGGGATTTCTTTTTGTGGGAAAAGTTGAAGGATATTTACCATCGTGATCCACCGAAAACGCCTGACAACATGCGTCAGCGCAATGTCCATGCATGTGCGAACATACGGTTGGCGAACAACTCGCTGTTGAGAGGAATGTCGTTACACGTATTGCCAAATGCATTGAGGTTGACGGACATCATTTTGAGCATTTATTGCATTAGTGTGGTATTTACAGGTAATCACGCTGTAACAGCATGCGTTCTCAGAAATGATAAGTTCACAAAGGCACATGTATCACATTGGGACAACCGAAATAAAATGTTCAAACCTACCTTCGTTCTGTACTTTAATTTAAAAAACCTACCTGTTACTGTAAGTAGGCTGTTTATGTTTTCTCTATGTAAGTAGGCTGTTTACGTTTTCTCTATGTAAGTAGGCTGTTTATGTTTTCTTATTGGCAACGTTACGTAGCGCTCAATATGAAAATCACTGGCTGTGCTGTGTGCAGTCTGTGGCTGCTTTGCATTGTTGTAATACTCGCCATTGTAGTGTTAGGCAGCTGGCTGTGAACAGCGCGTAGCGTTGCGCAGTTGGAGGTGAGCCGCCAGCAGTGATGGATGTGGGGAGAGAGATGGCGGAGTTTTGAAATTTGTCATGAACTGCTATATTTATATATGATGATATCAAGGTAAATACATTGTTTGTGCTCTATTAATATCTTTCATTTGCTAACTATCCCTATCAGTAGTTAGTGCCTTCCATAGTTTGAATCTTTTATTTAGCTGGCAGTAGTGGCGCTCGCTGTATTGCAGTAGCTTGAGCAGCGAAGATTTTTGTGAGGTAAGTGATTTGTGAAAGGTATAGTTTAATGTTAGTCAGGGCCATTCTTTTGTAGGGATTTTTGAAAGTCAGATTGCGTTGCGCTAAACAAAATATTGTGTGTCAGTTTAAGCACAGTCTTGTATAGTTGTTCAAAGGGGACATTTCATATGTCGACCCTTAGCCGAGGATACCTCACTGGAATCTTCTGATCTTTTGTTGTAGTTTCTGTATTTAGTGTAGATTTTGTTTATTGCTAGCGCGTAATTGTAGAGAAAATCTCCTTTGTAGTTGCTGTCTTTCATTGTTGTACAGTAAAACAGTTGTGGCATGCATGTAGATTTGCACCAAGTATTTCGCAGCTGCAATTAACTAGATATTATTTTCAGTGTTATGTTAATGTGTTCTCTTATTTTTGCTCTTCAAATTGTGTTTTTCTGTGTTGTCGTGTGAAATACTGTGACAATAATGGCGTGTGAAAAACGTAATACTAGGCTCCAAAGTAAACTGAGAAATGACAGTGAAAATGAAAGCAGTGTGTTAGCGCCACCGAGTAATGAATTAACTGATGTTCAAAGTAGTAATTTGGTAATTGTGCATAGGGAAATGGAGCGGGCGGCAAACAATGGCGTGGACAGTGAAACAATTAGTGAAGAGGGAAGCATTATCGATCGATCGGTCGGCAATAGCTCGCCTCAGGAAGCCGAAATGACACGACGTGATCTCGCAAATACTGTAGATTCAGGTTTTGGATCCTCACCGTTTTCTCAAATAAGTCAAGACACATTTTCTGCTTGTCAAAATGTGAATGTTTCCGGTGTAAATTCACTGCCGAAAAGCACTGAGGAACATGTTTCAGACACCAATGCATTGTTATTACAATTAATACAACAAATGGGACAAACACAGCAAAAGCTTCAAAAGTTAGACACAATGGAACAAAATCAGAGACAAACACAGCAAAAGCTTCAAAAGTTAGACACAATGGAACAAAATCTTAAAAAGTTAGACTCATTGGAGCAAACTCTTGAACGAACACGTGAGGATTTAACTGCTGAGTTACATCACATTGAATCGAAATGTCAAAAAGTATGTAATGACGTAAAAACACAAATTTGTGAGCATTTCCAACCTATTTTTTCGCGTCATGAAAATGCACTACAGAATCACGAAGCAGCCATAAAAGAACTGCAAACTATTGTTCATGAAAATCATGAGACCTTGCAAGCAAAATTTGACTCAGTTGCATCTACCGAAACGGTTATGCAACTTGCAAAAACTCAAGAAAACTTAAAGGTCACAGTAGACACGATTTCAACACAAATGGACACTCTGAAACTTGGTTCAGAAAAACATACAGAGGAAATGATTTCACTATCGGATAAAGTAGCCGAACTTTCAGATCAGTTCACTAACTTATCTACAAAGGTAGATGATGATCTGAATGACACAACACCTGTAGCCTTCATGGACACTGAAGAGTATGAACAAATTAGAAAATTCAAACAAAATCAAATCAATACACAGTACAAAAGAGAAATCCGGGAAGTGCAAGATCAGTTGGCACAAGTAGTACAAGAATTACGTATTTCAGAGGACACTCGCGCCCCAATACGGGAAGAGGGACATACAAATACGGAACAGACACAAAATAACAACACAGGGCACTTCGGAAATTGTGAAAGAAGTTGGCAAGGTACGCCGAATTTTGAGATGGAACCGCCGAAACGACGTAACAATGACCGACATGCGACTTGCCGACATGATGATTTTGACTATAAGCTGTTCATTACTACACGTAAATTCAAAACATTTAAGAATTCTGGCAACGACATTCATCCACAAGCATGGCTCCATCAATTCTCGCATTGTTTTCCTCCCAACTGGTCGTTAGAACACAGATTAGAATTTATGTGTGGCTACTTGGAGAATGAACCAGCTGTAAGAATGCGATCGGTAATTCACGATTGCCACAGTGAAGGAGAGTTTTACCATGCCTTCCTCTCAGCATATTGGTCTCAAGCCACGCAAGACCGAATAAAACATAGCATCATAATGATGAAACATTTCGAACAATCAGAATTCTCCAGTCTTGTGAAATATTTTGAAGACATGTTACATAAGAATCAGTATCTTTCAAACCCATACAGCCCCTCAGAACTCATCCGCATTTGCTTAATCAAACTGCCTGAACATTTACGACATATTATTTTGGCAGGACGTTGCAAAGACGACATTGAAGCTTTTCAGGGACTGTTACAAGAACTGGAAAGTGACACTGACAATCGCGGAACGCAGGAGCACAACAATTACAGATCACATCAGTCGCAATTCCGCGTTGAAAGAAATAATAACTGGACGCGACAAGGCTATTCTCACAACACATATCGTGACCAAAACAGACACCACCCATATGACAACCGCTGGCAGAGTAATAATAGTTACAGAGAAAGATCGCATTTCCGTAGTAATGACTATCACAGAGACAATCAGAGAAACAGACAATATGGGAACCAAAACAATTATTATCAAGGGAGACAGAATAACTTCAGACGCAACAGTTCGGCGCACAGTTACGATTCAGGGAGAAACTCTCCACCACGTGACGGACAAGGAAGAAACTACGGAATCTACCGACATGACGACAGACGATATATTCGTAACGACAGACCTGAATTGCATCAGAACTGGCGGGATTCAAACAGAGCTGGGCCCTCTCGGCAAGGCGAATTTGTGGAAGTTAGGCCTCCTAATCCCAATAACGGCGCGCGCCAACAAAGAGACAGACAATGACTCGCACAGCAGGCAGCCGCGTACGCCCGCTGGCTCCGAGAAAAATAACATAAGACGCTAGCCTGGAGAAAAATTTTAGCATTCTTTACCGATGTATACAACATGATAATTGCTTTGAAGTTGAAACTCTGCGTACTAGGAAGAGTAAAGGTTTACACCACATTTCACATGTAAAACCGTTTATTGAAAGATAATCTGCTTTTTAACTTAGTCTTTGTCATAAAATTTTTCGCTTCACATTACTAATATGCTTTGTCAGACTTAGAATCTGTTAACATACAACAATGTTTGAAGTTAAATATCCAGTCAAGAACCAAGAGAACTTATTGAAACAGAAATTACGAATGCATTGTTATTGTGAACAGACGTCACAGTGCTATTGTGTGTGTACATTCTTGCTTGTTAGTTGCACGATTACGTAACGACTATAAGGCTCACATACTTAGAACATTTACCGGTACTGCTAATGAGATTTTAATGCAACATTTTGGTTTACTTGAAAATACATTCTGGGTTTAAAGTACTTTCTGTGAGATACCAAAGGACACAGTGGTTAGTTTATGTGATAGCTACACGATGTTATCACGACGCTACTAATGAGTGACAATTTACAATGTTGCTTTTGCAGTGTATCTGTTTTATATCTGCACAGTTTTCTGAATTCTTCTGGAAAGAAAAACATGTTTTAGTAGTAACTTTTGTAGTATAGCTACAATGAGACAGGGTTTTTCGTAGCACAACAATACTTTACAGTATAGTACTTTCTTGATCACAGTAATGTACGTAATAACTATGATATCTATACGCAAAGCATTTCACTTTTGTTTATCATGTGGTAAGTACATTGACTTCTGCAGAACTTAGCTTTCGGAGGACGATAACTACGACACTTCCACAGAGATTATGTTACAAGACGCGCAGTTTAGCGCTACAGTACACGTATTTGAGTGATCAATTTTATACTTAAAACATTTATTTTTAAAGATTTTTGAATTACAAAGAAAGTTTTCCGTGATATATTTCATTCCATTGGTGTAATCTGTAACACCTGAGGGTATAATTACATTAATCCTCAGGGGGGTACATGCTTACTTTGTGTACCATGTGTGTGGCAACCACAAGGAACCCTAGCTAATATGGTATTTGCTTATACAACTTTACACATCGGTACCATATTTCTCTAACACACAAATTACACAGCTATCTGATCATTTAACTGAGAGATAAACATGTTTTTTACTACGTCAGTGACACATGTTTACGTAATTACACCGTTGGATAACTTCACACTTACGAAATTGTATTTTGTCTGTACTGTGTGAACTCTTCATATTTTTTCGGAACCATTGTGATACTATGAGAGCTTTGAATGATATATTTGGTATGGATTCATGATTTTTAAAGTACGTTTGAGGCAGATGACACTTTTGACATGAGCAGAGAATTTTTTTAGGCTTAGAAATTATTGGAGGAAGTTACGACGATTTTGAGATTTGACTGAAGTGTTATGATGTTATTATTACGACGACGATGTGTATTATGTTGTTGAGGAATGTTTATTATGCTACGTATTTCTCATGATGAAATATTGAAGAAGTGTCGACGAATATGTATATGTATAATGAGGTAAGGAATAATGAGTAGTGTTTAGGGACTCTGATTTATGAAAAGGATGTTGGAAACCAAGAAACGTACTTTAAGAGTTATGAAATGTGTGTGTATATGCGTGACTGTATCACAATACTGACGAATATTTTATTTGGACACTTATATTTTTAGGATTTTCTTTCTACAGATTTGCAACGCTAATTCTTGACCTGTGAAATATTTTTATGTGAGACTGTCACTGTAGCGGAAACTGGTGTCGTAAATATTTCCGTAAGAAAGTTAAGTGACCACCTGCACGTAATGCGTCGTGGGCACGCAGCTGTGTCAAACACCTGGAGAACAAGCCATTAGGGTGTGCCTTTCCGGAAGCACAGGTAGAAAAAAAAAGAAAAAAGGCAGGCCTTTATCCTCGCCATTGGCATTCCTTTAGAGAAAATATTGCAAATGCGACACCCTCATTACTTCCATTAACCTTGCTATTGACATTCCTTTGTAGAAAGCATCGCAAATATTACACGCTCATTACCTGAAAACATATGATTACTCGTACTTTGTGCTAATTACTGCAATGCTTATGAATTGATGGGAAATATTCGTACATCTGCACACCTGATTATGACAAGTGTCTTTCTATGAGAGTTGAGAGCTAATGACTTACGAAATGCCACATGACTATTGAATGATACTTTTATGCTTTGCTTTTCGTAGTTGCTTATTTCACTTGATATCTGGTTTCCAGCTGTGTTGCAGCATTGCTTTTATAAAATAAAATGCATTTGCTAATGTGAACACTTTCTGTCAACAGATCTATTAAATAATAATTTTGTGATCCACATTCTTCAAAAAAGGTGCACTTGGAAAGGAAAGAACAATAAGAAGGAAACAGTAACAGTAACACATAATTTTCTTTTCAAGCTCATGGTAATATTTTTTTTACAATAAGTTGTTGTGGTGCACCACTTTAATTTACATAGACATTAAGATGTGAATATACACTTCCCTTATCTGCATTGTTGTTTTTACTGTAATATTTTTTCTGCTTGAGCTATGTCATGTTTTGATATAAGTTATTACATTTGCTGCTGCTAGCTTTGCCAATCTGTATTTTTTGTCATTGCTGCTTGTGTTAATTGTTTTGTGCTGCTGCATTGCCTCATCCCTTAGTTTAGCACCTGAGCTCAGTAGATTTAAGTTAGCTTAAGATGGGGTAGGCTATATGAGAGAACGAGATGTGATGAATTGGAAGAAATGCATTGAGAAGCTATAAGAAAATGGTTTGGCCAAAAAAAGTATTTTGAAAGAGGATATGAGCAAAAAAGTAGGGTTTAGGGACAACAGGTTTACATAGGATTTTCTTGGAAATAAATAATGAGGTAAGAAATATGTGAACATATAAATACAGAAAGCATGCTTTGATAGGATTTTTTTGGTGGAAACAAATTTTGAAATAAGACGAAAGATCTATGGAATGAAGTTTTAGGTTGGACTGCAGTACCAAATGTTACACTGAAAACAAACCCTGCCCTTTCCTCTTGTGTTATTCTGCTATGTGTTTGTGTACTCTTGTATATTTGTGTTTTTCCTGTCTTTGTGTGTTTAGCGGATATGAGTTACATTGTAGAATTTTTCTGATACTATGTTATTTACTTTGTAAAGATGTTAGACATTATTAATTCTGTTCTGTTTAATGCTCATGTGTGAAGTTGATGTTTCAAAAGTTATTGTGATCTTTTATGTATGTACTCATGTCATAATTCCACTGATGTATATGTTTATTTCTATTCTGTTGTAAAGCCGGTACTACAAATGTTATCTGTATTGTTATGTTTTTAATGATGTATTTTGTACCTTTGTTATTGTATTCTTATGTTATAAAATTGTAATTGTCACCAGTTCATGATATTATTAACTTGTTAGTTACATTTCACTGCACACGTTTCTGTTGGTCATAGTATATGGACAATATGTGAGAAGTTGGGACTGTTAGTGTTTGCACGTGTGTTAATAATTCAGCAAGGGACTGGATAACAGCATTGTTGGTTCTAAGGACAGTTCCGAACACTTTGTGAGTGCACAAGTGGTGGTTTATGGACTTTCTGTATTATCCGCAAGACTCTTCAGTGGTGATTGTGCACCTGCACAGTCACAACAGATGGCTGCTGGCCATTTCTACAAGGACTACAGTGGGTCTGCATCTTTGATGACCCACCAACGCCATTATTTCTACAAGGACTGCAGTGGATCTGCACCTCTGGTGGCCCACCAATACCACAATCTCTACCAGGACTACAGTGGGTCTGCTCTGTGATGACCTACCTACCAATATTCTTCCAAACTACGACTGACTCTGCTGTGGGTTTGCTCTGTTGTGGCCCATTATCTGTCAGCATGTCAAGAGTCAGCACTGTCTTTCCGTTGGAAGGACAACACTACTTCTTCAAGAGTGCATGGAAATCCACTACTTCCGTGTGCATTTTCTTTTACTGCTCAGACTTTGAGAAAAACACTGCAATTTTACTGTGACGAATGATGAGGACTGTCTTTATAGACTGTGAGAAAATTTGAGCTTTTGACCAACATAATATCAATAAGTGTGTGCATTTGATTTCTTTGTTATTGTAATTATGAAAAATTTTATCAAATCATTATTGGCCACTGCCCAAAAAAAAATTTGTAAATTTTTTTTGTGGGGAGCATGGAGGCTATGTAAGTAGGCTGTTTACGTTTTCTCTATGTAAGTAGGCTGTTTATGTTTTCTCTATGTAAGTAGGCTGTTTATGTTTTCTTATTGGCAACGTTACGTAGCGCTCAATATGAAAATCACTGGCTGTGCTGTGTGCAGTCTGTGGCTGCTTTGCATTGTTGTAATACTCGCCATTGTAGTGTTAGGCAGCTGGCTGTGAACAGCGCGTAGCGTTGCGCAGTTGGAGGTGAGCCGCCAGCAGTGATGGATGTGGGGAGAGAGATGGCGGAGTTTTGAAATTTGTCATGAACTGCTATATTTATATATGATGATATCAAGGTAAATACATTGTTTGTGCTCTATTAATATCTTTCATTTGCTAACTATCCCTATCAGTAGTTAGTGCCTTCCATAGTTTGAATCTTTTATTTAGCTGGCAGTAGTGGCGCTCGCTGTATTGCAGTAGCTTGAGCAGCGAAGATTTTTGTGAGGTAAGTGATTTGTGAAAGGTATAGTTTAATGTTAGTCAGGGCCATTCTTTTGTAGGGATTTTTGAAAGTCAGATTGCGTTGCGCTAAACAAAATATTGTGTGTCAGTTTAAGCACAGTCTTGTATAGTTGTTCAAAGGGGACGTTTCATTACCAACTGTTCGTCTAAAATTGTGAGCCATATGTTTGTGACTATTCCAGCGCCATCTATCACAAAGCGAAAAAAGTGGTCCAACTAAAACATTCTTATTTCTTTACGTACTACACGAATATATAATAAAAAATGGGCGTTTCTATTTTAAAAAACGCAGTTGATATCCGTTTGACCTATGGCAGCGCCATCTAGCGGGCCAACCATAGCGCCATCTGGTTTCCCCCTTCAAGCTAGACGAGTTTCGTTCTTTGTAGTTTTTTCGTTAGAAGCTTATTTCGTGATAGTACCCCTGTATAGTTCCTAGACGGCGTCTGATTGATCGGTAATTAAGTAATGCTGTCTCAAATGGTGTCAGCGTCTGCACTGGTGTTGCCACCGCTCCGTAGCAGCGTAAAAACTGAGACGGGTGTCTCTGGCTGTTACCTGCATCGAGAGCTCCCTTCCGTGCACCGCTAAGACTGTATCCGCTGCTACGGTTGAAGTTCCTGCTGGACGTTCTCATATCTACAGCCTCTTTAATAACATAATCCTAGTAAGAAGGAGCACGAGACAAAACTTTTGTTTCGTCAAACAGTATATTGTATTTGTTTGTGAGGCTGTGCTCAGCAAGTGCAATTTTCTCCAGTTATCGATTTTTAACATGCCGTTGATGTTCTGCACAGCGTTCGGAAATGGTGCGGATGGAGTGACCGACTTAACTGCTGCCGCACTCACAAGGAATGTTATAAATCCCCGCGATCCTGAGGTCGAGGCTCTCCTTAACAGGGCCTAGCATCTCCTTTATCATCGTAGAGGAAGACTGCACTGTAGTTCCTCCTCTAGATTGTCGCACAGATGACAGAATGGTAGATATCGAAATAGATGACAGAGGGATAGAAAAACAATTGAAATCGCTCCAAAGGGAAAGGCCGCAGGACCTGATGCGATACCAGTTCGATTTTACACAGAGTACGCGAAGGAACTTGCCCCCCTTCTTGCAGCGGTGTATAGTAGGTCTCTAGAAGAGCGTAGCGTTTCAAAAGATTGGAAAAAGGCACAGGTCATCCCCGTTTTCAAGAAGGAACGTCGAACAGATGTGCAGAACTATAGGCCTATTTTTCTAACGTCGATCAGTTGTAGAATTTTTGAACACGTATTATGTTCGAGTATAATGACTTTTCTGGAGACTAGAAATCTACTCTGCAGGAATCAGCATGGGTTTAGAAAAATACAATCGTGTGAAACCCAGCTCACGCTATTCGTCCACGAGACTCAGAGGGCCGTACACACGGCCAGGTAGATGTCGTGTTTCTTGACTTCCGCAAGGCGTTTGATACAGTCCCCCACAGTCGTTTAATGAACAAAGTAAGAGCATATGGACTATCAGACCAATTGTGTGATTGGATTGAAGAGTTCCTAGATAACAGAACGCAGCATGCCATTCTCAATGGAGAGAAGTCTTCCGAAGTGAGAGTGATTCCAGGTGCGCCGCAGGGGAGAGTCGTAGGACCGTTGCTATTCACAATATACATAAGTGACTTTGTGGATAACATCGGAAGTTCACTGAGGCTTTTTGCGGATGATGCTGCAGTATATCGAGAGGTTGTAACAATGTAAAATTGTACTGAAATGCAGCAGGATCTGCAACGAATTGACACATGGTGCAGGGAATGGCAATTGAATCTCAATGTAGACAAGTGTAATGTGCTGCGAACACATAGAAAGAAAGATCCTTTATCATTTAGCTACAATAACAGGTGAGCAACTGGAAGCAGTTAATTCGATAAATTATCTGGGAGTAGGCATTAGGAGTGATTTAAAATGGCATGACCATATAAAATTAATGGTCGGTAAAGCAGATGGCAGACTGAGATTCATTGGAAGAATGCTAAGCAAATGCAGTTCGAAAATAAAGGAAGTAGGTTACAGTACACTTGTTCACCCACTGCTTGAATACTGCTCACCGGTGTGGGATCCGTACCAGATAGGGTTGATAGAAGAGATAGAGAAGATCCAACGGAGAGCAGCGCGCTTCGTTACAGGATCATTAAGTAATCACAAAAGTGTTACAGAGATGATAGATAAACTCCAGTGGAAGACTCTGCAAGAGAGACGCTCAGTAACTCGGTACGGGCTTTTGTTGAAGTTTCGAGAACATACCTCTACCGAGGAGTCAAGCAGTATATTGCTTCCTCCTACGTATGTCTCGCGAAGAGACCATGAGGGTAAAATCAGAGAGATTAGAGCCCACACAGAGGCATACCGACAATCTTTCTTTCCACGAACAGTACGAGACTGGAATAGAAGGGAGAACCGGTAGAGGTACTCAAAGTACCCTCCGCCACACACCGTCAGGCGGCTTGCGGAGTGTGGATGTAGATGTAGATGTAGGAGGTCGGAAAATGTGCCTTACACCTCGTCTTCCCAGCAACCTGCCTATTTTGCTGGATGTAGCGCCGCAGAAAGGAAGCATGAATGTTCAAAGTTTTCACGTCTTCTTTTCCTGTAACCGAGTGGATTGGCGCAGTGGTTAGCACGCTGGACTCGCGTTAGCCCATCCTGATTTATGTTTTCCGTGATTTCCCTAAATTGCTTCAGCAGATGCCGGGATGGTTCCTTTGAAAGCGCGTGGCCGACTTCCTTTCCCATCCTTCCCTAATCTGAGCTTGTGCCCCGTCTCTAATGACCTCGATGTCGACGGGACCTTAAACACTAGTCTCCTCCTCCTCCTCCTCCTTTTCTTACTTCATATCACGTGAACCATAGCTGTTATTTCGGAATACGTATTTTAGAGGATTAATTTCGGAATTCAAGTGATCCTCGTAAGAAACAGTTTTTGCTCTGTGTACCAACTTATTTAAAACTGATCTCTTCTGGACTGGTTGATGAAAAATTGGGAGCTAAGATATAAATTAGCGTGCGTCGACTTGCTGTACACTGACTGCTCGAGATGTCCATCCAACTTTATTGTACCAACACGTCTGAAATGGCAGACTTTTTCTCCTCTTTCTCGACTGTAAACTGGATGTTTGGGTACATATTGTTCAGACTTTCAAGGAAGTGCTCAAGAGCTTCTACGTCTCGTGGCCAGGCAATAAACGAATCAATATGACGGTAAAATGAAGGTGAACGAAAGGGAGCCAGATTTAATACATGTTCCTCAAAATGTTCCATAAGAAAGCAGTCCACTGCTGGAGCCAACGGAGAACCCGTAGCCACTCCGCCGGTCATTTCATAAAATTTGCTGCCATATAAGAAGTAGATGATCCTCATAACATGTCGGAACAACATCATTTCAGGAGGAAAATACTCTGCCAATAGTTTCAATGTGTCCTCCATAGGATCTTTGTAAGTAGTGAGATCACATTCAGGGTGACTAAAATATCGTTTGTGCCAACTCTAGTCTGTTTAATTTTATCAATGAATATCTGAGAGTTTATGATGTGATGTTCTCAGCGGCCAGCTATTGGCGTCAGCAGCTAGGTTAAATATTGGCCAGCCTATAGATAGGAAAACCAACAGCGCTAGCAACTGGCCTCAGTGAAACACCTTCCTTGTGGATTTAGATAACCCGTAAAGTCTGGGAGCTCTTGGAACTTGTGGTCTATGATTTTTGATGACATCCTCTGGTAGACTAGAATCCTTTCAGTAGCTCCACCGTTTTTATGCTGCATGATAGAGTTGTGTACGTACTGCCTTACAACAACGATATCAGCTTGTTGTGATATTCAGTGGTATTAACAGATCTTGTGGTACTTCCGATTGAAAAGGGAAACACCATGCTTGTTCCCACAAACGAACACAAAATACTTTTTGACGAAACAAAAGTTTTGTCCCTGGCTGCTTCGCAGTGGGATTCTGTAATTAAAGAGGTTGTAGAAATAAGAAATAAGGAACTTCAGCGGATATTATCTTAGCGCTGCATGGAAGCGAGCTCTCGATGCAGGTAAGAGGCAGAGATATTCGTCGCAATGTTTACACTACTAGAGGAGCGGTGTCGCCACCAGCGCAGGTGATGACACCATCTGAGACAGCATTAAGTAATTATCGACCAATCAGAAGCCTCTATGGACTATATAAGACCACCACATGAGCAGTTTTGCCAGTCCCCGTTGCTCTTGACGAAGACAGTGGAATCAATCGTCGAAAGCTTGGGTATTTACTCTGAACTGACGCGGCAAGAAGTCTGAGAGTGTTTTATACAAAGAGCATACCAGTAGTCAGTGACAAGTTTCACATGTGGTCAGGCACCAATTAAAAATAAAGATTTCAAAATGACATCAAGGAAGTCTTTAAAGGGGTTGAGATGAGCGAGAGAGGAATAGAGGGAAAAACGCTAGCAGTGATTAGCTACAGTGGAGCATGATAGTGGGTTACCAATCTTGTAGGCCGTAGCATCCCACAGTGATAAGCAGACAGCCGGCCGTTGGCGGTTGTTTTCGGATTGTGTGAAACACGCATATCATTTACGTCATACTCGATTTTCAAACTCTCTGACTATTCCCATAAGTGTGTGGGGCCATACGGGCTGACTTTCGATAACGGGGCGCTATCCATGAGTTCCTCTACGCTGGATGCTGACTGCACAGACCCTGATATAACCGAGTAACCCTGCTGGCTTTTGTATAGATACTTGGTCCCAACAAGAAAACAGCAGATTGTCAGGCTATGCAGTATTTTCTATTGCCACCCTAACTCCGTCTCTTAAGTGACTCCTAAGGGAACTCTCCAGATCTATTAGTTGGTCTCAGCGCCGACTATCTCGCAGGAAGGTATCGCTGCGCTTCTGGCATCTTTCTTCAAAACAAGAAGCCTCTCGAACATCCACCGCCATCTTGGACATCACAAATAATTAGTTTGGAGGGTGCAGCATTACAATTAACGTCACACAAAATCACCCCTGTTTAGAGGGAATGAAGATATGAAACTTCCTTCTCGCTCTCGTCTCGGGGACATCTTCTGTATCAATAGAAAAATCTAACTGTCATGTCTGACTGTTTCAATGTTTGGACAAGATCCTCCAAACTTAACTAGACGAATTTTCATGGTGTTTCCGCAGGTAACTTGTGTATAGATTGGGGCACCACATAGGCTTTGTTTCATCGATAACGGATCACGGAAAAAAAGATATCGTCATCTAAAGTCTTCCTATCTGTCTGTTTGAAAACGTTAATCTTTTTCATGCGGTTTTCACAGGTAACTTCAGCTTATTAATGTAGGTTAATTTTTACAAAGAAGAAGACATAATCGTCAGTTTTCGATTTTTATTCTTCCACTGATCGAAATCGAAAACTGACGATTATGTAAAGTGTATCTTGCAAATCATGTGAACAGCCGTCTGATGATGAACTTGCCAGTTCGAAACCGGTTACGGCGCTATTTACCTAAACAAATAGCAGTACTAATAGTGGCTGGTTGCTGTCTTCTTCTTTGTAAGAATTAACCTACATTAATTGTAAACAGCCATGGTCTCACTACGTCAGTTTTAGACAAAATATCGTAACTCCAGCATACTTTAGTTCATCAGTATCGGATCACGGAAAAAAAGAATATCCCCGCTGAAAGTTTTATCCGTACTAATATTGCAAATGCGGGACAAACAGTACCTGTTAAGCTCTCACCACTAACCTGCTGAAACTTATATAAGTAGGCTGTTTAGGTTTTTATGTTGGTAACGCCATTATGTAAGTTTGCTGTTTAGGTTTTTATGTTGGTAACGCCATGTAGCGCTCTATATGAAAATCACTGACTGTGCTGTGTGAAGGCAGAATTTTAAGAGCGGACGATCTGGACGTGTGTCCGCCAGAAAGAGTAAATTTGTAATACTGGATATCATGAACTGATATATATATATATATATATATATATATATATATATATATATATATATATATATATAATGACTTTTGAACATTATTAAGGTAAAAAAAATTGTTCAAATGGCTCTGAGCACTATGGGACTTAACTTCTGTGGTCATGAGTCCCCTAGAACTAAGAACTACTTAAACCTAACTAAACTAAGGACATCACACACATCCAAGCCCGAGGCAGGATTCGAACCTGCGACCGTAGCGGTCACACGGTTCCAGACTGACGCGCGTAGAACCACCCGGCTATTAAGGTAAATACATTGTTTGTTCACCTTTCATTTGCTAACTATGCCTATCAATAGTTAGTGCCTTCAGTAGTTAGTCTTTTATTTAGCTGGCAGTATTGGCGCTCTCTATATTGCAGTAGTTCGAGTAACGAAGATTTTTGTGAGGTGATTCTTAGTCGGGGCCCATTCTTTTGTAGGGATTATTGAAAGTCATATTGCGTTGCGCTAAAAATATTGTGTGTCAGTTTAGTGAAGATCAGAATAAGTAAAGAGAGAAATGTCTGAGTACGTTCAGTTTTGCTCAGCTGTTTGAAAATCAAGTAACATAAGGGGTTTACCAGCTCAGTCACTTCATAAATTTTTCTAAGGGGAGTTTTCAGACTGAAATTTGGTATGTAGATGGCTTGAACCCTGAGGAAGAACATAGGCTACTTTTGAAACTGAGTAGTACAAGAAACCTATTGATTTGAAGAATATGTCGCTAATTAGGGAGAAATATTTTCTCTTCGCAAACCCTGTATACTCTTTTACTTTCAAATAAAGGTTTCTCGGGTTTCCAGACGCGTCGAGGGGTATAAAATCCACGAGCTTTCGGCCGAGTTCTCCCCGGCCATTGTCAAGTGGTGACTCTCTTCTGGTTGTTGCTGCCGTCCTTATGTAGCCGCACCGCCTTCCGTGACGTCACTGGTACGCGCTCCGTACCATATATGGTAATTTTTGCGTTGTGCGGCCGCCGCGCCCGTTTCAACCTTCCGATGGCGGGATCCCACGCTGTGCTTAGCTGCAGGCCGCCGTCTTTATTTATTTTTATTTAGATCCCTTCTTTTATTATGATATCCCAAAAAAATGTTAGTCCGTGTCATAATAGATGTCTCGTCGAATGTAATACGATCACCGTTTTCTAATGCATGCTCTGCTACCGCTGATGTCTCTGGGTATCGTACACAGAAACACCTCCCCTGTTCTGCACAGCGCTGTTCAGTGGTACGCACAGTCTGTCCGATATAGAACCGTCCACACCCACAAGGTATTTTATATGTTATGTTTACCGGGGACCTAGAAACGACGGAGAGGCTCCGTCCCCGCCACAGCCGCAGTGGTCCGCAACCCCACGACGACTACCGCAGTCCACTTCACCCCTCCGCCACCCCACACCGAACCCAGGGTTATTGTGCGGTTCGGCCCCCGCTGCCCCCCCCCCCCCCCCCCCCCCCCAGGGAACGTCTCACACCAGACGAGTGTAACCCCTATGTTTGCGTGGTAGAGTGATGGTGGTGTACGCGTACGTGGAGAACTTGTTTGCGCAGCAATCGCCGACATAGTGTAGCTGAGGCGGAATAGGGGGAACCAGCCCGCATTCGCCGAGGCAGATGGAAAACCGCCTAAAAACCATCCACAGACTGGCCGGTTCACCGTACCTCGACACAAATCCGCCGGGCGGATTCGTGCCGGGGACCAGGCGCTCCTTCCCTCTCCGGAAAGCCATGCGTTAGACCGCACGGCCTGCCGGGCGGGCTAGGTATTTTATATACTCCTGGCGTTCTGAGGCCTACGTCGTCTTTCACAGGCCTCAAGAGTTGTTGAGTTTTTGCTGGAGCCCTGAAGACTGAATCGATTTTATGCTTCTTTAGGAGCCGGCTTATCTTCCCTGTTATTGAGCCACAAAACGGCAAGAACGCAAACTTCTTCGAGTCCTCCTTGGAGTCTTTCTGCTTATGTATTTTCGGAAAGACAGCTTGCGAAATCTGGCTGTTGTTGAAGCCGTTTTCCTTGAATGCTTTCCGTAAGTGGCTCAGTTCCTTCGGCAAGTTTTCAGAATCTGAGACCCTACAATCTGTGACCCTACAGTATTTCTTGTTTGAAGTGTCAGTTTAGTGTAAGTGACTAGAGATTTTCGCCGAAACGGAAATTCCAAGCTGCTGGCGAGGTCGTAAAGAGACTTTGTAGGAATTTCAAAGGTCTTGCGTGCGACAATTTGCTTTGTGACCCGCAAATTTCGAATGCCGCAGGCTGGTATGAATTCCCTCTTCAAGCTGACTGTACTACGCGATAGCATGCGCTGTTAGAGTTACGCGAAAGAAAATAGGTACTACTTCAGAAGACTGTGTTGTATTTCGGTCTCCACAGTTCAAATCTTCCAGTGAGTAATATTATGGTTTTTAACACTGCTAGAGAACTATACATTCACGTTGACACTAGAGTCGTCCTAATGAAGGGAACCAACACAGTTGCTAAAACTCTTCTCTGTTTTTCCTTATACACACAGCCAGCCAGTTTCAGCCTGCAGGACCATTTTCAGGGCTTCGTCAGAATGAGTGTGCAAGCACAACACGAAACGTATCTAGCAAAGCGTTAAGCGATTCAGACGTGATATCGTAGTCACAGTCATCCGTGACAAGCGGCTGTATGCCAACGCATAAGTCGCAACGTGTAGCGCGGTGCGTCACGGGTAAACACGTATACAAGAGCAACTTAGTCAAGGCACTACAATCCCATAAGTGGTCTGATATTAACAGCGGACAATTTGAAACTGGTAACCATATAACAGATAACATAGAAAGGACGGCTGTATGTATCCATTTTATTACATAAGTGAACGGCCAAAGTCCCTTAAACCTTCGATCTGAAGGATGTACACACAAAAACCTTTACTACACAATTTGAAAGGCTCCTCGGCGGCCATTCTAGTGATAAACTTACGCGCCTTTGATCATACCACATTTTCCTTTGAGTTATGTCACAAACATAATGTCACATTGAAATAATAACTACAAAATAGCTATTTAATTTACGAACAAACGGCAACCAGACACTGGTTACCAATTTCTTATGTAATACAAGAAATTTACCGTAACTCTTTGTTCACAACAAAATGCAGCTTATTATGTCGGCATGAGCACCACTTGTATCATTCCGTTGTTTAGTGCTCCAAATTTTTGAAGTAAAATGTATTTAGCATCGCATGATTTTTCTGGTATCCTGTGCGCCACATTATTACCGTTCGTACCACATGCAGTGTGCTGGTGAATCCTGATAGCCGATTGTATGGTGTTCTCAGCAACATCTGAACCATTTTACGGAAGCATGAAATGGAGCGTTTTGAGTCTCAAGTCCAGCCAGTACTGTCAAAAATAGCGGCTACTATCAAAAGAAAAGAAAATGTTAAGTCAGTGATGTATTCCTTCCGAAAATTTAAGTGCTGCGACCGAAAGCCCTTAACACAAAATATCTAAATGTATACATGTACCTGTGAAAGGTAACACAATATTCCTTTCTCAAATTTATTCTTGCATTTAAATACTGTACAGTACAGTTACTACTGAGAAGTACTGTATTCATGCACCATTAAATATACAGGGTGATTCAAAAAGAATACCACAACTTTAAAAATGTGTATTTAATGAAAGAAACATAATATAACCTTCTGTTATACATCATTACAAAGAGTATTTAAAAAGGTTTTTTTTTCACTCAAAAACAAGTTCAGAGATGTTCAATATGGCCCCCTCCAGACACACGAGCAATATCAACCCGATACTCCAACTCGTTCCACACTCTCTGTAGCATATCAGGCGTAACAGTTTGGATAGCTGCTGTTATTTCTCGTTTCAAATCATCAATGGTGGCTGGGAGAGGTGGCTGAAACACCATATCCTTAACATACCCCCATAAGAAAAAATCGCAAGGGGTAAGATCAGGGCTTCTTGGAGGCCAGTGATGAAGTGCTCTGTCACGGGCTGCCTGGCGGCCGATCCATCGCCTCGGGTAGTTGACGTTCAGGTAGTTACGAACAGATAAGTGCCAATGTGGTGGCGCTCCATCCTTTTTCGTAGGACTCTCCATACAGTTGATTGTGGAATTTGCAGCTCTCTGCTAGCTCTGCGAGTCGATTTTCCTGGGCTGCGAACAAATGCTTGCTGGATGCGTGCTACATTTTCATCACTCGTTCTCGGCCATCCAGAACTTTTCCCTTTGCACAAACACTCATTCTCTGTAAACTGTTTATTCCAACGTTTAATACACCTATCAGGAGGTTTAACACCATACTTCGTTCGAAATGCACGCTGAACTACTGTCGTCGATTCACTTCTGCCGTACTCAATAACACAAAAAGCTTTCTGTTGAGCGGTCGCCATCTTAGCATCAACTGACGCTGACGCCTAGTCAACAGCGCCTCAAGCAAACAAATGTACAACTAAATGAAACTTTATAGCTCCCTTAATTCGCCGACAGATAGTGCTTAGCTCTGCCTTTTGTCGTTGCAGAATTTTAAATTCCTAAAGTTGTGGTATTCTTTTTGAATCACCCTGTATAATATTCGACCTGCGTCCTTACAAGTCACAATACACTTCAGCTTACCAGACTCGCACAGTCACAGTATCGTCGAGCAGAAGTTCAAAATACCCCGCGTCTGCAGTGCCCACGGGGGGTCTAGTTCTTTTTACAAGTTCTTTGACGTTAGGTAACACTTTTGCCCCGGTGCAGTGGTGTATAGCTCTAGACTGGTATTAAGGCGATTGTGATGCCTTCACACACGTTAGGTCGAGGCACCACTAAATACAACTCATATTTTGTTTGCACACTCATTTTCACTAAGGCACTTGAAATCGGCCATGTCTTTTTGTGAATGATAAATAATCTGATATGGTGTTGGGATACACGACCGCTACGTCTTTAGTGACCATACATTATTTTCTGTGAGACGAATGTGCCTAAAAGGGGTAAAACCATAGGTTTTTGATAAGAATTAAAATTCACCACTTCCCTAAAAACCAATTGCAATAAAATACAAACGCACTAACATATACAAACACACAGGCACGCGCGCAAGCCGCTCGCGCCCTTCCACCCACCCACACACAAAACTGTTCTCTAATGTTTACTTGTTTGTCAGTTCTAACAGTTAGTCACGAAGAGAAATGGGATAATGAAGGAATATTTTGTGTAGGTGATGTTGAACAGTTACAATAAAGGATAGCAATGTACAACTCTGCTGATCTTTATTTTGGCAATCAATACAACCATCATCGGAGCACTTGCACCAAGGCAGACAAGTCAAGCGCATGCAATAACTGCACATTGCGCCTCATAAAATCACTTCTCACCAAGAATACATGTAATGTACACAGAATGTCAATTATGCAGTAATACACGTACAAAACTTTACGGACTACAAGACGCTCCTTTTTTCTTTGAAAAATTGCCTCCAAAATTATTATACTCGAAATTAATATAAAAATGTCCAGTGTTTGATTTAACATTCCCGCCAGTCTTAAAAATCGCCATATATTCGATGCCGCGGGAAATCCAACTCTATCTGGCAACACTGGATTCAATTGGCAGCAACAGTGTACCGATGTGACGAACATGAGTCACGGGGATTCATAAGCTTGCTAACACTGTCTTCCTCCCGCCCCACCATAACAAGCCCAGAACACTGTCTAGCCTATGATGCGTCTTTGTAGTCTACTGTGCCAGTGAAGTTGAATTGAAAGTGATTTGTGTTATCGGTAACAATACAATATTTTTGATAGTAGCTAGTTCCGTAGTGGAAAAAAGTAAAATGTATTCATTTGATGGAGACTATAAACTGAAAGTAATGGCATGTGCAGAAAAACCTGGAAATAGAGCAGCTGAGCCTCATTTCATCCCTCCACAAAAAAAAGACATTTGCTATTGGCGGGCTAGTAAAGTAGAACTGAAAAAAATGAGGAAGATTAAATGTGCAAATAGAACACTGGAAGCAAAATGGCCAAAACTAGAAGATAACGTATTGAAATGGATCCAATAACATCGTCAAAATGGCGTTGGAATTAATACAAAAATGATTCTAACACAAGCTAGTAAGCTAGCACTATAGTGGAACTTGACCGACATTAAGGGTGAAGTTGGTTGATGCCACAAGTTTATGAAGTGTCATGGGCCTAGCATGTGAACCCAAACCAAAATATCTCAGAAAGTACCACAAGAGTACAAAGAGAAAAAGTTATCTTTCCATCACTTTATTATTTAACATCGAAAGAAAACCAATGTGGAACTAGCCAAATAACGAATGTGGACGAAACTCCTGTGACATTAGTAACAGAACTGATGCCATGAAAGATGTTACAATTGTAACAAAAAAAAAAGCAAGTGGACATGAAAGACTACCCTACACTGTTTGTACTTCAATGTTGTGCTGACGGTGTTAAATTTTACCCGACGATCATTTTCAAGCGCAAAACAGTGCCCACACCTTCTGAAATACCGCCAAGTGTTGTTCACGTATGAGGTGCATTCAAGTTCTAAGGCCTCCGATGTTTTTTCTAATTAACTACTCACCCGAAATCGATGAAACTGGCGTTACTTCTCGACGTAATCGCCCTGCAGACGTACACATTTTTCACAACGCTGACGCCATGATTCCATGGCAGCGGCGAAGGCTTCTTTAGGAGTCTGTTTTGACCACTGGAAAATCGCTGAGGCAATAGCAGCACGGCTGGTGAATGTGCGGCCACGGAGACTGTCTTTCATTGTTGGAAAAAGCCAAAAGTCACTAGGAGCCAGGTCAGGTGAGTGCCGCCCACCTGGATGCCACTTTTCGCATTTTCAGGTCGTCATGCAGGATTGTGTGCACAGAACCCACAGAAATGCCAACTCTGGAGGCTCGAATGGCTCTGAGCACTATGGGACTTAACAGCTGTGGTCATCAGTCCCCCAGAACTTAGAACTACTTAAACCTAACTAACCTAAGGACATCACACACATCCATGCCCGAGGCAGGATTTGAACCTGCGACCTTATCAGTCGCGCGGTTCCAGACTGCGCGCCTAGAACCGCGAGACCACCGCGGCCGGCAACTCTGGAGGCGATCTGTTCAACAGTCATTTGGCGATCCCCCAAAACAATTCTCTCCACTTTCTCGATCATGTCGTCAAACCGGCTTGTGCAAGCCCGAGGTTGTTTTGGTTTGTTGTTACACAATGTTCTGCCTTCATTAAAATGTCGCACCCACGAACGCACTTTCGACACATCCATAACTCCATCACCACATGTCTCCTTCAACTGTCGATGAATTTCAATTGGTTTCACACCACGCAAATTCAGAAAACGAATGATTGCATGCTGTTCAAGTAAGGAAAACGTCGCCATTTTAAGTATTTAAAACAGTTCTCATTCTCGCCGCTGGCGGTAAAATTCCATCTGCTGTACGGTGCTGCCATCTCTGGGACGTATTGACAATGAATGCGGTCTCATTTTAAAACAATGCGCATGTTTCTATCTCTTTCCAGTCAGGAAAAAAAAAAAAATCGGAGGCCTTAGAACTTGAATGCACCTCGTACATGACAAGGATTGAATGGACGAGACTGGTACGAAGTACGGATTGACAGAGTGTGGGAGGGAAGGAAAGGTGCTTTGTTGAAGAAGAGTTTTCTTCTTGTGCTAGATTAGTTCAGCAGTCATTTGGAAAATTCTGTGAAATTAAGACAGGGAAATACAGAGATTGCTGTTATTCCAGGTGGACTTACTTCACAACTACAACCCCTCGATGTCTCGATAAATAAATCATTTAAAGTGTATATAAGAGACGAGTGGAGCAAATAGATGATAGATGAAACCCAACATGAATTCAAGCCGAAGGGAGCTTTAAAACAACCTGCAATCAAACAAGTGTGTCAGTGGATAAAACAGTCGTGGTCTACAGCGAGAGAAAAAAACATTATTGTTAATTCTTTCAAGAATTGCGGCATGAGTAATGCTCTCGATGGCAGTGAAGAGCATCTCTCGTATAAAGAGGACAACGATGAGAACTAAGAGGAAGAAGAAATTTCAGATTACGATTTCCAGGGATCTTAAAGGTCAGTTCTGTTTTATAAACTAAGAATTTTAGATTGGCTTTGCAATCTAATAATAAAAATGTTATTTTTAAAAAAAAAATTTGCTTAAAAATTAAGATGCATCTTATAGCCCTAGCGTCTTATTGTCAGTAGCGTCTTATAGTCCGTAAAATACGGTACATACATTACGTAATACATTACAAACTGCAGAACCACGAGTTTTATTTTCCATTGGGGATTACTGTTCAACTTGCACTTCCTGACCAAAAGGTGAAGCACCCAGAAGACATGCTCAGATGTTGATGTAACTTCGTACACGTAGTGACCATCGGTGAGTATGTAAATGATTAGAGTTGCTTTTCTTTGTGAGAGGTAGAACGGCAACCAAAGTTTATCAATCAGAGTTGTTCGTATTTGTCTGGTGAGTTATTGTAAGTAGGCTGTTTATGTGTTTGTATGTTGGCAGGTCTATATAGCGCTCTGCATTAATAACTCTGACAGCTCTGTGGCACTGTGTAAGAGACTCTGCAGCTGGTCGCACTAGCAGTGAGAAGTTAACAGTCAGCGGTGATGGAAGTTGGAGGTGATCAGGCAGCAGTGATGGAAGCTGGATGTGGGTAGTTAGCATTGATGGAGGTTAGATGTTTGAAGTGTTAGCGAAAGCGGACGATTTGGACGTCTCCGACTTGGAGACTGAATATTATTCATGATTATATAATTTTTGGAACTGGATGTCACGGTCGATTATACAGTATAATTTTTTAATTGGTTACCACATTCTTAAGGTAAATACATCGTTTGCTCTGCAACAAAATCTTTCCTTTGCTTATCACATGCCTAGTTAGAGCCTTCAGTAGTTACAATCTTTTATTTAGCTGGCAGTATTGGAGCTCGCAGCATTGCTGTAGTTCGTGTAATGAAGATTTATGTGGAGTAAGTGACTTACGAAATGTATAGGTTATTGTTAGGATTTCTTCTTATTGAGGGCCATTCTTTTGCATTAATTATCTGAAGTCAGGTTACCATACTTGAGCAGTCAGATTGCGTTACGCTAGGATATTGTGGGTCAGGGTTGAAATGATAAGAATAAGTATAGAGTAAGTAGGCGCAGTACGTTCAGTTTTACTCTGCAGCTTAAGAACATTGAGTAAGCACTCAGAAGTTTAAGTAAAATCATTTTTAAGAAGTTTCAATATACAGGGTGGTCCACTGATCTGACCGGCCCAAGTATCTCACGAAATAAGCGTCAAACGAAAAAAACTACAAAGAACGAAACCTGTATAGCTTGAAGGGGGAAACCAGATGGCGCTATGGTTGACCCGCTAGATGGCGCTGCCATAGGTCAAACGGATATCAACTGCGTTTTTTTTAAAATAGGAACCCCATTATTTATTACATATTCGTGTAGTACGTAAAGAAATATGAATGTTTTAGTTGGACCACTTTTTTCGTTTTGTGATAGATGGCGCTGGAATAGTCACAAACATATGGCTCACAATTTTAGACGAACAGTTGGTAAAAGGTAGGTTTTTTTAAATTAAAATACAGAACCTAGGTACGTTTGAACATTTTATTTCGGTTGTTCCAGTGTGATACATGTACCTTTGTGAACTTATCATTTCTGAGAACACATGCTGTTACAGCGTGATAACCTGTAACTACCACATTAATGCAATAAATGCTCAAAATGATGTCCGTCAACCTCAATGCATTTGGCAACACGCGTAACGACATCCCTCTCAACAGCGAGTAGTTCGCCTTCCGTTCGCACATGCATTGACAATGCGCTGACGCATGTTGTCAGGTGTTGTTGGTGGATCATGATAGCAAATATCCTTCAACTTTCCCCACAGAGAGAAATCTTGGGACGTCAGATCCGGTGAACGTGCGGGCCATGGTGATTCGACGGCCAATCCACCTGTCATGAAATATGCTATTCAATACCGCTTTACCGCACGCGAGCTATGTGCTGGACATCCATCATGTTGGAAGTACATCGCCATTCTGTCATGCAGTGGAACATCTTGTAGTAAAATCTGTAGAACATTACGTAGGAAATCAGCATACATTGCACCATTTAGATTGCCATCGATAAAATGGGGACCAATTATCCTTTCTCCCACAATGCCGCACCATAAATTAACCCGCCAAGGTCGCTGACGTTCCACTTGTGGCAGCCATCATGGATTTTCCGTTGCCCAATAGTGCGTATTATGACGGTTTACGTTACCGTTGTTGGTGAATGACGCTTCGTCGCTAAACAGAACTCGCGCAAAAAATCTGTCATCGTCCCGTAATTTCTCTTGTGCCCAGTAGCAGAGCTGTACACGACGTTCAAAGTCGTCGCCACGCAATTGATGGCGCATAGAAATACGGTACGGGTGCAATCGATGTTGATGTAGCATTCTCAACACCGACGTTTTTGAGATTCCCGATTCTCGCGCAGTTTGTCTGCTACTGTTGTGCGGATTAGCCGCGACAGCAGCTAAAACACCGACTTGGGCATCATCATTTGTTGCAGGTCGTAGTTGACGTTTCACATGTGACTGAACGCTTCCTTTTTCCTTAAATAACGTAACTATCCTGCGAACGGTCCGGACACTTGGATTATGTCGTCCAGGATACCGAGCAGCGTACATAGCACACGCCCGTTGGGCATTTTTATCACAATAGCCATACATCAACACTATATCGACCTTTTCCGAAATTGGTAAACGGTCCATTTTAACACGGGTAATGTATCACGAAGCAAATACCGTCCGCACTAGCGGAATGTTACGTGATACCAAGTACTTATACGTTTGTGACTATTACAGCGCCATCTGTCACAAAACGAAAAAAGTGTTACAACTAAAACATTCATATTTATTTACGTACTACACGAATATGCAATAAGAAATGGGGGTTCCTGTTTAAAAAAAAAACGCAGCGGATATCCGTTTGATCTATGACAGCGCCATCTAGCGGGCCAACCAATGCGCCATCTGGTTTCCCCCTTCAAGTTAGACGAGTTTCGTTCTTTGTAGTTTTTTCGTTTGATGCTTATTTCGTGAGATATTTGGCCCAGTCACTATCAGTGGACCACACTGTATAAGGGGGTGTGAACAGCGTCAGATGTTGATTAATCACGTTGAAGGACAAATACGTCTCGTACTCGTGTGAGACAGCGTTATCGACACATGGAAAGTGTGTGCAAGGGGTACCGTTTTGGGTCTCCATTTGGTCGGCTGGTCCAATTGTGCTGTATCGAGATTTGTGGGGCATCTGTAAGTGACAGTGTCCCTATGTTGGACTGCATGGAATGTTAGGGCAGGCATACTCGCAGTCAAGGTTTCTGTCGACCACGTCAGACCACCACGAGGGAGATCGCCGTACTGTACACCAGACAAACCGTACCTCCTGCACATCTGCGCCCGACATCCGAGGAACAGGTAATGGACTCCAAGCAACATTCTGGTCGTCCTGCACCGTTGTTTACAGACTGACAGTAGCCGGAATGGGGAATTAACATCCCATGAGCACTCTGACGTCAACACACCACAAACGACTGCGTTTGGAGGCGTGGTGCGACTGGGAAGCATGGACTGCTGATAAATGGTGGCATATTGTGTTCAGTGATGAACTGCAGTTCTGCATTCATCCGGATAACCATCAGCGGCGAGTATGGAGGTGACATGGGGAGCGGCCCCATTCCTATGGTATTTTGGACCGTCATTCAAAGGTTCAAATGGCTCTAAGCACTATGGGACTTAACATCTGAGGTCATCAGTCCCCTAGACTTAGAACCACTTAAACCTAACTAACCTCAGGACATCACACACATACACGCCCGAGGCAGGATTCGAACCTGCGACCACAGCAGCTGCATGGTTCCAGTTTGAAGCGCCTAGAACCGCTCGGCCAAAGCGGCCGGCGGACAGGCATTACTTCTGGCGTCATGGAGTGGGCAGCCATTGATTATGACTTCAGGTCACAGCTGGTAATGATTGAGGGAACTCTGACGTCACAACTCTGCGTCCTCACGTGTTACCTCTCTTGCGATAGTCTCGTGCAACTATCAAACAACAGGAAAATTCTCATACACATATGGCATGTGTCTCTATGAACTGCCCGCGTGACGAGGTTATGCCATGGCCAGCAAGGTTCCCCAGCCATTTGCCAGATAGAACATCTGTATGACCAGCTCGGATGCAAGTTCCACCTCAGTGTCAATGTCCATGATATCAAGAACCAGTTACAACAGTTATGGGCAAGCTTATCTCAGGATAGGATACAACGACATTAAGAAAACCTACCCAACCGAATCAATACACGCATTCAAGCCAGAGGAGGTGACACATATTGCCAAAATCTTTGTCAATTTGACTCGATTTTGTAATCATGGAAATAACATTACATTCCCTTCTACCTGTGAAGTTTCGTTTCGTTTCCTCTTCCCTTTCTGGGTGATTCTCTTCTTTTATGTGATGCTGAGCATATGGGTATAATCACATTATCAGCAGTCTACAAGCTCAATTTTTGACCTTAGTTAAGTAATGCTTTGTTATGTTTTTTTATTATAATTAAACTATATTTGTATGACTTACTCATGCGTTCGTACTTGTTTTACATGTTTTTATAGATGATGTTTTAACAATCTGATCTAGAAAGTTATTGGTATCTAACGATGGTGTACATAGTATAAAGTATGGCTCCTGCGATGATACACCAAATTTTTTTGCAGTATGGCGCAAATGTTGTTGTTCAGAATACATCAATAGTCAAAGTGTTTGGAATACCTGGACCCTGAAATCTGTAGATGTCACATACACTATTGGCCATTAAAATTGCTACACCAAGAAGAAATGGAGATTATAAACGGGTATTCATTGGACAAATATATTATACTAGAACTGACATGTGATTACATTTTGACGCTATTTGGGTGCATAGATCCTGAGAAATCAGTACCCAGAACAACCACCTCTGGCCGTAATAACGGCCTTGGTACGCTTAGGCATTGAGTCAAACAGAGCTCGGATGGCGTGTACAGGTACAGCTGCCCATGCAGCTTCAATACGATACCACCGTTCATCAAGGGTAGTGACTGGCGTATTGTGATGAGCCACTTGCTCGGCCACCTTTGACGAGACGTTTTCACTTGTTGACAGATCTAGAGAAAGTGCTGGCCAGGGCAGCAGTCGAACATTTTCTGTATCCAGAAAGGCCCGTACAGGACCTGCAGAATGCGGTCGTGCATTATCCTGCTGAAATGTAGGGTTTCGCAGGGATCGAATGAAGGGTAGAGCCACGGGTCGTAACACATCTGAAATGTAACGCCCACTGTTCAAAGTGCTCTCAATGCGAACAAGAGATGACCGAGGAGTGTAACCATACCACCACGCCGGGTGATACGCCACTATGGCGATGACGTATACACACTTCCAATGTGCGTTCACCGCGATGTCGCCAAACACGGATGCGACCATCATGATGCTGTAAACAGAACCTGGATTCATCCGAAAAAATGACGTTTTGCCATTCGTGCACACAGGTTCGTCGTTGAGTACACCATCGCAGGCGCTCCTGTCTGTGATGCAGCGTCGACGGTAACCGCAGCCATGGTCTCCGAGCTGATAGTCCATGCTGCTGCAAACGTCGTCGAACTGTTCGCGCAGATGGTTGTTGTCTTGCAAACGTCCCTACCTGTTGACTCAGGGATCGAGACGTGGCTACACGATCCGTTAGCGGATCAGATGCCTGTCATCTCGACTGCTAGTGATACGAGGCCGTTTGGATCCAGCACGGCGATCCGTATTACCCTCCTGAACCCATCGATTCCATATTCTGCTAACAGTCATTGGATCTCGACCAACGCGAGCAGCAATGTCGCGATACGATAAACCGCAACCGCGATAGAGTACAATCCGATCTTTATCAAAGTCGGAATCGTGATGGTACGCATTTCTCCTCCTTACCCGAGGCATCACGAAAACGTTTCACCAGGCAACGCGGGTCAACTGCTGTTTGTGTATGAGAAATCGGTTGGAAACTTTCATCATATCAGCATGTTGTAGGTGTCGCCACTGGCGCCAACCTTGTGTGAATGCTCTGAAAAGCTAATCATTTGCATCTCACAGCATCTTCTTCCTGTCGGTTAAATTTCGCGTCTGTAGCACGTCATCCTCCTGGTGTAGCAATTTTAATGGCCAGTAGTGTACATTTACAGACAAACAAATGATTATACTTTGAGAAAAATTGGATGATTTGTTTAGAAGAAAGACTTTCACAAATTGAGAAAGTCAATAACGCGTTAGTCCACCTCTGGCCCTTATACAAGCAGTTATTCGGCTTGGTATTGATTGATACTGTCCGGGGCGTCTCCAGACGCGTCTGCGCTGGCTATCTGGGCTCAGTTCGAAGCGGAACACAGCACTGAAGACAACTGCACTACAGTCAATGAGACTCCAGGCCAAACACACTTCCGGATACGCCTCAGATAACTGTGGGATACCAACCTAACGTCGTCCTCCATATGGCCTGACAACCAGGGGTGATGGTCTGGGGTTCCATTTCTTTTCATAGAAGGATCCCTTTGACTGTCATCGATGGCAGCGGCACATTTACAGCTCAGCGCTACACACCATATTCTATGCCTCGTTTTGTCGTCCTTCATGGCAAGCCATTTCAGCAAGATAATGCCCACCCACACACGGAGAGAATTTCTACTGCTTGTCTCCGTGCTTGCCAAACCCTACTTTGGCTAGCAAGGCCACCGGATCTCTCCGCAGTTGAGAACGTTTGGAGCATTATGGGCAGGGCTCTCCAACCTGCTCCTGATTTTGACGATCTGACGCGCTAGTTGAACAGAATATGGCACGGTGTGTGTCAGGCGGGCATCCAACAACTTTATCAATCAATTCCAAGACAAAGAACTGGTTGCAGAAGGGCCAGAGATGACCAACGCGTTATTGACGTGGTCAATTTGTGAAGCTCTTTCTCTCGAATAAATCTCCCAATTTTTCTAAAATTGTAACCATTTGTCTGTCTATACATGGACACCACATCTACCGATGTTCTGTCCACTCTGATAATTATTCGTGATGCGTCTCTTTTTTTGTCTTAGAGCGTATTTTTTAAGCCACCCAAAGAGGCGTTTTCCACATTGCGAGAGAGAAATTTGTTGTTCGTGTGGTTCTGCGTCCACAAAGAAGAAGAAAAGCTTTAACTTCCATACAGCTTTCCCACGTGATAACAGCTGTATTTTGCCCAGGACGGCCCCTTCAGCTTTTTCGGAAGGTCTGTCAGTGAAAAACACTAAGAGTTTTTTTTAACAGGGACAGCGGCTCAGACAGTAATTAATTTGACATTAGCTGGACGCATAACACTGTTTCGAAACCGAGCCCTTCAGGAAGTCGTATCTACCATGCCAGACGATGCTCGCAATTCTAACGACCTGGAGCCATATGGGACTGCACGGCTCCGCTATGACAAAGTGGCGTCGCGGTCAGATCGTGCCTTCCAATAAGCATTCACGTCATAGACTTGGCGTTGGGTGGACCTCCTTTTACAAATCGTCTTATCCATTTCTAATACAGAGATGTGCAACTTATGCACGTAGATAGACAAAAAAGGATATGAAATAGGTGTGATCGGGTTGATTCTCACAATCATTAACATTACCCATGATACTAACAAACAGGTTTCTACAAATCAGCTCAGTCGTCACAGTGTCCAACAAAAATGGAACAGTCCAACCCCATGCTGACTTGTTCACTGTGTGTGGCTCATGACTGGATTAAACAAGATTGAGACATGTTGCAAATCACGAAAACTCCAGCCCAAAACCTTAAAATGGGAAAAAGTTTTGCCACACAATTCTGATGACAGATAAAATAGAGGAACAGGTCCTAAGTTCGATTTACAGCTCCCCTCTCTTTAGAATATCAAACGCACTACATGAAGGTATAGAAAAGCATACGTTGTATACCCCACAAACATGTGGATACTTCAGCTGAAGCAAACAACCTTGTGTAAGGCGGCTGTGCTCTGTAAGAAAATGGGACCGGAAGGAGGAACGCCGCAGACAGACAGCTTCTTTCACGGCTTGCAGCTTCTTGTCCTGCATATCCAGACACTCTTCTTGCCATTGATGCTTGTCTTTCTGGCTCAATGATGAGGTTACCGCCTGTAGAGGTGAGCCACATCGTTCAATTCTGTTATCCCAGCCGGCCGCGGTGGTCTAGCGGTTCTAGGCGCTCAGTCCGGAACCGCGCGACTGCTACGGTCGCAGGTTCGAATCCTGCCTCGGGCATGGATGTGTGTGATGTCCTTAGGTTAGTTAGGTTTAAGTAGTTCTAAGTTCTAGGGGACTGATGACCACAGATGTTAAGTCCCATAGCGCTCAGAGCCATTTGAACCATTTTTCTGTTATCCCAACAAGCCTCCTTGTCCACTTCGTCGTTTCTCTTTTACGGATCAGCATCACCAAGCAGTGACGTTTCTCGTCTACTCTCATTCTCCGTTCCTATACAGGCCCTTCAGCAAATGTAACTGACAAGAAAGGTATGACACTTTCATGTTGTTACAACGGCTGGGGAATGTGCTGGTATTATGCCGAATACTGGGGCACAGGCAATAAGAGAGCAGCGTTTTAGCAGTCTAAGATCTTTCCCTTACCAGATTTTTCTGTCTCATCCAACTAGTTTTGATTTTGAAAATACACACGTGATGTGGCGACAGTTGGCTCCCTCGGACAGAATAAATTGTCTCTGAGATGTGATCTGGGTTACGGACAGGTCTAAAATCTGCAAAGTCGAAATTTTCGGGTTCATCTGGGCAGTCTGAAATGTCCCACGAACTTCCTCTTTAACCCTCTGCCAGGCACATAAATGTGATTTGAGAGTATCCATGTAGATGCAGATGTAGAACAAGGGTGGTGCTCTTTTTAGCCGAAATATTTTAGTTGGAAGTTACTGCTACACAAACTATCGCTCATTTAGGTGTGATTGTCTCCGAACAACACCATCCATTTGAAAGAGTTTTTACGCCTGGGAAATAAAGTTACGTAGGACTAAAATCTAGGGGGTCTGACACATTAACTCCCAGATCAAGCAATGCAGTGAAGAAATTCGGACCTCGCCATCCTGACCCGTGAGAGGGAATTTTAAGTGCTTTTCTAAACCTGCCGGGTTGTGAACCATTAACAGGTCAGTACCCCGACTGACCTCCACGCTTATCTGCATAGTGCCGTGACGTGGCGCCATTTGGGTAAATGAAGGCCGACGCGGACATGAACGGCTTATCTGTCACGCAACGGTCACTGTCGCCGCCGTTAAGCCCGTAACGCTGCAGGCTGCAGGCCAAATGGGGGCACCTGTTGGGGCCACAGATTAACACCTGTGTCTTTGAGACGCAGGCCTGTACCGCTATACCGGGCCTACGGTATACCACGCTGTTGTCAGTGGCAACAGGCCATTGAAAGCAGTGTGCAGCTATGTTCTCTCTAGTGTGTTGGAAATACACGAGTCTTTCCACGTTCACGAGGGAATCAGTCAGATTGGTCAGTTATTCTTACCCCTCGGGCTTTACACGCATAGCCGGCCGGGGTGGCCGACCGGTTCTAGGCGCTACAGTCTGGAACCGCGCGACCGCTACGGTCGCAGGTTCGAATCCTGCCTCGGGCATGTGTGTGTGTGATGTTCTTAGGTTAGTTAGGTTTAAGTAGTTCTAAGTTCTAGAGACTCATGACCTCAGATGTTAAGTCCCATAGTGCTCAGTGACATCTGAACCATTTTTTACACGCATACTATTACACTTTGCGAAGGACGCTGCCATGTATCAGGGATTTCCTTAATTTGACTAGACTGTAGGACTTTCTTAGTAGTAAAGAATAATAAACGTACTAAGTCTTCATGCATTATGTTGCATTTTTTCACGATTCTCCGTGTTTATGGTCTCATACCCCTGAACTATGTGTCGTTCATCGGTATATTTGTGTAGGCACATTCAGCGTCATTCTGGGCACAGTCTGCGAAAATTTATTACGAATAGAGTTGGTAGCACAAAGACATGCAGACGCACGCACACGCTTTCAGACACTGGACCACATGTGGGATTTGCGATGCAGCATAAACATTAGCAAAATGGGTCCGTTGCAACATGTCCAAGGTTCGACCCCATAATGGTGTGGGCGTGTGCATTTGGAGTGATATGGGACCCCTGATACGTCTAGATACGACTCTGACAGGTGACTCGTAAGTAAGCATTCTGCCTGATCACCTGCATTCATTCACGTCCATTGTGCATTCCGACGGACTTGGTCAATTCCAGCAGGACAATGCGACGCCCCACAGATCTAGAATTACTACAGAGTGGCTTCAGGAACACTGTTTTGAGTTTAAATAGTTCCACTGGCCACCAAACACCCCAAACATAAACATTATTGGGCATATGTGGGATGCCTTGGAACGTGCTGTTCAGAAGTGATCTCCATCCCCTCGTTCTCTTAGGGGTTTATGTACAGCCCAGAAGGATTCGTGGAGTCAGTTCCCTCCAGCACTACTTCAGACATTACTTGAGTCCATGTCATGTCGTGTTGTGGCGCTTCTGCGTGTTCGCGGGGCCCTCACAATATTAGGCAGGTGTACCAGTTTCTTTGGCTCTTTAGTGTATGTATGCTCCATCTTTCATAACTGCGACTTCTCGCTACAATGTGGAAGAAGTCCGTTTTAATATTCCGGTACAGTTTCTCAGTAAAAATATGAAGATATGCTGACTATCGACATGATTGTCCTACTCTCCTTTTATTTCTTCACTAGCTGACAAACCTGGCATTGGCCGGTTATACATTTTACCAATTTGCTTTTAGAAACGAAACTTTGTATGTACTCCTGCAGTAGTTTCGGTGTGAGATGATCCCGGACTCTTTCTGTGGGCTGAGCGCAGTTTATATATATAATACTCAAAAATTCTTCCAGGGACTTGTCAAGAAAATGTGATTTCAGTATATATTTGAAGATAATGTTACTATCATCCACGGCCACCTTGCCTTACTTCATTAAGTTTATGAGTACTTTTGGTCCTTATACACACAGCCACCCAGTTTCTGCCTGCAGGACCATTTGCAGGGCTTCGTCAGAATGAGTGTGCAAGCACAGCACGAAACGTATTTAGCAAAGCGTTCAAAAATGATTCAAATGGCTCTGAGCACTATGGGACTTAACATCTGTGGTCATCAGTCCCCTAGACTTAGAACTACTTAAACTTAACTAACCTAAGGACATCACACACATCCATGCCCGAGGCAGGATTCGAACCTGCGACCGTAGCGGTCACGCGGTTTCGGACTGAAGCGCCTAGAACCGCACGGCCACACCGGCCGGCCTAGCAAAGCGTTAAGCGATTCAGACGTGATATCGTAGTCACAGTCATCTGCGACGTGGTAAGATGTCTGCGTATTGATTTTACAGCGGATTTGCGGCGACAAGTGGCCCTTAACAGTAGGCGCTTATTACGACAGATCCGAGAAAGCTCCATGACCACAGTCATCCATGACAACACGATTTTGTGAACGTCTCTTTGGCAACACCGATTCATAGCTCTATAGACGGCTATTGTTTTTGCCTACAGCTGTTTGCGCTACGCAACTGAAAGCTGTCGCAGGTCCGCAGGTGAGCAACGCGTTGACCAGGCAGCTCACGGCCTACGGGCAACACAGAGATTTGTGAACATTAAAGACGCTGCCCGAAGCAGCGCCATAGGACTCCGCCCACTCCGGCGTTGCCTGAACATGGTTGCCATTGCGCAAGAGGGGGACCAGGTCGTCCGCATAGGCTGTGCAACAAAAAGTGTGTGCACCATGAGTCATCAAGGTGAGGTGTTGTCAGGGGTCACAAAGTAACGGTTCCATGGAGAGAGCATACACGATTGCGGAAAGAGGGCATCCTTGTCATACAGATCATTCTACCAGGATGGGCGGCGTTAAGTAACGTTCAAATGGCTCTGAGCACTATGGGAATCAACATCTGAGGTCATCAGTCACCTAGACATAGAACTACTTAAACCTAACTAACCTAAGGACAGCACACACATCCGAACCGGCGACTGTAGCAGCAGCGCGGTTCCGGACTGAAGCGCCTACAACCGCTCGCCCACAACGGCCGGCTGCGAAAGTAACCATTCTACAGGATCCTAGATGTTGCACCCTAGAGTAGACGCATTATGGCCTCCATGAAGCTGTCTGGGAATCTCACATTTTACATTACTGCTGTCAGATAGGAGTGATGAGCCTTATTGAAGGCCAGCCTGAAATCAAGGGAGGCCAGGATGGGGAACACCCACACAAGCATGATTATGTCACGGTATCTACATAAGGCAAACCAGATGTTGTGATTGCTTCCTAAAGAGGCCTGATCGTGGGACACCACGTTTCGGGCGACCCTCCTGTGATATGCTGCCAAAAGCCGCGTAAAGATTTTCATATCACAGTTGTTGAGTGATAGGGGGTGATAGTCACTGAAGGAAGTTCCGCTGGCCAGTGTGGCCGAGAGGTTCTAGGCGCTTCAGTCTGGAACCGTATGACTGCTACGGTCGCAGATTCGAATCCTGACTCGGGCATGGATGTGTGTGATGCACTTAGGTTAGTTAGGTTTAACTAGTTCTAAGTTCTAGGGGATTGATGATCTCAGATGTTAAGTCCCATAGTGCTCAGAGCAATTTGAACCATTTTTAGAAGGAGACTCCACCATTTGGTTTATGGATAATAACGAGCAGTCATTCGAGGAAGACACCAGGAAGCTGTACTTCATGGGACATCAAGTCATTATACACTCCTGGAAATGGAAAAAAAGGACACATTGACACCGGTGTGTCATACCCACCATACTTGCTCCGGACACTGCGAGAGGGCTGTACAAGCAATGATCACACGCACGGCACAGCGGACACACCAGGAACCGCAGTGTTGGCCGTCGAATGGCGCTAGCTGCGCAGCATTTGTGCACCGCCGCCGTCAGTGTCAGCCAGTTTGCCGTGGCATACGGAGCTCCATCGCAGTCTTTAACACTGGTAGCATGCCGCGACAGCGTGGACGTGAACCGTATGTGCAGTTGACGGACTTTGAGCGAGGGCGTATAGTGGGCATGCGGGAGGCCGGGTGGACGTACCGCCGAATTGCTCAACACGTGGGGCGTGAGGTCTCCACAGTACATCGATGTTGTCGCCAGTGGTCGGCGGAAGGTGCACGTGGCCGTCGACCTGGGACCGGACCGCAGCGACGCACGGATGCACGCCAAGACCGTAGGATCCTACGCAGTGCCGTAGGGGACCGCACCGCCACTTCCCAGCAAATTAGGGACACTGTTGCTCCTGGGGTATCGGCGAGGACCATTCGCAAACGTCTCCATGAAGCTGGGCTACGGTCCCGCACACCGTTAGGCCGTCTTCCGCTCACGCCCCAACATCGTGCAGCCCGCCTCCAGTGGTGTCACGACAGGTGTGAATGGAGGGACGAATGGAGACGTGTCGTCTTCAGCGATGAGAGTCGCTTCTGCCTTGGTGCCAATGATGGTCGTATGCGTGTTTGGCGCCGTGCAGGTGAGCGCCACAATCAGGACTGCATACGACCGAGGCACACAGGGCCAACACCCGGCATCATGGTGTGGGGAGCGATCTCCTACACTGGCCGTACACCACTGGTGATCGTCGAGGGGACACTGAATAGTGCACGGTACATCCAAACCGTCATCGAACCCATCGTTCTACCATTCCTAGACCGGCAAGGAACTTGCTGTTCCAACAGGACAATGCACGTCCGCATGTATCCCGTGCCACCCAACGTGCTCTAGAAGGTGTAAGTCAACTACCCTGGCCAGCAAGATCTCCGGATCTGTCCCCCATTGAGCATGTTTGGGACTGGATGAAGCGTCGTCTCACGCGGTCTGCACGTCCAGCACGAACGCTGGTCCAACTGAGGCGCCAGGTGGAAATAGCATGGCAAGCCGTTCCAGCATCTCTACGATCGTCTCCATGGGAGAATAGCAGCCTGCATTGCTGCGAAAGGTGGATATACATTGTACTACTGCCGACATTGTGCATGCTCTGTTGCGTGTGTCTATGTGCCTGTGGTTCTGTCAGTGTGATCATGTGATGTATCTGACCCCAGGAATGTGTCAATAAAGTTTCCCCTTCCTGGGACAATGAATTCACGGTGTTCTTATTTCAATTTCCAGGAGTGTATATGTCCATCCAGGCAGGTGTCAGTATTGGCGGTAGGTCCTGGAAAGCTCTAATGGGAGGCTGTTGGATCCTGGCGACTTGTGAGGCGCGCCAGCCAGTACAGCCGCAGTGATCTGCTCCTCAGTCACGTCCTTAAGTAACGCCATCTGTGCGTCCTGCATTAGTGTGCCATACGTAAGGCGAGAGATTTTCTCAATCGCGTCTGGGTGATGATGGTGGTCTGCTAACAGTTGTCTATAGTGAGTGCAGAGAGCATTTCCGATCGCACGTTGTGTTGTGACACAGCGACCGTTGGATAAAGTTACAGCATGGATCAGCTCCCGTCGCCAACACTGGCGTTTCCAGAAGAATGGTATATCGACGGCCCTTCGTGGTCCATTCTATCCACGGTGCATGTCTCTTTGAGGTGCTGCCTCGAAAGTGCCGTAATCTGCCCATCTGCGCGGTTCATAGCATGTGAGTGCGGCCTTGGAGAATGCGCTAAAAAAAATCTAGCGAGTGCCGCCTCCAGGCGCCGATCTCCCTGCCATGACCAATCAATGTCTTCCTAAAAGACGACTTTGCACGCAACAGTCACCAAGAGTGCGCAGTCAGGTAAGCCCCTGACCGATGGGCACATGACGTCCACGTTGCCTCCACGAGCTGTCGGCATTCAGGCGAATGTAGATGTGTCATGTTCGATTTCCAGGGGCCTCGCTCAAGCTATACGGAGATGTTTAATAAACTCAAGTGGCAGACTCTGCAAGAGAGGCGCTCTGCATCGCGGTGTAGCTTGCTCGCCAGGTTTCGAGAGGGTGCGTTTCTGGATGAGGTATCGAATATATTGCTTCCCCCTACTTATACCTCCAGAGGAGATCACGAATGTAAAATTAGAGAGATTAGAGCGCGCACGGAGGCTTTCAGACAGTCGTTCTTCCCACGAACCATACGCGATTGGAACAGGAAAGGGAGGTAATGACAGTGGCACGTAAAGTGCCCTCCGCCACACACCGTTGGGTGGCTTGCGGAGTATCGATGTAGATGTAGATGTATACGATCTGGCGGTGCTAGGTGACTGTGCATCTATAGACGGCATGGTCGGAAAAAGCCATATTTCAGCAGACCATGTGCCTGAACAATTGTGCGCGAGAGATGGACGCCATGTATACGGCTGGAGGCGTGGTTGGTGTAGTACGTGAAACCTGTCCTATGGTCATGCACAAACTCCCACCTGTTCACGAGTCAAAGGTTGGTCATGATGGTTGGAGAGTGTCAGACATGGAACGTATTGTGGCAGTTGGTACTTCAGGACCTGGGTAGAGCTAAAATTCCCAATGAAGATTAGGGCATACTGGCATCCCGTAAAGAGGGGCGCGACTGGATCTACAAAGAAAGTGGACCGTTCATGGCGTCGTCCCGATCCGGAGGGCGCTTAAATATTAAAGATTCTGACGTCATGCAGAGTGCGCGGCATGCCTGTCGCATCAGGGAGGAACTTGAAGTCTTCCGCAATTAGGCCACTGCCAGTGGGAGACGTGTGTGGGACGTGAGTAGTGTATCTGAAAGGGCTGGCGAAATCCTCGACATAGACCTCCTGGAGAAGGACAATATCTATATCCGCTGCATTCAGATATCTTGCAACATAGTCAGTTTATGGTGCACACGAATGGCATTGATGTTGAGAGTCGCCAGTCGGTATTGTTGAATCTCCATTTCTGCTGGGAAGGTGGCGTCCACTTATTTGGCGACTATTAGGGGCAGACCAGCTGCTGCACCCATCGCATTTTCAGTCACTGTGTCAGTGCTGTCCCGACACCTCCAACGGGACATGTCCTTCCACAACAGCAGGCAGTAGCACAGCACCATCCTCGATGTCATCAACCCATGAGCTCGTCAGTACAGATGTGGTGGATGGGTCGTCCACTGTGCACACAGGTGGAGTTGGCTCAGCAGCAGGGACGCCACACAGGACGCTGCTCCGTCACTATGACATAAAGCTGTCGTGGAGTGAGGTGGCGGAACATCAGCGTTCGACATCTGCATCTCAGAGGACTTTGCATCATCAGACAAGTTGTCATCATCTTATGGCCAAATTCTTTGAAGATAACCATCCGAGGGCGCACAGTGTCGCTTCTGGCCCTTCCGTGGCGCCTCCTGTTTACGTACATGCTGGTCTGTGTTCCAGTGGGAGCAGTAGTCCACCTCCTCCTTGGAAGAATGGCAGAAGTTGGTACAACGCCAGGCGTCAGATCCATCTTCGTGCCATGGTCAGCGGTACTAGGCAGGCAAGTGGCTCCTCCTAACAGCGTCTGGTTGGAGTGATGTGGAAAGTGTCGGATTAGTCTCCATTAAGGCAGTCATCGCCCGCGATGAGTCACATGGTTAGGTGTGGTGTGGTGACCGCGGCATAGATGACAGGAAGAAATGTGGATGGCGCAATGGAAGTAACGCCGGACTCAGTTTTGGCAGACATGCCACAGCCAGTGCAGGTACACCGCCCAGGACGTAATGGGGGGCACCATACCTGATCGCACCTCACAACAACACAGTGCGGCCCTGCCCCAGGAAATCCCGAGCCTAATCTCAATGAGGAATCGCCTCAGGAGACAATGGCAGCGTACCAGGCGTCAGTACTTCGAACGGCACATTAACAGGCTACAGGGCATCATACACGACAAAATACAAACACATAGAATACAACAGTGGAACCAAAAACTTCAGGGGCTGGACACCGCGCGACCTGGCGTGTGGAAACTAGCCCGACTCTTCACCAGCGAGAAAATGTACACCCCAAAGCTCCAAGGGCCTGACGGACCTGCATACTCAGCGGAGGAGAAAGCAGAACTAATGGCCCGCACACTCGTAGCGTCATTCACACCGAACCTGGTACCATCAGATCCAGTGTTCACACTTGCTACTGGCCAGGAGGTTACACACATTTTAGCCCAACCATCGCGCGACGACATTCGACATGCTAGTACAGCCGAAGTCTCCTGGGCTATAATGCATTCCGCTGCTAGGAAAGCCCCTGGTCATGATGGCATTCAAAACCGTGTCCTCCAGGAGTTCACAGATAAAGCCACTGAATACCTAACACACATAACGAATGCCATACTAAAACACCAACACTTTCCCGCCTTTTGGAAGACGGCCAAGGTCCTGATGTTCAGGAAGCCGGGGAAAGACCACAGCCTCCCACAAAATTACCGACCCATCAGTCTTCTGAGTTCGCTCAGCAAGATTGTTGAGAAGGTGATTCTCAAACGCATCACTAGGCACTGCATAACAAATGACATCCTGAGACAGCAGCAATTCGGCTTCAGGAATCACCACTCCACAGCACAATTCTTACGGGTCGTTGAACATATAACACATGGTTTTCAACACAAACAAAGCAACAGGGGCGGTGTTCCTCTACATCGAAAAGGCTTTCGACTGTCTATGGCACAACGGCCTCATTCGCAAACTCAGCGACGCGGGGTTCCCCGACGGGCTGGTGCGTCTCATACCTCACAGACAGGAGTTTCAACACTGACGTGCAGGGGAAACAATCAACACGACACGGTATACACGCGGGAGTACCCCAGGGAAGCATCCTAGGGCCCCTACTGTTTAACCCCTACATAAACGATCTCCCAACCACACACAACACCACGATGGCAATCTACGCGGATGACACAGCCATCCTCGCTCAAGATTGGAAATCATCAAACATTACGTCACGCTTACAGATCGCACTCAGAGTGGCTGAGCCTTGGTTAGAGAAATGGCATGTTAGAGTAAACGTCAACAAATGCGAAGCCGTTCTGTTCACTAGAAGATCGAAGCAACTGCGCAAACACCGATACTGCAGACCAATAACTCTACATGCACGCCCAATACGTTCCGTGAGAAAGTCAAATATCTCGGTGTCTGGCTGGACCGGAAATTACTCTGGGGGACTACATACAACACATGACCAACAGAGCAAGCGCGAGGCTCAAACAGCTCTACCCTATGCTCAACAGGCGTAGCACACTGAACAGAAGGGTGTAGAGGTCCATGCACATGACACTTATTCGACCCCTGATGACGTACGCAGCTCCTGTCTAGGGATACGCTGCGCCCACAAGCCTGCAGATCATACAAAACAAAGTACTCAAAATCATAAGCAATGCTCCGCGATATACACGCATCGCGGACCTTCACCGGGAATACCGACTTGAGACTTTCACGGAGGTAATCCACAAACTCACCACAAGACTATACAGAAACTCCAGACATTCGCAGATTACTGGATATCCAGTTGGAACAAACTTGCCGAATAACTGGCACCACGCAGGGAAGCCGTACCGTACACTACATGCAGATAAGCTACACACACACACACCACACAGTGGCCGATCTCCCACTAGTATATAACGATCCTGATTGTTCCAGGAATGGAGCGGCCGCAGCAAACCGGGATACATCGCCATCGCCTGCCACAGTAATGATGCATGCATGATACCCACACTAACAAACCCAACCTTGCATGAACTATCACAGCTAGTAAGGCACTACTGCTCTTACTACTCATCCCACTGTCGCAGAGGTTTTCTTTTCCCAACGGCACGAGCCTTGGCACTTTTTTCCCTCTGCTCTTCAAATTGCTACGCTCATTCGCGTTTCGTCCACTATCTGTCACATGATGGACCGTGTGAATGCGTAGTCTTACCCAGACGCACGGATAACATCACAGCTCAAGATCCAGTGATCCACCAATTAGATAACTAACACGTTGACGGCGGTGACAGTAGGACTTTTGGTTTGGTCACCACGTTGGTGCGGGTGAGGAGGGGCCCCATCTCTATACCCACGTGTCCGTCGGGGATCTTACACTTGAGGTTTCGCGCGTGGCGGTTCGCAATTTTGGTACATAGTCCTTTGGTGTGCATCTTAACCTACGGAACGTTCCCAGTGATGGAGGAGTGAATGCCACTGATATCCTGCAAATCCAGGTGAAGACCACCCCATATAAAGTTCTCAATTTCATGTCTTGGCCGTGCATGTTCTGCGTGGAATGCGATCTTGATCGTTGAGCGGCGGTAAGAGTATGCCATGGTTCGCTCGTAAGAGGGACTCAGCACACGAAACCGCGGCGAGAAGTAAACAATGCGCGCTCGGACTCCACAACAGGTGGGGCGCAGCGGGCGTCCTCGCCTCACGACTCCGCGAGCAAAGCTGAACCACTTGATCACCATGAATTGTAACGTGTGGCACCTACGCACAGATACATACGCCACGTAATAGACGCATAAAACTTCTCTTGAGATTTCCTTGGAATTGCCGGAATAGTTCACCTTACTACTTGCACATATGTTGTTTTAATGGCCTATTAAATGTGTACATCTACATCTACATCACTACTCTGCAATTCACATTTAAGTGCTTGGCAGAGGGTTCATCGAACCACAATCATACTATCTCTCTACCATTCCACTCCCGAACAGCGCGCGGGAAAAACGAACACCTAAACCTTTCTGTTCGAGCTCTGATTTCTCTTATTTTATTTTGATGATCATTCCTACCTATGTAGGTTGGGCTCAACAAAATATTTTCGCATCCGGAAGAGAAAGTTGGTGACTGAAATTTCGTAAATAGATCTCGCCGCGACGAAAAACGTCTTTGCTTTAATGACTTCCATCCCAACTCGCGTATCATATCTGCCACACTCTCTCCCCTGTTACGTGATAATACAAAACGAGCTGCCCTTTTTTGCACCCTTTCGATATCCTCCGTCAATCCCACCTGGTAACGATCCCACATCGCGCAACAATATTTTAACAGAGGACGAACGAGCGTAGTGTAAGCTGTCTAGTGGACTCGTTGCATCTACTAAGTGTCCTCCCAATGAAACGCAACCTTTGGCTCGCCTTCCCCACAATATTATATATGTGGTCTTTCCAACTGAAGTTGTTCGTAATTTTAACATCCAGGTATTTAGTTGAATTGACAGCCTTGAGAATTATACTATTTATCGAGTAATCGAATTCCAACGGATTTCTTTTGGAATTCATGTGGATCACCTCACACTTTTCGTTATTCAGCGTCAACTGCCACCTGCCACACCATACAGCAATCTTTTCTAAATCGCTTTGCAACTGATACTGGTCTTCGGATGACCTTACTAGACGGTAAATTACAGCATCATCTGCGAACAACCTAAGAGAACTGCTCAGATTGTCACCCAGGTCATTTATATAGATCAGGAACACCAGAGGTCCCAGGACGCTTCCCTGGGGAACACCTGATATCACTTCAGTTTTACTCGATGATTTGCCGTCTATTACTAAGAACTGCGACCTTCTTGACAGGAAATCACGAATCCAGTCGCATAACTGAGACAATACCCCATAGGCCCGCAGCTTGATTAGAAGTCGCTTGTGAGGAACTGTGTCAAAAGCTTTCCGGAAATCTAGAAATACGGAATCAACTAGAGATACCCTGTCGATAGCGGCCATTACTTCGTGCGAATAAAGAGCTAGCTGCGTTGCACAAGAACGATGTTTTCTGAAACCATGCTGATTACGTATCAATAGATCGTTAAAGCAGTGTTGTGCTCAATGCAACCTTTTTCTTGAAGACAGCTTCACTTCACGCTATCGTATCTCTCCCGGAACTACTACTAATGGCCTCATGAAAGTAGACGAGAGATCGGCTAGCACGTGACTGCACGCCGCGTGTCTACAAGCTGCTGCAAGAGTGGCGAGGGTGGAACAGGAGGGCTCGCCCCGTGTCGCTAACCTTGGCACAGGGCTGCCAACCCTGCGGCGCTCGACGTCACGCGGCGGTCCACGTGAGGCTGCTCCCCCCACGCACCTCCCCACCCGCTGTGCATCAATCGATATTCGACGGCGCCGGTCGACTGTCGCAGCCGAGCTGCGCAATACTGTCGACCCCCGAAAGTGCTGGAGCCGAATGTACATACACAAACGCGCAGCTGGTGCGGTCGATAGCGACGCGCATGCGGAAGTGCCCCAAGTACTGTCCACGCAAGCAGCGTGAGGGGCGACGGCACGGCTGGCTTATGTTGCTGTCCGGATGGAGATGTCTCTGATGTAAGATCGTAGACTTCCAAGGCCGGTGTCATTTTCAAAAAAATTCATATTGAGTATTGGGTCATATCATTAAAAACTACTAAAAAAAGTAAATTGCCGACGTTTCCACCGACTTGCTGCGGTCCTCTTCAGGCCGGTTAGCAGTGACCAGCCCTGCGCAAGAGCGCAGTAAGTTGGTCGAAATGTTGGCAGTTCAGCTGCTTCAGCAGTGAACCGCTCTGAAGAGCAGCGCAGCGTGTCGGCCAAAACGTCGCCAGTTTAATTGCTTCAATAGTTCATAATAGAAAGAGAAATTAATAAGTTCAGATTTCCGCGAACGGCTGCCTCCTATTCTGCTCGACGGTATTCCAATACCATATCAGAAAACAGTTAAGAACTTGAAACTTCCTGGCAGATTAAAACTGTGTGCCGGACCGAGACTCGAACTCGGGACCTTTGCCTTTCGCGGGCAAGTGCTCTACCGACTGAGCTACCCAAGCACGACTCACGCCCCGTCCTCACAGCTTTAATTCTGCCAGTACCTCGTCTCCTACCTTCCAAACTTCACAGAACCTCTCCTGCGAACCTTGCAGAACTAGCACTCCTTGAAGAAAGGATATTGCGGAGACATGGCTTAGCCACAGCCTGGGGGATGTTTCTAGAATGAAATTTTCACTCTACAGCGGAGTGTGCGCTGATATGAAACTTCTTGTCAGATTAAAACTGTGTGCCGGACCGAGACTCGAACTCGGGACCTTTGCCTTCCGCGGGCAAGTGCTCTACCGAGTCTCGGTCCGGCACACTGTTTTAATCTGCCAGGAAGTTTCATATCAGCGCACACTCCGCTGTAGAGTGAAAATTTCATTCTAGAAACATCCCCCAGGCTGTGGCTAAGCCATGTCTCCGCAATATCCTTTCTTTCAGGAGTGCTAGTTCTGCAAGGTTCGCAGGAGAGCTTCTGTAAAGTTTGGAAGGTAGGAGACGAGGTACTGGCGGAATTAAAGCGGAGAGGACGGGGCGTGAGTCGTGCTTGGGTAGCTCAGTCGGTAGAGCACTTGCCCGCGAAAGGCAAAGGTCCCGAGTTCGAGTCTCGGTCCGGCACACAATTTTAATCTGCCAGGAAGTTTCATATCAGCGCACACTCCACTGTAGAGTGAAAATTTCATTCTAGTTAAGAACTTGTCTATAACTTTGAATGAGTATCTCAACTGGGCGGTGAATACAGTCGCAGTGTGCCGGAAGACGTCCGCTTGTCTCTATGCTCTCAAAAAGTTTCGGAACGTATTTCCACAGGACTTGAAACGCCAGCTCGTGCAAGCACTCGTTCTACCGAACCTCCACTATTGTGATGTAATTCAGCAAGGCATGAGAAGTGAAAACAACCGAAGGCTAGAACTAACTATGAATGCCTGTCTGCGTTACACCTGCAACATTCGCCGATATGATCATGTTAGTGCTTCATACTTCCAGCTAGGGTGGCTGCGGCCGGACAAATTGCGTGACTACCACACTCTATGTCTACTTCACCGACTCCGCGTCGCGTAAGCACCCCAGTATCTTTCTTCAGAGATTAAACACCTTTCATGCCGTCATAATCGAAACACGAGGTCACTCTTATTTGGTATCCTAATTGTGCCCATTCACAAAACAAAAACTTTTGCAAACTCCTTCTCAGTTACCGCTGTCCGCCTCTGGAACAAACTGCCCTTTACCTTGCGCAAGTTTAAAATCTGTCTCTTTCAAAATTTCTAATTATAACAGTACTTATCATCTACGAATATAAACTCTATATGTATGTATTTTTCCAAGTGTGCCTTTGTAATTGTTTATTTCACTTTTTGTACTAGATGTAGTTTAGCATGCCTACCAAAACATACGAATGTAAAATAAGTAGAATGCCTGGTTAGATGTAAGGGGGGCCTGATGGCCCTAATCTTGCTAGGTTAAATAAATCAATCAATAATAGCGCGGCGCAATAGTCCCAATTATTTTATTCAAAAAAGTCCCTTTTTGCGTAAGGTGCAAAACGTAGCTACAAGCAGAAGCACTGTCCTGATGATGGTTGAAGTAGAGAGGATATAAAATACAGACAGGTAACAACAAAATAGGGGTTCTGGGAAAGAGAAATTTGGTAGTATCAGATATAAATTTAAGTCCTAAGAAGTCTTTTCCGAACGTATTTGGGGTGTAGCCTCGTGCGGAAGTGGAATGTGGATGACAAACATTTCAGACAAGAAGAGAAATGTTGTGCTACAGAAGAATGCTGAAAATTAGATGAGTAGATCTCGTAACAAATGCAAAGGTGCAGAATCAAACTGAGGAGAAATTTATGGCAGAATTCGATTAAAAGAAGTGACTGGTTGATAGGACTCAGCTACAGGCATCAGTGTGGTAATAGAGAGAAGTATGGGAGGTCAGAATTGTGAAGGGAAGTAAAGGTTCACTACAAAATTCAGGTTCAAATGGATGTAGATTGTAGTAGTTACGCAGAAATGAAAAGGCTTGCACAGGATGGATTAGCTGCATCAACTCTTTGCACTGAAGGCAACAATAAGCTCTTGTCGACACCTGTAGAAATATGCTCCTGTATGCGACTTATGATAATGCAAATTCCACATTGTAAGGCCACTCTTGGTTGTATACTGAAGAAAACAGAGGGTTCACTTCACAACGTAAATTGGAAAATTTCTTTGCACCTATTCTTACTCAGTAATATGCCTTTAACACGAGAGGGAAGTAAAGGCAATGACTAATAGTGGTACCTGGTACCCTCCGCCATGTACCGTGCGGTGGCTTGAGGAGTATGTATGTAAATGTAGATACAGATGTAGTAAATATACCCAAAATAACTACTTCTTAATGTTGCAATACTTATTTTACAATTTCAAAAACGCTTGTACGAACTCGGAGGGAACAAACATATAGATAGGTATTGGTACCAGTGGAAATCTTACGGCCATCAGCCAATGGACAAGAAACCACACAAGTTTTATAATGATATTTATGAAACTGATGAAGTTCCACTAGATTCTGAAAAAAGTGAAATTGTTGTTGTTGAGGTCTTCAGTCGAGAGACTGGTTTGCTGCAGCTCCCCATGCTACTCTATCCTGTGCAAGCTTCTTCATCTCCCAGTACCTACTGCAACCTACATCCTTCTGAATCTGTTTAGTGTATTCATCTCCTGGTCTCCCCCTACGACTTTTACCCTCCACGCTGCCCTCCAATACCAAATTGGTAATCCCTTGATACCTCAGAATATGCCCTACCAACCGATTCCTTCTTCTTGTCAAGTTGTGGCACAAATTTCTCTTCTCTCCAATTCTATTCAATACCTCCTCATTAGTTATGTGATATACCCATCTAATCTTCAGCATTCTTCTGCAACACCACATTTCGAAAGCTTCTATTCTCTTTTCGTCTAAACTATTTATCGGCCACGTTTCACTTCCATACATGGCTACACTACCAACCAAAAACTTTCAGAAACGACTTCCTGACATTTAAATCTATACTCGATGTTAACAAATTTCTCTTCTTCAGAAACGCTTTCCTTGCCATTGCCAGTCTACATTTTATATCCTCTCTACTTCGATCATCATCAGTTATTTTGCTCCCCAAATAACGAAACTCATTTACTACTTTAAGCGTCTCGCTTCCTAATCTAACTCCCGCAGCATCACCCGATTTAATTCGACTACATTCCATTATCCTCGTGTTGCTTTTGTTGATGTTCATCTTATATCCTCCTTTCAAGACACTGTCCATTCCGTTCAACTGATCTTCCAGGTCCTTCGCTGTCTCTGACAGAATTACAATGTCATCGGCGAACCTGTCCATGGATTTTAATTCCTACTCCGAATTTTTCTTTTGTTTCCTTTACTGCTTGCTGAATATACAGAATGAATAACTTGGGGGATAGGCTACAACCCTGTCTCACTCCCTTCCCAACAATTGCTTCCTTTCATGCCCATTGACTCTTATAGCTGCCTACTGGTTTCTGTACAAATTGTAAATAGCCTTTCGCTCCCTGTATTTTACCCCTGCCGCCTTCAGAATTTGAAAGAGAAAGTGAAATTGATACAGAGTAAAAAAAGAGGAAGATGCTATAATCACTCCGCAATATGTTTGGATGGCTAAATGTTAAACATGAGCAAGTGGACTGCAACAAACACGAGAAGAACATGGCAGAAGCAACTCGAGGACCAACAACGTGGGCAGAGCTAGACGATACAGCCGACACAGTATCCACATTACTGTAGTATATGAAAACGAAAACGACGTAACAGCCATTGCAGAGCAGCTAACAGAAACGTCTTCGTTACAAATGAAAGCGTCAGTGAAAGCACCAGTGAAAGTAGCTAAGGGTGCTGACGAAGTTATTGCCGACCAGATTTGTGTCGTAAGCTGGTGAGATTCCCGCGTCAGAGATAAGTGTCTAGTTTCAAGAATAAATTAGGCTGCTACTTGACTACTAAAACGCTGGAACAGCTTTATAAGAACCTCCTACAGTAGACCATCACCGTACCAACGTGCCAATGATGAGTAAACGTTATGATATGATTCGGAAGAAGCAGTGAAAATTAACAAATTCCTGAATAGAATGTAAAAAGTATGGCAGAAATACTGAGATGAGTGATGTACTATTTATTTTAATAAAAATTCATCCGTAAAAAGTTATAGGAGTATCGCAGTCCAACATCATACGTCGCGACACTCATTGATGTGAAAATTATCATCTGACAGCTGGAACGACATTAGCGACCCTAACGGAGCGAAAACTGGCCTTAAGATTAATGTCTGTTTTTAATTACTTTTCTACTTAATTGATGAATTAGTTATATTTTTTACAACCCAGGCATAAGTAAATTATCAAGAGATATGAATGATATCGACAAACGAGTAAATTAAAAAAGAGCTGGATCTCACTACGTGACATACGCTACAATATATTCATGAAGAAATACTTTACCATTTTGTTTATAGTTGCAGTTTATTCCGCGTGGGAGCAAGAAAATATAAAGACAATATTCCATGCATGAAAAGCATATAATTCTGCTCTCATCTTTTTTATGATAGGCACTTTTCTTCACATGTAACAATTTTGCGCAACAGCTAATAATTCGCACATTCTTACATATCACTCGGCGTTCTAACACACGGCTACTTTCGTAAACGTAGTTACTTTTCTTCAGAAGACGACTGTGTTAAGATATTCTTGCCGTTTGTGGCTCGGGTCTAGCAACAATGGTAGTATTGGTTTCTTCTGTGTTGGAAATTTTTTTATTGCTTTTGACGTTTTGCGAGTATTATGACGTCTGCGTGGTTTTCGTCTTCACCTACAGTTATGGTGGCTTATTTGGTACGTTAAACAATGCAGGTATTGCATCCCATGGACGTTTCCTATGTTCCGCATTCACTGATTTGGGTAGAAAAGTAGCGAACAAAATTTCACGTTGTTGTGTAGGTATACGAAGCCTTTCTGCAAAAGATCATTTACTAGCCATTTTTGTTTTTAAAAGAAAATGACATTCATCAGTACATGTTTGTAGGTACAAGAGAATAGTAACGAAACTGTCTTGTAATTGTACCGTTTCATACCTCCCAAGGCCCTCAGGAAACCAAAGAAAGGCAAACATGTTGTAATTTTTTTTTGTTATCACCGCTGTTTATTGCACTACATCCGCTCTCTTTTGTAAAACCTTTGTTGCAGATCAATGTAAACGATACGATTCGCACTCGTCCAATACTGTATTCAGAAGTGTAGCTTACTGTCCGCTTGGAGCGCTACTGTCGCATTGATCACGAAGGTGATCGGGCATGTCGGGACTGTACGTGACAGTATGTTCATCAGCAAAGAATTGTGGTGACTCAATGTTTTGCCAAGTTGCTCAGTAACTCTCTTCGCAGTTCACATGAATCTGTAATTAATAATTGATGTATAAGTAAACTGACAGCCGCAGCATGCTGGCAGAAAGCATCGAGTCAACACACAACGGAAAATAAACATGGCTGGAGCTGAGAAAGGATTGTTTTACAAATTATGAAATGCAGTCGCAGACCCAATTAATTCCATGCATAATGGCCAAATTTAAGTTTAAAGGAAATGTTCTGCAGTGTTCAGATTCAGACTTGATTACGCTATACGTGGTAAGACCCCCGTAACATGTTTGGAGGACGTTCGTCACACATGATGATGAGGTTACCAATGTATCTTGAGGCGCACATTCGTGAGCTGCGCAGTAAACACACACGCCGCCGGGATGCGACTTTCGCTGCGTCACTCTACACGGCCAGAAAAAGGTGACCTTGAATTTCGCAACCTACCCGCCGAATGTCGTCAGCCTTAATGAATCCTTACTACAATGTTTGCAACTGCTGCCGCTTCATTCAGTGAAAGAAAATAGTAGTAATAAAACACGCTACTGCCATTCAGGTTTTAGAGCCTGTTTGTTACCCTGCGAGTTAACGATTTCTCAAGCGGTTTTTCCCAAGTAAAGCTGGAAAAAGATCACATGTCTGTGATCTGATGAAGGCACCAATATTTCCTTGTTTAGCTGCTGTTGCCACAAACAAATGCGTCTCGTTTAACTTTGTGATCTAGACACTTTCAACCGACTGTAACAGATGTTTGTATTGAGATAAGGCATGTGTATTACACACTACTGGCCATTAAAATTGCTACACCAAGACGAAATGCAGATGATAAACGGGTATTCATTGGACAAATATATTATACTAGAACTGACATGTGATTACATTTTCACGCAATTTGGGTGCATAGATCCCGAGAAATTAGTACCCAGAACAACCACCTCTCGCCGTAATAACGGCCTTGATACGCCTGGGCATTGAGTCAAACAGGGCTTGAATGGCGTGTACAGGTACAGCTGCCCATGCAGCTTCAACACGATACCACAGTTCATCAAGATTAGTGACTGGCGTATTGTGACGAGCCAGTTGCTAGGCCACCATTGACCAGACGTTTTCAGTTGGTGAGAGATCTGGAGAATGTGCTGGCCAGGGCAGCAGTCAAACATTTTCTGTATCCAGAAAGGCCCGTACAGGACCTGCAACATGCGATTGTACATTACCTTGCTGAAATGTAGGGTTTCGCAGGGATCGAATGAAGGGTAGAGCCCCTGTTCGTGACACATCTGAAATGTAACGTCCACTGTTCAAAGTGCCGTCAATGCGAACAAGAGGTGACCTAGACGTGTAAGAAATGACACCCCATACCATCACGCCGGGTGATACGCCAGTATGGCGATGACCAATACACGCTTCCAATGTGCGTTCACCGCGATGTCGCCAAACACGGATGTGGCCATCATGATGCTGTAAACAGAACCTAGATTCATCCGAAAAAACGACGTTTTGCCATTCATACACCCAGGTTCGTCGTTGAGTACACCATCGCAGGCGCTCCTGTCTGTGATGCTGCGTCAAGGGTAACCGCAGCCATGGTCTAGGAGCTGATAGTCCATGCTGCTGCAAACGTCGTCGAACTGTTCGTGCCGATGGTTGTCGTCTTGCAAACGTCCCCATATGTTGACTCAGGGATCGAGACGTGATTGCTCGATCCGTTACAGCCGTGCGGATAAGATGCCTGTCATTTCGACTGCTAGTGATACGAGGCCGTTGGGATCCAGCACGGCGTTCCGTATTACCCTCCTGAACCCACCGATTCCATATTCTGCTAACAGTAATTGGAGGTCGACCAACGCGTGCAGCAATGTCGCGATACGATAAACCGCAATCGCGATAGGCTGCAATCCGACCTTTATCAAAGTCAGAAACGTAATGGTACCCATTTCTCCTCCTTCCACGAGGCATCACAACAACGTTTCACCAGGCAATGCCGGTCAACTGCTGTTTGTGTATGAGAAATCGGTTGGAAACTTTCCTCATGTCATTGTGTGAATGCTCTGAAAAGCTAATCATTTGCATATCACAGCATCTTCTTCCTGTCGGTTAAATTTCGCGTCTGTAGGTACGTCATCTTCGTGGTGTAGCAATTTTAATTGCCAGTAGTGTATGATTATAAAGGGCGTGGACAATAACTTGGAAAAACAACACATTACCATGCCTAATACGGTACAGGAAAAACGTTGGCAGTCAAAATAACTTCCAGTCGTCTCGGAATGGATAAATACAGGTCTCGTAAGATGTTCGAGGGACTAATATACCACTCTTCCTGCAAAGTACTGGAAAGTTCAAGTAACAATGGTAGAGGTGGATAGCGATCAAGTACCCTTCTCTCCAAAGTAAACTGGCAGAAAACCCAAAGAGATTCTTGTCATACATAAAGCACACCAGTGGCAAGACGCAATCAATACCTTCACTGCGCGATAACAACGGTGAAGTCATTGATGACAGTGCCACTAAAGTAGAGTTATTAAACACGTTTTCCGAAACTCCTTCACCAAAGAAGACGAAGTAAATATTCCTGAATTCAAATCAAGGACAACTGCCAAGATGAGAAACATAGAAGTAGATATCCTCGGAGTAACGAAGTAGCTTAAATCACATAATAAAGGCAAGGCCTCCGGTCCAGATTGTATACCAGTCAGGTTCTTCTCACAGTATGCTGATAAAATAGCTCCATATTTAGCAATTATATAAAACCACTCGCTTACAGAAAGATCTGTACCTAAAGACTGGAAAATTGCTCAAGTTACACTAATACCCAAAAAGGGAAGTAGGAGTAATCCGCTGAATTACAGGTCTATATCACTGACGTCGATTTGCAGTAGGGTTTTGGAACATATACTGTATTCGAACATTGTGGAGTACCTCGAAGAAAACGATTTATTGACACATAGTCAGCATGGATTCAGAAAATATCGTTCTTGTGAAACACAACTAGCTCTTTATACTCATGAAGTAATAAGTGCTATCGACAGGGGATGTCAAATTGATTCCATATTTTTAGATTTCCAGAAGGCTTTCGACACCGTTCCTCACAAGTGTCTTCTAAGCAAACTGCGTGCTTATGGAACATTGCCTCAGTTGTGCGACTGGATTCGTGATTTTCTGTGAGAAAAGTCACACAGTTCGTAGTAATAGACGGAAAGTCATCGAGTAAAACAGAAGTAATATCCGGCGTTCCCCAAGGAAGTGTTATAGGCCCTCTATTGTTCCTGATCTATATTAACGACATAGGAGACAATCTCAGTAGCCGTCTTAGATTGTTTGCAGATGATGCTGTCATTTTCTGTCTTGTAACGTCATCAGATGATCAAAACGAATTGCAAAATGATTTAGATAAGGTAGCCGTATGGTGCGAAAAGTGGTAATTGGCCCTCAATAAGGAAAAGTGTGAAGTTATTCACATGAGTACTAAAAGAAATCAGCTAAATTTCGATTACGCGATAAGTCACACAAATCTGAGGGCTGTAAATTCAAGTAAATACTTGGGGATTACAATTACAAATAACCTAAATTGGAACGATCACATAGATAATATTGTGGGTAGAGTAAACCAAAGACTGCGATTCACTGGCAGAACACTTAGAAGGTGCAACAGGTCTACTAAAGAGACTGCTTACACCACGCTTGTCCGCCCTATTCTGGAGTACTGCTGTGCGGTATGGGATATGCATCATGTGGGACTGACGGATGACATAGAAAAAGCACGAAGAAGGGCAGGGCGTTTTGTATTATCGCGAAATAGGGAGATAGTGTCACAGGCATGATACGTGAATTGGAGTGGCAATAATTAAGACAAAGGCGTTTTTCGTTGCGAGGGGATCTTCTCATGAATTTTCAATCTCCAGTTTTCTGCTCCGATTGCGAAAACATTCTGTTGGCCCCCACCTACATAGGGAGAAATGATCATCACGATAAAATAAGAGAAATCAGGGTTCGCACAGAAAAATTTAAGTGCTCGTTTTTCCCGCGTGCCGTTCGAGAGTGGAACGGTAGAGAGACAGCTTGAAGGTGGCTCATTGAACCCTCTGGCAGGCACTTTATTGTGAATAGCAGAGTAATCACGTAGATGTAGATGCAGAAACTGCAAAGGCCCATTAATAATGAGGTCTGGTGTCTGTGGCGGATAGGAGAGGTGCGACAATTCATCCTCGCTCTCGTAAAACCAGTCCTGGACAATCCGAGATGCGTGGCAGGGATCCTCTCCTCTTGGGACCCAGCATCACCACTGCGGAACAAACATTGTACTATTGGATGGGCCTGATCAGCCAAAATGGTCACATAATCGTTCGCAGTAATGCGACCTTACAGAGTAACCTTGGGGCGAATGGAATACCACGATACGGCTGCCCAAATCATCAGCGAGGTCCCGTCATGTTTCACTCTTGGGACTTAAATTTGGCCAGAAGTTGGAAACAATGTGCAACATGACACATCCTCACAAATGACTTTTCCCATTGCCCCATACTCCAGGTTTTATGGGCTCAGCACTTCGTTTCCCTGCACAGGCATTTGCGTCACTGAAGTGTGGCTGTGGAATTCCAGCTGGCCCTGCAGTTCCCTGCTTATGGAGCTCCTACTTCGTGTTGCTTCGTGCTGACAGACATCGCAACTGCGACAGCCATTCCTGTAGTTTTGCAGCTGACGTCCTCTTGTTTTTCGTTGCAATCCCCTACAATGACGGTCCGTCACGATCTCTCAAAGCAGGATTTCTTCCGCTTTGTCACTTACACTGCTGGCCATTACAATTGCTACACCACAAAGATGACGTACTACAGACTTGATAAAGGTCGGACTGTAGGCTATCGCGAGTGCGGTTTATCGTATCGCGACATTGCTGCTCGCGTTGGTCGAATCCCATGACTGTTATCAGAATATGGAATCAATGGGTTTAGGAGAGTAATACGGAACGCCGTGCTGGATCCCAACGGCCACGTATCACTACCAGTTGAGGTGACAGGCATCTTATCCGCATGGCTGTAACGGATCGTGCAGCCACTTCTTGATCCCTGAGTCAACAGATGGGGACGTTTGCAAGACGACAACCATCTGCACGAACAGTTCGACGACGTTTGCAGCAGCATGGACTATCAGCTCGGAGACCATGGCTGCGGTTACCCTTGACGCAGCATCACAGACAGGAGCGCCTGCGATGGTGTACTCAACGACGAACCTGGGTGCACTACTGGCAAAACGTCATTTTTTCGGATGAGTCCAGGTTCTGTTTACAGCATCATGATGGTCGCATCCGTGTTTGGCGACATCGCGGTGAACGCTCATTGGAAGCGTGTATTCGTCATCGTCATACTGGCGTATCACCCGGCGTGATGGTATGGGGAGTCATTGGTTACACGTCTCGGTCACCTCTTGTTCGCATTGACTGCATTTTGAACAGTAGACGTTACATTTCAGATGTGTTACGACCCGTGGCTCTACCCTTCATTCGATCCCTGCGAAACCCTACATTTCAGCAGAATAATGCACGACCGCATGTTGCAGGTCCTGTACGGGCCTCTCTGGATACAGAAAATGTTCGACTGCTGCCCTGGCCAACACATTCTCCAGGTCTCTCACCAATTGAAAACGTCTGGTCAATGGTGGCCGAGCTACTGGCTCGTCACAATACGCCAGTCACTAATCTTGATGAACTTTGGTATCGTGTTGAAGCTGCATGGGCAGCTGTGCCTGTACACGTCATCCAAGCTCTGTTTGACTCAATGCCCAGGTGTATCAAGGCCGTTATTACGGCCAGAGGTGGTTGTTCTGGGCACTGATTTCTCAGGATCTATGCACCCAAATTGCGTGGAAATGTTTTCATATGTCAGTTCTCGTATAATGTATTTGTCCAATGAATACCCGTTTATCATCTGCATTTCTTATTGGTGTAGCAATTTTAATGGCCAGTAGTGTAGCTTTCCCTATGTACGGTATAAATTTTCGATTTCTCCTCTTTCCCTGTATGCCATGTAAATTTTTGAAACGATGCCTCTTGTCACACCACATATTTCGGCTATCTTGGTTACAGAAGCACCAACCAAACGACCACCAATAATTCGCGCACTTTTGAATTCACTTGGCTCCGATAAATGCGCTCGCTACGTATAAGTGTTCAGACCATGACTGACAGTTCCAGCGTATTGAGGAGGCACAAGTGGCGTTCGTGGCGAAATACAACAGCGCAACCTGCAGGATTGGTTAGTATTCGAATTAATGTTCACGTAGCCTGCCCGGCTAGCCGCTCGGTCTAACACGCTGCTTCCCTGGCGGGAAGGCGTGCCGGTCCCCGGCACGAATCCGCCCGGCCGACCAGCCTGTGGATCATTTTTATGCGGTTTTCCATCTGCCTCGGCAAATGCGGGCTGATTCCTCTTATTCCGCCTCAGTTACACTATGTGGGCAATTGCTGCGCAAACACTGTCTCTATGTATGCGTTCACCATAATTACTCTACCACACAAACGAGTGGGGTCTACTCGTCTGGTATGACACGTTCCCTGGGGGGGGGGGGGGGGGGGGGGGGAAGGGTCCACTGGGGCCGAACCGCACAACAACTCAGGGTTCCGTGTGGGGTGTTGTGGGGTTGTGAACCACTGAGGGCTACGGCGGGACGAAGCCTCTCCTTCGTTTCTAGGTCCCCGGTTCCATATACACAATACCATGTTCACGAGAGCATTTCGCGCGGTGTTCCCATATTTTTGTCCAATCGCTGTACGTATGGAAACAGTAACTAAAGAAAATGAAACTTCAGAATGAGATTTTCACTCTGCAGCGGAGTGTGCGCTGATATGAAACTTCCTGGCAGATTAAAACTGTGTGCCCGACCGAGACTCGAACTCGGGATCTTTGCCTTTCACGGCCAAGTGCTCTACCCAAGCACGACTCAGGCCTCATCCTCACAGCTTTAATTTCGTCAGCACCTCTTCTCCTACCTTCCAAACTTTCCAGAAGCTCTCCTGCAGGGTGAAAATCTCATTCTAGCAACTAAAGAAGTTATTTTTTCATGGTTTTTTGTTACAATGATCTCCAGCAACTTGGCTGTCAGACCAACGGAGAAGGCATTTTCCGTGCGAAATTCTGCAAGAGCGAGTCCGCAACCAGATTGCGGCACAAATTCAAGACCACATTTAACAAAGCTCCATCTACTGGACAATCTATTTACGAGTGGATACAGAAATGTTAAGAAAGACGATTTCTTTGTAAAGGGAAAAGGAGTGGGCGTTCGTCTGCACCTGAGGAACAAGTTGAACAGATCAGGGATACATTCCTCTGAAGTCGACAAAAATCACGTCTCGTGCCAGTCACGAGCTAGGAGTTCCACAACCATCTCTTCGGGAAATGCTGAGGAACCGTCTGGAAATGAAACCATGTCGGATTCAGTTGTTCCAACATGGCGACTAACGTTTGCAGGAAAAGTTTTTCATTTATCCACAGCACTTAATGGAAGAGTGTAACCTCCCCACCGTAATTTTAAAAGAAAGAAAATGGACAATACTTAATAGAACTGGGGAGCCAAGTGTAACCTCCCCACAAAATTTTTAAAGAAAGGACGATGCTAATTAGAAATGCTGATGGACATGGCTCTATGCGTAACCTGCCCACAATGAAATGTACTGACAATGGCAACAAAAATGCGAAATTCGCAATCTGACTCAAATATAAATCCTTCAAAAAATTAAAGTCCATTCAGTGACAAGAAAATTCAATAAAACCGAAATATCGGTCTTTGGCCCTGTGTAAAACAATCAGAATTAAAGTCTTACCTCAGAATAAATGGATGTCACATATCTGCTCTTGTTGTTGCGCACCGCTTGGAGGAACTGCATTGCAAATAATAATATTCTCTTTTCTTGTGATTTTAGTGGAATTTTTCTTCAAAAGAAGTGGAATGAAATGGGAAGTGCAACGAAATCTTGAGTTCAATAAAAAATTAAATTTTTGAGAAAATGCTTTTGAAATAAAAAAAATTATTATTGGGAGACTTGTTGGAGAATAATTACAATAAATAAAATTTTTCATTATCTAATGATTATATTAATTAACAGTATACCTTATTCCTCATCTTGACCAGCGTTGCCGACCGCCTACATCACACAACCGCACTGGGCTGCTACTACTGACCGACCGCTCTGCATGACGACTACAGACTGAGTACTGCTCTCAACTAGACGGAGCTACCGACTCGCAACGACTGAACTGACCGACTCGCAACGACAGACTACTCGCAACGACTACTGACAGACTGAGAACCGCTCGCAACACTCGCGCGGTCAAGCGCAAACTCTCTGGTCACAGATGCTACAATGCCTCGCCATCGCTGCTGCGTTACATACGTGTTTCATAACCCTCCACTGGGGGGGCAAAAATTTGGCAGCGATGGTGAGTCATTTGGACTTGCCAATCGCGGCAAAATTTTTAATTAACTAATAAACTTCTACAATTTACAGAATAATTAGATGTCGTACATAAAGTAAATGTTGTGCACACGTACTAAGTACAAAATATATCAGACAAAGACAAAATGTGAGTACAAAACATAGTAGCAAATCAGAAAAATGTATATACAAATTATTTGACAGATAACAAAGTGCACAGGCACTGAAAAAATTCTTTAGCATATGCAGAACAAATAAACAGACTGGCAAGACTAATTAGATGTAGTACATAAAGTAAATGTTGTGCACACGCACTAAGTACAAAATATATCAGACAAAGACAAAATGTGAGTACAAAACATAGTAGCAAATCAGAAAAGTATATACAAATTATTTGACAGATAACAAAGTGCACAGGCACTGAAAATTCTTTAGCATATTCAGAACAAATGAACAGACTGGCAAAAAATATTATGTTGACAAGTGACATAAGTGTACTCGCATTGGAGTTCAGCGAATCGAAAAATGTATAACCTATGAACATAAATGATGTTACCAAAAAAAATTTTTTTTTTTTTTTTTTTTTTTTTTTTATGTGACAAGGATCAGGATAGGAAAGGGAAGGATTGCATCATGGTTGTAGCACTTTAGATTGCACACAGCTGTTTTGAAAGTCCATATGTTTCCACAGAAGTACAACACCAAGTGACACAACTTGAAGTTCTTTTCCCATCAGAATTTATCAGTGTAGCCAAGACACTGAACTGTCGTAGTAATGTTCCATATTTTCATTTTGGCAGTACATTAGGTACACCAAACAGTTCGACCATAATAACGTCTTCATCGCTCATGGTGGTGGACAGCATGTCGTGTCAACACCACACTCTTACAAGGCACACCAACGTAGAATTAGTGCAAAACCAAATATAGTGCTCCATGATCACTGGGATAGACAGGACAAATGGACATTGCAATAATTCAGGGTAGTCAGCTTATGAGGTGAAGGACATCAAGTCACATAATATTGACAATTACAGACTTAATTAGTAGTTTGTGGCATTCATAGCCCAGTTATTGAACATTTCTGTACCAAGTATGTAGTATTACAGAAAAATGTTCATTAATTGTTGTACATAGAATCAGTAGCCTTCTTTTCCTGGTTACAAAGCATTATGAAATAATCGCATTCTTTTCAGTTACAGAGTATAATTAAGAATCATTAACCTTCTCCTAATTACAGTTAATTAATCATTTGTCATTCCAATAATCATTAGCCTTTGCCTAATTACAGTTAATTAATCATTTGTCGTTAATTAATCATTTGTCTAATTACAGTTAATTAATCATTTGTCTAATTACAGTTAATTAATCATTTGTCGTTAATTAATCATTTGTCTAATTACAGTTAATTAATTGATCATTTGTCATTTCAATATAGTAAGAATTATTAGCCTTAATTAATTACAAAGCATTATTAAACAGTCACATTCATTTCAAAATACAAAGTATCAACATTGGAAACAAGAGCTAATCAATGGCATAATTAATAACAATTCGTGGAGTGACATTAATTATTGGCACTCAGTGGCCAGCAAGTATTGAATAAAATCATCATTCAGTATTATTCAGATTATTACGAAGTCATTATTAAAAATCAGTTAATTACAGTCATAGCATTAATAATCATGGGCATTACAAGTACTCATTACAATAAACAGTGTTCCTCATTCAGTAGTATTCAGATCATTACAAAGGCATTATTAAAATCAGTTAATTACAGTCAAATCATTAGTAATCACAAGCATTATAAGTAGTATCATTACAACAAACAGTGGCAGTTATTAGCTAGTGACAAAGCATTATTTTGAATATAGTCTCATTAAGAGGTCATTACTCAAGTGACATGCTATTCAGAGTTGATCAGTATTATTCAGAATTATCATAAACTAGTGACATTATGTGGGACTGGTAATACATTTTTTTTGGTAGCAATGCATTGCGTTGGGATCGATAATTAATTGCTGAGGCATAATACTTTTTGCTTTTGACCTATTGCTGCAAATGAGGATAGGTAACGTCATTCGTCATGAGTCAGCTGTAGCAAGATTATGTAACAAGGCAGTACATGTGATCACATTTATAAACGATAGACACAAATGGGTAAAAATATAAAAATGCAAGTACTAGAACAGGTATAATAAGTAACAGGTTTAGTAAGTATCATGAAAAGCTTCTCCTGGAAAAAATACAAAAACGGATTATTGACCTGAAAGAAGAAACGCACACTATGCTGAAAAGTAGTGAACTTCGAATTAACAGGCAGTGAAGTGTGTATAAAAATGTGTTCCATAGCTGTCCTTTCCAAAACTTTCAGTCATCCTACTATGCAATGTAACACCTGCTGTCAAAGCAAACTGCAACAAATACTTAAATAACTACGTAGCATAAATACATTACTTCAACATTATCCTCATCTGTAAAGAAAAAACTTCATTATCCATCACTTCATTATCCATATTATCATAACTTCATTATTATCATCACCTGTAAAGAAAAACTTCATTATTCATAACAGCATATCCTTCATCATTATTCATCAGTATTCATTATCATCTGCAAAAAATCACTTCATTACTCATTATTCAACTATTCCTTATCTCTAGCATATTTCATCACTAAAACTAAGATGTGTAGTTCTCTCTGACAGCCTGCATCAATCACCTTGTATTCTGAAAGAAAAAATTAGTTAAGACTGCTATTCTGTGATGAGTATAGTATATTCGTGTTAATGTTTGTTAATCCTGATCCATTTACTCTTCCTCATAAAGTTATCGCATCTCCTTTCGTTTATTCCGCAGGTGAAATTCCCATTTATGTTAAATTTATTTCTTAGAATCATCATTCCTTTCTGAAATTGATGAACAGAGATTAATGTCTTGCATTTAAATCATATACCCACTAGATAATGACTGGTTTATGGTAACATAATTAACCATACAGCATAACATGACAGAAAACGTAATATGTCAAAAACATTGACAGTGTTCAGATGCAAAAATGTACACAGAATAATACAATGCAGTAGCAAAAAAAAAAAATGTGAAACAGTCACGATGTTGAGATGTCATAAGGCAAAAAAATGTCAAAGTCGACTGGTGTGTGTTATATCTTAACTATTTCATAGTCCATACAAACAAAACTGGAGTACAATCATATACACAAAAAAAGTGGAAAATGTGCACGGTCTGATGTGTAACGACAAGAAAAGCGACCTGCTAACCTTACCTTGCCGGGCACTTGCCAAGAAAAATACGATAATCATCAGTAATTACTCAGGTGAATTAATTGCATTAGTAAATGACATCATAGTGTGTTGAATCATACAGTGGTTTCACTCAATAAACAGTTTAATGTTTGATATATGGTGATTGCCTTTCGATTTTCTGGTTCTCAAAGTTTCGACGTGTACAACATTGGGGTGAGGGATGCTGCGAATCCGATATGGACCTGTGTATAGAAGTTCAAATTTACTGCACTTACCTTTTAATTTGCTGGATAAATAGTGTGTACGTACTAGTATCTTCTGTCCAACGTGAAAGACGCGGCGTGTACAAACCTGTTTTTGCTGTCTTCTCCGGCGCTCTGCGGCACGTTTGATGTTCTTCAGCGCAATGTCAATTATTTCGTGGTGTCGTAGGCGACGACTTTTGGGAAATTCTATTAATTCTTTAATTTTGTTCGGTGGTTCAACGTTTTTCAGTATAACAGTCGGAGATAGCATAGTGGATTCATTTGGAATGGAATTAATTACATCTTGGAATGAGAGTATGTGTGTATCCCAATCAATATGTCTTTTGTGGCAGTATATTCGGCACAGCTTACCAATTTCTTTCATTAATCTTTCACAAGGGTTCGAAGAAGCGTGGTACTTGGATATATAGATCGGAGAAATGTTTCTGGCTCGTAACATGCGTGTCCATACGCTACTACGAAATTGAGATCCATTGTCAGAAATTACTTTCATTACATGCCCTACATGAGATAGAAAATGTTTTACAAATGCTTTCGAAACAGTTTTAGCAGTAGCTTTGCGTAACGGAGTGAAAGTAACAAATTTTGAAGTGAGCTCAACAGCGACAAATATGTAGCAAAAACCTCTGTTAGTTCTCGGAATCGGACCAAAAATATCTACTGCGGCCATGTGTCTTAATTTAACAGGTACAATGGGATATAATGGAGGAATATGTGAAGTGGTGTCTGATTTAGCTTTCTGGCAAATTTTACAAGACGCTAAAACTCGTCGTATACGTTTCTCCATGTTGGCAAAATAACAGTTCTGTCTCAGTATAAGAAAACATTTTCGTGCTCCGTAATGTGCGTAGCTTAAATGAGTGTACCAAATTAATTTGTTGACCAGTTCGTCAGGAATGCATACTAACCAATTGTTGCTGTCAGGATGAGAGCGGCGAAACAGAATGTCATTGCGTACAGTGTAGTGGTTTCTAATCGTAACATTATTCCTATCTTGCCAAAGGTGTTTAATTTCTTTCCACACATTGTCTTTATTTTGTTCTTGCGCTATGTCCTGTAATGACGATGAAATAAAGTTTTCAAATGCAACTTGCTGAATGTACATGACACTGAAATTTGTTTTGCAGAAGTTGGTTGCTACGTCTTGCTGATTGTTGCCGAGAGAACGCGATAGTGCGTCTGCTACAACATTTTGCGTGCCGGGAATGTGAACTATTGTAAAATTAAATTCCTGTAAATACAGTTTCCATCTACTTAATCTATCGTGTGTGAATTTAGCCGAAAGTAAAAATTGTATCGCTCTGTGGTCTGTGTAGACGGTGGTATGTCTGCCATAAAGAAAGTGCCTAAATCTCGTAAAAGCCCATACAACACATAATGTTTCAAGTTCTGTAACAGAATAATTTCGCTCAGCAGGTGACAGAATACGGCTTGCAAATGCGATGTTTTTAATTATTGTTGAACCATCTTCTTCAATTTCCTGGAAAATATGTACGCCTAAGGCGGTGTTGGAACTGTCGGTGGCAATGGAAAAATTTCTAGTAAGATCTGTGTGCGATAAAAGTGGTGCATTCAACAAAGCATGTTTCAAATAACATTCTCGTGAACAAAATTCTGCGTGTCAAAAGTAATGTTTGCGTTTCTGTAATATGCAATCTGTGCTGTATCTGGTTAAAATCTATCGTACGTATTATTATTTACTGGAGAATGTTGTGGCATATCCACTATATGAACTGTTCTGTTATTTCGTACTGACGTGTTACGCTATGGATGACACCTATTGTCTGTTTCATTCATGATTATTTGTTGTTGATGATGTTGTTGCTGCTCATAAGATCGACTGTTATTAAAATGTACGCTGAAAATTGTGCTCATCATTTTTTTTTACGTCTGTCATGATAGTAATTTCTATACGGCGCATTGCGATACGAATTGAAATAGTGTGTTGTCTGTACGTAGTTATTTCTTTGCTGCCATGCGTTACTATTTGTTGGAGCTGGGACTATACGTGCACGCGGCGAAACATTAAAGTTTGGTTGACCTTGTGGACTGCATTGTTGTTTAGGTATGCTAAGCGGCTGACTTTCACGCTATTGTGGTGAAAAACATCTATTGTTACAAAAATGTGGTTGCGACTGCCGAAAATTTTGTACATACTGATGATTACGATTTTATCTGTAATTAAAATTACGGCGGTAGTTGTCATTACGGGAGTGCCTACTGAAAATTGTCACATTCGGTAAAAGTTAGTCACATCGGGTTTTCATTACTTGTTTCTTAATACTAGGTAGAGCAATAGTTAAAGAGCAGTTTGGATAGATATAAAGGATAGTAGAAGAAAAGGCAGCAGTGCAGAAAACTAAAGATGAAACAGCACTACTACAGCTCGGGGCCCTATGCTCGCTACGGCACATATTCATTAAAGCGTAATGAATCCCCTGAGGTCATTTACGCACTGCAAATAAATTTTGGCTTTTGCGTTACAGGCAATTGCGGTATAAATCCAAAAGCAAATAGTTGTATCCATGTTAATTCAAGTTTCCTCATTACAGGCAATGCTGTTGTAAATACAAAAATAAATTGTCGCATCTGGTTCAAAGCTAGTTTCTGCATTACACGCAATAGCGGTGAAAGCATAAAAACAAATTGTCGTATACACCTCAAAGCGTGTACCTGTGTTCTGTCATTATTAAATTCTTTACATTTTCTTACAAATACAAATTGCTCGAAATCTACGTTCTCGTCACTCAGTTTGATAACACGTTCAGGTTTGTGTGTGAATTTGTTTGTCTGTGTCATTTCGTACTTCAAGTTACGTAGTTTTTCAGATTTTAAGTCGCGTGGCTTTTCGGATTTTAAGTCGCGTAGTTGCTGTAAATTGCTCACATCATACACGCTGCGTAAGTCTGACACATGTTCATAAAGTGGCGTCTGTTGTGGTATGTTATTAACTGACATGTTTTTCATCTCTGTTACTTCTTGTTGTAAATTTGATAACTTCCGACGTAACGTGTTGTTAGATGAATCGATTTCATTAATTGTCTGCTGTAAATTTTGAAATTCAGGTGTTTGGATAAAAGAAACCGGTGCAGTATCGTCTGATTTATTGTCATTAGTATTTTCGATAACATCAATACGACTGGCCAATTCATCACATTTTTCAGTCAGTATTTTAACCTGATCATCGGTTTTAGAATCAGACGCATTAATCTGTTTTTGCAACTTGCGCGTAGTTTCGCTCAGTTTTTTAACATCAGCTTTGATGACATCGCAATCCTGTGTTAGATCTAGTTGTTCGAATCTATCTGTCACTGTTTGAATATTTACTGTGTGTGTATCTGTTTTTGCTTTAAGATCAGAAATTTCATCCCGTAATTCCGCGTTCAATTGTTCTATGGTATTAATTTTGTCGGACACTGTAGTAATATTATTGTCTACATACGTCTTCGCTTTCGCGAATATTTTACGTTTGTCCTCTCGTCTTTGTGCAGTGATTGTTTCCATGACTTGTCGTTTTACTTTGTTTTGATCCTGAATAAATCTGCGGAAACGCGTATCACTGTTCTGTATGTGCTGACTAAAGCGCTCGTTAATCTGAGTGTTCTGCTGTTCGAATTTCGCGTCTATCTTTGCGTCCATAGTGCGCGAAAGTTCTACCGTCATTGCTTTAAACTCGTCCCGTAATTGTGCAGCTTTTTCAGAGCATTGTTTAGCGACTCCGCTAATTTCGTCTCTGAGTGTTTCTGTTGCGACTGTTTGCATTTCTCTTAATTCTTGCGCTACAGATTTAATTTCTTCGCTATTTTTTTGTGAACACGCCTCAATTTCCGCGCGCAACTGTTCCTTAGTGTCATGGCACTGCGCGGCAACGTCTCTAATTTGTTCACTAAGCTGTCTGTTATCTTCCCTAAGTTGTTTGAAATTTTCACTCTGTTGTTTGATATCTTTACTACTGTTGTCTTGGTTTTCCATTATTTGGTTAATTCGTTGCAGCAATAGTGTCATAATTTGATCCGAACCAAAATTAGCATTTCTATTCTCAGTACTGTTTAATGATGTACCTGCAGTTGTCGCACTTTGTGTGACCATTTGGTCATTTTGCAACTTACAAAAAGGATTATCAGTCCGATGTACACTGTCACTCACTATTTCGGAATTAAATAAATCCGTCCTACTTTGTGTGATCTGTTCATATTCATTAGACAAATTTGTCTGTTCGTTACTTGGGTTTTCCAAATCGGGTGTGTTAAGCTCTGCAGCGCTCATTACAATAGAGCATTCTGCGTCATCAATTGTCGTCAAGTTAACAGACGAGGCAATTGAGTTCGTTTGTTCATCATTAAGGTGAAAGTCATCATTAGTGGTTGGAATGCACTGATTGTTAGTGAACGCAGGATTGTCATCATTACGTTGCGTATCACAATTACTATCGGTCACGTTGTTTAAGTCGGTAATCTCATTCACAATACTTCGCGATACACTATTCACAGTCTTTCGCGGCATTTTTACAATAGTCAAAATTTTTCACAAAACAAATCAACACAGTGCAAAAGCAACACACAAATACAACAAAGCAACAAACTGCCGTTGACCTGTAGAGAGAAAGTCACAATATTATTAACAGCGTTGCGCTAAATCCTAATTATATCTAAGCAAACAAGAGCAGATATCTGACTGTTGTTCAAAAGACTCTCAACGAAATACGATACTGGACTGGGTGTCGCCAAGTGTAACCTCCCCACCGTAATTTTAAAAGAAAGAAAATTGACAATACTTAATAGAAATGGGGAGCCAAGTGTAACCTCCCCACAAAATTTTTAAAGAAAGGACGATGCTAATTAGAAATGCTGATGGACATGGCTCTATGCGTAACCTGCCCACAATGAAATGTACTGACAATGGCAACAAAAATGCGAAATTCGCAATCTGACTCAAATATAAATCCTTCAAAAAATTAAAGTCCATTCAGTGACAAGAAAATTCAATAAAACCGAAATATCGGTCTTTGGCCCTGTGTAAAACAATCAGAATTAAAGTCTTACCTCAGAATAAATGGATGTCACATATCTGCTCTTGTTGTTGCGCACCGCTTGGAGGAACTGCATTGCAAATAATAATATTCTCTTTTCTTGTGATTTTAGTGGAATTTTTCTTCAAAAGAAGTGGAATGAAATGGGAAGTGCAACGAAATCTTGAGTTCAATAAAAAATTAAATTTTTGAGAAAATGCTTTTGAAATAAAAAAAATTATTATTGGGAGACTTGTTGGAGAATAATTACAATAAATAAAATTTTTCATTATCTAATGATTATATTAATTAACAGTATACCTTATTCCTCATCTTGACCAGCGTTGCCGACCGCCTACATCACACAACCGCACTGGGCTGCTACTACTGACCGACCGCTCTGCATGACGACTACAGACTGAGTACTGCTCTCAACTAGACGGAGCTACCGACTCGCAACGACTGAACTGACCGACTCGCAACGACAGACTACTCGCAACGACTACTGACAGACTGAGAACCGCTCGCAACACTCGCGCGGTCAAGCGCAAACTCTCTGGTCACAGATGCTACAATGCCTCGCCATCGCTGCTGCGTTACATACGTGTTTCAAGAGGACGATTTCATCCAGAGGATGATTTTCAGTGGTGTACCTACCTTTCATGTGAGCGGTACAGTTAACTGATACAAAAGCGGGGCGGCTACCTACAGTGCCCCCTCAACGACAGTTCAGTGAACATTACTGCATATGGGCCTCCACAGCACGCGCCTGATTCATGGACCCATACCGTCCGCTTTTCATCAGCGACGAAAGCTGGGATTTGCAGGCCAGTACCGCTGCTGGTGTCCGCTCAGTGGCGTGTAACATCTGGACGCAAACACTGTGCAACAATCGTTGTAAGGCTCCAGGCTGTAAGAGGGGGGAGGTATGGTCCGGGGAATGTTTTCGTGGCATTCCTTGACTGATTTTATCATTCTGGGAGGCACAGTGGATCAAAACAAATACACATCTACCCTTGTGGACCATAGGCAACCCTATGTGAAATGTGTTTTTTCATCGGCACGATGGCATTTACCAGCAGAACAATGCAGTGCGTGACAAAGCTTGCAGTGTACGTGCGTAGTTCGAAGAGCACTACCATGAGTTTACTGTATTTCCATGGCCACCAGACTCCCCGGATTTAAAGCCAGCCGAGAATCTGTGGAGCCATCTCGACCATGTTGTTGGCGTCGTGGACCTTCAGCCAAGGAAACTAGCCCAGCTGGCCACGGCACTGGAATCAGCATGGCTCCACATCGCTGTCCGTACCTTCCAGAACCCATTGACTGTCTTCCTGTACGTCTTGCAGCACTCCGTCCTGCAAAAGGTGGTTATTCAGGCTTTCCACAGGCGGTCACATTGAAAGGAATCTACTGGAACACACTTATATGTGGGCACGGCCGACTTCCTTCCCTGTCCTTCCCTAATCCGATGAGACCGATGACCTCGCTGTTTGGTCTCTTTCCCCAAAACCAACCAACCAACCACACTTATATGTAATTACAATGAAATTAATACCGTTAGCTGCATAAAGGCATTGATATAAGTCAACGGGGACAGTTGAAAATGTGCGCCCCGACCGGGACTCTAACCCGGGATCTCCTGCTTACATGGCAGACGCTCTATCTATCGTTTTTTTTCTTATTGTTCTCATTTTTTCCGTTGCATTTGTTCGGTGCGGATGTCCCACGACAACCGTTCAAGTTGTGTTGAGCCGTTGACTCAGTTTTTTATTACAGAGGGCAGGTAACCTTCTGAACACGCTGAGCTACCGTGCTGTCCCGCACTACATTCATGGTGCCCCTGCCCATCATACTCACTACTCGCGGCTTTACTGCCGATTCCCGTAAGAGTTCGGGCACTGTTTGTGCATCCGCACAGAAGAAGATTGTCAAATGGCCGGTGAGCCTTAACAAATATATGTTAGTTAAGGCTCACCTTATATTCCTCTTCTTCCTTTGTTGTTGTTGTTTCCTATTTTTCCAGTATTCCATATTTTCTCCCCATGAAGTTTCTTCCTTTCTTCTGTCCATGTTGTTCCCGATTTTTTATTTCTTCTGCTTTAAAAGCCTTCCAAATTTAGTATTTTCTTATTAAAACCGTTTCTTTCTGCTATTTCTGATTTCTTGATGTTGTTTCTTTCAAGATCTTTGCTTACTTCTGTAATCCATCCTATTGTCGATTTCTTCTTCCAAAAATATCGGAGCATTTGTTTTGTTAGTCTATTTCCATCCATTCGGTAGAGATATCCAAAAAAGGTTAATCTTCGTTTAGCCATTACTTCAGATATTTTCTCTATATTTTTGTAGATCTCCTTATTACTTCTTATTTTCCAACCATCCCCAGTTTTCATTGCACCCATTGTTTTTCTAATAATCCCTCTTTCCAATACCTCTAGTTTGTCCATCTTATAGTTCATCGTTACGCATTCAGATCCATATAAACATTCGGGTCGTGTCACTGTGGTATAGTGTTTTAGTTTTGTTTTTCTGGATATACATTTCTTGTCGTAAATACACTCCTGGAAATGGAAAAAAGAACACATTGACACCGGTGTGTCAGACCCACCATACTTGCTCCGGACACTACGAGAGGGCTGTATAAGCAATGATCACACGCACGGCACAGCGGACACACCAGGAACCGCGGTGTTGGCCGTCGAATGGCGCTAGCTGCGCAGCATTTGTGCACCGCCGCCGTCAGTGTCAGCCAGTTTGCTGTGGCATACGGAGCTCCATCGCAGTCTTTAACACTGGTAGCATGCCGCGACAGCGTGGACGTGAACCGTATGTGCAGTTGACGGACTTTGAGCGAGGGCGTATAGTGGGCATGCGGGAGGCCGGGTGGACGTACCGCCGAATTGCTCAACACGTGGGGCGTGAGGTCTCCACAGTACTTCGATGTTGTCGCCAGTGGTCGGCGGAAGGTGCACGTGCCCGTCGACCTGGGACCGGACCGCAGCGACGCACGGATGCACGCCAAGACCGTAGGATCCTACGCAGTGCCGTAGGGGACCGCACCGCCACTTCCCAGCAAATTAGGGACACTGTTGCTCCTGGGGTATCGGCGAGGACCATTCGCAACCGTCTCCATGAAGCTGGGCTACGGTCCTGCACACCGTTAGGCCGTCTTCCGCTCACGCCCCAACATCGTGCAGCCCGCCTCCAGTGGTGTCGCGACAGGCGTGAATGGAGGGACGAATGGAGACGTGTCGTCTTCAGCGATGAGAGTCGCTTCTGCCTTGGTGCCAATGATGGTCGTATGCGTGTTTGGCGCCGTGCAGGTGAGCGCCACAATCAGGACTGCATACGACCGAGGCACACAGGGCCAACACCCGGCATCATGGTGTGGAGAGCGATCTCCTACACTGGCCGTACACCACTGGTGATCGTCGAGGGGACACTGAATAGTGCACGGTACATCCAAACCGTCATCGAACCCATCGTTCTACCATTCCTAGACCGGCAAGGGAACTTGCTGTTCCAACAGGACAATGCACGTCCGCATGTATCCCGTGCCACCCAACGTGCTCTAGAAGGTGTAAGTCAACTACCCTGGCCAGCAAGATCTCCGGATCTGTCCCCCATTGAGCATGTTTGGGACTGGATGAAGCGTCGTCTCACGCGGTCTGCACGTCCAGCACGAACGCTGGTCCAACTGAGGCGCCAGGTGGAAATGGCATGGCAAGCCGTTCCACAGGACTACATCCAGCATCTCTACGATCGTCTCCATGGGAGAATAGCAGCCTGCATTGCTGCGAAAGGTGGATATACACTGTACTAGTGCCGACATTGTGCATGCTCTGTTGCCTGTGTCTATGTGCCTGTGGTTCTGTCAGTGTGATCATGTGATGTATCTGACCCCAGGAATGTGTCAATAAAGTTTCCCCTTCCTGGGACAACGGATTCACGGTGTTCTTATTTCAATTTCCAGGAGTGTATTATTGGTCAAACCATATGCTCTTTTCATTTTGTTAATTCTTACGTCTATTGCAGATTTTTCTAGTCCATTCTGTTGTATAGTTTCTCCAAGATACTTAAATTTATTTACTCCCTCTATTTTTCCTATTTGTGTTTCTATGTATTTTGGTGCATTTTTTATATTTGTCATGAATTTTGTTTTTTCAGCAGAAATTTTGAGACCAGTTCTGTTTGCTAATTTTTCCAGAATGTTTATTTGAGTAACTGCTTCTGTCAGGTTTTCTGAAAGTATTGCGAAATTATCCGCAAAAGCCAGTTTACCTTAATTTCATTTGTTTTCCTTCCCAGAGTTATTGGTTCAATTTTGTGAATTTTAGCTCAAAATTCGAGATCCTTACAATTTTTTCTAGAACACAGTTAAACAGTAAAGGTGATAAACCATCACCTTGTCTAACACCAGTTTTTATTTCAGATTCTAAAAGATCCCAGAATTTATTTACTTTCTCCAGATTTCTTCTGTAGTCAGCATTTATAGGTGCATGACAGTTTATGAGGGTGCAACTTTTATTCTTGTACATCATTGTTAACATGGATATCCTTTCTGAATTCGATCTAAATTCTGTTACACTATCTACGATTTTTTTGTTTACATAAAATGCTGTTCCAAACATCGGCATATTTTCCGTTATTCTCACTGCTGGTTTCCCTTTATAAATTCTATAATGTTGTGTATCAACTACATCCTCATCTAAGAATCGTGTTTCCTGAACTGCTATAATCTGTATATCGTTCTTCTGCAGAAATGATACTAATTCCTTTTGTTTCCCGGTTTTCAGAAGAGAATTTACATTTAAGGTTCCAAAGTAGTACTTCTTCTTGAACTGGAACTTGGAAGGCTTTTCTATACATTTCACCTTTTCTTCACCGCAAATGTTGGGACTCCCCAGAATCCTAGGTCCCATTGCATTACATGATGTAATGGTGGATTCCTCATCAGAGTTACCACCTGGGGTAGAGCATCCACTATGCGAACTTTCCATATTCCTACTTGAAGCTGTAAATTGTAAAGGCTAGGGAATCCATGGTCATCCCTGAATTCTCAAAGTAAGACCAGGTTGTTAGCCTGGAATATTATTTACTCAGCCGCCACTAACATGTGGAACAGACGCTGTCGGGGTGCCGCCACTAACATGTGGAACCGTCGTGCCCTCCGTCCATTTTGGCCTTGGACAAGAGGCTGCCTCTTCCGCCAGCTCCGCCGTACCGAAGTCCATCTTCTCCGCCTTCGCTGCCGTTGAGGTCTTCACCGTATCCCTGGCAAGGGGCTCTCACGAGGTACTATCACCCGGGCCAGGCGAACCAAGGTTTTTTTTAACGAGGTGTTACTCCTCCCCCTCCTCCTTCCTCAACCGGGCTTGGGACCGGCTATGGCGGAATTTTATACCATCTTAATATATATACTCTTATATGTGGCACCCGAATATTGTAATGATACTAAAGAAAACTAAAATGAAACTATTATGTTATAAACGGTGTATGTCTCTGATGGGCTTTATAAATCTGAAAGCTGAACGCTGACTGTGCACGACCGCAGAGCCAAAGTTACTGTTTCTGGTCTGAGAAGTAGTGTTGGGGTAAGAGAGTGCTTGGCGCACAGCAAGCTCTCGCTGAGCGAAAGAGGATGGAGGAGGCAGTTCTTGTGGTGTGCTCTGTGAAGCCACCAACCGTTAAATTATAATGTAGGAGTTACGACTACATGTATTGCTGGAAACATAGATCTGGAAGCAAACTTCTCGCAAGCAAGGTAATGTTGTTTAATATTTAGGGCTTTCGTTTTGCCAGCGCGCTAGTTTAGATGAGTTGCCTGATAATTGGCAATTGTTGAGTAACCCCAGAATGTACGTAAACAGATTTGATGCAAAGGCTAGTTAGATATTTCCCTTTCGTAATGTTTCTAAGATATGTTAACAAAGGTATAGGTAATTTGATGATATGCTTTATGCTTTTTTAGTGAGGTTAAATAATACTTTCTTTATAAATCTCATTGTTTATCACTCAATTATTAAAAAGGATGTAACTTTTCTGTGTAATGTAATTTCAGTTGTCAGATGTTTTGCAAAACCAAGCTTAACTTCGAATACAATTTCACTATTGAAAAGGTCAGTGTTACTAATTCACCAATTCAGTACCGCCTCCCTGTCCAGGTCACATGTTTTTCAAAGACAATGAATTTTTCTTAAATGTTTTCACTTATCAGCCAAAAGCAATTCATGAGTACTGCAAAGTATTGCGGCCAGCATTGCACACCGTGGAGCCAATAGCTAGCATATTTTATTATCCTTCATGAGAGACCAGAACGTGTCGCGATCCACCGTCGCTGCTTTAGAGGTAAGACAATTTTATCTGTTATTTGCACAGGTACCAAAGTTATCAGTTTTGACCAGGGCCAGAGAATTCGTTACCTAAGGGGCTGAATGTATTTTACAGTGACTGTATTTCTTTATTGGTCCTGGGAGTTGCAGTCCCCAGTCAGTTGGCATAATTTTTTTGCTAACAATAACACAGAGTAAGCACAGCACTTGCAGTTCCAACACGCTAGACGATAATTCCAGTTTTGTATGCATTCCCATTTCAGGCCTCCATTCAATGTAATAAAAAGAAGATTTATTTAAAGAATGTTACACTTTCATTCAATGTATTAAGAAGAGATTTTTTAAAGAACGTTACAACATCAATGAGACTGGACAATATAAATCTTACCTCAATACGTACATTTTTGCAATCACCTGAAAGTGCATAGCTCATTTTGAATTTGAATAACCCTGCGTATCTGTACAAAACTAATATTACACTAGCCTGCAATTTTATGAAATGTTTTCTCAAAAACAGTGTTCTAGACTCACTGTGTATGCCGATTCTGAAAATTACTTTCATTTTGTTCTACCACGCCAGGATTCTTTGTAAAATAAGAATTCATATTTGGAATATTTAAGTAATTGAACCATAAATATTAAAATAAAACTTCAGTAAAGCTCTATATTTTTATAATTTCCACTTTATTTTTTAGGCAAATGGTAAACAAATAAATTTGCAGTATCATGAATACTCTGTTACATTAAAATATTCAAATTTCCTCGTTTTAGATATCCTCGTTCAACGTTCGTCCTTATCCTCTTCATTCAAGATCCATCAGTAGTCGATCATAATAATACTTTCAGCCCACATTCCTTGGTGCCTCATCTTAATCTCCTTAAAATTCTGGTGGAGGTGTTTTCACCGATACTTACACTGACAGTCTACAGCAGTTCCACAGCTACGTTCTCAAACTCTCTTGAGGTCTGTATCTATGGGACTCAACCAGTTAATCGGAATATTTCTCCCAGGAAAAGTGTAGGTGAACAAACGGTTACTTCTAACAGAAATCTAGACACTGCTGAGCGCTAGAGTGCAGCCCCTTAAGCTACAATATGAACAGACCTACTCTTCCTTCCAGAAACTTACGTAACATTATACAAATGTGTGCGCCTAGGCGGCCACCGTCATCCTCGTCAAAGTTCTTGAGGGTCCACTGGCACATCGTCTTATGACATACTTAAAATGTCTCAATAAACCAACGTTTCAGACGAGTTTTTCATCCCGTGACAGTTGTGTCAAATACGACCAAGAAGAGTGGTAGTTTAGAATTTGACAGCTATAATACGTACACACGACAACTTGTGCGCCACAGAGATCTACATCGATTTAAATATCATCAAGATTTAATACTTGGCACACACGTAATTTGACATAGACACAAACGATAAACGGTCCAGTCACATTAATGTGACCACAGCGTATGTTCGATATCAACTTGCAATAATCTCTCACACACGTCAGGTGGCAGCATTAACAGTGGAGGGTGTATAAAGCGTGTCGGAGGAACGCGGAAAGGTAGCGACTTATCTGACGTCCAAAAGGACGTGATCATTGGCTTTCCGGCCAAAGCTGGAAGCATTTCCGAAACGGTTAACTGTGTATACTGTTCGCATGCCGTCGAGGTTGAAGAATACCGTGTGTGACGAAAGGGCGTTAAGCTAAACCGGCGCCGAAGCAACTGTGGAGCGGCAAGGGCCATATGTGACGTGTGAACGACGGCCGCGGAGATGTGTACGCACGAATGGACGAGCAACGGTTAATCAAGGACCACCCAGACGAGACGAGGGGCTACCGACAGGGTCTCCTCAATGACCGTTCAGAAAACATTGCTGCTTATGTGCCTCTGCAGGGGGCACCCGATTCACGCACACGTGCTGACTGCTGTTCGTGGGCGATGAAGGCTGGAATTTGCACGGCAATACCGGAAATGGATGACCACTGAGTGGCGACAGCTGGCCTTTTCAGATGAATCACTTTTTTTGCTCCATCGGACAGATGGCCATTGCCGTCTACGGTGTAAAACGTACACTAGTGGCCATTAAAACTACACCAAGAAGAAATGCAAATGATAAACGGGTATTCATTGGACAAATATATTATACTGGAACTGACATGTGATTACATTTTCACGCTATTTGGGTGCATAGATCCTGAGAAATCAGTACCCAGAACACCCGTATCTAGCCGTAATAATGGCCTTGATACGCGTGGACATTGAGTCAAACAGAGCTTGGATGGCGTGTACAGGTACAGCTGCCCATGCAGCTTCAACACGATATCACAATTCATCAAGAGTAGTGAGTGGCGTACTGTGACGAGCAGGTTTCTCGGCCACCATTGACCAGACGTTTTCAATTGGTGAGAGATCTGGAGAATGTGCTGGCCAGGGCAGCAGTCGAACATTTTCTGTATCCAGAAAGGCCCGTACAGGACCTGCAACATGCGGTCGTGCATTGTCCTGCTGAAATGTAGGGTTTCTCAGAGATCGAATGAAGGGTAGAGCCATGGGTCGTAACACATCTGAAATGTAACGTCCACTTTTGAAATTGCCGTCAGTGCGAACAAGAGGTGACCGAGACGTGTAACCAATGGCACCCCATACCATCACGACGGGTGATACGCCAGTATGGCGTTGACGAATAGACGCTTCCAATGTGCGTTCACCGCGATGTCGCCAAACATCATGATGCTGTAAACAGAACCTGGATTCATCCGAAAAAATGACGTTTTGCCATCCGTGCACCCAGGTTCGTCGTTGAGTACACCATCGCAGGCGCTCCTGTCTGTGATGCAGCGTGAAGGGTAACCGCAGCCATGATCTCCGAGCTGACAGTCCATGCTGCTGCAAACGTCGTCGAACTGTTCGTGGAGATGGTTGTTGTCTTGCAAACGTCCCCATTTGTTGGCTCAGGGATCGAGACGTGGCTACACGATCCGTTACAGCCATATCATCTCGACTGCTAGTGATACGAGGCCTTTGGGATCCAGAACGGAGTTCCATATTACCCTCCTGAACCCACCGATTCCGTATTCTGCTAACAGTCATTGGATCTCGACCAACGCGAGCAGCAATGTCGCGATACGATAATCCGCAATCGCGATAGGCTACAATCCGACCTTTATCAAAGTCGGAAACGTGATGGTACGCATTTCTCCTCCTTACACGAGGCATTACAACAACATTTCGCCAGGTAACGCCGGTCAGCTGTTGTTTGTGTACGAGAAATCGATTGGAAACTTTCCTCGTGTCAGCACGTTGTAGGTGTCGCCACCGGCGCCAACCTTGTACGAATGCTCTGAAAAGCTAATCATTTGCATATCACAGCATCTTCTTACTGCCGGTTAAATTTCGCGTCTGTAGGTACGTCATCTTCGTGGTGTAGCAATTCTAATGGCCAGTAGTGTATGAAAGCGTGCTCCGGGAAATGTTTTCGTGACATTCCCTGGGTTATCTCTTTATTCTGGATGGCTCAATGGCTCAACATAAGTATGCATCTATCCTTGGGATCACATCCACCGCTACATGCATGTTCTTCCTCGGCACGATGGCATCTACCAGCAGGACAGTGCAATGTGTCACACAGCTCGCAGTGTACCTGCGTGGCTCAAAAAGCACCAGGATGGGTTTATCATACCTCCCCCGGTCACCAGACTCCTCGGATTAAAACCCGCTAGAGAATATGTCGCACAACCTCGATAGATCTGCTCGTGGCATGGATCCTCAACCAAGAAACTGGCCACGGAGCTGGATTGGCGTGGCTCCACATCCCTGTCAGTACCTTTCAGAACCACACTGACACTCTTACTGCCCGACTCGAACTGTAGAAGATGGTTATTTTGGCTTCAGGCAAGTGGTCACATTAACGTGACTGGAGAGTCTATAGGCCACTGATGATGGGCTATATGCCCGATAAACGGTCCGATAATTAAATGCTTTTTCATGAAGCTCAGGTTGATCAACAAGATATATTTTTAAAAAATTCTTACAAAATGTGGATTATCAAGCATACAAAATTTTGTCATTCTCCTGAGGTCAACATCCCATTCATTGCAAGGGGGTGCTGACTTCGTTTTTCGAACGGACTGAAGGAAGGGCATGAAGACGAGGAAAGGACATAATATCATGTTTCCGCGCCAGACGTCAGATTTCAGGACAGACTAGAGGTAGTACAAGGGGCATAGCAACATGGTCTCGTAATCGGACAGTCGCCAGCTGATATCCATAGTGTGTCCGCCCCCGGTAGCTGAATGGTACAGTTCGGCGCTAGCAGCCGTGCGAAACGGAGGTCCGATACTTCCGCCTGTGCGGCGTGTGCGAGTGTTTGTTTACTTGTGGACTTAGTCTGCGCGCGGGCTAGTAACAACGATCATGGCGAACAAGTACAGGAAAACTACATTACGATTCAATTTCTGCAAAGACTTCGAACGACCAAAGGCTTTAGCAGTGGAACGATTCATTCGAGAGGACGTCAAGATACCGCCAAACGATATTGTCGGAATTCATCTGTCCATCGTTAGTCCCACGTGTATGTTAAGATGGAAAATGACGCGGCGTGTGAGAGAATTCTACAGGCGACAAAAGCAGGTCTCCGATTTTGCCATAGTGACGGGAATGTCGGCACGGTAACAGTAGAACATGCTGGTCTGGGTGTACGGACAATACGTGTTTTTGAGCTGCCATTTGAGCTCCCGGCTGACGAAGTTATCGAGGCTTTTAAGCCATACGGCACGGTACATGGTCACACAGCAGAACGCTGGACACAATTCGCCACGTACCCAGTTCTTAACGGAGTGCGACAGATCACTATTGACCTTCAGAAGCATGTACCGTCCTATCTGACAATTGGTGGTTGTCGGGCGGTGGTGATTTACGATGGTCAACCACGTACATGTTCTGGCTGTGGCCGGGAGGGACACCTCAGGTCGAACTGTATGCAACGGCGGATTACGCAACTGCCTTCAGATGTGCGGGAGCCGTCGCCGGCGATGACAGTACTACCGATCACCTATGCCAAAGCCCTCACTGCGTCAGCTGATGACCGAAAAGACACAGTCCCGGTGGAAGATCAAGATGGCACTCTCCGAAACCTTGTAGCAGACGTCGGGATGACAGAGGATGCTGCTCCATCGAGCATACAATCTACGGCGACAACATCAGATGAGACCGAACTCTCACCAAGCACACCGATAGTACACGAAGCAGTTCCAGCCACTACGGATGCTGTTCCGTCTGGAACGCACTCTATGACAACAACATCAGTTTCGACCGAACTACCGCCAAATACAACGATGGGACTCGAAACACTTCCTGTTCCTACGGATGCTTTTCTGTCGGGCAGCCGTGATTCCCTACAATCTGAGGACACGGAAGGAAGATCACGCAAACAACGTTCCCCGAAAAGGAGGAAACGGCGTCGTCGCACGACATCTAGGGATGACTCCCCATGCCCCGACGACGATGTGCCTGTGGACCAAGACGACTCAACAACCTCTACGAAACAGGATGAGGCAATGGAAACTGTTCGATCAGACCCGCAGCGGTCTGTCACATTGACGGTACCGGGACGTGGTGATGCTGAAGAGGAATCACAACCAGTTGGCTCTCCAGACGCAGATGCTGTGGCAATGGACACCAATATATCACTGCCTGCAAAGATGTGGTATGACGATATTGAGGAGGCGCCGGACGACATACAGAGGCAGCCGGCACTCACGAAGACGGCCTAATAATTGCTGAAGGTGAATTAATTATTTTTAGGGTGTTTTCTGTCGCATTTTTTATATCAACTCAATGAGAATTCCTCCGGGACCTGGAGATTTTCCATTTTTCATACATGAGGGTCAGTCAATAATTAGACAAACTGCTGTACACCAAACTGGTTTTTTAAATCAATACAATTTTTTATCTATTTTCCAAGTAATCCTCACCAACTTCTATGCAATAACTCATATTCTTAGGTTTCTGATACTACCCGGTGGAGAATATTTTACGTTGATGTCGATGCCAGTTGTAGTTTTCTCTTTTAATTCTTCGTTGCCATTGAACTTCGTGCCGTGCAAAGTTTGTGTCATGCGACCCGATATATAAAGGTTAGAAGGGGCAAGGTGTGGCCTAAAATGAGGATGAAGCTGGAGCCACCAATCCACTTTTCCAATAGTTCCCAGGGTCAGTTCTGCCGTATGAGATAAAGAGTTGTCCTGAATAATGTCTCGGACATTTCTTCAGCGTGGGCTTGACTTTTGTTTTCAATCGTCGATGAGTAGCTCAAGCTGTTGATAATGCGCTGCTCCTCAAAAATATTACAGAAGATCGGACCATGGACACTCCAAAAGGTGGTCAGCGTGATCTTACCAGCCGACGGTTGAGTTTTGAATTTCTTACAGAGATACGTTGATGCGGGTTTACACTGCATTATTTGACGCTTCGACGCCGCCTCGAAATTGTGTTTTCAAATTTTACCATAGGTTAAAATCCTATTAAAAAATTCACCTTCACTATTGAAACCATTTGCGAGCTCAGCACAAAAACGAAACCTCAGTTCTTTGCAAAGAACGTTAAGATCTCTGGCAGCCCATATTACCAAAGTCTTTCGGTAGTGTAGTCTGTTCTGAATGATCGAATGAGTTGTGGCAACACTTACCCCTCGACTCTTGACTTTTTATAAATATTTGTTTAGTTGTAAGTCATCTGCCTTCTTGGATAAGTGAATAAATACGTCGAGGTCATTATTGTTATCGGACGCCCTGAGCGGTGCTGGTCGGCCACGCTTTTGCGGCCAATTTTAAAACTTTTATACCCACTCGTAAAACCTCGCACTGTTCATGCTACTATTCTCATATTTTTATTTATACGAGAGAATATTTCTGACATTGATACAGTTTCTAAAACAAAAAAATGGATCACATAACTATGTTATTTAAACATACTTTCTTGGAGCGGAAACGCCATCGTAACCAAGACTTTACGCGTTATGTTTACATAAATATTAATCGAACAAATAAGTAACACTCTTCGGAAGGTTGAGAACTACAAAAAGTTTCCATTCGTGCATTAGGTATTGCGTTTGCTGTGTATGATTGTGTAATTACAGAAAAGAGAGAACTACTTGAAACGAATTTGTTTAGTCACGTAGGATGTTCATTTTCAGTGTTTTCACGGATCAGTTTTTTTATGGAACATGTGCAATGAAAATCAAACAACTTAGAGGAATTTCACCTTGTATCACGAGTGAAGCAGATTCTCGTAATATGCAGGTACTTCATAGCGCTGTGTTCCTTTTTTTTTTTTACTAGCGCTCTTATGTTTTTTCGTAAATACATTGTGTCCCAGGAGGAACGATCAGTATCCGAGGTTGTGACAGAAAGGAACTTTAGAAGCAAAACAATTCCAGTAAACATGGGCTCTACAGTGCATTCCTTTAGAACTATGAGCACATCCTCACCTTCGATAGTGTGAAACAAATCTCTTCTAATGCGAACTCTTCAACAGAAAAGACGTATTTCACAGTGTAGAAGATGAAAATGTGCTCATAGTTCTAAAGGTGTGGATTTTACAGCCCAGGTTTACAAGACTTTTTTTTCTTATATTGGTCCATACTACCACCTTTAAACGTTCGTCTGTGGAGTTCTGGTTACCCTGTAGAAATTGAAACTGCCTTCTAAAGTAACACATGACCTCCAGAGATAATGTTTGACTCTGCTGCGGAGTGTGCACTGTTTCGAAACTTCGTGACAGATTTAAAATACGTGCCGGATCGATAGATGAACCCAGAACCTTTGCCTTTCGCGGGCAGTGTTGTACCGACTGAACTACCCAACCACGGCTAGCAACCTACCCAAACAGCTTTTCTTCCGTCAGTACGTCTTCCAAAATTCACACAAGTCCTCTTGCATACCTTACAGGAGTAGCACTCTTGGTAGACAGAATATTATGAAGAAACGGTTACCATAGGCTAGGGGGATTGTTTCCGGAATGCATTTTTCATTCTGCAGCGGAGTGTGCGCTGTTTGGAAACTTCCTGGCAGATTAAAACTGTGTTCCGGTCTGGTACATAATTTTTATTTACCAGGAAGTTTCAATACATAAGCTCACTGGATGTTTGTAGTTCACAAATAGCTGTACTTTTACGGATCCGTACCTCAATCGGTAAAAACGGAACGCTCATACGATCACTTTGTTGTCCATCTGTCTGTCTGTTCAAAACCCTTTTTCTCATAACAGTTAAACGTATCAAGTTGTCACATGTTAAGGTCTGTGGTCCTTTGGCGGTGTAATACACTCCTGGAAATTGAAATAAGAACACCGTGAATTCATTGTCCCAGGAAGTGGAAACTTTATTGACACATTCCTGGGGTCAGATACATCACATGATCACACTGACAGAACCACAGGCACATAGACACAGGCAACAGAGCATGCACAATGTCGGCACTAGTACAGTGTATATCCACCTTTCGCAGCAATGCAGGCTGCTATTCTCCCATGGAGACGATCGTAGAGATGCTGGATGTAGTCCTGTGGAACGGCTTGCCATGCCATTTCCACCTGGCGCCTCAGTTGGACCAGCGTTCGTGCTGGACGTGCAGACCGCGTGAGACGACGCTTCATCCAGTCCCAAACATGCTCAATGGGGGACAGTTCCGGAGATCTTGCTGGCCAGGGTAGTTGACTTACACCTTCTAGAGCACGTTGGGTGGCACGGGATACATGCGGACGTGCATTGTCCTGTTGGAACAGCAAGTTCCCTTGCCGGTCTAGGAATGGTAGAACGATGGGTTCGATGACGGTTTGGATGTACCGTGCACTATTCAGTGTCCCCTCGACGATCACCAGTGGTGTACGGCCAGTGTAGGAGATCGCTCCCCACACCATGATGCCGGGTGTTGGCCCTGTGTGCCTCGGTCGTATGCAGTCCTGATTGTGGCACTCACCTGCACGGCGCCAAACACGCATACGACCATCATTGGCACCAAGGCAGAAGCGACTCTCATCGCTGAAGACGACACGTCTCCATTCGTCCCTCCATTCACGCCTGTCGCGACACCACTGGAGGCGGGCTGCACGATGTTGGAGCGTGAGCGGAAGACGGCCTAACGGTGTGCGGGACCGTAGCCCAGCTTCATGGAGACGGTTGCGAATGGTCCTCGCCGATACCCCAGGAGCAACAGTGTCCCTAATTTGCTGGGAAGTGGCGGTGCGGTCCCCTACGGCACTGCGTAGGATCCTACGGTCTTGGCGTGCATCCGTGCGTCGCTGCGGTCCGGTCCCAGGTCGACGGGCACGTGCACCTTTCGCCGACCACTGGCGACAACATCGATGTACTGTGGAGACCTCACGCCCCACGTGTTGAGCAATTCGGCGGTACGTCCACCCGGCCTCCCGCATGCCCACTATACGCCCTCGCTCAAAGTCCGTCAACTGCACATACGGTTCACGTCCACGCTGTCGCGGCATGCTACCAGTGTTAAAGACTGCGATGGAGCTCCGTATGCCACGGCAAACTGGCTGACACTGACGGCGGCGGTGCACAAATGCTGCGCAGCTAGCTAGCGCCATTCGACGGCCAACACCGCGGTTCCTGGTGTGTCCGCTGTGCCGTGCGTGTGATCATTGCTTGTACAGCCCTCTCGCAGTGTCCGGAGCAAGTATGGTGGGTCTGACACACCGGTGTCAATGTGTTCTTTTTTCCATTTCCAGGAGTGTATTTTGATACTCGAAACTGATTCATTGAAACGTATGGGGTACTTCTCGTTGATCTAGAATTAATTAAATTTGGCAAGAACAGAGGTATCACTACACAATAAAAGCAAAAATCCGAAAATTGTGAATTTGTAGTTATATAACACGATTTTTTTTGTCGTTTGTTATCTGTCTGCCCGTCTGTTTGTTAGACCCCTTTTTCTCACGAGCGGGTAGAGTTACCAAGTCGAAATTTATGCCACGTACTGAGGTCTATAGTCCTTTGGTGGTGCCAAAAGTTAAGCTTCTAAGTCAACGCAATCAAAAGATACGACCATTTATGTCACCTATTTTGATACTCTAAAACTCACTCGTTGAGACCTACAGCTTCCTTCCCCTTGACGTATAATCATGAAATTTGGCAAGACGAGAAGTTTCACAGTACAAGTAATGGGAAAAACCCGAAATTGATAATTCGTAATTGTATCACACGAAAAAATATTTCTTTTCTCATTTGTTTCCGACTTCAAACATGAAATTAAAACATCCTCAAAAGTCAAAATCTTAAACATGGGTGCGAAACAGCAACTGTATGAATCTGAAGAGGAGAAAAAAATCAGCCAACCAGTTGCAAAACAAAGGTTTATTAGCCCTTATTGTAAAGTCACTAGGCAAGGGGCTACATTGTACTTTAAACCTTTAAAAGGCTAATAAACCTTTGTTTTGCAACTGATTGGCCGATTATTTCATCCTCTTCATACTCGAAAGGCAACGGCCTTACCGCAGTGGATACACCGGTTCCCGTCAGATCACCGTAGTTAAGCGCTGTCGGGCGTGGTCGGCACTAGGATGGGTGACCATCCGGGCTACCATGCACTGTTGCCACTTTGAGGGGTGCACCCAACCTCGTGATGCCAATTGAGGAGCTACTCGACAGAACAGTAGCGGCTCATCATACCATCATACCGACCGGGAGAGCGGTGTGTTGACCACACGCCCCTCCTATCTTCAATTTCAGTTGAGGATGACACGGCGGTCGGATGGTTCCGATGGGCCACTTGTGGCCTAAAGACGGAGTGCTTCATACTCGAAAGTCTTGAAATCCCTGGGACAGATATCCTGCCAGTATGAATGTCGATAGCAGGAAAAAATCGTCGAGAACCTAGATTTCGGTAATGTATGAACCGTCTGCATACATAATCAAGTTCCTACAGCCCGCCCGGTTGGCCGTGCGGTTTAATGCACGGCTTTCCGGGCGAGAAGGAACGCCTGGTCCCCAGCACGAATGCGCCCGGCGGATTTGTGTCGAGGTCCGGTGAACCGGCCAGTCTGTGGATGGTTTTTAGGGGGTTTTCCATCTGCCTCGGCGAATGCAGGCTGGTTCCCCTTATTCCGCCTCAGTTACACTAGGCTGGCGATTGCAGCGCAAACAAGTTCTCCACGTACGCGTACACCACCATTACTCAACCACGCAAACATAGGGGTTAAACTCGTCTGGTGTGAGACGTTCCTGGGGTGTCCAGCGGGGGCCGAACCGCACAATAACCCTGGGTTCGGTGTGGGGCTTCGGAGGGGTGAAGTGGACTGCGGTAGTCGTCGTGGGGTTGCGGACCACTGCGGCTGCGGCTAGGACGGAGCCTCTCCGTCGTTTCTAGGTCCCCGGTTAACATACAGTACCATACAATACAACTTCCTACAGAACTGTAAGTGCCCAAGTCCTACTGACAGCTGGCCAATTTTTCGAAATTACCGGAATTAAAACTGAACGTTGGTAAATAAAACCGCTTCAGATGTACGATAAATCTTTATTTCTGATCCACCTGGCTTCGCAGCGTTGGAGCCACATCTTCAGGGATACAGATTTGTAATTTATTCCAAACGATAAGCAGTAGACGACCCATCTTCGTCCATTTGTGACAAAAATGTTTAATCGTCACGAGATCGGTAGTGCAATTTAAAATAGAGGAGAATGCAGGGAACATCATGCCAGTTTCCTGTATGTGGATGATGTTCCGTGCATTCTGTTCTATTTTAAATTGGACTACCGATCTCTTGACAGTTAAACAGTGTTGCCACAACTGGACAAAGTGTGGTGTCACCGGCAGACACCACACTTGCTAGGTGGTAGCCTTTAAATCGGCCGCCGTCAGTTAGTATACGTCGGACCCGCGTGTCACCACTATCAGTGATTGCAGACCCAGCGCCGCCACACGGCCAGTCTAGTCTAGAGAGACTCCCTAGCACTCGCCCCAGTTGTACAGCCGACTTTGCTAGCGAGGGTTCACTGTCTACATACGCTCTCATTTGCCGAGACGACAGTTTAGCATAGCCTTCAGCTACGTCATTTGCTACGACCTAGCAAGGCGCCATATTCAGTTACTATAATTACTTCAAGAATGTATTCTGAACAGATAATATTGTGGATCATCTACCGTCAAGAGCGACGTTCATCATTAATGGATTAAAGTTAAGTATCAAACTAATTACGTCCACTTTCTGAATTCTCATTCCTCGTCATGTTCCAGACCTCACGTCTGTATAGTTCTTCCCTCCTCACGCCAGCCTGCGTGAGCTAAAACGCGTGCATTTCGGCCTCCACTCGTAACACGGTGTTGGCTCTTCTGCTAACACAAAACAAAGAATGTTGGGTCACATACTGCTTATCGTTTGGAATAAAATATATGTCTGTATCCCTAAGGATGTGGCTCTAACGCCGCGAAGCTAGTTGGATCATAAATAAAGGTATGTCATACAGCCGAAGCGCGATCTTATTGATCATGGTTCAATTCTACGCTGCAACGAACTGAAGGGTTGAACAGTGAGTGGGGCTGTGGCTGTTCCCTGTGTGTGTGTGTGTGTGTGTGTGTGTGTGTGTGTGTGCGTGCGCGCGCGCGCGCGCGCTGACCTGGGTAGCCGGCGGGCCGCCGTGACCCCGTCTGCGGGCGGCGGGGGCGTGGCCGGCTCGGCCAGTGTCAGGGGCACGGGCCGGCGGCGTGTGGGCGGCCTGCGCCGTGACGTCAGAGGCGGCGCGGTCGATGCCAGCCGGCGCTGCGGCAGCAGTCTGTGGGAGGGGGAAGGGGAAAGGGAAGGGGAAGGTTGGTACCGGGGTGGGGCGGGTCAGCGCTGCTCGGTTCCACGATGCACTGCGTACGCTCGCGGCTGCCGCTGCATAATCCAGCATTGAGGCTTTCGCGTCATGCGCCCTCTACACTAGCAAAACGTGTCGTCATTACCTCAGTTCTCATTTGTTACCTGTTCCTGCAGATAGTGAGCTAATTTTAAACACGAAAGATTAACATGCAAACGAGACTTCGTAGTGAGGCGGGTGCTCACTACGGCAATGGTTCCTGAAATATTTTATACCATTACCCCTGAGTGCAATCAGATGTTAGTTGTAGTTAGGGTGACCAAATTATTTTCGGTGAAAACCGGGACACATTCACCCGGGTGCCAATGGACACCTCATTCCACATGTACCCAGGTTTCTTAATTTTAAATATTAATGTTTTGTTGATACATTTTGTTAACCCGATTATTATAACTAATAAGGGGATACAAAAGATTGATATAATCTAGATTATCTGTATAATTAATGACATTTAATAGACGTATACAGTAATAAAGAAATGTATTACGATTTTACAAAATTTTACAGCCATTCAACTTTTAATCAATTAATATTAACATGAGCTTTAATATTACTGAGCACTTGCAGATGGAATTGACTGTCCTTGGAGAAAAGGGTATTTTTCACTGCCTCCAGCCTTCCTGATCATGTCTTTGTTCTTTGAGGCACAGTGATAAAATTCGGCACAATCCATTTTGTAGTTGTACTGGATCTGCAGGATTGCTTCAAGAGAGTCCACCTCCATTCTGTTTCTTTCATCAGTCCACTGGATATTCATGAACGAAAATATTCTTTCCACATTGGCATTATCGGCTGGGATTACAAATAAATACCTTGCAATTATTACCAACTCAGAGTAATGCTGAAGACAGTCACAGCTTTTAAAAAAACTCACCCACTTCTAATGACATTCCAATAGTGTTTTTTTTCATCATTCCACTTGTGAAGACTTTCTTCAACAAAATTTGTCAGTATGCCGAACTGATCAAAGAGAATGGAATCATCGATTTCAATCTCTTTACTCTTCAAATAAGAAACTGTCTCTTCAACACTTTCCCATTTTGGCACTCTCTTCAGTAACATCCAATCAAACACCGGCGATGAGGGCAAATATGAGGCGCTCCACTTGCTGAGATATTCTACACCAGTGTCATAAAACTTGTTAACTTCTTCTCTAAAACTCCTTTCCGCTACTTCTGATACTTCTGCTCTTTTAAGGACAGATTTAACATGAAAAGAAATGAACTACTGTTCTCTCCTCTTAGTTTCCAGAGTATTTTTCAAAACATCATTTACCTCTATTACACTTTTCGTGCTTCCCTCAATTTCCTTTATCCCATGGTGCAAAGTGCTAAGCTGACTGTGAATGAACCGTAAGTATGCTTAACTTAAAGGGTTACTGAGAAACTGAACCAATATTTTGGGGGCTTTTTCCTCATTTAGGAAAAAAATCTTTTAACGCTTCAAACAGGCGGATTACTCTTTCAACTGCTGGAAACAGTGATAACCAGCGAGTTTTCGAGTGACACATTACATTCATATATTCAGTTCCCACATAATCACAGAACTCCTTAAGCCTCTCTGTTCTAACAGTATATGTGTAAGTAAAAGTGTGAGTATACCTTCATACCACAACTTAAACTGTCACCAAATGTCTGCACGCTATTGTGTAAAACATGTGCAGGGCACCCTATGCCTTCAATGTTTTCATGCAATGTTGCCTTTAATTTGGTAAATACGTTGTATTTGCATTGTCTTTTTAAACCACCAAAGTTTGTGTTGGTGTTGTCTCCACAAAATGCCACACATTTATTTTTTCTCAAGATCAAACATTTCGATAGTACTCATACAAAATCTTGAAATTTCGTCAGGTGTTTCATTAGGCAGGGAACTCACCTTCAAAAGTTTGGTCTGAATTCCCTGAGTAATATCGAAAAACTGAACAACAAACGGAAATATTTTAGTGGCCTTATGATTGCTGGCATCAGTGGATATCCCGTAGAAAGAAGACTTTTTGATGTATTCAAGGCTTTCCTTTACACTCTGGGAAGCAATAATTCCTTTCACTAAGCCTGACACTTTAGTTCTTGCTGAACTACACTTTTTTCCAATGGAAAAATCATCAAACATAATGCTGTTAAACTTATTAGTACAATCACTAGATCTATAAGTTTGGTGATGTTTTACCGTGTGGTAGGCTAGTGTAAGCTCGGCTGCTCGAACTTTCGTCTCTTCACTTGACTGATGCTTCACAAAATAATTTTGTAGAGTTTTACTGCAGCTCGGTGCACTGTATCTGTTAATGTGTTTCTTTGACCTGATGTGATCAAGTATGTCAGAACGTCCACCATGACTTATACTAGTAAAACAGTTACATACGGAACACTCTGCTTCGTAATCAAAACGACCTTTCTTAATAAAATTCCATTCCTTGGAATAACAGTCACCGAACTTGCAGCCACGTTTCGGCATTGCGTTTCACAGTACGAGAAAAAACTATTGCAGTTTGTCTGACAAAACATCAACTATTACACTGTTCTGACAATGAGTGTGTGAGTAAGTGGCGCAATAATCGGACGGTTTCATAGCTCTGTTACAATAATACAACTTACTACTTGTTGGCCAAAGTACCACTCAAAGTAAATTATTGCCTGAGTGTATCAATACTGATATTGTGATTACTAGTATGGGACAATGGAGGTTTTTGACAAATAAGCTAAAATATATTAATTTATTGTGTTGTATTTCCTTTAATATAGCGAAATCCCAAAAATTTGAGAAAGTTTCACGAAATGTTCAACTTTTATAGTCCTGTCTTCCTCAGTTGCGTGTAATATTACGGTATATTAATAATTTTTAATTATGGACCGTCTGACAGCAACTGAATAAAACACAATTTTAGTGCCATACGCGTTTCGCCTTTATTTTCTGCAAGTTATCATCAGTGGCCTGGAATATGTACATATGTAGCAATTTTATTTACATTTATGTCATTGTGCCTATAGGTTATAAACAGTTCTGGTGGTTGGTATTTCCTATTAAGTAGTAATGTTTTGAACTGTACTTACAGGTTGCGTGGACAATTTCCTACATATTACGCTCCTGTTGCATTTTTGGTGTTGTTCTTCTTCTTATGAACGCCAATTTGCGGTTTTTTCGCCCCATTCCACAACACTATGTACTGAACGCTTGTTTTAAAGCAATGTTTTGGTTTCTGTTGCCGACTGTCAAATGTTTTTGCCAAAGATCGAATGTTATTGCCAAACTTATGAGTGTAACTATTGAAGTATCTGTAGCCTGTTCGTGTATGCATTTGTGTGTGCGTTTGTGTATGTGTGTGTGTGTGTGTGTGTGTTTTTTTTGGTGTGATATATATTTTTTGTGCTGTGTGTGTGTGTGTGTGCGTGTGTGTGTGTGTGTGTGTGTGTGTGTGTGTGTGTCTCCAGATGATGTGGGGAAGAGTTTTTTTTAATTATTTTTTGTTTTATGTTATCATTTCCTTTACTAAGTGTAGTAGGGAGCCTGTGCTGATGTGTGTTTGCTCATTTATCACATGTTTGTTTTCTGCTATGGCTTTCTGGATGTGGACGTTTTCTTGCATTTGTATAAGATGTTTGTCATGGTTGCTTATTCTCATTATTTTCATTTCTTGTTCCATGTTTGTAGGATGATGGTTGTAGTGTTTTAAATGCTCTGCAAATGTGGAATGGTTTGTTTCATACTTCCAACATCTGATATGTTCTTTGTATCTTGCTTGAAAATTCCTGCATGTCATGCCTATGTATACTGCATCACAACTTTGACATTCAAGTTTATATATTCCTGATTGTTGGAATTTGTCCCTCTTGGTAGCTGGCTGGCTTAGGTGTGATTGAAGGATTTGCCCAGGCTTATATGCTATTTTGAAGCCCTGTCTCTTTAGGATGTTTGCAACTCTGTGTGCTAGTTTATGTGTGTAGGTCATGGTGTACCATCTGGTTCTTTTCTGTGTGGTGTTGTCATTGTGTGTGTTTGTTGAGTGTGTTTGTAAGTTTTCAGCTTGTGAGTTCTTTTGTATTGTGGAACAGTCATGTTTGTTTTTTATTTGTGTTTTTATTTTTTGATTGAGCTTGTGTACCACATGTGTGTCATACCCGTTGTTCCTAGCTATTTGTATGATTGTACTCATTTCTTGTTCACAGTTTCTCTTGCTGAGTGGGATTCTGTTTAATTTATGTAACATGTGTCTTAGTGCTGCAAGTTTCTGGCTGTGGGGGTGGTTGGATGTGGAATGTATTATTGTGTCTGTGGCTGTTGGTTTTCTAAAGATGTTAAATGTATGTTTACCATTTTCTTTTTTAATTGTAATGTCAAGAAAATTTATTTGATTTTCTTTTTCTTTTTCAAGTGTGAATTTTATGTTCTGATGAGCTTTGTTTATTTCTGAATGGAGTTCATCTATTTTTTCACTTGGCTCATCTACCAGACAAATAATGTCATCCACGTATCTGTACCAATATATGATTTTGAAACTTCCATTTGTGATTATCTTATCAAATATCTGATGTTCTAGGTGACTGATGAAAATGTTTGCTAGTGTTCCTGATATTGGGGATCCCATGGGCAGTCCATCAGTTTGTAGATAATATTCTTTCTCAAACTGAAAGTAGTTTTGTTCAGTTGTCAGTCTGAGCATATCTGTTATTTCTTTTATTGCATCTGTGGTGAGGTTGCTGTGGGATGAGAGATTTTGTTCTATGATTTCTATTGTTTCTGTGATAGGGATGGAGGTATACATATTTTCTATATCGAATGAAATCAGTGATGCTGTGTGTGGTACCTGTATGTTCTGTATGTTTTCTATTAGGTTTCCTGTGTTTATCACTGTTCTGTTGTTTTCTACTTTATAGTGTTTTGTAACTAACTTTTGGAGGTGTTTGGCTATGCGGTATGTTGGGGCTTTCTTGAAGTTGATAACAGCTCTCATTGGCATTCCGTCTTTATGTACTTTCGGTTGACTGCGGAGTGTTGGTGCTTGTGGGTTTTTCTGTGTTAAGTAGTATTTCTGTTTGTCTGTGAGTGTGTGTTCAATGTTTTTCAGTGTTCGTTTCACATTTGCCTGGAATCGTGTAGTTGGATCTGCCTTCAGTTTTTGTATGGCGTTGGTGTTTATGTATTCCTTGGTTTTTGTGATGTATTGCTCTTTATCCATGAGTATGGCTCTAAAATTGTGTTTTATTCAGTTGCTGGCAGACGGTCCATAAGTAAAAATTATTAATATACCCTAATATTTCACGAATTGTATTTAAAAACTGGATTCCGGGACTTTTGAGCGTCCCGAACCAAATTTTCGGGACACCGGAACACAGGGATGAAAACCGGGACAATCCCGGTTTTCCGGGACGTTTGGTCACCCTAGTTATAGTTCAATTTTTTTTATCTTGGCGGCTCGCGCATGCCCGCCCAGACGCGGGAGATTGCTGCGTTGCCAGTTGCAAGCGACGCACGCGCCAAGAGAAGCAACGCCATAGTATAGTATAGTTCGCAAACTTACGTTTAGAGGGGAGCGCGCAGTTAATGAAGTAAGGCCACCACGGACGCATTAACCCTTTCGCTGCTACAGTGCTTGCTCCCCACATTCCAAGCTGTGCGCGATTTTGTCATCACTGCACTGCTTGCCTGTGCAGATGCATGGTGTTCCGACTGCTTTGACACACTTACCATTTGATTTCAAAAAACTATTTGGCCTAAAAATTTGATTTTTACACATCTTCTTGACTGATACCTTCCCCCCATAAATGACTTAATTTTTGTTTCGATGTTCTACGCAGTTATTGTGCAGCATTAAATGTAGTAAACCATTGAACGAAATTTTGAAGAGTTTGCAGAGATAAAAGTCCATAGTGTATACTTTCCGTATGGACGATTTTTGTTGCCACAATGTTGAGAATGAAATGTGGACAAGACACCTAAACTTCATATAAAATTTACTGTATAACAATATCTCATTTAATTTAAGTACCAGATAGCTGGCCGACCGGTGTGGCCGTGCGGTTCTAGGCGCTTCAGTCTGGAACCGCGTGACCGCTACGGTCGCAGGATCGAATCCTGCGTCGGGCGTGGATGTGTGTGATGTCCTTAGGTCAGTTAGGTTTAAGTAGTTCTAAGTTCTAGGGGACTGAGGACCATAGCTGTTAAGTCCCACAGTGCTCAGAGCCAATTGAACCATTTTGAACCAGATATGTGTCGTATGTAATGTTGAGAAATATTGTGTTACCGCAGCACAAAACTACGAAAGGTGACTTGGCAATGGAGGAGACAAAATACTGTCCACTGAAGATACTTCAAAAGCGAAAAACGCGTCTGGTCTAAATAAGGCGCTTATTCCAGTTGCAGAAGAGGAATATATTTCAAATTCTACTCTAAATAATATTTTCAATACTGTCGCAAAAGCATATATCTCAATATGAACAGTAAAACAGAGACTGCGGAAGAGAAGATATACAAACAAAACAGATAACATGAATATTGTATGTGTGCCTTTTCATTGCTTTTAATAGCTGTGAAAAGAAATATTGGAGTACAAAATTAGAAAAACCGAAAACTTATTATGGTTATAATGAAGAGACAAAGCACTAGAAATTTCAAAAAATTACATTCAAACGAATAAAATTCATGAAGTAAGACACTTCGATATTGTTTTTAAATAAAGACAATATTAAGCACCAAACAAAGTTTGAACTCATAATCATTCGCTTAACAGCCAAACACTTGAACCATTACGCTAACGCAACTCGTCATTCAAGAGAACTCCTGGAGGACTCTAAAATATCACGCAAAGTACCGACAAACACTGTTGGTATGACTATGAATTACTCACGTTTCGTCGAAGTACAATAGGAAATAAACAATTACCGCTGTTCGTTATTGCGAAAAAGTGGTTCGTGAGAATGATACAAACACCTTTCCTTGCTATCGCCTGAATTAGGAGGCTTATTGCTTGTTTGTTTTAATTAATTAATAGAATATGAAGCAATTGGTATAAAGAATGCTTTTTCCAAACTTTCTATAAAAGAAAGTCTGCTATCAAGACATTTGTTCTACTACTTTTATTTATGACAATGTTTCTACAAGTGAAGACACTCGTCCGTGCTCTGCACTGCAGTCGAGCTCTGGCAACGTCGCTCTCTGTTCATTGGCTGACTGTGTTTTGTGACGTCATATGCGCAGAGCGAACCTAAACTCGGCCGTCGTAAATGACGCGCACTTTAGTAAGCCCAGCCCATCCCCTTCCCCCCTCCATCTGCCGTCTTTTGATTCCCTCTCGCCTCCCCTCCTCCAAATTATCACCAGTTTTAGCAGCCAACTAATCTGTGAAATGAAGACTTTTGTTGCAACACTTTTATTTTTAAAATAATGAATGATGTTTAGTTTGTACGTATCTGTGTCTTGTTTCGTCGCATGTGCTACCGACAACTTCTTCTCACATAAGGAAGCTGACTATCTACAGTGAAAGTAGACACTCGTTTAAAACATACTTTCCGTGGACTGCGGCACTTGCTTGACCTGCACAGGGAACCACATTTAAAATCAAACGAGTTCAGATGTGTGCACTGCACTGGCTGTTTGTAAATCGCTTGATTGCTGCACTGCTTAGTTCTAAAGTGGCATAAATTGGAGGACGTTAAGCAGTTAATGCTTTGTGTCTAACCATTCTAGTAATGATAATAATAGTAATAATAACAATATTGTGAGCCGGCCGGTGTGGCCGAGCGGTTCTAGGCGCTTCAGTTTGGAACCGCGCGACCGCTACGGTCGCAGGTTCGAATCCTGCCTCGGGCATGGATGTGTATGATGTCCTTAGGTTAGTTAGGTTTAAGCAGCCATTTGAACCATTTGAACAATACTGTGTACTGCATTCTAGTAGCCCTTACGTAGTTACTGCTGTGTTGAGCTGTCAATTAATTCATTTATCTGTTTCGAAGCGAGTAATGAAGCAATTTTTGGACCACTGTAAGTACTATCTACACCTTGGAGAAGACGTTTTCTTGAGATACTTAGCTTTTGTTGCGTAAGTGTCTCACTTTTTATCATCAGCGATGCAATGGACAGAGCACAACACACGTGTTTAGTGGGTGGGCTGTGTGAGGAACCTGCGATAATGCTACTAATTGAGGAAAACAAATTATTGATAACTTGTGTAATCAATATTACAGTCTGTTGCTATTATCCGCCTTGAGCTGGCTGCAATTTAATTAAAAAGAATTACACCAGACGCGTTTCGCTTTTATTTATAAAGGATCTTCCGCGATTATTCTGCAAATTGCACACACACATTTGTATGTATGTGGGTGATGGGGAGGTAATTGATGCAGAAAGACGTTGGCTGTGACGTCGACCAGTAGACTGGTACCAAGGTCTGTAAAAAAATAGAGTGGTACCATGCGGGCGCACAGGCCCTCCAAGTAAGGTGGCATCAGGTTATGATATTGAACGGAGATTGTGTTGAAAAATAGGGGTTTCTACCCAAAAGAGTGCGGAATAAGACGGGGTGTTGAAATCATGAATGAAACAAACCTGCAATAAAAAAAAAAAATGTGCTGCGTTACTTATAGAATGTCCCTCGTTTTAAGATGACCAGCTCAGAGTTCGAAGTTTCAAATAATGATGAAGAAACAAGAAACGAAAGAAAGGCAATCTTGGCTGGCATTTTAGAGTGCTATGCTGTTGTATTATCCTGTATTCTGTGTACCACAAAAGCTTTGGCGCTGAGCACTATGGGACTTAACATCTGAGGTCATCAGTCCCCTAGAACTTAGAGCCACTTAAACCTACTAACCTAAGGACGTAACACACATCCATGCCCGAGGCAGGATTCGAACCTGCGACTGTAGCGGTCGCGCGGTTCCAGACTGTAGCGCCTAGAACCGGTCGGCCACACCGGCCAGCCACACAAAAGCTTTCTTTGAGCAGTAATAAGGGATCTTTAGGTAACAAAGTTAACGCAGCCAACCTCAACCTTAACCGACTGTTTATTTTAAAGCCTTACTCCAAATGATAAAAATCACCATATCGTAGCCAGGACATTTTTTTTCCAACAAGAACTCTGGGTTTCCTGAAACAGAAGGGTATGATGGGAAAGTACCTGTAAACAACAAGAAGACAGATGATATTAAGAGATTACTCAAGTGTATTACATATCACCAGTATCAAGTGTTTTGTAACTAGCTGAAGACGTGACTGTCACGTAAATGGATGAAGTTGATGAAAACTGACTAGAACCGATCATCTTTTGTACCATGTTTTGTATTCATTTTTGTATGAACACAGGGCAGTTTATCGAACACTTACATTAATATTAAACATAATCATTGGTGTAGGTCGAAAAGCATTGAGGAACAGCAAATTATTTGGTTATCATTTAAAAGTAATTTATGAGATGACAAAACGGTAAGAAAGCATTTTTCTGTGAAGTTATCTGCCCAGAAAAGATATATTTATTTTATATTACACTAACTGCACTCGTGGGTACTGTCATTCATTTATGATAAGTTCATAAATAATTGCCATAGAATGTTTTTGCTTGTTCATTTATTGCTGAAAGGGGGAACTTCAGGTGATAAATATCACTGTAACAGTTACAAATATTTTGCAGACGAGACAAAGTTAACTTTGGACTGTCCAGATAAGAAATGTTTCTTATTATTGATACAAGCAGCATAACAAAGATAGATATTTAATGAAGATGCATCCTGTCTGCAATTGAGCGTTCTTCAGTCAGTATGCCACAAGTGTAGCGGATTGCTTTCATACTCTGTATAGAATTTGTTTTTTTGTGTAGTGTGTAGCATTTGCAGACTCCCCTCTCACAAACTCTCCCCAAGTCCTCACCCTACCGATCATATTCTTGTTGGGCCTGCAGTCATCTTGACACAATATTTCAGCGACCCATCTGACCCTGATCTTCAGATGGATCGTTGAAATGTTGTATTAAGATGACTGTATAATCTAATTCCAGACACGATAACAATACAGCTGATTAATACTCTGGGAAAATCTACGTGGACATATATTCACCACAGTGTTACCAAATTACTTCAGTTCCCACATACCCACTCATCCTCGCATTTACATTCACTAGCAGCAGCTACATATTCACCCGCAACGCACAACCATCAAGTCCTGGCAGTAAGGGAGAACGAAATGAAGACTGAAAGACATAAATCGCCTCACGGCTGAAGATATTCTCGTGACAACATATTCTTACTGCCTAATAGAATGGAATGGACAGTGTCTTGAAAGGAGGATATAAGATGAACATCAACAAAAGCAAAACAAGGATAATGGAATGTAGTCTAATTAAGTCGGGTGATGCTGAGGGATTTAGATTAGGAAATGAGGCACTTAAAGTAGTAAAGGAGTTTTGCTATTTGGGGAGCAAAATAACTGATGATGGTCGAAGTAGAGAGGATATAAAATGTAGGCTGGCAACGGCAAGGAAAGCGTTTCTGAAGAAGAGAAATTTGTTAACATTCAGTATTGATTTAAGAGTCAGGAAGTCATTTCTGAAAGTATTCGTATGGAGTGTAGCCATGTATGGAAGTGAAACATGGACGATAAATAGTTTGGACAAGAAGAGAATAGAAGCTTTCGAAATGTGGTGCTACAGAAGAATGCTGAAGATTAGATGGGTAGATCACATAACTAATGAGGAAGTATTGAATAGGATTGGGGAGAAGAGAAGTTTGTGGCACAACTTGACCAGAAGAAGGGATCGGTTGTTAGGACATGTTTTGAGGCATCAAGGGATCACCAATTTAGTATTGGAGGGCAGCGTGGAGGGTAAAAATCGTAGAGGGAGACCAAGAGATGAATACACTAAGCAGATTCAGAAGGATGTAGGTTGCAGTAGGTACTGGGAGATGAAAAAGCTTGCACAGGATAGAGTAGCATGGAGAGCTGCATCAAACCAGTCTCAGGACTGAAGACCACAACAACAACAACAACAACAATAGACCAACACCGCTGTTGTTCGAGCGAATGCCACGTGATACAGCCCTTGAATGTAGCTCAAGGTCAAAGGTGTTCAGATAAATAAAAACATTACAAAAGTGTGTCCACTTGAATTTTTATCATCGCCAAGTGACCAACTAATTTTTTTTTCAGTTTCTTTCTCTTCGACTCAAATTGTTTTCAGACTATAGTTCCCTGTCTTAATTCGATGCATCTGCCCTTCTCCGTCGCCCATGAAGGCTTGTATCACAGGAATGGAAACAGCCGGTATATCCCGCTTTTCAATTTTTATGTCTTGAGTCAACGAAGACGGTTACGCAATGCCCGCACGGGCAGTTAGCAACCGCATTTGCCTTAAACCACAGGGAAAACCACGTTGCAGTGGTATTCCCTCACGCGAGCAGGTGCAGATGTATTACAAGATTAAGTGTGTTCAGTGATACGGTATGTACAGTTAATCACATGACGGATTAAACTTAATATTTGCAGCGTATTCCTCTCGCGTGCAGAAAGTGTAATCAGCAGTTTCTACCGCTTTCTCCGATCAGTTATTAGCTTCAAGAACCTTTAAGCCAGGCGATGAGCGATCCCCAAGATCTGTGCAATGAGGATAAAGTGGAATGACATTTAAATTTCACAGATAGTGCTATGACCTTTTAAGCGGTCCGCTTCCTACCTCCTGTGATTAAGTGCCGACAGCACATATTAACGTGTGATTAATTTGTGTCATGTGTTGACAAATCGCCGGCCGTAGTGGCCGTGCGGTTAAAGGCGCTGCAGTCTGGATCCGCGAGACCGCTACGGTCGCAGGTTCGAATCCTGCCTCGGGCATGGATGCTTGTGATGTCCTTAGGATAGTTAGGTTTAACTAGTTCTAAGTTCTAGGGGACTAATGACCTCAGCAGTTGAGTCCCATAGTGCTCAGAGCCATTTGAACCATTTTGTTGACAAATGACTCCAGGTCTTCCCCTCCAACATGTCCTTTATCATCACATTAGCTTTTTTCCTGTAGCTCCTCTTGTGTACGCTTATGTGATCAAACGTATCAGAACATTGACATGAGATGTGTACACATTTCGCCTTCATGGCGGCTAGAAATTCTACTGGGGACGTTATCTGTCAGGTATCTGATGTCTGCGGAGGAATGGCAGCCCACTATCCTTCAAGAGCCGATGCTGTGATCTGGACCGAATTACACTACTGGCGATTAAAATTGCTACACCAGGAAGATGACGTGTTACACACGCGAAATTGAACCGACAGGAAGAAGATGATGTGATATGCAAAAGATTAGCTTTTCACAGCATTCACACAGGGTTGGCGCCGGTGGCCGATTTCTCATACACAAACAGCAATTGACCGGCGTTGCCTGGCAAAACGTTGTTGTGATGCCTCGTGTAAGGAGGAGAAATGCGTACCATCACGTTTCCGACTTTGATGAAGATCGGATTGTATCCTATCGCGATTGCGGTTTATCGTATCGCGACATTGCTGCTCGCGTTGGTCGACCTCCAATGACTGTTAGCAGAATATGGGATCGGTGGTTTCAGGAGGGTAATACGGAATGCTGTGCTGGATCCCAACGGCCTCGTATCACTAGCAGTCGAGATAACGGCATCTTATCCGCATGGCTGTAACGGATCGTGCAGCCACGTCTCGATCCCTGAGTCAGCAGATGGGGACGTTTGCAAGAGAACAACCACCTGCACGAACAGTTCGACTACTTTTGCAGCATCATGGACTATCAGCTCGGAGACCATGGCTGCGGTTACCCTTGACGCTGGATCACAGACAGGAGCGCCTGCGATGGTGTACTCAACGACGAACCTGGGTGCACGAATCGCAAAACGTCATTTTTTCCGGATGAATCCAGGTACTGTTTACAGCATCATGATGGTCTCATCCGTGTATGGCGACATCGCGGTGAACGTACATTGGAAGCGTGTATTCGTCATCGCCATACTGGCGTATCACCCGACGTGATGGTATGGGGTGTCATTAGTTACACGTCTCGGTCACCTCTTGTTCGGACGTTACGTTTAAGATGTATTACGACCCGTGGCTCTACCCTTCATTCGATCCCTGCAAAACCCTACATTTCAGCAGGATAATGCACGACCGCATGTGGCAGGTCCTGTACGGGCCTTTCTGGATAATGTTCGACTGCTGCCCTGGCCAGCACATTCTCCAGATCTCTCACCAATTGAAAACGTCTGGTCAATGGTGGCCGAGCAACTGGCTCGTCACAATACGCCAGTCACTACTCTTGATGAACTGTGGTATCGTGTTGAAGCTCCATGGACAGCTGTACCTGTAGACGCCATTCAATCTCTGTTTGACTCAATGCCCAGGCGTATCAAGGCCGTTATTACGGCCAGAGGGTTGTTCTGGGTACTGATTTCTCAGGATCTATGCACCCAAATAGCGTGAAAATGTAACCACATGTCAGTTCTAGTATAATATATTTGTTCAATGAATACCCGTTTATCATCTCCATTTCTTCTTGGTGTAGCAATTTTAATGGCCAGTAGTGTAGTCCTTGTGACTCTTTCCAAATCTGTTCCATTGGAGTCAAGTCGAGTTTCTGTCAGGCTAGTCCATACAAGGATGTTATCCTCCACTATATATTGTATCATAGGTGCTGCTTTATGACAATGAGCATTTTCATGCTGATACAAACAGCGATCGTCCCTGAACTGTTTTTTGCTGTACACAGTGCTGTAAGATCTCATCCGCACACATTTAACATTTTATTAAACGCAATAAGGGGACCACAATCTAACCACGAGGAACAGCCCCATATCATAACATCGCTTCCTCCGCACTCCACTGTTAGCACTACACGTGATGGCAGATAACGTTCTCTAGGAATTAGCCAAATCCAGACCCTTCCATCGCATTGCCACGCTCTACAGCCTGATTCATAGCTTCCAGTCACTCGTTCCGAGTCACCCACCACCCAGCGGCGTCGTTCTTTACTCTTCCTCAAGAGTCACTTAGTAATGACTGTAGAAATGTGGCCGGCCGTTGTGGCCGAGCGGTTCGAGGTGCTTCAGTCCGGAACCGCGCTGCTGCTACGGTCGCAGGTTCGAATCCTGCCTCGGGCATGGATTTGTGTGCTGTCCTTAGGTTAGTTAGGTTTAAGTAGTTCTAAGGGACTGATGACCTCAGATGTTAAGTCCCATAGTGCTCAGAGCCATTTGAACCATTTTTTGCAGAGATGTGTGGCTTATGAGGAGCCGCTCTAAGATTGCACCCCATTATTTTCAACTCTCTGTGCACAGTCAACTGTTCTTGCTGGACAACTGGTAGCACTTTGGAACTCACGAGTGATTCCTTCTGTTGATTTCATGCGATTTTTGCAACCACCCTTCACAGTGCTAGTCGGTTCCTCTTGTGACATTCCTGGCTGTGGCCGCCAGTGTTTTATCTTGCTAGAAGCTCGCCTTGATGCAGCCTGATACACGTGAAGTAGCATATCGTACAAAAGTGGAGTATGGTACAAGCAGCAGATGGTACAGTATGCACCATTCTCGTGGGAGACTCCACCGATTGCACTGAACTTGCTTCTGATTGGTCGGCACATTCGGGTGTTAAGCGCCAAAACGCTTGACTTCTCTTATCAATTATGTACGAGGCTCGTTTTTTAAAGTAAAGTCCGTTTTGTTGTAAACACTAGTAGTTCGCCCGCATACCGCAACGAGCGAGTGTGTGGTGTACCGGCATGCCTCGGGAACAACTATGCTCAGTTTCAGCTCTGTAGCTAACCTGTACGGTTCTGTTCTGCGCTTTTAAAATGTTTAAAGCTATCAACTCGCCCGCCGCATGTGAGGTTCGCTCAGTGATACGGTTCTTGTCAGCAAGGAACCTGTCTACAGCAGAAATTCATCGACAGATTTGCGAAGCGTACGGTGATACTGTTATGAGTGAAAGCAAAGTGCGTAAGTGGGTATGAGAATTCAAAGATGGCCGTGACAACGTCCATGATGAGGACCACTCCGGTCGCCCTTCGTTGATTACAGACGATTTGGTGGCTTCAGTTGAAGCGAGGATTCGTGAGAACAGGCGCTTCACAATAACAGGTCTCTCAAACGAATTTCCTGACGTGTCGAGATCAGTGCTTTATAACATTGTTTCTGAACACCTTAAGTTTAGGCAACTGTGCTCCCGTTGGGTCCCGAAACTCCTAACAGAGGACCACAAAAACCAAAGATTTGAGTGTGCGATGAAGTTCTTGACTCGTTATCACGAAGGAGGTGACGGATTCTTGAGTCAGATCATAACTGGAGACGAAACATGTCACGCCCGAATCGAAGCAACAGAGCATGGAATGGAGACACACACACTCGCCTGTAAACGTGAAGGCCAAACAGACTCTGTCCCAGCGCAAAATCATGGCGTGGATGTTTGGGGATAGGCATGGTGTTTTGTTCGTCGACTTCATGCAACGAGGAACCACTATCAATGCAGAAGCATACTGCCAAACCCTGAGAAATCTACGCAGAGCGATTCAAAACAAAAGACGCGGTACGCTGACAAAGGAAATTGTCCTTCTCCATGACAATGCAAGACCTCACACTGCAGGTCAGACCCGCAATTTGTTGGACAGTTTTGGCTGGGAACTTTTAGACCACCCACCCTACAGTCCTGATCCTGCACCGAGCGATTACCATCTGTTCCTTCACCTCAAACAACACCTCAGTGGCAACTGTTACAATGAGATGACGACGTGAAAACGGCAGTGAACTCTTGGTTATCGGAGCAGGCGGCAAGTTTCTATGTAGAGGTTATTTTAAAATTGGTTGAGAGGTGTGATACGTGTTTGAACAAACTTGGCAACTATGTCTAAAAATAGAGTGAAGTATGTACTTTCTGAAAATAATTTTACTTTTTTGAAATAATCTTTCGTTGTGTACGTATGTTCAAACGGACCTTATTTAAAAACACGCCTCGTACTTTTCATTGTATTTAACCCAGTTTTCAGTATGACAGTCTCTCATGATTACCCTACTAGTCTACCGTTTCTGCCTTGTTTACTAAATTTCACTAGTTTTCAGAAACATAAGAGTAATGATATTGCAACTAAAGCGCTTTGGACACCTTCGGGTCGCTTTGGTGCGCGTGGGAGACGAAGTACTTCGGCTGCGTTAGTCACTCTGTTTCGGGTGTTCTTCAGAGCTGGACATGAACTGGGTGTTCTTCAGAGCCGGACGTGTATCTCTGTTTCGGACGGACATGTCGTACTCTTTATCGGAAGTTGTCAGGAAAGTTACTATTAAGAAAGCTATGTCAAGTGTTCTAGAAGACAGCGTAAAAAGTGATTATTTAAAATATAAACAAACAAGATACATTAATGAGCGGTGTCGCCTACCATCATTGTCAGTACTACAGATCTTGCCCTTTGTAGATACAGAGACTAACCTGGGCAAGTGGCATCCCATAAAATGCACAATCACAGGTTCAAGTTCGAGATGACAGCATAGCGGCCTGTGCCGAAGAAGATCCCACGACCGACGAGCTGTCTTCTGCGCTGGGGATACAACTTCAGAAGACGACAGGATGGGGAACAAACAAACGGTTAGGGACTCTTATTCAATCTCTACAGATCTCCCCAGCTTCCAGATCTGACTTCCAACACGACAACACGTATAATTTTATATTCTCCGTCAGTACATGAGGTTTGCGTGACCTTGGTTTAGCTTCAGCTCTACATCTATACCTACGTCGCGCTCCGGCAACACACCTAATGGTGTGTAGCGGAGCATACTTTTTCTACCATTAACTGAGCCCTCCAACCCTGTTCCACTGGCGAATAGCGCTTGGAAGAATGATTGTACACAAGGCTTTATATTGGCTCTAATTTCTCTTATTTTCTCCTTGTGTCATTACTCGAGACGTTTGTGGGGGCAAGAAATATGTTGTCCGACTCTTCCCGAAATTTCGATGGTACATCTGTCCGTGATACACAACGCCTCTCTTGTAACGTCTGCCAATGGACTTCGTTGAGCATTTCCGTAACACTCTCGCGCCGGCTAAACGATCCCTTGACGAAACGCGCTTCTCTTCGTTGGATCTTCTCTATTTCTTTTATCAGTCCTACCTGGTAGGGATCCCATATAGATGAACAATACACAAGAATCGGTTGAACAAGCGCCTTATAAGCCACTTCCTTCGGGGATGAATTACATTTTCTTAAGATTTTTCGAATCTGGCATCTGCTTTTCCCACTATTTGTTTCATGTCGTTATTCCACAGAAGGTCGCTCTTACTCCTACATATTTTACGGTGTATACTGTTTCCAGCGCTTTTCCATCAATAGTGTAGCTGTACAATAGTGGATTTATTTTCCTATGTATGCGCAGTATGTTACATTTGTTTACGTTAAAGCACGGTTGCCAGAGCCTGCACTATTCAGCAATTCTCTAGAGGTCATTCTGCAAATCGTTACTATCTTCTGGCATTGCTACGTTGTTATAAGCAACCGCATCATCTGCGAACAGCCTTATAGGGCATCTGATGCTTTCTACTGGACCATTTATATAGTATGTTGTAAACAGTAACGTCCTATCACACTTCCTTGGGGTACTCGGGAAATTACCTTTACATCTGTCGCTTTTGTTCCGTGTTGAGTTCTATCTGCAAGGAAGTTCTTGACTACAGCTGCAAATCTGCTCCGATACTCGATATGCTCGTATTTTTTTCACTAAATGGCACTGTGGGACGGCGTCAAATGTCTTGCTGCGCATTTCCACTTTACCGTGAAATCACCAACAGTCGATATGGGCAGTTTTAAAAGTGTTGATACTGTATGTCTGTAATGGATTTGTTACTCAGGTAACACCCAATGACTACTCCACATTAGAAGTTACTGAGCTCTCCTAACCGACTCATTCTGCTATTAAGTGCTTTTCTACTGACAACGCAGTACCTCCCGTCTCCTTTTATTTACGTGGGTCCGCCTCTCGTGATGTTTACTGGTCAGAAACTTCCTGGTAGATTAAGACTCGAACTCTGGACCTTTGCCTTTCGCGGGCAAGTGCTCTACCAAGTGAGCTACTCAAGAATAATCCCCGACTTGTCCTCACAGCTTTACTTCCGCCAGCACCTCGTCTCCCACGTTCCAAACTTCACAAAAGTCCTCCTGCGAAGTGTCGTATTAGCTCACACTCCGCTGCAGAGTGAAAATTTCATTCTGGAAACACTCTTCAGGCTGAAGCTAAGCCGTGTTTCGACAACATCCTATCTTCCAGGCGTGCTAGTCTTGCAGCAGAACTTCCGTGAAGTTTGGTAGGCAGGAGACGAGGTACTGGCGGAAGTAGAGTTGTGAGGACAGGTCACGAGACGTTCTTGAGTGCCTCAACTGGTAGAGCACTTGCCCACAAAAGGCAAAAGTCCCGAAATCGAGTCTCAGTTCACCACACAGTTTTGATCTGCCGGAAAGTTTCGCATCAGCGCATACTCTGCTGCAGAATGATAATTTCATTCTGGACCTACTGGTGACTTCCATATTATCGTACATAGGAGAGTCCACATACTTTTTATCACATAGTGTATTTCCCTCACAAATATAGTTTTTCTAAATGGGAACAAACTGCGGGAAACAATTCCCGAACGGATAAGAAGCATGAAAGGTCATATGGACATAGACAATGTTGTCAAAAGTATCCGGACAACTGGCTGGAAAATGACTTAAAAATTCGTGGCGCCCTCCTTCGGCAGTGCTGGAATTCAATACGGTGTTGGCCCAACCTTAGCCTTGATGACAAATTCCACTCTCGCAGGCATACGTTCAATCAGGTGCTGGAAGGTTTCTTGAGGAGTGGCAGCCCATTCTTCGCGGAGTGCTGCACTGAGGAGAGGTTTCGATGCCAGTCGATGAGGCCTGCCACGAAGTCGACATTCCAAAACATCCCATAGGTGTTCTGTAGGATTCAGGTCAGGACTCTATGGAGACCAGTCAATTACATGAATGTTATTGTCGTGGAACCACTCCACCACAGTGTGCATTATGAACAGGTGCTCGATCGTGTTGAAAATTGCAACCGCCATCCCCGAATTGCTCTTCAACAGTGGGAAGCAAGAATTTGCTTAAAACATCAATGTTGGCCTGTGCTGTGATAGTAACACGCAAAACAACAAGGGATGCAAGACCCCTCCATGAAAAACACGACCACACTATAACACCACCGCCTCCCAATTTTACTGTTGGCACCACACACGCTGGCAGATGACGTTCATCGGGGATTCGCCATACCCACGCCCTGCCTTCGGATCGCCAGATTGTATACCTTGATTCGTCACTCGACACAACGTTTCTCCACTGTTCAATCGTCCAATGTTTACGCTCCTTACACCAAGCGAGGCGTCGTTTGGCATTTACCGGCGTGATGTGTGGCTTATGAGCAGCCGCTCGACCACGAAATCCAAGTTTTCTCACCTCCAGTACTTGCAATGGGTAGATGTCTGCCTATTACACATTACGACACTCTTCAACAGTCAGCGGTCTCTGTCAGTCAACAGACGAGGTCGGCCTGTGCGCTTTTGTGCTATACGTGTCCCTTCACGTTTCCACTTCTCTATTACATTGGCAACAGTGGACCTAGAGATGTTTAGGAGCGTGGAAACCTCGCGTACAGCCGTGTGACACAAGTGACACCCAAACACCTGACTACGTTCGAAGTCCTTGAGTTCCTTGGAGCGCCCCATTCTGCTCCCTCACAATGTCTAATGACTACTGAGGTCGCTGATATGGAGTACCTGGCAGTAAGTGGCAGCACAATGAATCTAATATGAAAAACGTATGTATTTGGGGGTGTCCGGATACTTTTGATCACATAGGGTGTGTCTGGAAACTGGTTATGAGGGAAGTACGAATAGTTTAAAGTGGAGAGGAAAGCTCATTTACAGTGTAAGTTTCGATGGTTGAAAGCGCACATGACAACACACCAGGGCAGTAGGAATGTTGTGTCTGCACCAGTGTTTTAGCTCCTCGCTCAAGAGGGCAGTGCGCAACTGCTGCGGTCGCAGGTTCGAATCCTGCCTCGGGCATGGATGTGTGTGATGTCCTTAGGTTAGTTAGGTTTAAGTGTTTCTGAGTTCTAGGGGACTGATGACCTCAGATGTTAAGTCCCATAGTGCTCAGAGCCATTTGAACCATTTTTTTCACGAGGGCAGTAATGTTATTCATGACAGCAATGCAGCCACACATCGGTATTGGGGGGCCATACGCTTAAATCCCTGTGAGCAGGTTTGCACTAGTCAAGAGACAATTCTCGTTGAATCGTGTCCCGGTGTAGGCAGCCTGATATTTCATTTTTATTAAACGCTTGAATTAATTCCGTGACACTATGTGCAGATTTTCTGTTTGAAAGCGTAATGTGGGATTTGATTCATATATCGGGCAGGAATGATTACTGTGGAGCGGAGGTCGCCCTTTTCTGTGGAATAAAGTTTCTTTCTGTAGTGAGTCTGTACTTAGTGGTCGTAGCAACCGTACTGCACCACGTCATATCTGGACTCTTGTCCAGGTAGTTTTGAAGGACCAGTGGGTTTTGGTTAATGCCTATTGTTTCAGTTTGGATTACGGAACGTATGGGTTGGTGACTACATGTGATATTATTTCGTTTTTGGTATGTGTGTGTGTGTGTATGTGTTCTCGAGTGATTTAAGCCCTGAAATGACGGGTGATAGTGTTGTTCGGATGTTGTTTATCTGGAATAGGGTGCCTAAGGGTGAGATGAGTTGATGAGTTTTCTGAATTTGTGTAGAATGCATCGATTCTTTGTTGAATGACTGATGAGGTGGTGGACATGTTTATGTCTCTGTGTATAAGTGTGCTTAGGACAAACCAGGGTGTTTGTTTTAATTCTGAGGACCTTATTTTGAGCTATTTGTAGTTTTCTTATGTGAGTGTCTGCGGCTACGCCCCAGATCTCACAACCATAAAGTAAAGTTAGAAGGACCACCATGTTCCATATGCATAACTTAACTGGGCTAATCAATCCATTGCCTTTGAGCAATGGGTATAACTGATAGAGTCTACCCGAACACGCGGTTACAGCCGGCCGAAGTGGCCGTGCGGTTAAAGGCGCTGCAGTCTGGAACCGCAAGACCGCTGCGGTCGCAAGTTCGAATCCTGCCTCGGGCATGGATGTTTGTGATGTCCTTAGGTTAGTTAGGTTTAACTAGTTCTAAGTTCTAGGGGACTAATGACCTCAGTAGTTGAGTCCCATAGTGCTCAGAGCCATTTGAACCATTTTGAACCACGCGGTTACAGGCGTCGGATACCTGTACATTCAACAAGAGTTTGCTATCAAATTTTAGACCGCAATATGTGACCGTGTCACACCAGGAGAGTTTCCTTCAGTCAATAGACATTTGGCACTACGGTCGCAGGTTCGAATCCTGCCTTGGGTATGGATGTGTGTGATGTCCTTTGGTTAGTTAGGTTTAAGTAGTTCTAAGTTCTAGGGGACTGATGACCTCAGATGTTAAGTCCCATAGTGCCCAGAGCCAGCCAATAGACATCTGGTGTTTGGGAGGTCTCTTTTTACTTTGAGCATTATGGCGTTGCACTTAGTCGGGTTGATTTTTATCTTCCAGAAATTGAACCCTTGCTTAATCTGGTCGGGGTGCCTTTGGATATTGGGAACTGTGTAACTGGGCTTCGAGTGCCTTGCGTAGACAGCAGTATCTTCTGCAAAGAGGCCAAGATGAGTGCTGTCCCTCTTTAGCAGGCTGCTCATCAAAATACTAAGCAGTGGCGGCCTCGGAACAGATCCCTTGGGGGCTCCTGCCTCAAGTGACGTAACACCATTCCTATTATGCGAGAAAGACTTCATCATCTTCAACATGTTAAAAGGGTACAGTACTGCCCGACATTGAAAATCGGTACAACATTCTTCGTTATTCTTGTCAATACAACATATTTTTTCTAATAACTCAATTTCAATTAATACAGCGAAGCTGGATACCAGTGTGGGAAAGAATGACAATTTATTTATTTAATTGATCACATGTGCACTCCCACAAAATAAATCCCTACATCCAGTTTGGTGAGAACTGTGAAATGAATGAATGTATGGTCGTCTGCTAACCGCAGATAGTGAATGTGACTATATGATCATCCTTGAGACGATCCTTTGGCCACCTTTGTTGGAACCAAAGAGATGAAATTTACCTGAGCTTTGAGTGCCTGAAATGTGGCTGACCAATATGGTAGCAAGGTGCTCCCCACTTCGGCAGAGGTGCGAGAGAACCTGAAGAACGGCCATGTTTCAGCACTCTGCCGCTGGATCTAGTGTTGGTAAGACCTGGCTTAGGTGTGCTCCGTAAAGACAAAAGAGTGGAGACATGGTATGCATGTGAAATACTTAAGAGTAGTTTGGAATAATTATTTCTCTATTTCAGGAACTTTTGTCGGGAGAATTAAATGTCAGGCAGGTAATATTAAGGGGATCGTAGTAATCTTCGGAAGTGACCAACGGTCACAATGAAACCACGTGTAGCAATAAGTTGAAATACTTCCGAGTGCTTAAGTTAAGCTGAATTACTAGCGTGTGTACTATAAGTTGGAAATATTTAAGAAATGGCGTGTGCAGGACTTGAAAGTAGAGACGAGTACTTCCACGTGGTTAGTACTGTGTGAGTCTCAATCTGTGTATGAGACAACGGATAAAGACTCGTCCACGGTATCAGTTGACGACTCGCGTGTGTGAAGAATATGATCTTAATATTTTGCGTGTTATGTTTCCGTGTGACGCTTGATTCAAACTATAATACTCTGAGAGAGAAGCAAGGTGAGTCAGCCGTCTATCCAGAAACGCCACTTGGCTTGCATTGCACAGGAAGACGTGCATATATGCTCCAGAGTTCGTAGTAGGAAAGAAAAGTTACGAAATGGGGCAGTGTCGTGTGAAACTGGGATGAATTTTAATTGAAGTGGGAAAGCTGAAATTGTTGTGATTATAACGTTGTGACGATTCCTTGTGTTGTATTCCATGTTGCAGTGTGGTGTATGTCATGTAATTTAAGTATGTGTGGTTTGCATGGGAGAGTAGCAAGGTAGTTTCAGAGGTAGTGGGTTATGCATGTTCCTTTTGTACCGCTCGGTCTGGAGGAAAGTTTCGTGATGATGGTTGTGAGAGTCGAAGTGTGAGATGTAGCAAAAGATCCACCATCCTATCCAGAAAGTGCACTGTAGCATTGAATAATTACGAGACCATAAGATAGAGAATCACCAATGTAAAGCCATGCCCACTGGGCGGAATTTCTCATGTGTTATTGTTGTGGGTTATAGAATTTGTGTGTCTAGGTTATAGAATTTATCGGAATAAATAAGATAGTGAAAAAAGAAAAAGATTGGTGGCCTTTTCCTTCGAATTGTATGTTGTCATGATATCCAGAATTTATAATGTGTGCGCCATTCATATTAAGTGCGATGGCCGCGTGTTGATCAAAGCCGTTAAATAAGAAAGAAAATGTGGTATTGCCAGTGCGTAGTGAACAGTCAGAGTTGTGGAAATTACTAATAGTCAGATGTGCGTTTCCGTTTCCGTTGCGTAATATCCAAACAGGAGAATAACTTTTAACTTAATTGTGAGTAATAGAGTTCATGTTACTCGATAAATAAGAATGAGTCCACTCGCTTGGCAGATCACTCATCTTGCAGGCCTGACTGCTTGATGCCACAGTATGAGCAAGGCATGTGGGTGCTTCTCAATGTTGTGGACAGTCATACTGGTGGAGCTTATAGATTACTCCGTCGTGACAGACACGATCAAACGCGTTTTCAGTGTTTAAAGAGACCGCCCCGTGCTGTGACCATCACCCATAGCCTTGCATAACTGCTGAATGTCATGAGTGGCCTGGGATATTGTGCCATGCGCGGCACGAAAGCCGAACTCTTCTGTGATCGTTAAGTTTGGTTCTTTTGCGTTTAAAGTAAGTGTTGCGACTTGTTTTTTTCTCATATGGGGACACTGAAGAGAAATATGAGTAGGTGTCTAAAAGTTTTGTTTCGTTACGTTCGTTACTGCAGTTTACTTTTCTTCTGTATTATGTTGTACCAGTGAAGTTAGGGCTGTAAATATTCGGATTTTAAGAAAATTAGAAAAATAAATCCCACCAAATTGGCAAACTTTGTGACAAATATTTTTTGTGCATCAATAAAACAAAATTCAATAATGTGGAAAATTTGTAACTGTTTTATAAGTGTGTCTCATAAAGAAACACAAGGTAAGGCCATCATTGTGACAATGCTGTCCTTAGCTAGGTTTTACTTTGTGACAATTAGTATTGCACATTCCGAATAACTCGCTGCATACAAAAGCTTTATTTCTGTCGAAATTAAAGGATAAAAACTACATAATCCCACATATCCGGAAACTAAATGTCGCTGTACGTATCTGTATAAGTTAAAGTAAGTACATATAAGGTAGTGGCATGTAGTACATAATATAAGATAAAGTAAGTAAGTGCTAAAAGGGTCACAATGTTGCCCTCTTTTATGCTAATGCTTTTGTTAGGGAATTTTCTTTCTGTGGGATACTGCTGACAATTGAGGCATGTTTTCTAATCAGCTGAGATTAATACTAGCTTATTTTGCAGTGGGATTGCCTTTTTATTTTGGTTTTTATTTTGTAAATGACAAATACTGTTGGAAGGTGTATTGTGTTGATTTATTTTTCTGTTTTTGGGGTGAATTTGTTAGTGGAACTGGTCTGTAGCTGTTGACATTTTGCATTTTGAAGATCAATGTGGCTCAAGAAGACGTACTGGATGATGCTTTAAGCTCAATTGACAAAAATATACTTGTAATATATGAAAAATGAAAGAATTTTAGAAGATCAGAAGGCTAACACTAATAAATTAATAGAACAGATGAATGGTGATCGTAAAATGTTAGGAGAAAAGTGTGAACAAGCAGGCGCTAATCATCAAGGATCAATAAGTGAACAGAAAAGCAACCAAAAGATAAGATTGGTGAATTAAAAGAGCGGAGCGAGATAGAGAAAGCTGTTACAAAATTGATGAACCTGCTGCTGCTGAGGTCCACTGGCTGTTAGCATTGGGCAGAGCTCAGCTGGTACCGTGCCAGCCATTGTTTGTGAAGAAGCAAGAAGCCGCGGGTATTCAGGAGGAAACTTCGGCAGACTTTACTGACCACACAGGAAGTATTAAGCTAGAATTGAGAGATGAATCTGACTTAGAGTAAGTACAGTATATGTACAACACGATTAAGTATCCGTGTGACTGTAGGGGAACAGGATGAATCAGACATGGAGCCTGCCAAGGGCATTACAGGTAAAAGTTATTAGTAAATAAGGAAGTACTCATTGTAAACGAAGTGTTAGTGAGAGCGTGTGAGTTCGCAAATGCTGTGGCTCCAATTTTGAAGAATGAATGTGGTTTTGTAATTGCAGAGCCAAATGCAGAACCAGGTAGGGACACTATTGCAAATGAAGTATTATTAGGTAAGGTGGCACTGAACCAAACTTTAGTGGGGAAAGGTGAGTTCTCGACTACTGTGCCTCCTTTTGTTGAGAATGAACATGGGTTTATGAATAAGTTGGATTGTCTGTTTATCACACATTGCGTAGTAGGTTGTAGCGTTTGAAGCAGCCATATTGTAGAATTGCCAGTGGTTAAGAATAACAATTTGGTACACGTCAGTAACTAGTAAGTGTAGTGGTGCAAGATAGTCTGTGTGGAAATGCACTCAAAAAGATCTTGTAACATAAGGAAAAACCTGTGCAACTGAGCGATCGATAGCAAAAGGATCTTGGATTTTGCAGACTGAAGTTCACTGAGAGGGTAACATAAATTTAAATATGTATTTTATGTATGTTGAATTACCAGGGTTCAGACCTACTTTCTTTTCTATGAAAATACTGCATAAGCATGCCATTTAACGTGTTTAAGCGGAGGTGGTCATTTGAAATGCTTATATTATGTTTCATTGTGTGAGACTCGATAAAAATATCATTCACGTCCTCTGAGAGGTGATTAAGAATCACTATCATTATTTTAAAAATAACAATCATGATGTAATGGTTAAATGATGTCCATTTGAGATCATTTGTTACCCAAGTACTAACTGTTTGCTTGTGTTTTCAGGCTGGAACGTGGAATACAGATAATCACAAAGATGCTAGTGTGAGGACGCTCAAGAGAATGGGCTTTATTCTCAGCTGATACCTCAACCAAACCAGATGATGGACATTCCTTCTGAAGGAGCACTTACAGCATACGACAGCTCAAAAAATGGTTCAAATGGCTCTAAGCACTATGGGACTTAACATCTGAGCTCATCAGTCCCCTAGACTTAGAACAACGTAAACCTAACTAACCAAAGAACATCACACACATCCATCCCTGAGGCAAGATTCGAACCTGCGACCGTAACAGCAGCGCGGTTCCATACGACAGCTGGGCAGAACGGCTCTCACTGCGGACAAACACTAAAGGCACTTTCGAGCCAGAGTGAAGTGCTAGCTGCAAAAGAGTTGAAACGGACTGTTAAAGGAGGGGTGGCTCAAATGTGTCCATCCACTACAGATGCAGTTACATCGTCTCGGCATGATGGACTGCGACCACAGTCACGAGTCAGTCTACCCATGGTGTTATCAAGAGTGTATAGTCAAGCGCAGTGCAATCATAGTGTGTTCACATTAGTGGCATGTGGAAATACACAGTACAGTCTGAGGTCTCAAAGCATTCCAAGAATTACTGCAAAACGCATTCGAGCACCAGTGTCTGTGGCACGCAGTTAAGCCATTCGTGCAACCAAACTACTCAGCCTTCCCCTCATTGCATAAAGTTCGTAAAGAACCGTAAATTCTAGAAATTAGAAGTTCAGAAACTATTATTTTTGTTAAGTCAGGCTTGCGTGTTAGCTCATGGAAGTAAAGACTTCATCATGGCCAGTTTTATTTGAATCTGTATATTTTTGTACCTTCATTACTGAAATTTTTCCTTCAAGTCAATATTGAAATCCAACTTACGCAAATTTTCAAGTTTCTGTGTATTTTGTCATCAAATTATTTTTTGTGACAACGTGCTGCTCTGTTTCACTTACTTTATTTATAGATTTTTTGTATTTTCATTACTGCAGAGTTGGCAAGTAATGGTATCATTAGACTTCAGATAGTGTGCCTGAGTCTATGAACAGTACTCCGATATTGTCTAATAGAGATTATGAGACAGAATTAGGGCTGACTCAGTTGTGTATCTTATGTTTTATTCATGTTTGTACAGTATTATGTTATTTATCGTCTTTTATTATTGCAGTTCATGTGTTTGGAGAGTATTTGATGGCCTCATGGGTCACTACTCTGTTGGAATGATTGCCTTTTAACACATGAAGTTATACTTTATGTTAATATAACAGTGTGTCCATATTACTGTAGACAATAGTTATAGTTATGTTTCATTTTGTCTTTTTGGCAGTATGTTACACAGTCAGTGCAGAAGGCCTTCTGCGAGTCTTCAAGCAAAAGACACTTCAAATCTGCTGTCAGTTGTAAGAGGAACTGTGATGAAAATTGTCTGTCACATTCATGACTTTCACTACCGAAATTATATCGCATGTTATTAATACGCAGGTACACTGCAAAGATACCTTCTGTACCGAGCTACTGCTATTTGAAAGTCTAACTGTCTTTGGCATTTTCATTGAGGTGACCAGAAGACACCCTATGAGTTTCTGGTTCTGCAAGTCAATTTCAAGGGTTAACTGTGATCAAAAGATAGTCTGTGTGTTTGAAAGGGACAAATAAGTCAGTCTGATAGAGTCTGGTTGGTGATGTTGAATGGGGCTTTGCAGCATGGTAAGATGTTATATGGTTGTGCAAAATTTGAATACAATTGAAATCAGAGCCTGCTGCTCATTCATAGACGTTGTGCGGATAACGTGTGCCTATTTTCGCATTTGTGTTGAAAGACTTGGAGTTGGGGAATTTCACGGTATTTTTAGAAATTTAGGGCGTGTTTCCTACGCTGAAAAGTTACGCTTGTGGCTTCCTGAATTGGTGATGGTACAGAATCGGCTTTGAGAAGTGGGATGGTAGAGAACCGGTTTTCTATTACTCCATCCGAACAACAGGGCTTTCAAGCTCATCTCATTTCCTTTCAGTGAGCTTTCTTCAAAATTTTTCGAGATATATCGAGTTTCTTTTGTTTCGATCCTCCAGGTGTGGTAGCGTTTTATATCTCAGGCTTCCTACATAAATGCTGTGTGTGCTGTCATAGCCTAGCTACATTCTGGGAGCAGTTATGCTGTTCTAGTCAAATATTTTCATAGTCATTCGAATTTCCTTGCCGTCATTTTTCGAATTCTGACAATTTTACGCCGAGTTGCACTTTACAATTCGTACTAAACCATTCTACAAAATGTGCATTTTGCCTTCAGCGAAGATAGCCATTCCTTTGAGTTGTTTCTGGAGTCAACATTACATTATTCAGTAAATATTGTGAGTAATACTCTGTCTTTCTGCGCAGGCTTTTTCAGAGCTGAAGGTACGTCAATCATTGCTGCTGCTGATGGAGCTGGAGTTCATACTTTATATAAAAGTGCGACTACTTTACTACTTGAATTTGTGAGTCATCTTAATAAACTAGCTCCATTGTGCGCCTTGCACACAATTAAGCTATAAGCACAGTTGCTTACATGTAACTCTTGTTAATTCAGATGTTTATTGTCAGGTCGATGCAAATCAAGTAATTACTGTGATTATTATAAATACGTTGCAGAAAGTAAGTATATCCTGTTCTAGGTCATATTTCCTTAATGGTGCAGTCAGGTAGCGTTATTATATTAATGTTTGTGTCTGAACTTTATATATGAGGGAGCACTTCATCTGAGGGCATATTTAGGATTCACTTTTTGCGTGTAATCCGGTTTCAATACTAGGTGAGGGAGATTACAGGTTCCACTGCCACCAATGAGAATTTTGTGTAAGGGTCACGAAGACAAGATAAAAAGTTATCCCTCCCTCACCTAGTACTGAAACCGGATTACATGCAAAAAGTGAATCCTAAATATGCCCTCAGATGAAGTGCCCCCTCATGTACAATGTTCAGACACATACGTTAATATAATAACGCTACCTGACTGCACCATTAAGGAAATATGACCTAGAACAGGATATACTTACTTTCTGCAACGTATTTATAATAATCACAGTAATTAATTGCATAGAGGAATATCGACGGTCGTTTTTCTGGGCGCAGTTTTGGCTGGAACAGGAAAGGTGATGACTAGTAGTGGTACAAGGTACTCTCCATCATGCACCGTATGGTGACTTACCGAGTATGTATGTAGTTGTAGATGGAATTCTTTTCTGAAGAACATATGCACAAAGTATAAATACAGTTTTCGCACTACAGGAAAGAACCATGAAACAAATAGTAATTGTGCTCACTCTAAATATCCGGTAAAGACATTAGGGAAACCAAATTCATATTTACCAATAGCCTTAGTTACTACTGCACAAAAATGTCTGTCTATTACCATGGAACAAGATCTAGACTGAACTTGTGTTTACTAAAAATGAAAAACATAGAATTGAAAACAGTATATTATACGAAGGAATAAAACTGTGCAAAAAATTTCCTTTGAAATTTCTAAAACAAACATGTTTAAATGGGCAGTTAAAATACACTTGTTAAGGATTACTTTCTATAGAGTGAAGTGTTCCCTATATAACAAGAAGTACAGTTTTGGTGAAAAATGCAACTTAAGTAAGTAATAATAACACGTCCATCAATCCACAACATATTTTCGCAGTATAACACATCACTCATTATGGAGGGATGACGGATCAATTTTTCAGGCAATGGGAAGCTGCAGTACACAAAATTGAAACAAAACATCCTCCTGATGTCACCTTGCAGTGTGTGCGGTTTTATTTTATGATATAATGCTTGTACAGGGTATGTAGTTTGGGTGGTTATATGTGTTGGTGGTTTGCAGTGTGTGGATGTAGATACAGATTTAGATGTATAACCCTGTACAAAAGACACCTTGGCCCCAACAGTCTGACAGCTACAGTCAATGAAAACTGAGAATGTTTTCGAAAGTTAGAGTTTCAAGTCAAACATGACAAGCTTGAACACCAAGAAAACATACTACATCTATCCTTGGTGATTTCTGTTTCATTATGATTAGGCCATCATCCGATGCACGTTTCAGTTAGTTAGATAGTTAGTTAATTAGTTAGTTTCATGTGCCATAGATCATTTGAACGCTTCTTTTATCAGAATGACGTGAATGTATGGGACATGTATACATGATGTGTGTTGACGTTAGCGTACACAGTATATTTAGTCCTACTCATACAACTACACTTAACCCTTTTCTGTGCCTACCAGTTTTTAAGTAGAAATTCGGCAGTGGAATAGAAGTTGTCCAGGAGAAATGGTTTAAGTTAGAATTAAAATTTGATTTGGTGCCTGTCAGACACTTTATGTCATTGGGCAAATGATAAAAATTTTTTATTGCTGCTTACTGATCTCCTTTTCCAACCACTGACAGTTTAACATTCGGTAATAAAGATCATTTCCCATCTAGTGTTGTAGGTATATACATCACTGTTCTCAAAGTGACGGATTATTTACGACTAAATTCATTAGCGACTGTAGTATTGTGACGCCACCGTTAAAATTCCTTTCTCATTGAAGAGGTACTTAGGTGACGTCTGTGGTTGAATATCACACATTATTCTTAATGTTCGCTTTTGTGCAATCAATACTTTGTTTATAACTGATGAGTTACCCCAGAAATTTATTCTGTAAGACATTACTGAGTGGAGATGTGCGAAATATGTTAGGAAACTGAAACGTTTATTTCCAAGATTAACAATTATACAAAGAGAAAAAGTAGCTGAACTTAATTGTTCGACAAGCTCTTCCAGATCAAGTTTTCATCAGCATGTACAGCAAAAAAATTGTGACATTCTACCCTATTTACTGACTACTGTTGATGTGCTACATCAATTATTAGTATGACTATGTTGTACAGGAGGTGTCTTTTTTTCAAAATTTAAGGAGAGTTCATTTTCAGAGAACCACTTAATAATCCTTCGCAGAATGCCATTTACAACTCTTTTATTGCTTTCTCTCTAATGAGATTTCTTATAAAACTGGGGTTATCTGAAAAAAATACCAATTTTGTTTGTTGAATGTTACGTGGAAGGTCATTGACATATATAACGAATAGGAGTGGACCCAAAATTGAACCCTGTGGGACTCCCTTTGTGATTTTTTTTTTTTTTCACTGACTTGGCTCACGCTGGTGTGAACTCAGATCATGTAAGAATTTAAATGTCGAACAGACCAGTCACTAAGATTTTTTACTGTTTCGATACTGAATTGATTATTCATCACAACCTTTTACATTCTCACAATTAATATAATGTTCTGGACTATTTGCTGTGGTCAAACGGATTTAACCTTAATATCCCACGTTGCGTCACCATTTGTGAAGGATATTTTCAAGGGGGATCGTGACTTCTTTAAATGTCCAATTCACACCCTGGCACGCCACTGACTACAGCAAAATTCCACTTCAGCGTAGAGGCGTGACGGAGTCACCTGTTTTGAATACGCGAGTGCAATTAGCCGTTGTCGACTGCCGTCGTTCACAATTGCTATCACTGCATGGTGGAAGACTGGTACACGCCTTCTTCAGCGCAGGAATCCAGATGCCATTCAGTTTCTCTCCCAACTCCTTCCTATTGAAATTCCTGGAGTGTTTTACGGTCTCTATGGCCTCTCTGTATAGCCTTTCATGGTATCTGCTTGTGGCTACCAGTACTTGCGCCCTATCGAAATGAATGCGTTGGTCTCCTGGCTGCAAAGCATGTTCCGCAACAGCTGATCTGTCAATCTTCCCTCTTCTGTAATTGCCCTTGTGCTCTTCTCGTCGGTTTTTGGCCGTACTTTTTGCAGTACTCACACGTCCGCACAACTACACGGAATTCTATAACTTCCTGCTTTTTCCAGCGTCTGGCGATTTTAGGTGATCTTATATCTTCCGGGTGGGTTTGTAGATTACCACGATGTTCCGCTTTTTCAAGGTTTTTCCACTGCGGTCAATAATGCCCTTAATGAATGGCAGGAAAATTTCCGATTTCACCAGAGCTAAGATTTCTAAGCTGTAGTCTTAACGCTCTTTTCGCCTTAGTGAACGAATAACAATTGTTGAACAATACATTAGTGAGATGTTTTAATTCTACGTCAAATAGCTCTGGATCGCAGATTTTTCTTGCTCTATCCGCCAACGTTTCTATGATGCATTCTGTTTGTTAGATACGATTCAGACTAGCTGTCTGTGAAGCCATCAGTTTCATAAGGCTCGAGTTTTTCTAAGAGAGAACATGATCTACACAATCAAACGCCTTGGAAAGATCACAGAAATACCACCTGGCAATGTATTATTGTTTGATGAGTGAATGTATTAATAGCGTTCTCAGTCGAGCAACTCTTCTGAAATCCAAACTGTGATATATTAAGTAATTTGTGTCCACTTAAGTGCGCGACTGATCTTGAGAACTTTACTTTTTCGAATAGGTGTCAGACCTTTCGTACACAAATGCGGGAGCATCCTCAGTCCATAAAGGTACTTTCTTCATTTTAAAACTTAAACAGGTTAAGCAAGGCGAACTGGTTAAATACAACCACGCAAGGTCTGGTCGTAACGTCATCCGACCACAACCAAAGAGTGCAGAGTGGCACCGTCGCTCATTACGGAGCTTGTACTGTGGAGATCCACAAATTGTCTAACTCCAGTCTTTCTTCTTTTCTGTAAATGCAGTTTGTGTTTTTAAATTCGTATGGCCCCTGTCTACATGCTAGGATAGTAATGATCGGACACTGATGGAAACATAGTGTTACAGGAATGAATTGTTGGCCAAATGATGATTATTCAAGTGTTGTTCAAGCCGGACTCTGAGGCTTCTTTTAGCAGGTCCTAAGTACCCTTGATTGCATCTGTATGGGACTTAAGGGACTTTTTATACTTCTCGTCTGCTCAGTGTGGAGTGCCTGCTGTGGGACGGCCGAAGAGTCGTTCTTCTGGCTGTCAGGGTGATGATGGCACCCCACCTAGAAGCACCAGGTTCGCTTGGATGGCGAAGGAGCATGGCTGTGCCGAGGTGGGCCTGCAGTCCGCTCTCCCAAGAAAACTACCTTTCTGCAGTTTTTTTAGAAATATTTAGGAAATTTTGTAACATGTAACCAGGATTCAATAAACATGAAGCTTTATTCATAAACATTACTTCAATTAACGACTCTATATATGTGAAAAACATTGCACACAACAACTTAGATGTATTAGTGTAGTAAAGAAACTGCGGCTGTATAAACTTTCTAAAGAAATTGAAAGTAAAACAAAATTTATTTCTTATTGTTTATTGTAGCTCCTGTATTTTAGTATGATGTATAATGAACATATTTTATTTGTTGCTCAAACTATTAATGTGCATAAATTATTAAGTGGAAATAAAAGAAAAATGACTATAATCAAGTGTTCCTTTTTAAGAATTACGTTTTTAATATAATTTTCTTTCTGTTTCCTTGCTTTGGCCGAAGCAAACTTACTGACTGTATGACTGAAGTCATATTTAGCAGCTGTGTCGTGTTTGACTAGATTAGATTAGATGTACTTTTTGTTCCAATTGACCCATAGTGAAGAGATGCTTTGGTATGTGGAACATGTCAGGAAACAAGAACTGACAATAAACATTTAAAAAATAAGAACAGATATGCTAATGTATTTTCCACACATCCCAAATGAAATTACTGTTGTGAATGTGGAATCGGTAAAAAAAGAAGTTAAGCATTTTTACATTTAAAAGGATATGAAACTTGTCACCAAATATTAAACATTCAATACACTTAGGTGTATATGATAAATATTCACCTACTGTACCCACATATCATCAAATAAAAAAGAATAAAATAAACAACATTTTATGGCATTTATTTACAATGATCATATTATTACACAAAATTTGTACAGAAGTCATATTGCATGCAATATTCACTTTATGTGATATTAATAGTAATATACAAGCATCATTCGGTTCTGTTAAGAAATTCATCAGTGGAGTAGAAGGCGTTGGGCACCAATAAATGCGTTAGACTCTTCTCAGACTGAACATTACCACTAGTTAAACTTTTTATGGCTGCTGACGTGTTACTGAAAATTTGTATTGCTGAATACTGGATACCTTTTTGAACCAAAGTTAGTGACTTTAAATCTTTGTGAAAGTCATTCTTATTTCTAGTATTGATTCCATGTACTGAGAGGTTGGTTTGAAAAAAGATATATTTTAATGACAAATTTCGTTAAGGAATAAATATATATTAGGAAGCAGAACTAGTGTCACCAGTTTTTTAAACAGCCCTCTGCAGAACGTTCTTGACTTCACACCACAAATAATAAGTACTGTACGTTTTTGGGCTCGAAAAACTTTAGCTTGACTAGATGAGTTATCCAATAAAATAATCGTCTATGGCATTGTGGAATGAAAGTAAGCATAGTACACTGTTTCTATTTTTATTTATATTACCTATATCTGACAACATTCACATAACAAATAGAGATTTGATTAGTTCTGCGAGAATTGACTATGAACAATGTATTAATGTCCATGAAAATTTCAGTATCCGACCTTCCTAAGACTTTATTTGATTTACTATTTGTTGCAATTTTTGTATCACCCAAAACTAACTTGGCATCTTGTAATGTTACTGATGGAAAGTCATTGATATACAGAAAAAGAGTATGGGCCCTTAAATGGAATCTTGTGGGACACCACATGTTATTGGTTCCCAATTGTATGATGCTCGATAGCTTGAGACATGTCTCTTTGCTACTGACACCCTTTGTTTTCTGTCAGAGATGTAGGACTTGAACCATTTTGCAGCGTTTTCTGTTACATCATAACATTCTAATTTCCCTAAAAGGATATTGTGATTCACACAAATGCCTTCGACAGATCACAAAATGTACCGACAGCCTGTAATTTATTATCTAATGAATTGAGAACATTTTTACTGTATGTGTAGATAGCCTACTTACTATCGGACCCCTTTTGGAAATCCAGAAAAACTGAATCTGACAGTCTGCTTCACCTATACTCGACCTTAAGTAGATTTTTACAGTATTTAATTTGTTGAAACAGCGTTGACAAGATGTTGAAGTGACTGGAATTGTCACAAAAGTGCTCAGAGCTAAAGTAGGCTAAGATAAGCAGCTCATAACCCCTTACGTTGAAAGACTTCAAAATATCCAAATGGGAAGCTGAATCAGTGCTCATAAGTTCTTTATACTGGGATTTGAAATCCACTATTTAGTTAAATAGCTCAGCTGTATCGGTATCGCTGCTACACTTGACGTTGAAATCTACTGTAAATGTTTCAAAGTGAGATACAGAGCTGTCATTCAAGACGTTGCTGACAGGAAATGATATGGAATGGTGTGAGATGTGCTTCCCATTTCACTTACTAGTCTATCAAATACTTTGACGCACACTAACTTACGCAGTTTCTCTCCAGTCCTCAGCCAGCAGGAAGTTCAGTCTCGAGCTGAGCGAAAGGCTTCTTTTCCCAGGCCGAACCTCAAGTTCAGTACTTAAATTGTCTTTCTTGTTCCTTTTTCGTTCACGGTCAGTTTTTAATCACTCACTGTGTTTGCGCTTTTCGCAGGAGCCTATCTTGCCATGGCTTCGGTACAGAGGACGCTTTGGATGGCTGCAGCATGGTTTACTATTACTATAAGCTATGTAACGTTCCCTGGCCGCACACACACTATTAATAAACTAAAATTTGATTGTAATATATACGCCGCTATGAAGCAATTTGTATATACTGTAATTATTTAACAAAAAATATTATTTAATTTTGTGTAAAGGACATTCGTTATTATTGTAATATTTTCTGTAGTAATATTATCCATGTATTTAGGATTGTAATATTTCTATACTCATAATGTAATTACGAAATGTGTCAATATCTGCGATAAGAAAAATGTAAAATACAGCCGCAGATTGCAAAGAGACAATAACGGTTGAGAGTCGTATAAATAGGAATACATAGTGTGCATTCATTGTCGTCTTCCTCGAGAGCTGAGAGAGAGAGGAACCTGTGACGTAGCATTTTATGAATGGGTAGACTTCATCTGTCTGTATCTAGAGTTAGCCGCCATTAGAGGAGAAATTACAAACTAATGTAAGTTGAATTATTGTTGTGGTCTAAATACATTATAATTTATCAAAAGTGTGTATTAATACTGTAAATTAGCTTGCCCATGTCATCTATAATATTTCTTTTTAAGAATTTTCAGCATTTTTAGCAATTATCGCTATCGCTGGTGTTGCTGGGCTGTGCCGCGACCGAACGATTTGCTGTGGCGGCACATTTAAAAAATTGTTCCGCTAAGAAAAATTAACCAAACCCGTAAATCGGGAGCAGATAAAAATCAGCAGTGAATTAAGAACATGTTTTTCTTTTACAGCGATCCAGAGACTGACGGAATTTATTACTTGTTTCACATTTGTGCATTCATAGGCAGATAGTTAACGTTGAAATTTAACAATTTGTTGGTTCTTTCAAATAACTTAAATGTATAGTGAAGTGTGTTTTGTCAATGATAATTAAACGTTCAGGTCGGCTTGGCAATATTTTACCATTTTCTGCTAATAGAGACAGTCTTGTGTTCCATAGCTAATGCCGGGAAAGAATTCAGTAAATATTTAAAAAAAAACCACTGCATTTAGAAAATGTGTGCCAAGGCCGAATTATGTAAAAGATATAATTCTCAACTAAATATTCTTAATCAGTTAATATGAATTTATCAGCATGAGAGGGTTGACTAAGTTCACGTAATTTTAGATGTACTTAATTCTGTCTAAATGAATTTTTATTACCACACGTAAATAAGAGGTTCTACAACAAAGTTCGTACGTACTGAATGAAAGAAAGAGCAAATAACAAAAACAATTTAAAAAAGGTAACATTTGAAAACAAAATCATTTCATTATATATTTATTTTTTTTTCATTTAATTTAATTTCATTAAAGCTAGCACAGCTACAGGCCCACACACCTTCGTCCTGACGTCGACCCATGGCGTTCCCACGTCGGCACAGGTAGTGTGGTGGACGGCGCTGCAGTTCATGCACAGTGCCGGGAGGGAGAGGGCTTCCTTGGTGGTGCTGGCGCGCCAGGTGCTGAGATGGTTGCGGCGGTCATTGTCCGACGACTGGGGTGGGAAGTAGCGGCGGCGAGGCGAAGACTTCCTAGCGTGGGGGTCCGGTGCCCCATTGACGCAGACTGATGTCAAACGCCGGATCAATGACTGGAGAACGGCGTCGTAACAGAGTGGCAGGCTAGCCTGCCCCACAGTTATGTGCTTAGTAGGTTCCTGTAGAATTCACTTACAATCAAATCGCAACCGAACGGCAATGGAACAGAGACAAGTGATTAACGTCGGTCAGATAAATGCGACGTGCACTATCATGGTGGTGCATGAACTCGGGGAAGGCGTTAGAGGAGTTGCACCTACAGATACTTTGAATACAGGAGCCATATTCCCGAAACGGGGCATTGCCCCTCATGCCAGTTACAGGACAGATTATGTAATTATGTCATCAATCCAACGGCTGCGATTGAGGTGCCGGGTAAGGACATAATAGTGACGAAGATATACTGAATCTGTGACGAACACGCGGTGACAATAGAAGTAGTGGCTGCCTCAGAACAATCAATATTTTCAATACAGTCAGGAGATACAATCCTACACAGAAAACTTAAAAACAGCAGGAATACTGGGTTAACAAAACAGACGAATTTTTGTAATGGTCGCAATCGCGAAATCAACATTGTGGCACAGCAGAGTAAAGGATGGAAGAGGAGTCTGCCTTCAGGACGCTATACATAAACTTGGTCTTCGTGTCTTGAACAGGCCTCTCAATTCGCCTACTTTCCAAAATCGTGCAAGTGCGACCACAAATACAAAAATCATCCTCGCAGACTCGAAAGTCAGGGAACACATTGCCAACGGGAAGGTCTGGGATAGACTTTACAGGTGGCGACAATATCATAATTACAAATGCAAATAATGACTTAGACGCTAACATCCAGCCCGAGAGACTATACAATCTGCGCAAACGAATTTAGAACTTTTAAAGGCAGAATTCGAGGTACAACAACTGTATGGAAGCAGATTTGGTGTTGACCCCAAAGCGTACGAATTGGTGCTAGGGTTCAGACGCCTCAAGACAGGGCGATCCCAACATTTGTTAGGAACTCAAAATGGTTTATAATTCGCTGGAATACCATCCTACAGTCCTTAAGATACACAGCAGTGCAGGCAAAGAGATATTACCAAAGATCCTTAGGGGAAACAGAATGACAAAGAAGACCGAGTTTCTATCGAACAGTCAAACAGCAACCTAAGACTTTCAAACAGTGGTAAGGCCTGAAACACTGTATGCAGCAGAAACATTCAAACTAGTAAAATTTGGGTATCATAAAAAACTGTAAAAAGTTGAAAGAAGAATTATAAGGAAAATACTGGGACCTTCAAGTAATAGTAATGTCGAATACAAATTAAGAGTAAACAGAGAGTTGTACGTGAAAATGGAGAAGGTAACTGATGTAATGAGGAATACTGTTTTAAGGACACACATACCGAATGGATAGAAACAGACTAATGGAATCGATTTTCAACTTTCTAAACAACTGCAAATCCAAACCAAATTGGCAAAGATATGAAAACCACTGGAGTTAGAACGGACATATTAAAAAACAAGATACTTTCAGGAGAAGCAATACAAAAGGCAGGATTTCAGGAAAGAAAGAGGTCCACAAAAGGAAGAAATTGGATCCAGGAAGAAAAGGTACGACACTATCAAAGCATGACGGAAGTCTGGGAGCAACGAACATTAAACACAAAGAAGCAAAACGAAAGATGATTTCTCGTACCCTCCAAAAGGGCTACTCGAATGAATAAATAAATAATACCAGCGGTTTGGCAACAGTCTCAGCATCTACAGAGCTCTGCGGATGAAGTCCGGCGGAAAGCACAATGATGAGTGCGTCAGCTGGAGGCTTGCTTACACAGTTTTCTGTGCGTGTTTGGCGGTACTATGGAGCAACAACAGCGTGGCTTATTTCCCTCTTGGCGCCAAGAGCGGTAGAATGGAGGCGTCACAGAAACCGGGTCAGATAAGGCGTCGCGTGCGTTGCGACCCTGGGGACGAGTTGTACCAACTGGCGCCGGTTACAAAGTCGCTTATACTGGCGCGTCGTCTGGCTGCCATATACCAGGGCGACGTGGGGCGACGTGAACAGTTCTCGGCCTGCGCGAAGGAGACTGAACTGATTAGGTAAAAAATTTACATATTTCCAAAACAGTCCCCTTCTAGTGCGACATCGCTGCCGTTTCCGCTTCCTAGTTCACGTATCTTAGTAAGTTCTTCAAACCCGCTTCCTGATCTAGGGCAGCGAACGATGCAGCTCAGTCAAGACAGCTGCTACAAATTGACTGCGTAGGATTTGTCCCTAGATTCCACATTGTTGATTGTTAATCCGTTTTAAGTTCATTCTACACATGGGGTCTAGATTCGCTAGCCAAGTGGCGTAAGTTAATTGGAAAATAGCTGTGCTGTACTTTCAAACAGAAAAGCCACAAAAAACTGCCATCGAATCCGTACTAAAGTACAAGTACATCTTTACAAAGCACAGTTCATGAGAGAAAAGTTATGGCTCACTTATTCCTTCGCTACTAAGTTCGTTCGTACGAAACATTCTCACTAACCATCAGTATCCATATCAGACGAACGACCCTTCGTTTAGTAATCGCGACAAAGTTCACTAACAGTAAAATGTTTTACTTCTCCTGAAAATACTACACAGTTCCTTACTTCTTATCGTGCTGTTGTCTGTAAGCAAAGTGGTACATAACTTCTTGTACGAATGGCAGTTCTCACGATAGCAAACAAAACTCTCAGAAAAATTATCCGAATTGGATATTAATAATCAATACATGAGTGCTCTACACTACGTACACACTCACGCACACTTAATCGTTGACAGTTTAAACATTTCTTCCTTACCTAAAATCTTCTTTCCTCCACCACACATTTTGATAGCATAGAAACTGTTCAAAAGAACTTGTAGCGACGCGCTTTTATTGTTAAAGACTGTGTTTTTACGAAAGCATTTATGTAGTATGTAGATATATTCTTTGATAGGTACACAAGCCTATGCTAGTTATCAGGCAACTATTCTGTATGCAATATAGAAAATTTTTAGTTTTAAGTAAATTTTTATACTTTAGAAACTTACCAAATTATCAACTTGCAATGTGAGTGGCAAACTATCACTGCTATTTGGCAGCGTTGTGTGAAGTTTTATTACAGAAATTTAATTACAGTATAATTTAGCGACTTCAGTGACAGCGCATGGCCTTCATGTGCATTAACTGGATTTGAAGATGTCCGCTAGAGACATTCAAAGCCGATAAACTGAAAAGTTAACTGTGATTATGTCATATATATATATATATATATATATATATATATATATATATATATATATATATATATATATATATATATATATAAGTGGCTTCCATTCATGACAATGATGACAATGCACCCCTCTGTCCTCCAGCGTAAGAAATGGCGCACACTTTGAAGTATACCCGACTGTTGTTGTACCAGCTGGCATGCGTTGAAGACGCGACCCTGTTGTGATTGATGATTGGCGTGGCGTAGACCGGCTCCTTCAAGTGTCAAAATGGTTCAAATGGCTCTGAGCACTATGGGACTTGACTTCTGAGGTCATCAGTCCCCTAAAACTTAGAACTACTTAAACCCAACTAACCTAAGGACATTACACACATCCATGCCCGAGGCAGGATTCGAACCTGCGACCGTAGCGGTCACGCGGTTCCAAACTGAAGCGCCTAGAACCGCACGGCCACAGTTCAAGTGTCCCCATAACAGCACCCCCCCCCCCCCCCAACCCGCCCTGCCGACCAATACAACATTCCTGAAATTTCTGCATCAGATGCTCGCGCACATTGTGACGAAAGTGTGCTGGTGCGCGCCATCATGCATGAACCACATTTGTAGTCGTTGCTGCAATGACACAGCCTCCAGTAAGGTAAGCAATTCAATTTGCATTAGATGAGTATGTGCCAAGCAAGATCGTAAGACATGGAAAAGAGTGACCGTGGTACAACAATCGAGTTAGAAAAGTGCTACGGAAGCACAGGGAACTTCAAAATGGTTCAAATGGCTCTGAGCACTATGGGACTCAACTGCTGTGGTCATCAGTTCCCTAGAACTTAGAACTACTTAAACCTAACTAACCTAAGGACATCACACACACCCATGCCCGAGGCAGGATTCGAACCTGCGACCGTCGCAGCAGCGCGGCTCCGGACTGGAGCGCCTAGAACCGCACGGCCACCGCGCCGGCCAAAGGGAACTTCACAGCAAACATAAACATAGCCAAAGCCTTGCAGACAAACAAAAATTACACGAGGCGAAATGTAGTGTGAGGAGGGCTATGTGAGAAGCGTTCAATGAATTTGAAAGTAAAGTTCTATGTACTGACTCAGCAGAAAATCCTAAGAAATTTTGGTCTTATGTCAAAGCGGTAGGTGGATCAAAACATAATGTTCAGACACTCTGTGACCAAAATGGTACTGAAACAGAGGATGACAGACTATAGGCCGAAATACTAAATGTCTTTTTCCAAAGCTGTTTCACAGAGGAAGACTGCACTGTAGTTCCTTCTCTAGATTGTCGCACACATTGCAAAATGGTAGATATCGAAATAGATGACATAGGGATAGAAAAACAATTAAAATCTCTCAAAAGTCCCATCAGGTCGCTGGACCTGATGGGATACCAGTTCGATTTTACACAGAGTACGCGAAGGAACTTGCCCCCCATCTTGCAGCGGTGTACCGTAGGTCTCTAGAAGAGCGTAGCGTTCCAAAAAATTGGAAAAGGGCACAGGTAATCCCCGTTTTCAAGAAGGGACGTCGAACAGATGTGCAGAACTATAGACCTATATCTCTAACGTCGATCAGATGTAGAATTTTGGAACATGTATTATGTTCGAGTATAATGACTTTTCTGGAGGCTAGAAATCTACTCTGTAGGGATCAGCATGGGTTTCGAAAAAGACGATCGTGTGAAACCCAGCTCACGCTATTCGTCCACGAGACTCAGAGGGCCATAGACACGGATTCGCAGGTAGATGCCGTGTTTCTTGACAAGGCGTTTGATACAGTTCCCCACAGTTGTTTAATGAACAACGTAAGACCATATGGACTATCAGACCAGTTGCATGATTGGATTGAAGAGTTCCTAGATAACAGAAAGCAGCATGTCATTCTCAATGGAGAGAAGTCTTCCGAAGTAAGAGTGATTTCAGGTGTGCCGCAGGGGAGTGTCGCAGGACCGTTCCTATTCACAATACACATAAATGACCATGTGGATAACATCGGAAGTTCACTGATGCTTTTTGCGGATGATGCTGTAATATATCGAGAGGTTGTAACAATGGAAAATTGTACTGAAATGCAGGAGGATCTGCAACGAATTGACGCATGGCGCATGGAATGGCAATTGAATCTCAATGTAGACAAGTGTAATGTGCTGCGAATACATAGAAAGAAAGATCCTTTATCATTTAGCTACAATATAGCAGGTCATCAACTGGAAGCAGTTAATTCCATAAATTATCTGGGAGTAGGCATTAGGAGTGATTTAAAATGGAATGACCATATAAAATTAATCGTTGGTAAAGCAGATGCCCCTGAGATTCATTGGAAGAATCCTGGGGAAATGCAGTCCGAAAACAAAGAAGTAGGTTATAGTAGACTTGTTCGCCCACTGCTTGAATCTGCTCACCAGTATGGGATCCGTATCAGATAGGGTTGATAGAAGAGATAGAGAGGATCCAACGGAGAGCAGCGCGCTACGTTACAGGATCATTTAGTAATCGCGAAAGCGTTAGTGAGATGATAGATAAACTCCAGTGGAAGACTCTGCAAGAGAGACGCTCAGTATCTCGGTCCGGGCTTTTGTTGAAGTTTCGAGAACATACCTTCACCGAGGAGTCAAGCAGTATATTGCTCCCTCGTACGTATATCTTGCGAAGAGACCATGAGGATAAAATCAGAGAGATTAGAACCCATACAAAGGCATACCGACAATCTTTCTTTCCACGAAGAATACGTGACTGGAATAGTAGGGAGAACCGATAGAGGTAGTCTAGGTACCCTCCGCCGCACACCGTCAGGTGGCTTGCGGAGTATGGATGTAGATGTAGATTAATGAGAATGCCCAGATAATGCCCCCCAGTTAACCGTTGTGGTAGCACGTATGGTCCTATTAATCTATCGCCAAGTACGCCTGTCCACACGTTGATTGAGGATCGGTCTTGCTGCCCTCTTTCCTGAATTGCTTCGAGATTTACATCTGTCCATACATGTTGGTTATGGGAATCCACAACACAATCTCTTGTGAACTCTGCCTCTTCTGTGAATGAAAACTTGGATGTGTACAGTGCATCTGCGGCACACTTCTGCGACAGAAGCCACCGTCTGCCATGATGATCCTGTGGCCTTATGGCCTGAACGTGCTGTAGAATGTAGATGATAGGAGTACAGCCGTTGAAGACAGTGAGACATGCCTTCTGCTGCTGCTAATCGTCGCACACTGGTACCAGGGGTTTCTTTCCGCCGGCCGCGGTGGCCAAGCGGTTCTAGGCGCTTCAGTGTGGAACCGCACGACAGCTGCGGTCGCAGGTTCGAATCCTGCCTCGGGCATGGATGTGTGTGATGTCCTTAGGTTAGTTATGTTTAAGTAGTTCTAAGTTCTAGGGGACTGATGACCTCAGATGTTAAGTCCCATAGTGCTCAGAGCAATTTTTTGGGTTTCTTTCCCCACGCGTAGCACATGCTCCTGCATGTCAGGCGTGCGAACTGTGCGGGGGCTCCGTACAGCCTGGCCATTCTGCGCCGTGGATATTTTCAGTGAAGAGGGCAAGGGGTCATAGGCTACGTCCTTTCGCGAAACCATAGCAGAATATCATATACCCCATTTCATTTGTCGGGTAGTAGGCTTTCGTTGTAACAGGTGGCGGAAGAGAGAAAATGTAAATGTACTGCACCATTTGTGCGTACAAACAACGGAATAGCAATAGATACGTAAGTGAATTCACGATTGGAGGAAGGGAAAAGGGTTGACTGTATTGTTCGACAAACCAAACAGACACGACAAAAAGTAACGTAGCTAACGCGACTCGAACCACACAGCTGACTTTAGACCACCTAATATGTAGGCAGAATACTGTGAGTAAGACATCATCATATCCTGAAGATATGTTTGACGGAACGCCAGTGCAACGACTGTGCTAATATCCGCAACCAAGCGTCACGTAGCCCATCGTATTAACATCTATTTATTTCGGAAATTATTCGTTTTCGGACCCCTATTTGTATTGTATCGTGTTGTATACTAACCGGGGGCCTGGAAACGATTGAGAGGCTCCGTCCCCGACGCGGCCGCAGTGGTCCACAGCCCCACGACGACTACCGCAGTCCACTCATGCGACCGCGTCGTTTTCAGGCCCCCGGTTAGCATACAATACAATACAATACAGTACAAATAGGGGTCCGAAAACGAATAATTTCCGAAATAAAGAGATGTTAATACGATGAGCTACGTGACGCTTGGTTGTGGGTGTTAGCACAGTCGTTGCACTGGCGCTCCGTCAAACGGGTAACCCCTCCGCCGCCTCACACCGAACCACTCTTTCAGGCTTACTGTGCGGTTCGGTCCCCGGTGGACCCACCCCCAGGGAACGTCTCACACCAGAGGAGTTCAAATGGCTCTGAGCACTACGGGACTTAACATCTGAGGTCATCAGTCCCCCAGAACTTAGAACTACTTAAAAATAACTAACCTACGGACATCACACACATCCATGCCCGAGGCAAAATTCGAACCTGCGACCGTAGCAGTCGCGCGGTTCCGGAATGAAGCGCCTAGAACCGCTCGGCTACCACGGCCGGCACACCAGACCAGTGTGACTCCTATGTTCGCGTGGTAGAGTACGTGGAGAACTTGCTTGCACAGCAATCGCCGACATAGTATAGCTGAGGTGGAATAAAGGGAAGCAGCCAGCAGTCACCGTGACAGATGGAAAACCGCTCAAAAGCCACCCACAGACTGGCCGGCTCACCGGACCTCTACACAAGTCCGACGGGCGGATTCGTGCCGGGGACCAGACGCTCCTTCCCACTCCGGAAGGCCGTGCGTTAGATCGCATTACCAGGCCGGCGCACCCCTATTTACTGGACTTAGTTTTCTTGTTTCGATGAGTACTACTACCTCTCAAAGTATTCGACACTTTTTTGAACACCCTGTGTAAAAATAATATAATAACTAGTAAAGCTTACGACTATAGAGCAATGTACACCGAAGCGCCAAAGAAACTGGTATTCGAATACAAAGATACGCAAACAAGCAGAAGACGGCGTTGCGGTCGGCAACGCCTATATAAGACAAGTGTCTGGCGCAGTTGTTAGATGGGTTACTGCTGCTGCAATGGCGGATTATCAAGATTTAAGAGAGTTTGAACGCGGTGTTATAGTCCGCGCACGAGCGATGGGACACAGCATCTCCGAGGTAGCGATGAAGTGGGGATTTTCCCGTACGACCATTTCACGAGTGTACTGTGAATATGAGGCATCAGGTAATACATCAGAACTCCGACATCGCTCCGGCGGGAAAAAAAATCCTGCAAGAACGGGACCAACGACGACTGAAGAGAATCATTCAACGTGACAGAAGTGCAACTCTCCCGCAAATTGCTGCAGATTTCAGTGCCGGGCCATCAACAAGTGTCAGTGTGCGATCCATTCAACATCGTCTATATCGGCTTTCGGAGGTGAAGACCCACTCGTGTAGGCTTGATGACTGCACGACAAAAAGCTTTACGCCTCGCCTGGGCCCATCAACACCGACATTTGACTGTTGATGACTGAAAACGTGTTGCGTGGACGGACGAGACTCGTTTCAAATTGTATCGAGCGGTTGGACGCGTACGGCAATGGAGGCAACCTTATGAATCCATCGACCCTGCATGTGAGCAGGGGATTGTACAAGCTCGTGGAGGCTCTGTAATGGCATGGGGTGTGTGCGGTTGGAGTGATATAGGACCCCTGATACGTCTAGACACAACTCTGTCAGGTGACACTTACTTAAGAATCCTGTCTGATCACCTGCATCCGTTCACGTCCTTTAATGTCGTTCCAAAGGACTAGCGACAGTTCAGCAGGATAATGCGACACCTCACAGGTCCAGAATTGGCACAGTGTGGCTCCTTGAACAATATTCTGAATCTAAACAGTTCCGCTGGCTCTCCAGACATGAACATTATTGAGGATATCAGGGATGCCTTGTAAAGAGCTGTTCGGAAGAGATGTCGAACGTCTCGTTCCCTTACGGATTTATGGACAGCCCTGCAGGATTCATGGTGTCAATTCTCTCCAACACCGTCCAAGTTCGATTCCCGGCCGGGTTGGGGATTTTCTCTGCCCGGGGACTGGGTATTTGTGATGTCCTCCTCATTTCATCGTGGCCCTCGTCATACGTGACAGTGTCGAGCATAGACTGTGCAAAAAATTGGGACTTTGTAAGTGCGCTGATAACCGCCCAGTTGAGCGCCCCACAAACCAAACATCATCATCATCCCTCCAGCACAGCTTCAGACATTAGTCGAATCCATGCCACGTCGTGCTGCGGCACTTCCGCGTGCTCGCGGGGGCCCTTAACAACATTATGCAGGTGTTCCAGTTTCTCTGGCTCTTCAGTGTACATTAGCGTTCCACTTGGTATCCTTGGTGTTGAGTTTGTGCACCGGCGAGGAAGGGTTTGGAGTCTTAGTGATGGTGGGACGTTCGTGAGTCATCGAGGGCTTGCAACGGGGAGCAGTTATGCAAAAAAACTTGCTGTGAATCAGAAATCGCTACGAAGTTAACTGCACTAGAGTCAGCCACCCGTGAGATTCATAATCACGTGATAGCCGACTGACGCTGTAGTTACCAGTGAGTAACTCTGCAGCGCAGCCGCGGGGGATGGCGATGACTGTGGACGGGCACAAACGCAGGCATAGACACATCGTATGGTGGGTATGGAGGTCAGCACACAAAGCTCGTATAAAGCTGTCTCTTCCATTCTGTGTGCTCGTACTTCACCCAGGCATGATGTGAAGAAGAAACGTCAATATCGGAGAAACACAAAGTCTCATTGCATGTTTTTTAGATGGCGAACAATATTTCTTCAATTGAGATCGTCTTCACGCTGGAGGTAGAATATATAGAGTTGCAGAGTTCCGTTTTATTCGTCCTATACTTCATTACGGAAACCCACACATGCCTCCTATTCTATTAACCAAATTAGAAGCATTAGGAATAAGAGGGGCAGCTAATGACTGGTTTCGATCATACCTAACAGATAGGGTACAAAGGGTAGAGATAACACATACTTCAAACAGATCTAAGCATTTAGACATTCAGTAAAACACTTATCAGAACCAAAATACATTAATATAGGGGTTCCGCAAGGTAGCATATTAGGACCAATACTGTTCCTGATATACATCAATGACTTTCCCAGTAGTGTTACTCATGGTGAAAAAATCCTCTTCGCTGATGACAGCAGTATTACTGAGAAAACAAGAGAACTCCTTGACGAGAAAGCAAACGATACCCTCAAGGAAGTTAATGATTGATCAATAAGTAATAAAGTGACATTGAACATAAAGAAAACTAATGCCATGAATTTCAGTTTGAAGAGGAAAAATGACAACGTTGAATTAAATGTAGATGGCACCTCTATAGACTGTGTAACAAATGCAAAATTTCTAGGAATGAATATTGATTCGTGTGAAGACTCAAAGGTACTTGTAAACAGAATGTCATCATCAAGTTATGCCATTAGAATCCTATCATCAGTGTGTAACGTGCAGTGTCTTTTAGTTATATACTATTCATATGTACACTCAATTCTTAGCTATGGCATTCTTTTTTGGGGAAAAAATGCACAAAATATGAACACAATTTTTAAACTCCAGAAAAGAGCCATAAGAATAAAACCAAAAATACTATTGGAGCTCATTGTAAGGACGTGTTCAAAACACTGTGGATTTGAACTGCTCCATGTGAATACATTTACCAGTCAGTTGTACATATCAAAAATAACATTGGTAATTCCTGCACAAACAGCTCTGTCCATTACCATGCAACAAGAGATAGGCTCAACTTACATATATCAAGAAAAAATAAACATAAAACTCAAAACAGCATTTTCTACCAAGTAATAAAATTGTACAATAAATTACCAAAAATATTAAAGAAATGGCAAAATACCTTATTTAAAAAGGCAGCTAAAAAGTACCTGTTATGCAACACATTTTATACATTGAAGGATTACTTAGCTAAAACAGAGTAAGGGTTTGATAAAAAAAAGTTATACAAATAAGTAATCATAATAATAATGATTATAAAATATCCAGCACTTTCACTTTACGTTTTTTTCCTTCTTTTCTTCCTTTCTAGAAATACTTATCCCCAAGCTATGCATAGCACAATACTAACACCTCTTCCTCTTTCTGAGCTCAACATCTCACTCATTATGGAGGGATGCTGACTCAGTTTTTCAGGATAACATATGGGAAATTGCGGTACAGAAAATGGCCCAGAGATCACCAGTGTGTGTGTGTGTGTGTGTGTGTGTGTGTGTGTGTGTGTAGTGAGTGAAGTGTTATGAAACAATGTGTATACAGTGTGTGCAGTGACTGATAGTGAGATATGAGTGCACAATGTGGCATTACATTATTTAATAAGTTGTGTGTAAAAAAAGTATTGTATATCAGGAGAAATCTAATGATTGTCTCTAACTAGAAGTGTGTAAATATATGTGTATACGAATTAGCTTATTTTAAATTGGTCTATACTTCTAAATACTTTGACATGTCCTATATCCTTGTAAAAAGAGATCTACGGATGAATAAAGCTACTACTACTATTACTACCACTTGACTACAGCTATTGTTGCTGTTGTTGTTGTGGACCTCAGTTTGAAGATTGGTTTGAAGCAGCTCTCTATGCCAGTCTATCCTGTGCAGGCCTGTTTACATCTGTATGACTACTGCATCATACATCCATTTGAATCGGCTGACTGTAGTCAAACTTTTGTGTCCCTCTACAATTAACATCCCATGACCCCATCCACGTACATACACACTCATTTCCCTCCATTACCAAAAGAACTACTCATTGATGCCTCAGGCTGTGTCGTATCAACCATTTTCTTCTTTCAGTCAAGTTACGCCATAAATTTCTTTTTTCCCCAGTTTCTTTCAGTACGTCCCCATCAGTAATCCAACCTACCCGTCAAATATTCAGCATTCTTCTATAGCTTCTGTTCACTTTTTGTCTGAACCGTTTATCATCCATTGGTCCGACTTTTAAGATGTTATCGCAACGCATTTATATTTGCGTGCTTACTCATCAACTTCACCAATGATCCAAGTGAGCTATTGGTCTGCTGCAAGCCTTTTTTTTAATAAAATGTATGAAAATTAATAAATCATTAATTATAAACGCAGGCTTCCGCAGCCATTGTCACATTCAATAAAATTAGTAAACAAAAACACTCTGAAGAAGGTCACTTGCAACAAGGACCGAAACATCGGTAGTTTTATATATATTGACAATGTGGTCATAAACCCAGAACATTTTTATTGAAAATCATTAATTACTAATCATATGTGCACTCATAATAAATCTTGTTAGACTTACGTGGTAATGAAAAAGAAATTACCGACAGCAAGATTCGACCCAGGGACGAACCTAAGCGCTTAAACTTGGCTGAGGACTCATTGAATACTAGCGACCATGCAAAGTTTATAAGCATGCCAAGAATGTTCGAAATCGATTTTCTCGAAAACCTTTAAGGGTTGCATCTTTCTCTTTACATATGTTGACGTTCTAATTGTGCACTACACACCTTATCAGTATGAATTAATGCGGCGAGGGGAAGTTCGTACGGTCCGCTTATTTGTATGAATCAGACAGCGCAGCGCAATTGATAATGGTCCTACACGAGTCAACCACCCGTCAGGTTCCCGAACACGCGATAGCCGACTGACTGCACTCTTGGAGCACGGTCCCTCCCCGTGACTAACTCCACGTCGTAGTGGCCGCGTGGTGTGACGAAAGAGTTGATAACTGGCCGCAAACACAGCAGTGTGATGGGTATGGAGATCAGCAGACAAAACATCTCCGAAGCCTTTCTTTCCGCATTTTCGGGTTTTGAAGAAACGCTGTCTCATGAGATTTTTAAAATTTTTGTGTGTATATTGTTACCTTTCGTTTGTGAACCATGTTCCTCCCATGAAAATAGCATTTAGACTGGAGATGGCATATGCAAAGTTACACTTGATTTATGCTACCTTGTACATGATCTTGAAAATATAGCGTAGTCCACCTTTAAATAGATCTTTCGAAGAACGGTCTGCTCTCAGCCGTGATCACAGAATAATGGCGTTGTGGTGGACATTCAACCGGGAGGAAAAGATTTGATCTCGTTTGATAAAACAGTTTTTTCTCCAGTATTTGACCGAGGAGAGGCTTAGAGTCTATCCCAACATCTTGTGTTATATATGTTCCTGCAGTGTCATACGGTCAATTTTGAAGTCATGTCTGTGAGAAAATGAATGAATGCAGTGTACTTCATCCATACGCATTAGCGTTAAACGTTTGTGAAGCAACTTCAGTAACAGAAAATACACAGATATTTGGAGGCAGTACGATTCTCTTGCAGGTTCCAGAAATGAAATAATATGAGGTTCGAAAAAATTCAGTTCAGATGTTCTGTCCTTCGAAGTTTGTTTCTGTATCAACATTTTATTCTTACTTGATATACAAAGCTAAATTGCCACCTCTACCTCAACTGCAACAATCTTCTTAACGTTATTGTTTTTGCAATATGTTATTCTATCTTCATGAGTATACGAATTCTTGCATTGTTTGCCTAACATACACCTCTTACAAACTGTCTTGCTCCTGCAATATGTATGACTAATTTGCTGCTGCATTAACCTTTTTTTTTATTTCAGCGCTATGTTTTCAGTATAGTACACAGACTGTTTCTATATCTGTCCACGACATAACTCTGTTCTGTTTTTGGTTCTCCAGTGCTCAGTGTAGACGATTGTTGAATGTCTGACATCGTCGGTCAGTGATTTGTGTGTTAATATAGTTCACCAAAAGCAGCAGCCATTTGAAACCCACTGCCTCCACTAGAAATCACCACGCATTGCATCACTGCCTTAAGCAATGTACATCCATGCCACTCCTGCATGTTTACCAGCATCTTCAGTAATGTCATCTACAACTTCCCATAAGGCCGACACCTTGTCCTTGTCGACAAAGAATCCTACTGTAGGCGACCCATAGACTCAGATTGGAATGATTGGAATGGGATGGGAAACGAAAACGGAAGTTTCCTTTTCAAAAGACACAGCACGCCATTTGCTTTAAATAACGTTTAGAAGCGATTTACCGCCCCGTCTGCCTTCTTCCTGCACTATCAAAGGCCTTAGAATATATAGTCCATGGCCAGCTCACCATCTACCTAACTACTAACAACCTACTAGACGAATACCAATCAGGTTCTCGCAAACATCGAAGCGTAACATCCGCACTGATAAAGGTGGCAGATGACCTGAAACTTGCCATGGACAGACAAGAAGTGACTATCATTTGCTTCTTAGATTTCAGCAAAGCATTTGATACTGTTGACTTCGACATCTTACTAGCGAAACTTAGCGGTCTAAATTTCTCACCAAGTGCTGTGCAATGGTTTGGCTCATACATGACGTCTCGTCAGCAACGCGTCCTGTCCGGGAATATAAAATCACAATGGCAGCAGGTAGTGTCAGGCGTTCCCCAAGGCTCTGTACTAGGTCCCATACTCTTCTCTCTGTACGTCAATGATGTGTCATCGGTTCTGACTTATTGCAAATATCATATGTGCGCTGATGACCTACAGTTGTATCTAAGTGCGAAACCAAGCAATCTTAAGAAAGCTATTGAAAACTTCAATACTGCTCTCGATGTACTATCAAAATGGGCACAGGACATTGGACTAAAACTAAACACATCTAAAACACAAGCGGTACTTGTTGGTCACTCTAAGCTCATTAGCCCAAAACATAGAGAATCCGTTCCATCTCTTATCCTAAATGGAACAAATATTAACTTCTCTCCCTCAGCAAAGAGTTTGGGAGTAATAATAGATGAAAATCTAAATTGGACAGAGCACGTAACTGCAGTGTGCAAAAAAGCATCAGCATCAAAAAATGGCTCTGAGCACTATGGGACTTAACATCTTTGGTCATCAGCCCCCTAGAACTTAGAACTACTTAAACCTAACTAACCTAAGGTCATCACACACATCCAGGCCCGAAGCAGGATTCGAACCTGCGACCGTAGCGGTCGCGCGGCTCCGGACTGAGCGCCTAGAACCGCGAGACCACCGCGGCCGGCGCATCAGCATCCCTTCATGTCCTACAAAAATATAAAAAACTCTTCCCTTTCGATCTGAAAAAGAAATTAGTACAAACGCTTACACTCCCAATCATTGACTACAGCGATATTAGCCTACAAGGCCTCTCGCAAGAAAACTCACGACGTCTGGAACTGTTCGTGAATGCCTGCGTCCGATATATCTGTGACGTTCGACTTTTCGATCACATTTCACCAGCATATGCAAAATTATCCTGGCTGCGTACAGATAAACGCAGAGATTTCCATACACTCTGTCTTTTCTACTGCCTTATAAATGTACATTGTACCTCATATCTCTCCTCGTCCTTAACGCTTATGTCGGAACAACATGACAGAAACACACGTTCCCATCATAATAAAATCCTCTCTTTTCCACTGCGTCGCTCAGTCACCTTCTCCAAGTCCTTTACGGTAGCGGAAACCCGACTCTGGAATAACCTCCCTCGTTATGTTAGAGAACTTAAAAACATGTCCGGCTTCGAAAAACAGTTAATGACGTATCTACTTAAGCAACAGTAATGCCTTCCTCTGTACACGAATGCACTTCACTTCATTACTTCCCTCTTTCCCCCTCCTTAAGTCTACCTCCCCGAAAACACGGTATACTAGTAAACATCTACTTTACACATCAAGATATTAATGTACATCTGCACAAATCTTCATTACTATTGCCAGTTTTTCTCATGTTTATCATTATTATTTGATTTTTTTTACTGTTACTATTATTACTTTTAACATAATTTGTATGTATAGCACCTGTTGTAAAAATACTGCCAGTAGTTCTTTATTAGGTCTGAGTCATTACTCTTTATTCATATTGTGACTAGAGTAATCTAATTTTCTTATTTAAAGTATTGTCATGATGTAACTCTGATGTGTGAAATGCTGCATGTGTGAAACACTGGTCCGATGTAAGAGAGGGCCTGATGGCCCTGATGATCAGGTTAAATAAATAAATAAATAAAATAAAGTGGAACGACCATGTAAAAATATTTGTAGGAGGAGAAGATGTCAGAAGGAAATTCGTTGGGATAGTTCGAAGGAAAAGTAATTTACACAAATAATAGGTAGCTTAAGAATCATTACCCAACCATTAGCTGGGCATTCTGGTCGGCCTGGAAACCGTATTATGTAAAGGTAATGGTAGCTGTTATAGTAGTGAGCAGATTAGTTGGGACTTGCTCATAATATTTTACAAGGAAGTTGGTTAGCTGTAACCAATTTTATCCGCCAAATGTTTGGACTTCTGGCGGACTATTGTTGCCTTGACTATTAACAATAATTGTAGGTCCCATCCAGATCAATTGAGAGCTTGTAGCAGTGGCGGATACAGAAAAAACTCAAGGAGGGGGAGCTAAAGATATCTTGAGCTACCTTTACCTTTAGCGTAATAAAAAATAATCAAGTCACACACAAAGTTTAAGAAAGTTTTCTTTATTACGCTCCATATAGAAGGTTCTCTGTACAAGAAAACAGTAGAATATACTCGGCTTTTCTCGAACAAATGCCAGACAGAAGAACGTATCGAGATGACTAGAATGGCCGCAACTTTTCTCGTAGGTATGTGTTAGCTATCTTCGTGCCAGACAGAAACGTATAAAATACGATGACGGGGACGCGCGTCCTACGCAGGAAAGTACAACTACTCGATTCGGTCGAGTCGATTGACGAAGGAAACGAACGAATAGCGTGCGGGCTGACTGGCGGGGGCGGCGTGGGTTGCAATGCGGGCGGCCCTGCATGGGGGTGCCCCCCCGCCCCCCCCCCCCCCATTTGTATCCGCCACTGATATGTAGCTATAGCGTGTATTATTTCTGAGTTCTTGACTGGAAACGTTTGTGCTTAAATGGGCGTTTCATCTGAGAAGTAGACAAAAACAGTTGCTCTTCACGAACACACGTTTATAAGAGACTGTTGATGTGGGAGAATTTAATGTTTCAATACTCATTAGGGCATATAGTGATACTGCCTCATTGTCTCCAAATAGAAAAGGTAAATTTAGACGAAAACGAAAAACCTCTCTTAGAACTGAAAAAAATTTGCTTAGAAACAATAGAATTCATCCTCGCAAGATAAGTAAGGACCTATAGACAGAGGCATTGGCTACTGGGGTTGAAATTGACTCTTCAACGAAACGGCGTAGGCTTCTTGATTGTGGGCGGAAGACATAAAAATTAATAAAATAAAAAAAACCATGAAGAAAAAACGGTTAGCATTGGCAAAAATATTTACATTTTGAACCTGTAGTGGCTGGTTTTCAGTGACGAGGGTTGTTAGGCGAAGAACCATGAGGCAGCAACAACTGAGCATCGTGAATAGACTGTAAAATACCACCCCAAAAAAATGTTTTGGGCTTTCTTCACTACAAGGGGCCCTGGGGCACTAGTTACAGTTGATGGCATGATAAATCCAACCAAGTACATGGAAATCATTAAGCGCAGGAGTGAGTTTTCCTATAGACATTTGTATAAGGTGGAGAAACATTTCAACAAGATCTGGACGCGTGTCATACTTCTAAAGCAGTCACGATAATCACGGATGAAAAGAACATTAATGTGCTTCAGTGGCCTAGTAATTCACCAGACTTAAGTCCCATCGAGAATTTGTGGAGTACTGTGTAAAGTTGTCTTGGTGAAAATGAATGTCCAACAAAAGAATACTTGTTAGTAAATGTGGTAAAAATATGGTTTCATGACAAAGATCTACGAAACATTTGCTCTAACTTGGTCGAATCTATGCCACAACTTGTTCAGCAACTCAGCAAAGCAAAAGGAGTACACGTCATTTATTAGTATTCGGTAAGCTACTAACTGTATTATACACACAGTAATAAATGTGCACGGTTACAGTTTAATCGTCTTGTTTCAATTAACTTGAACTCTGCTGTACGAGTTGTGAAATAGTCATGGGGACAAATTCATCAGTTTTGTGCCTGCCTTGGGCGTTAAGCTGAATGGTTGCACATCGTGCGACCTACATTCCACACTTAACTCAGAGAAATTCCATCTCATGCAGATGCTTATCAACAGTCGTTCGTCCTGTACAACGTTGGCCAATGCGAAAGGGTAGGACGAAAATAATAATACTAACAGAAGCACGCCCAACACATACTGCGATGAGTCTGATGAGTACAATGGTATAAACAATTTCAGGGAACCATGGGAAACCTAACTAGGGATGGAAAGGCGGAGTTTGCATCCTACTCCTGTCAAACGCAAAACCGCTTGGTCCCTTCACTCAATCCATCAATATCAAGGCCACTACAGACTGCTAGCTCCGTTAGACAGGGAAAGGAATTCGGCCAGTTGAGTGGAAATGCCTATGTATCGCAATGAATGAGTGATACCACGAAAATTGATCATTTCGATGGCAGTGTCTAAGGGGAAGAGTCCAGTATTTGCGTAAAGATCTCCGCCCGTATGCTAGCTTAAGACATAATCTGTTTGCTTCAACAGGGGTTCACCTGCATTAAAGCATGTGATTCCCCTGCTTGGTGCTTTGCAGAGAAACGGGTCCGACGCCTGAATACGGGAATCGGCGCTCGCCAGATCTGGTGTAGCCTTTGTTCTGTTGACAATTACGTGTGCCTGTTGTTTGCTAGCTGTTCTAACATTAACAGTGATCTCAGAGCTCTCGCCGGTGACATTATCTCGTGGCGTCATTTTGACATGTAGCCCAACAATGATAAAAGAATGCACCTGCCCAAAGTGAGTTGCAGGCACGGTACTTTGCATCATCCTTGCAACACAGAAGCAACTGCAGTTTGCTATCGCTAAGCGCTAGATTTCAGGTGAGAGTAGTTAGACATATGATGTCCTGTCCCTACAGAGAAAGAAGTAATACCTTCGTTTAAGCTGCAAAACAGAGCGAAACGGTTACGTGCCGAGGGGCTTTCTTCTGGTGCCTTCAATCTAAAGAGACGTACCAGAAAGTACTATTTAAACAGCTTTTTTTTCGACACAGCCTCTAAAGAAACAATTAAAGTGTGTTCTTCTGGCGCGTTTTAACATCACTTTAGATTTCAGGTAGCTGAAGCATCATTGTGATATAAGCAGCTACAGAGCCTGCATCTAATCGCTCAGAAATTTTTGTTTCTTGGACCTGTTGCACAGAAAGCAAAATACTTGACATTTATTGGCTAACACCTGAGTTCTCGATATATATAAATACTTTTCTTTTCTGCGAAACTTTCTTTAAGAAGCATGTCTTTTCTATAATCAAGCTTTCATCAACTGTCTGCCTTTCTCCTCTAACCATTCCTCCTTTGCCAGACTGTAGGTACTTTCTAACAATCTAAGTTTTTCAGACGTCTGAATTCATATTTGGACACTTCATTTTCTGTGTTTGGTGTATGTCCTCCTTTGCTGAATTAAATTTAATACCATCCAAAGATAGTACCCGGGTCCGAACTCCTTAATTTCTTACCATCTTGCAATTTCTTCAGCTTTAATCTGTATTTCGTAACCAATAAATCATGGTCGGAGTCCACGTCCGGTTTCGGAAATGTCCGGTAGTTTAAAACTTGTTTTATTAGTCTACATTGCACCTGCGTATATTCCATTTCAAATCCTCCAATATCTCCATGACTCCTCCACGTTTACATGTTTCGTTTAAATTCACTTTGTTTTTGTAGTGATTAAATTGTTCTTTGTGTGGAATTCCACCAAGCGGCTTACCGTATGATTCACTTTATCCTATTTACGTTCTTATAATATTCCTCCCTCTCTTCAACTTCCCGCTATTTACTTTCAGTTTCCTTCAAAATGCTGGATTATCTCCTTTCTATCGCGAGACATTCCTTTCCTTTTCTTCGTCAGTTGCAACGCTAGAAGGCACTTGTACTGCTATTGAGGGTCGTGGTTTCCGTTCCTTTTGACTAATGCGTTCACTATGCTGTCTATAGTAGCTCATCCGCATTCCTGTTTTCTTGTTACTTTACCCCTATTTCCTAACCCTGTGCACACCTGATCACAAATCCCGTTCTTCCTGCCTCCTTACTACACTAATATCTGCTCTATATAAAGTCAATCTACCCATTTCTCTTTTGAAGTTATTTAACATACCTACCCGATTACGGGATATAACTTGCCACGCTCAGACCACTAATTCCTAATACCACTTAGCTCATGTTATATAGACAAGAACTAGCGAAACTTTTACGCTAAAGGAGTAATACGAAACGAAACTACAAAGCGCCCTTTTGAAAATTACAAACATCATGTTGTCTATATTTGGAATTATAACCGATTTCGGCCAATTTTAAGATCACCTTCATGTCACATGGTCCCACTTGAATCAGTTATAAAAATAACGACAACGTGTGTCTGATTTGACGAATTTACTTAAATACTTCAAAACTACTCAACATAGCCTATATGAAATTTTAGGAGCTGCGGTTGATTTGTTTCAGTGCTACTTATCTGGCACACTGTTACTGAATTTCGCTGTTCCCTGAATGGAAGCGTACTATGTTCTAGTGACTGCGTAGCACCTAAAGGTATTTTGTTGTTCGGGCGTCAGCATCCGATATGACGCCGGATGTAGATCTGTGTTGGTACGACGTAATAGAGGGATGACAAAGACAGGTTTTTCTGCTTGCTAGTTGCACCATAGCGCGCCTGTGTTTACTGACAAAGGAATCAGAGTGCTACGCAATGCGTACAATGTTTTGCAACATCGGTGTGCACGTGATTACGAGATAACAGAAATTGGGGATTTCATGTAAACAACGCTGCATTCCTCGGTGATGGCACACAATCGATAGGCAATTCCAATGACGTCAAGCTTTACTCATCCATAGATACAGTGATACGAAGAGCTTGGATGTTCATGTCACTCATCCTTAACAGACAGCACCATGTAGATCAAAGGAGATTACTTAGTACAGATCTAATCAGGAATTTCCAAGCCCGTAAACATTTGCTTAGCCCAAAGTAGAAGCGTCTTTAAGAATGGTTTTTGTTCCTTTCTTGAATACCTCCTAGCTGCAAATGTGAAACATATGCAGTACGAGTGAGGGAACTGACCAACATCAGCTGCTAGTAACACTGCGTTTTTTAAGTTTCTTCTGCATGCAACTGAATACGTGCAGTTTATACATCGTCATCTACATCTACACTGTGCGAATGACTATGAAGTTGGTGACAGAGGGTTCATTTTGTTGAAATATGTATTAGGTTTCCTTCATGTTCCCTTCAGGGCTGGCAAGTGTATAGAATGGCTGTCTATATGCCTCTGTTCGAGCCGCTACTTGTCGGATGTTATCTGCACCATCTCTAGTGGGTCGTTACGTAGGGACGTGAAGGCAATTCGTAGTTGCTGAACGACGGGTCTAGAACTTTTCTAAGCATATTTTAGCAAGATGTAGAGCGTCCTTCTTCGAGTGTTTTCCAGTTAATGTAGAGTTTTTGGGTAAGTTTAATAAACACAACAGGTACATGTATTTAAGATTTTAGTGAGAAATGATAATTAATCGAAACCCTCAGCTACCAACAGGTGTTGACACCTCAATGGGGACAGCTGAAAATGTATGCCCCGATCGGGACTCGAACCCGGGACCTCCTGCTTGTATAGCAGACGCTCTATCCATCTGAGCCAGCGAGGACACAAAGAATAGCACGACTGCAGGGACTTATCCTTTGCACGTTTCCCGTGAGACCTACATTCCCAACTGTCCACAACCTACTTTCGTAATGTTCCTAAAGGATATTTGCCCATTCACTCATTATTCGCGCCTACTACGGTGACGATTCCCCCGAACTCTTACGGGAAACGTCGACAAAATGACAATGTTTACAGGGTGGTTCATTGATAGTGACCGGGAGAAATATCTCACGAAATAAGCGTCAAACGAAAAAACTACAAAGAACGAAACTTGTCTAGCTTGAAGGGAGAAACCAGATGGCGCTATGGTTGGCCGGCTAGATGGCGCTGCAATAGGTCAAAAGGATATCAACTGCGTTTTTTTAACATAGGAACCCCCATTTTTTATTATATATTCGTGTAGTACGTAAAGAAATATTAATGTTTTAGTTGGACCACTTTTTTCGCTTTGAGATAGATGGCGCTGTAATAGTCACAAACGTTCAAGTACGTGGTCTCACGTAATATTCCGCCAGTGCGGACTTTATTCCGCACATCAGTAGCAGACAAATCACGCGAGAATCGGGGATCTCAAACACGTCGGTGTTCAGAATGCTACATCAACATCGATTGCACCCGTACCATATTTCTATGCACCAGGAATTGCACAGCGACGACTTTGAACGTCATGTACAGTTCTGTCTCTGGGCACAAGAGAAATTACGGGACGATGACAGATTTTTTGCACAAGTTCTATTTAGCGACGAAGAGTCATTCATCAACAGCGGTAACGTAAACCGGCATAATATGCACTACTGAGCAACGGAAAATCCACGATGGCTGCGACAAGTGGAACATCAGCGACCTTGGCGGGTTGATGTATGGTGCGGCATTGTGGGAGGAAGGATAATTGGCTCCCATTTTATCGATGGCAATCTAAATGGTGCAATGTATGCTGATTTCCTACGTAATGTTCTACCGATGTTACTACAAGATGTTTCACTGCATGACAGAATGGCGATGTACTTCCAACATGATGGATGTCCGGCACGTAGCTCGCGTGCGGTTGAAGCGGTATTGAATAGCGTATTTCATGACAGGTGGATTGGTCGTCGAAGCACCATACCATGGCCCGCACAGTTCACCGGATCTGACGTCCCCGGATTTCTTTCTGTGGGGAAAGTTGAAGGATATTTGCTATCGTGATCCACCGACAACGTCTGACAACATGCGTCAGCGCATTGTCAATGCATGTGGGAACATTACGGAAGGCGAACTCCTCGCTGTTGAGAGGAATGTCGTTACACATATTGCCAAATGCTTTGAGGTTGACGGACATCATTTTGAGCATTTATTGAATTAATGTGGTATTTACAGGTAATCACGCTGTAACATAATGCGTTCTCAGAAATGATAAGTTCACAAAGGTACATATATATCACATTGGAACAACCGAAGTAAAATGTTCAAAAGTACCTACGTTCTGTATTTTAATTTAAAAAACCTACCTGTTACCAACTGTTCGTCTAAAATTGTGAGCCATATGTTTGTGACTATTACAGCGCCGTCTATCGCAAAGCGAAAAAAGTTGTCCAACTAAAACATTCATATTTCTTTACGTCCTACACGAATATGTAATAAAAAATGGGGGTCCCTATTTTAAAAAACGCAGTTGATATCCGTTTGACCTATGGCAGTGCCATCTAGCGGGCCAACCATAGCGCCATCTGGTTTCCCACTTCAAGCTAGACAAGTTTCGTTCTTTGTACTTTTTTCGTTTGACGCTTATTTCGTGAGATATTTGGCCCGGTCACGATCAATAGGCCACTCTGTATACTCAAATAGCAACAGTGAACTACAAATAAAAGATGACCATCGAGAGATCAACCAACAGCAACTGGGATATCAACAAGCAAAACAAAAATTGTACAAAGTTATGCACCAACCTGCTAAATAGGCAACAAACTTTGTTGGTATTGGGATACAAAGCGACCTAAACGTATTGAATACAAATGGTTCAAATGGCTCTGAGCACTATGGGACTTAACTGCTGAGGTCATCAGTCCCCTACAACTTAGAACTACTTAAACCTAACTAACCTAAGGACATCACACACATCCATGCCCGAGGCAGGATTCGAACCTGCGACCATATCGGTCGCTCGGTTCCAGACTGTAGCGCCTAGAACCGCTCGGCCACTTCGGCCGGCGTATTGAATACACTGAGTACGGGTTGTTACCATTTGGATCATGTTAGGTACCGTTATCTACGTTGCGCTGGATCACATGGGGAATATTTATATTATACCTGTTAGGAAACAGTCTCAGTTCCAGTCAACAAAGAGTGTCATCATCGACGAGTACTCACGACAGCAATCACTTTACACAACGTCTGCTGCGTTGTGCAACGGCTGTCCTGCAATTTGCACGACCTTCGTCGCGCATGACGACGCAGACGTCGGCGGCTGACAACGCGGGAAATGGACGGCCGGGTAGCTCGCCATCTAGAGAGATTGCGTTCGTGGAAACGCGTCCAGTTTGTGCTGAGACAGGTCAGCGTTTAGTCGTTATCTACCTGTTTTATGCTGGCTATTTTCCTCTTTATGAGTTATCGGGATGTGCGCAACAGCCGCACTGCAGACACCAACTTCCAAGCGATGGCAGAGTGTTTTTTTTCCCCCTAACGTTCTAACGTATTTCAGTTATTCACTACGTCTACTTCCACGACTTAATTCGACTTCGACGCTTGTACCTGTTCCAAATTCGGCATGTAAAAAGCAACTGTTTATTACACATCTCTTCTTGCTGCGGTGAAAGATATTTCACTCTGGAAATATGAAATTTAACTACCGTCTGCAAAGCGATGTTTATCGGGTACATTACAGGGAGATTCAGAAATACTTTTGCAAACTTTTGGGACAATCATTACACCAAAACATTAAAGAAAAGTACACATTAACGTATGTCTAAAAATCCATAATTTGCCGCGCGGCGTAGCCGTGTGGTCTTAGGGCGCCTTGCTACGGTCCGCGCGGCTCCCCCCCCCCCCCCCCTCCCTCTCCCCGATGACCTCAGCAGTTTGATCCCATAGGATCTTACCACAAAAAATGGTTCAAATGGCTCTGAGCACTATGGGACTTAACATCTGAGGTCATCAGTCCCCTAGAACTTAGAACTACACTGCTGGCCACCGTAAATGCAACACCAAGAAAGACAAGAGGTAGCACAACACAATTTATTTTGTAGATAACATGTTGAACAAGTATCAAATGATTACGTTTACAGACGTCTGTGATATGTGGTTCCTGCCAGAATCAGTAGCCAGAGTAGCCGCCATTGTTGGAGATCACCGCTGCCACACGTCTCGGCATTGAGTCAAAGAGACGTCGGATGTGTTCCTGGGGTACAGCAGCCCAAGCAGCTTCCACACGTTGCCAAAGATCATCTGGTGTGGCAGCTGGGGATGTAATCTGGGTCACTCGTTGAGCAACCATGGACCACATGTTTTCTATCGGCGAAAGATCCGGAGAGCGAGCCGGCCAGGGAAGCACTTCAATCTGGTTATTGACGAAGAACCTTTGGACAATGCGTGCCACGTGTGGTCGCGCATTATCCTGTTGAAATATGGCTGTGGCCGAGCCCTGAAGGTAAGGAAGGACAACTGGCTCCAGCACCTCTGATATGTAGCGCCGGCTATTTAAAGTACCGGCAATGCGTACTAGAGGCGTGCGAGAGTAATATCCAATACCGCCCCATACCATAATACCCGGTGCAAGACCAGTGTGGCGGTGCATAACGCAGCTGTCCAGCATCCTCTCTACACGGTGTCTCCACACTCCAATCCGACCATCGTGGTGCTGCAGACAGAAGCGTGCCTCGTCAGTAAAGACAACGTCATTGCATTCTGCCGTCCACATCCGTCTGTCATCACACCATTGGCGACGGAGACGTCTGTGGTTCTGCGTCAGTGGTAGACGAAGCAATGGACGTCTTGCGGACAGACCACTCTGCTGTAAACGGCGTCGAATGGTACGCGCAGACACTGGATGATGCGTTACAGACGAAATGTGCTGTGCTATGGTTCGGGATGTCACTGAGCGATCCGTCACTGCCATGCACACAATTTGCCTATCAGCACGTGCAGTGGTGCACCGAAGTGAATGCGATCGACCACGTCGGTCCGTCGTACCCTCCTGCATCCAACGGTCACATATCCGCATTACAGTTGTTTGGTTTCGTCCAACACGACTAGCGATTTCTCTGTATGATAATCCACAATCTCGGTAAGCCACTATCCTTCCTCTGTCCAACTCGGATACTTGATCAAACGACGTTCGCTGTTGTCTACGAGGCATAGCTGATCGTCTTGTGAAACAACCACAAGGTAAACACACGCGCCGAACGTACACTCGTCGAAATCGCCAAGCCTTAAATAGCGCTATGAGGTGGCGCCACAGGCGCGCGTGATGTGCGTCTGCGCTGAAATTCTAATCAGTTGCATATCTCATCGCTGCAAACTCATGGTGTAAAATTCACTTGATTCGGATGCTTCCTTCAGGGTGTTGGATTTACGGTGGCCAGCAGTGTACTTAAACCTGACTAACCTAAGGACATCACACTCATCCATGCCCGAGGCAGGATTCGAACCTGCAACCGTAGCAGTTGCGCAGTTCCGGACTGAAGCACCTATAACCGCTCGGCCAAACCGGCCGGCTATCTTACCACAAATTTCCAAATTTTCCTTAACTTATGAAGCTTATCCATTACGGATATTTTAGAACCCGTGAATGTTAAGTGAATGTAAATAAGTGACATAAACAGCAACCAGTCCGTTTTTTGAGTAATTATGTTTTATTCCATGAACCGGTTTTCGAATCTTTTCAGGTTCATCTTCAGATGGTTTCAGGAGGTTACATACTTATTTTTAGCATAATGCTGGGTGCTGGCTCTGTGACAAGAAGATGGAACACGCTTTATTGTATCGCTATGACTATTGTTCATCTGACGATATGTATGTAAATTTAGAGCTTTACTTACTGCGACAGTATGGGCGGCTTTTTTCGTTAATGTCCATCTGTCTGCTCCCATTTTGATGGTCAGTTGGTATATCACTTCGCACACTTCAACAAAATATATGTTAATTTACACTGTGACAGCGAAACTTTGCCAGCATCCAGCATGTGCTGTACAACTGTTGCTTGACAACTCAGCGGAGTGTTCCTGGAGGCGCTCTGTAGCAAATCTGGACGCGAGGGGTGTCGCATTGTCCTGCTGGAACTGCCCAAGTCCGTCGGAATGCACAGTGTACGTGAATGGATGTAGGCGATCAGACAGGATGTTTACGTGGCTATCACCTGTCAGATTGGTTTCCAGACGTATCAGTGTCCCATATCACTCCAACTGCACACGCCCCACGCCATTACAGAGCCCTACTGACATGCGGTGTAACATTTTTTTGAAATGTTATCCACGAGTGTTTTACGTTCTTGAAGCACAATAGTCAGTTAAAATCTGATTAAGGCCTTGTAAGTCGAAAAGCGGTTAACAGAATAAATTAATAATGTAGAATTTATTCAAAGTTGCGCTTTTTATTTATGTTAGATTGGTGCATAAGTTCGTAGCGTTTTCCGGTTGTGGTTATTTGTGGAAAAAATATGTTTATTTACGTCTTTGGTATTGCACACATTTTTCCGTACAGTTTACAAGAAATCAAATAAAATACATTCATATTTCACCATTAGCATTGGTACTTCAGAAATTTAAAGAAAGAAGACAACCTTAGAGGTAGAATTTGATGTAAAGGCAGTTGTGAATTGTTGTCAGAATAACTTAACGTATACAGCATCTATGGAAAAGAAAACTGAGAATGTGTTAGATGACGATCAGTTTGGCTTTAGGACAGGTAAAAGCACTAGAGCAGCGATACTGAAGTTGTGCTGATAATGGAAGTAAGAAAAAAGGAAAATCAAGACAAGTTCATAGGATTTGTCGACCTGTAAAAAGCGTACAACATTGTCAAATGGGTGAAAGATGTTCGAAATTCTGTGAAAGATGGGGGTAAGCTGTAAGGAGAGACGGGTAATGTACAATGTCTCCAAGAGTCAAGAGGGAACAGTAAGATGGGTAGATCAAGAACAAAGTGCTCAGATTAAAAAGGGCGTAAGACAGGGACGTACTCTCTCGCCCCTACTGTTCAATCTGTACATCGACGAGGCAATGATGGAAATGAAAGAGACGGCCAGAGTGACCGAGCGGTTCTAGGCGCTACAGTCTGGAAACGCGTGACCGCTACGGTCGTAAGTTCGAATCCTGCCTCGGACATGGATGTGTGTGATGTCCTTAGGTTAGTTAGGTTTAAGTAGTTCTAAGTTCTAGGGGACTGATGACATCAGCAGTTAAGTCCCATAGAGCTCAGAGCCATTTGAACCATTTTTGAAATGAAAGAAAGATTCAAGAGTGGAATTAAAACTCAAGGTGGAAGGATATCAATGAAAAGATTCGTTGATGACATTGCTATCCTCAATAAAAGTAAAAAAGAATTACAGTATCTGCTGAGTGGAATCAACAGTAATGAGTACAGTATATGGGCTGAGCGTGTGTCGAAGAGAGACGAAAGTAATGAAAAGTATCAGAAATGAGAAGAGCGAGAAACGTAACATCAGGATTGGTGATCACGAAGTAGATGAAGTTAAGCAAATCTGCTACCTAGGCAGCAAAATAACCCATGACTGACGTACGAAGCAGGACATCAAAAGCAGACTAGCACTGGCAGAAACTGCATTCCTGCCCAAGAGAAGTCTACTAGTATCAAACATAGGCCTTAATTAAAGGAAGAAATTTCTGAGAATGTACGTTTGGAGCACAGCAATGTATGGTAGTGAAACATGGACTACGGGAAAACCGGAAAAGAAGAGAATCGAAGCATCTGAGACGTGGTGCTGCAGAAGAATGTAAAAAATTAGGTGGATCGATGAGGTAGGGAATGAGGAGGCTCCTCGGAGAATCGGGGAGAAAAGGAATACATAGAAAACACCGACAAGAAGAAGCGACAAGATGGTAGAACATCTGTTAAGACATCAGGGAATAACTTTACCCACGCCCGGGTTCCCGGGTTCGATTCCCGGCGGGGTCAGGGATTTCCTCTGCCTCGTGATGACTGGGTGTTGAGTGATGTCCTTAGGTTAGTTAGGTTTAAGTAGTTCTAAGTTCTAGGGGACTGATGACCATAACTGTTAAGTCCCATAGTGCTCAGAGCCATTAGAATAACTTTCATGCCAGCCGGTGTGGTCGGGCGCTTCTAGGCGCTTCAGTCTGGAACGGCTACGGTCGCAGGTTCGAATCCAGCCTCGGGCATGGATGTGTGTGATGTCGTTAGGTTTAAGTATTTCTGAGTTCTAGGGGACTGATGACCTCAAATGTTAACTCCCATAGTGCTCAGAGCCATTTGAGTCTTTCATGGTATACTATAGGGAGCTGTAGAGGTTAAAAACTGTAGAGTAAAATAGAGATTGGAATGTAGCCAGCAATGAACTGAGGACCTAGGTTGCAAGTTCTACTCGGAGATGAAAAGGTTGGGGGCTGAGGAAAGAAATCCCTGGCGGGCCGCGTCAAACCAGTCAGAAGTTTGATGAAAAAAAAGAAAAAAAAAAGGAAAGCAAGTAGTTCACAACTGTGACCTAGCATCTAGTTGAACCTCCATTCCTCTTAATAACTGGGAAAATCCTCTTAGGCACTGATTCTGTAAGGGCAGTGACTTCTTCTTCCCAGAGTGAGATCCACTCCATTCGAATTGCAGTTTTCAGCTCGGCCACTGTCTCAAACTGCCACGCATTGAGATAAACATATCGTACCGCTCTCCCCCATAGATTCTTCATGGGATTTAAATCCGGACTTTTCGGTGGCCAACTCAGAAATGAAATTCGTTTCTCTTGAAACCACAAGTTCGTCTTGGCAGACGTGTGAATCCCAGCGTTATCGTGTTGGAATAATGAATTATCATGGTCAAATTCCTCATACATACGAACCAATTCAATTTCCAATCCTCCTGTATAATCATCAGACTTTATTTTTGAGTGCAGCCATGCTTTGTTGGACGTGCCTTTAAGTACAAAATGCTGCCCAGGCCATAACGCTGACACTGCCGAAGTTTCTACTCATCCGAACGTGTTCTTTTGTACGGAGATCATGCCAGTAATACTGAAAACCATCAGGACCATCCAAATCAAACTTCTTCTCATCAAGGAAAATGACTTTGTTCTATTCTACGGTCCACGAGATATGTTCTTCCTCAAACTTCAGTCCAGCTTCCTTCTGCGCATTGTTTAAAGGTCTCTTATGGTGCTGTTCCTTGAATGCTAAATTCGCATTTGAACCAGGATTTGTGTAACGCATCGGGAAGTGAATGGTAACTGCAAATCAGCCACGATTTGAGAAGAAAACAAGCTGTTGACTTTTGCTTTACGCAGAATCAAACGCATATGCCATACTGACAGTTTTAGTGTCCGGCTATATTTGCCTTTTTTCCATACTGTGCACCAAATCGGACAGAAGTACCTGTAACACAGCTGCCTTATCCTAATTTTTTAGCAATCTGGCGATTAGACAGGCCCATTTCTTTGTTCGCCCTTATACTTGCGTCTTCTTCGCCCACCAGAGGCTTTCTACATAGTATTATCACAATAACTGCCATAAGACATTACGGGATACACCTCCAAACTGTAGCTATAGAGAACTGTTGACATTCACCACTGTGCGCGCCATCTAGAGGACCTGGCTTCATACCAGCTTCAGTCCCTTCCTAGGTTGGTTGATTTTGGGGGGAGAACCAAACAGAGAGGTCATCGGTCCCATCGGATTAGGGAAGGATGGAGAAGGAAGTCGGCCGTGCTCTTTTAAAGGAATTATCCTGGCATTTGTCTGGAGCGATTTAGGGAAATCACGGAAAACCTAAATCAGGATGGGCGGACGCGGGTTTTGAACCGTCGTCCTCCCGAATGCGAGTCCAGTGTGGTAACCACTGCGCCAACTAGTTCGGTCGTCCCTACCTACCTGAAAGAACTTCTTTTTTCAATTTTTAAGTATTCGGTTCAAATGGTTCAGATGGCTCTGAGTACTATGGGACTTAACTTCTGAGGTCATCAGTCCCCTAGAACTTAGAGCTACTTAAACCTAACTAACCTAAGGACATCACACACATCCATGCCCCGAGACAGGATTCGAACCTGCGACAGTAGCGGTCGCGCTGTTCCAGACTGTAGCGCCTAGAACCGCTCGGCCACTCTGGCCGGCTATTCGGCCTAATTCTAACGGTGAATTGCGAATGTATTTCGTTTTGCTTCGTTGTAAACTGTACGGGAAAAATGCGTGCAATGCCAAATACGTAAATAAACACGTTTTTTTTCCCCAGATAACCGTGTGCTTTTATACCAATTTCCACCAGTGTAGTACCTTCTTAACCCATATTTCAGCTGTCCACATAATTGTTAACGACCCACTGTAACTACTGCGGCTGCCAATTTGTGCGCTTGTGAATAGAGCGCTGTACGCTGCTGGCACCGAAACAAAGGCTCCTTACGGGGAGCGTATAGCAGGGTGGCTGCAGACAGACGCGGTTGCACAAGCGCCGCCGTTATAGCTCGGCTTGAAATAAGAAAACAATGGCTCGGCCGCGTGTCTGTGTGTCCTCGCGAGCGGTTCGCCGCGGATTGCAGCAGCCTTCGCTTCACGGAGCGCTGCGACGTGCGACGCCAAGCTGCCCACCCGAGGACGCACCAGAGGAATGCAGCACGTCGCGGGGCAATCAAATGACGCGCTGATGTCCTTGCGGAGGCGTCCGGCGGATGAAGCACGACTTATTTTTAGCCTCTGTCTCTGTTTACATGCAGAGCTCACGTCTGACTCAACAATGCATTAAGCGGTATCCAGTAACTCTAATCCTGATTCTTTACAAAAAATGCTTCAAATGGCTCTAAACACTATGGGGCTTAACTTCCGAGGTCATCAGTCCCCTAGAACTTAGAACTAATTAAACCTAACTAACCTAAGGACATCACACACATCCATGCCCCGAGGCAGGATTCGAACCTGCGACAGTAGCGGTCGCGCTGTTCCAGACTGTAGCGCCTAGAACCGCTCGGCCACTCCGGCCGGCCGGAGAGCGCTGCCTTTATTTCGAGTGCACCATAGTCATTCTTTCGGAACACGTACTTCAGATGGTAAATTTCGGAATTCAAGTGTTCCTCGTCAGCAACAGTTTTTGTTCTACATACCAAACGGAAAAGAAAATGTGCAAATGCTGCACACTCACAGGATGAAACACCGGTTGAGGTTCTTCCTTTGTGTGGTGCTATATCCAGCAAAATAGGAAGAGCCCTGGGTAGACGGGGTATAGATGGATGATGGATGGAGAGGTATTTAAGGGCACACGACTGCAAGGTCTTCAGCGCCCGCTCAGTAACAGATTGAGAGGGGTGTCAAGAAAAGACGCAGAACAATAAGATAGAACAGAACGTAAGATACAGGAAACTAGCTTGGAAAAATATGTGCCTACCCACACCGAAGCGTGGGACGAAGCATGCCGCCAGCAGTGAAACATGGACAACCCAGGAAGAAAGTGGTAGCGAGATCTAAAACAATATATCAGATGGTACTGGCTGGCTGACCGCAAGGAAAAAGGGAAGAGCCAGTCACTTTGCAATACACTAAAACCTCCAGCCTAAAAGTTTAGGTCGGAGTCCAGACACATCACAAAACTTTAAAACCCTAGTCACACACACACGTCTCATCATTAGCTAAAACACAGGGCAGATCACCATCAACTTGTGCTTCTGCCCTTGCGTCACGGTATAAAATGCAGTCTGTTAAAATATGCCGGACAGAGATGTGCACACCACAAGCACCACAAATCGGGCGATCCTCCCGCCGTAATAGAAAGCTATGTGTGGGAGGACATTGCCCAATCCGAATAAGCGTGAGGGCCACCTCTTCCCGCCTGATCACCCGCAGGAGGTACGCCACGGCCGAGTTGTGAATTTCACCAAGCGCAGTTTATTGGCCGTCACCGCCAGCCATTCTTCCTCCAACAACTCCATGCACTTCTTGTGGAGTGCAGGAATGACAGACTGCAAGGGAATAGGACACTGAACCACATCCTGCCCTCTGCAGGCCTCCTTGGCGACGGGGTATAAGACCAATTTTTCGTCCTCCTAAGAAAATTAAGGAGATGGTGCGTCCTGTTAAGGACAGTCTCGGCCTCAGGGTCCCTGGAATTTATAATATCCCCAGTGAGTGTGGAAGCAATTATATAGGTCAGACCAGTCGTACCATTTCGAACCACTGTGCAGAACACCAACGGCATATTAAAAATAGAGAAATCGGCAATTGCGGAGCACAGCCTCACGAACAAACATGAAATGCTGTTCGTTGAAACAAAAATTTTTTCCCATGCCACGACATACTGGGATTCTGTTATTAAGGAGGCTGTTGAAATAAGAATGAGCGAGAAGACCTTTAACTGTGATAGTGGATACTATCTGAGCGGTGCATGGGAACGAGCGCTCGATGCAGAGAAGCAGCAGAGACATTCCTTGCAGGGTTTACGTTCCCACGGAAGCGGTGGCGCCACCAGCACAGACATTGACACCGTCTGCGACAGCAGTACGTAATCGCCGACCAATCACAAGCCGTCCACGGGCTATATAAGGCCACCACAGCAGCAGTGAAGACTTCTACCTCACCATTTATGCCCGTCCTATCCACCTCACTCCTACCCTCAAATACCTTGGCCTCACCCTCGACCACCACCTCACATGGACTCCCCATCTCCTTACCATCCAAAACAAAGCTCACAACAGACTCCACCTCCTGAAACTCCTGTCCTGCCGGACATGGGGTCTGCATCCTTCCACCATTCTTCACTCCGTCTTCAATCCACGAGTGGCCTACCGGGACCATCGGACCGCCGTGTCATCCTCAGTGGAGGATGCAGATAGGAGGGGTGTGGGGTCAGCACACTGCTTTCCTGGTCGTTATGATGGTATTCTTGACCAAAGCCGCTACTATTTGGTCGAGTAGCTCATCAATTGGCATCACGAGGCTGAGTGCACCCCAAAAAATGGCAACAGCGCATGGTGGTTGGATGGTCGCCCATCCAAGTGCCGGCCACGCCCATCAACGCTTAACTTCGGTGATCTCATGGGAACTGTTCCACCATCCTTCACACCTACAAGTCCTTGATCCACCCCATCCTCTGTTACGCCAGCGTGGCTTGGATTTCCGCCCCACCCAGGTTCTATAAACCCCTCCAAATCCTCGAACGCCATGTACTCCGCCTTGCCTTCCGCATCCGCCTTCCATCCCCCATGCCCATCCTCTACGACTTCATCCTCTTCCCCCACCTTCTCCTTTTCCTTGAACACATCCACATACCATATATTGTCCACGGCATTGATCCCCCTCACCCCCTGTGTCTCCCTTCCTCTCCACCCCCAGCCTGTTGCCGCGCCTTTACCGTTGTGTCTCACCCTCTCTCCATCTCCACACCCTTCGCCTCCTTTCCCAATGCAACTTCCACCATCTACCTCTCCCAGATGATGAGCTTCACCCCGACATCTACCCTTCCTAGCAACTCTATCTTCCTACTGCCTTCTCCTAAGGGCTCCCTCTCCTCCCCCTCCCTTCTCCTGAGCGGCTTTCCCCTCCTTTTCCCCTTCCCTCTCTTGTGCTCCCCTTCAGTGTCTCTGCACTCCCTCCTGCCTTGTCATCCCTCTTCATCTCCTGCCCCACCAGTCTCCTGCCTCTTGGTGTACCTGCTGACACCCTTCCTCTCTTCATCCCCCTGCCTCCCCCGCTGCCCCTTTCTCTCCCCTCCTTTTCCATCCTCTCTGGCCTCTCCTTCGGTAGGTCCCACCTGGCAGTTTTACTCTGCATTGTGTGTGCTCCAAGTGGGTTTTAAGTGTGTTGTTCTGGAGTGTTTTTAATACTGTGGCCGACTTTTAACCTGTGCCTTCAATGTCTTCTTTGTGTTTTAAGAATTCCCAACTGTGTTTTTTTTAAACTTTATGTCGACTTTTTTAATTGTCCCCACATGAACGTCTCCATGTCAGTGTATTTTTAACTCCATTATGTCGCCTTACTCTGTTTTATGTCCCCCTTTTTTATCGCCTTATGTATAACATTTTATTCTTGTGTTAGTTGTCTTGTCACTCGGCTGAAGAACGGCGGATTGTGCCATTGCCCATGTGGGGCAGGGGAATGAAATCACAATAAAGAAAAAAAGGCAATCAAGACAGTCAGTTGCTCCTGACGATGACGATGGAGGCTATCGCCGAAAGCTTCAGATTTTATCCCGAACTGACGAGGCAAGAAAACCGAGAATGTTTTAAATAGCAGTGCCGTCGCGAAAGACTTCGTTCTCATTAAAGCAGGTTTTTCAGCCTGTAGGTCGCGACGCCCTCGGGGATCGTAAAGCCTAGCTCAAGAGGTCGCGGTCGCAGGAAAATGCAAATGCCGTGTGGCTAGGGCCTCTTGTCGGGTGGACCATTCGCCTGGTGCAATTGTTGCGAGTTGACGCCACTTCGGCAACCTGCATGTCGATGCGAATGAAATGATGATGATAAGGAGAACACGACATCCAATCCCTGAGTGCAGAAAATCTCCGACCCAGCCGGGAACCGAACCCGGGCCGTTAGGTATGACATTCCGTCTCGCTGACCACTCACCTACCAAGGACAGACACGGTCGCAGGAGAAAGCAGAAGAAACTTGTCCATTTTATGCTCGACCAGAGCGAAGCGCGAAGACAGAAATCACGTGCGTACTTGCTGATGTACTCGGACAACTGATTGTAATGACCGAAAACGCGGGACTATGCACACCGCTGACCCCTTCTCACCCCCACCTCTACCGCGGCTTAGAATGTAATTATATCTCTGCCCGCAGAGCAATGCGACCTCTTTTCACATTGCACTTGATTTGTCGATCAGTATAGTTTCAATAGCAAGGAAACTAAATAGGTTGCCTTTGAAATCGCTGACATACTTTTATTACGGTTCTGGGGGTCGCCAGAATATTTTTCCTTGGAAAGGGGTCGCGTATTCAGAAAAGTTGAAAAACACTGCTTTAAAGAATCGCACTTACGCGTATCAGATTCTTTAATCAGCTTTCCCTGGTGAGGGGAACGTGAAAATTTTAGTTTTACGTCACATGAACGTCTAACCCTTGAGAATGCAACATCAGGTCGGCCATACCTGAAAGCTGGTTCATTCAGGAATATTTCCACTTTGTCCATTGTTCGGTCTTGTAATTTGTTGACGGTCATGGGAAAAACAGCCTAAAGGCTTAAATGTGAAGGGTGATTTACCGCCGGAACGTGTCGATTCTCGGGAGGCAGTATGAATTTCTGATTGTCAGTGGGTGAGTAAAGTCTCTTGGTAATTTGGACTTCTTGAGTTTCGCTGCCTCGAAGCATGTACAACCTTCATACTTGACTTAAATCTTTATTGTGAGATTACACTTCTTAATGAGTACACACTGAGGTGGCAGAAGTCATAGGATAGAGCGACATGCACATATACAGATGGCAGCAGTATTGTGTATATAAGGTACAAAAGGACGGTGCGTTGGCGGAGCTGTCATTTGTTCTCAGGTGATTCATGTAAAACGTTTCCGACGTGATTACGTGATTATGGCTCCAAGATGGGAATTAACAGACTTTGAACGCGGCATGGTAATTGAGCTAGACGTATGCGATATTCCATTTCGGAAACCATTAGGAAATTCAATATTCCGAGATCCACAGCATTAACAGCGTGTCGAAAACACCAAATTCCGGGAATTACCTGTCATCACGGACGACACAGTGGCCGGCAGCCTCACTTAACGACCGAGAGCAGCGGCGTTTGCGTAGAGTTATCATTGCTAATACACAAGCAACACTGCGTGAATTAACCGAATAAATTAATGTACGACGAATGTACCCGTCAGTGCAGTGCGGCGAAATTTGGCTTTAATAGGCTATGGCTGCAGTCAGTCGACGCATTTGCGCACAGCACATCTCAAGCAGCGCCTCTGTTGAGCTCCTTACCATACCTCTTGGATCCTAGACGACAGAAAAACCGTGGTCTGGTCAGACGAGTCCCGATTTCAGCTGGTAAGAGCTGATAGTAGAGTTCGAATGTGGCGCAGACCCCACGAAGCTATGAACCGAATTTGTTAACAAAGAGCTGTGCTTGCTGGTGGTGACTCAAATGTTGTTTTCACATCGAATGGGCTGGTTCCTCTGGGCCAACTAAATCATCCCTGACTGGAAACGTTTAGGTTCTGCTGCTTGGAGACAATTTGCAGCCATTCATGGACTTCATGTTTATGGATGATAATACGTCATGTCAGCAGGCCATAACTGCTCGCGATTACTTTGAAGAACATTCTGGACAATTCGAGCTAATCATTGGGCCACCAAGAACGCCCGACATGAATCTCATCGGACATTTATAGGACACTAGCTGACCCGGCGAACTCTGTTCCGCCTTAAAGCCAATAAATAATCAGATTTTGGATGTTAAGTTCAATTTTTTATTAGGAAAAACAAATAAAAAAATTAAGTATTTTAATGATTCTTTATTCTTTATGTTTTTTGGTGCACAGCTTCCACTCTTCAATTAAGTACCTTATGATACACGACATTTTTTGTTTTATTACCAGGCACAAGAACAAACAACGCAGATGGTCTTCCGACCCGTGAACATGCCACATATAATTTACCATGTGAAAAACATGGATATTCCACATTTAAACCACAAACTTTCAAGGATTGACCTTGTGATTTGTTAATGTCCATGGCGAATGGAAGACGGATCGGAAATTGAAGTCTTTTAAACTCGGTTGGGATCATCGGGATCCTTGGAATGAGAACTTCCTCACCTTCGAATTTTCCTTTGAGTATCGTAGGGTAAATAACATTGTTCATCAATTTACTTACCAACAAACGCATACCGTTGTAAAGTTTTGGTTGGTTTATGTTTCGAAGCATGATTACTACGGAGCCAACTTTTAGGCGTAAATTGTGCGGTGGTAAGCCAGGCACGTCCAAGGAGTTTAAAAATTCAATTGGATAGTTGGTGGCTTCATCTTCATTTGTTACACAGTCAATAGATTTGAATGAATGCATTTTACCAATGATCTCATTCTGAATTATGTAGTTTAGGTCACTACATCTTTATTCTTAGCCGCTAAAATTGCTCGCTGACTCAACCATTCATTACTTTTGTAGTTAGTAATGACGTTTGGGAATACTTTGTTGATAAGTTCGTCTTTCGATGAGACAAAGTTACAGAAATTATGAGGAAATGAAATAAATCCCCTCGATTCTTCGACAGGTACTCGACCATTACCGATAGTCAGCAACTGCTCAGAGAAATCTTCGGCAACTCTCATGTTTGTTGTCAGCTGAAGTTTCTTCACGTACCGCCATAGATTCGATGAAATATTCGATCGTCTTGGTCGCGGCGTTGTTAATGACGAATCAAAGAAAATACAAATTATTTCTTTAAATTTTTAATTTATGGTATATACTGATACTTAACCATAGACGTTTAGCTGTCATTTGCGTTTTGTTATTCCATGTTAGATTCGTTTTTGTTATACCACGTTTTATAGTGACGTTTAGCTGAGATTTGCGTTTTGTTATTCCATTCCAGATGCGTTTTTGTTATACCACGTTTTATAGCGGTCGAACGGGATAAAAAGTATCCTATGTCTGTCTCCTGGTTCTAAGCTACCTCTCAACCAATTTTCAGCCAAATCGGTCCAGCCGTTCTTGAGTTATAAATAGTGTAACTAACAAGACTTTCTTTTAAATATATATATATATATATATATATAATCGACAGGTTAGTTCGTGCACAAAATCTTCTATCAGCAACACTTTCGCAATTACAGACGGCTATAGAGGCAGCATGGTTCAGTATTTCTGCAAGGTACTTCCGACGACTTGTTCAGTCCATGTCACGTCGAGTTGCTGCATTACTCAGGGCAAAAGGGAATTCGACACGATATTAGGAGGTATCCCATGACTTTCGTCACCTCAGTGTTTTGTGACAGTATTTTTAAGTTTTAATTCAGTCAATCATTGTATGAAATACTGAAAAACATATTTTTGTTGCCCTGTGAGCCCTTAAACAGGCAACCTGCAAATGGGACCGGGTGACCGATTTAGTTGAGCTTACGAACATAGATAATCTACAGGAAATGTGACAGGATCTCCAGTCTCTTCAGCGTAGAGATGGGCAAAACTGTTCTTTTCAGAGATCGGATCAGAACTGTTCACTCCCTGAAATGAATTAGCTCTTTTTCATGACTCACCACTCATTCACAACAGAAAATAAATGGAAGGCACATTGCCCTTTAAACTTGGTTTATTCCAGGACTATACCTGTATTTTGATCTTATTTGATCCTATTTTGAAGTAACACAGATAATGAGTAAGAATTTTGTATTGTTTATTGAAATTTCCACGATAGGACAAAGTTTTTGATTATTGATTTATTTTGCACTATCGTGGTTTTTTGGGTGATCGGAAAATGTTGTAACTTGAGATTTACATTAACAATATATTTGGCTACAATGTATTAAAATTTCATTAACCTCGTACAAATACATCGCAAGCCATATATTTTTAAAGTGAACATTTCCTTCCAAAGACGCCTAAAATCGCAAAATCCGTACTACAATAAGAAAAAAATATATAAATTTGGCTGTAAGACCAAAGTGCTGCATATAGCCTTCCGCAGAATAAAACAAGGAAAAATTGGTGTATCACTTTTGCTATACGTTTATCGGTTCGCTCGTAATTAAAGTGTAAATTCGAGTGACCATTATAAAAAATCCTATAGTAAGAGGAGCCATCAGGAACCTAATCTGATAAGTTTAAGCAAATAAAAATAAAATAAAAACAAATGATGTATACATAACATAATTATGTAATATACATAATGGTATTACTACGAAGAACACTATCCAGTAGAGACGAACTCCAATGCAGAGGCGCTGAGTCAAGCAGGTCGAGCCGCGAGCTGTATTACTGCGCGAGCTAAGACCCCAGAGACCAGAGTGACACCTGAGTTGCTTTGCTCAACGCTCTGGCAGAGTCGAGAACGGTGGGGTGAGCGTTGAGCGGGCGAGTTCCGAGGGTGGGGGGAGCGGTGAACGGCCACCACTCACCCGCTCGGAGACAAATCGTCCGCTCTCTTGCGAGCAGGTTGTTGCAAGTAGTTCTTATGTTCTCCGCTAGGAGGCTCTCTGTCCTGTTGCTCGCATCAACTGCCCAGAGGGCAGGACGTGCGACTAATACGATCGCTGACGGAGTTCAGGTGCGCCAGACACTGCACGCCGCAGAGGAAGCACAGAGACGGCACGGCATGTGTGAAACACAAAATCCAATGGGGCACTGCACAATGCAGGCAGCCAAGGCAGAAGCAGGGCAGAGGCCGGCGCTGGCTGTGTTGTGTGGCGTGCAGTGTGCTCTGACCAGCAGAGGCCCCACTGGTCTGCTCCGACTCTCTCTCTCTCTCTCTCTCTCTCTCTCTCTGCTGTGGGAAACGTTTGGAGCTACCGTTCTTTTTTTCTGAATCACTGATTGTTCACTCCTTTGAAAGATTCAACTCTATGAATTAGTACAGGAGCGGATCCCCCATCTCTACGTTCAGCGGGGTGCTAGGTCTTCCTGTGTGTTCCCCACTCTGTGTCAGAGTGTAGAATTTTTCGAAGCTTCCTGTCGAATTAAATATGTGTGACGGTCTAGGGACCGAGTCAAAAACTGCAAACTGCAAAAGAAATTTCACTCACGTAGGTCTATTGTTATTGAATGAAAATTTCTTTTCTTTTTCCTTTTCACAAATATTCTTTATGAAACAAATATAGTCCCACAGAAAGTTTTATGATCACTGACTTGTGAAAACGAAGAAGGTCGCATGTTAATGGAACGAAACTGAACCATAGATTAAAGAAAAGCTGGTTTCAGAGTACATAGTGTAGAATGTGCTATATAATTGCAGCAAAATTTACATAGTATTAATAAAGGCAATAAAATCCTTGAACGTGTCCGTGGTCATAGCCGAGCAAGGTGGCGCAGTGGTTAGTATACTGGATTCGCATTCGGGAGGATGACGGTTCAAACTAGCGTCCGACATCCAGGTTTAAGTCTTCCGTGGTTTCCCTAAATCTCTCCAGGCAAATGCTGGGACGGTTCTTTTGAAAGGTCACGGCCGATTTCCTTCCACATCCATGACACAATCCGAGATTGTGCTCCATCTCTCATTAGAGATGTCAACGGGACGTCAAACCCAATCTTGCTCCCTTCTTCCTTCCTTCAGAGGTCACTATTAATTTCTTTAGGAGTAATGTCGTCTGCATCAATTAACCCTGGGTCAGTCGCGCACACCTCACAAGTGCATGATAATGTTTTCTTCGCTTGTTGTTTCCCTTCAATTTTGTCATAGTTCAGTCTCAGTAATTAGCTACCGTCTTTTTTTCAGTTTGTAAGTTGTGAGTAAGTAATGATCGTAAGTGGTGAAAACAGGAGAGATACTGATCTATTCTAAGCTGGTTATTTATTTGTTCACATTAAAATGCAATGAAGTTTATTATTTGCGTAAGATTAATTTCCCCATTTTATTCATGGATTTGGCTCTGAGCACTATGGGACTCAACTGGTGAGGTCATTAGTCCCCTAGAACTTAGAACTAGTTAAACCTAACTAACCTAAGGACATCACAAACATCCATGCCCGAGGCAGGATTCGAACCTGCGACCGTAGCGGTCTTGCGGTTCCAGACTGCAGCGCCTTTAACCGCACGGCCACTTCGGCCGGCTTTATTTATGGATTTACAAAGCGCCCGGACACTTCGGTATTTTTTTTTTACTGGTAAAAGTTGACGAATATGTATAGGAGGAAAAGATGTGCGACAAACGGAAGGTTAATGTATTTTCATTTATTGCGTTTCGAGTTCTGCCGCCAACACATCAAAAGCTTGAATTGATGCCCCACTAAGACATAGATATTATTATAAGCGACACTGAATCTTGTTCTACGATTTCTGTGGTTTAATCTGATGAGTGCAGTAGTTGGTGTAACGTCGTTATAAATTAAAATTCTTTGAGCGATACAGACAGCATTATGTATGGTATAAATACGTAGGGCAAAAAACTGACTATGTTTCCTATCTTGCACTGAGCATTAACGACACAGTACGATCGAAAGACTGGGAAAGTCGGCAATGGAGGAACATCACTTTATGAAAGGGGGTAAGATAAGTTTTAAAGACATCAGAATCCAATTTCAAGTTTTGTATTTCCGGGAACTTGCAGTAAAAACAGCAGAAGAAATTCGCATGTATTTCAGTACTCGAGATGGTCTCTGTTACTTTTCGACTCTGTAACTCACTTTCCGGGGGGGAGGGGGGGGGGGAGGGACCAAGGGTGGTTGTAATTCCTTCGTTGCATTTGAGAAAACGAATTCACCCTCTCCCCCTCCCCAAAAAAGATAAAAGAAATCAGGTGACGTCATTCTAGTAATACTAAATTATATGTCACTATGTAAAGAAACTCCCATTGACCGGCAAGCAACATGCCGCCAACGGTCTCCCGACAGCATGTATTTAGGCCGCCACCGCTGACTGTCAGGTCAGATGATATGCAAAAAACTGGTGATTTCTCAAACTGGGGAACAATCAAGAATGGGGTGCCACAAGGTTCAGTCTTGGGTCCTGTGCTGTTCTTAATATATATTAATGACTTGCCATTCCATATTCACGAAGATGCAAAGCTGGTACTTTTTGCCGATGATACAAGTACAGCTATCACACCCAACAGACAAGAATTAACTGGTGAAATTGTAAACGATGTTTTTCAGAAAATCATTAAGTGGTTCTCTGCAAATGGCCTTCATTAAACTTTGACAAAACACAGTATATAGTTCCACACAGTAAATGGAATGACACCATTAATAAATATAGACTTCGATCAGAAATCGGTAGCTAAGGTAGAATATTCAAAATTTCTAGGTGTATGCATTGATGAGGGGTTGAACTCGAAATAACACACTGAGGATCTACTGAAACGTTTGAGATCACCTACTTATGCTATTAGGGTCATTGCAAATTTTGGCGATATAAATCTGAGTAAATTAACTTACCACGCCTATTTTCATTCTCTGCTTTCGTATGGCATCACATTCTGGGGTAACTCATCATTGAGTAAAAGAGTGTTCATTGCACAAAAGCGTGTAATCAGAATAATTGCCGGAGTTCATCCAAGATCATCCTGTAGACACTTATTTAAAGAGCTAGAGATCTTCACTGTAGCCTCACAATATATATATATATTCACTTAAGAAATTTGTTATTAACAATCCGAACGAATTCAAAAGTAATAGCAGTGGACATGGCTACAACACTAGGAGAAAGGATGATCTTCACTACTCAAGGTTAAATCTAACTTTGGCTCAGAAGAGGGTAAATTATGCTGCCACAAAAGTCTTTGGTCACTTACTTAATAGCATCAAAAGTCTGACAGATAGCCATATAGCATTTAAAAGGAAATTAAAAGAATTTCATAATGGCAACTCCTTCTACTCATTAGATGAATTTTTGGATATAGTAAGTGGGAAATTTCACCAGCCCCCACAAAAACAAAAAACAAAAACAAAACATTAAAAATATTGAGTGTCATGTAATATTTTGTGTAATGTAATATCTTGTATAGACACCTTTTATTAACCTGACACGTTCCACATCGTTACGAAGTGTCGTATTCATGATCTATGCCGGCCGGTGTGGCCAAGTGGTTCTAGGCGCGTCAGTCTGGAACCGCGAGACCGCTACGGTCGCAAGTTCGAATCCTGCCTCGGGCATGGATGTGTGTGATGTCTTTAGGTTGGTTAGGTTTAAGTAGTTCTAAGTTCTAGGGGACTGATGACCTCAGATGTTAAGTCCCATAGTGCTCAGAGCCATTTTTTGAACCATGATCTATGGACCAAGTACTAATCTAATCTAATCTAATCTATTCACGCTCACTCACTGACTCAGCCTTCCAGTTGGGGTCTGTCAGAACATTCGCAGGGTGGGCTCAGTTTACATCGCATGTTACGACAGTACATAGTGACCAGATTAGTGACCACAGTGGGACCAGCAGTGAGACTCAAGTTTGTAATAGCAAGATTAACGATATTGTCTGCAAGAGGACTATTACTGATGTGCTTATACCATAACACATGCACTCTATTCAAGTTAAGTAAATGTTCATGTAAATAAAGAACCATATTGATCCACATGGGCATTTGTGTTGTAGAAAGAGGATGCAGGACACCCATAGCGACATCCTCTCCCTTGCTTCCCTGTGGTACAAGACTCTACAGTGGCGAAGAGGATACTACAGTTGCAAATCGTCTTCTTCAAGGGCAGCTTCGAGCCAGACGCCCTGTAGCGTGCATTCCAGTGACCGCAAACCACCGCCGCCTGCGACTTCAGCGAGAGTTCATTGGAGGACAGGGTGGAGGTCTGCTGTGATGTCTGATGAAAGCTGGTTCTGCCCCAGTTCCAAAGATGGCCGTGTGTTGGTTTCGAGGGGACCAGTTGAGGGCCTACAACCAACCTGTACGCCTACTAGACGCACTGGACCTACGCACAGAGTTATGGTCTGGGGAGCGATTTCATATGACAGCAGGAGCACTCTCGTGGTTATCCCACGCACCCTGACTGCAAGTTTTTACGTCAATCTGGTGATTCGAGCTATTGTGCTGCCATTCATGAAGATCACTCGAGGGGGTGTTTTCTAACACGATAACGCTCGCCCACATATCGCTGCTGAACCCAACATGCTCTACAGACTGTCGACATCTTACCTTGGCATGCTGAATCAGCAGATCTGCCTCCAGTCGACTACATATGGGACATCATCGGTTGACGACTGCCGCGTCACAACAAACAGCATGAACCGTTCCTTTCATGACTCTCAAGTGTAACAGGCGTCCAAGTACAATATGCATGGAACTTGTAACGCCGGAAATGCATACCCTCCTATTTCCATCTGTTGTACTATAATTTTTTTCCTTGTTTTGTTACCTCAATATATGACATTTCTGTGTCTTTACATATTGTAATTGTTTTACTATTTGTATATATATATTTATGCATTTATGTCGATGTATAATTGGTTTGTTTTGTGAATATTATTTGTATTTATACGCTGGGTCTGGCCTAGGGAAAACTATACTATCGAACGAATACATCGATAGGTCGTGTGGAGAACGAAAGTGTTTAGGATCTTTGGTAGTGTTAACTCTGCCGCGTGGAGCGCGGGCAGAGCAGGGGGAGTCTGGCTGGAGTAGTGCAGTGGAGCAGGTGTGTTGTGTGACGCTCCCGCGAGTTGCCGCGCTTTCGGGGTTTGGCAGCATGTAATTGCGCTCGACTTGCGATGATAGTTTCTGACATGGTGTCGCGGACGGGAAGCATTAGCTGGCGCACATCAAGAGCCCGTTTCGTCTGGTGACCGTGTCGAGAAGAAGGCGTGCCAACATCCAGCTTCTGCAACAGCGACGGCCGACAATGAGTGACTGTCGCCACCTCCTCGATCGACGACTTCAAACCTTCAATCAACCAACAAGGAAGACTAAAAGCACGTAAAGTTTCAGAACTGTATGGCAGACCTCAGCTTTTCAAACTGTTCCATATGCCTCGCAAAATTACAGCAACTTAGCATGAACTTTTGTTGCTCATTGTCCCAATTGCATTACCAAGCAGGGTCCCTTCCTTTTCCGGAATGAACCCGAGTGTCGTTGAAATTCAAACGCCAGCATAATTCAATTTCACTGCCTTAATTTCAAAGTTCAGTTAAAGTATTCATAGCTGGCTACAATATTTAGATTACACAAGCACAAATTAAGAGTGCGAGTTTTGTTACCATATTTTAGCTTACCTGTGACTGCAGCTCAGCTTGGTACGTGCAAAATTTTACTATTGTTAATTGTTCAGAATCATTTAATTCAAGTTCAAAGTTAAATCTCTTATTTCTAAATTGCGCAGAGTCAAGTTGCTTTTGAAATGATTGTTGAGGTAGTCCAAGACTAACCGTATTTTACTGAATTTCGATGTGCTTAAGAAAGAAAGCTTCTTATTAATTTCAGTCACTAAATTAACTTTCAGTTTTCTGGTTTTATTAATTCTTTTGCTAAATTAAGTCAGAGTGTAGCGAAATTTATTACTTCTGACAAACTTTCAGTTTTCACACTACACGTGTCAACCTTCAGTTGCCACGCTTCTAGTGCTAATTATTTGTGTAATAACCTTTCTTTTTCAGTTACTATAGTAATTGTCCTTAGGACTGGCGACCGTGATTTCCCCCAAATCTCAAATATCTAATTACCGCTAGTTAATTGTTAACGTAACGGCCGCACATTTACTTTCTTTATTAACTTTATCCCTTTTCAAAATTACTTTCCACCAGTTTCATTTGCATTTTTCCTTTCATTTAGATGTAACCCCTTTCCTCCCTCTTTACCGACAGATTAACTTCGGTGACGATTGCTTTTTCCCAAATTTCCATTAGGTACACGCGGTTTAATTTTTCACTGTCATTAAGGTCGATAAGTGAGGGGGAGGTTACAAAGTTCATCTGACAAACTGACGTCTGGCACCTGGACAAAACAATGCGCGCACGTTTGCATGCTTGCATTCAACATTCTGACGGTTGCACGGGGTTTTAATGTACCAGTGTTTCACATTTGCAATGTCTTATCTCGCCCTTACGTTAACCTGTGTTCTTGCAACGTTAATCACTTAAATATTTACCTAGTCGAATGTATTCACGAAATTTCATTACTCTGTATTAATTATTTGATGATGTTGTGATTTTTTTTTCCTGTCAGTGTGTATTTAGCTTCTTCCTGCGTATCTCTCTCAAGAAGACCACGAAGGTAAAATTAGAGAAGTTCGAGCTCACGTCGAGATTTAGCAACAGTTGTTCTTTCTGTACACCATTCCCGATTGGAACAGGAATGGGAAACTGGGGTCTGAGCACTATGGGACTTAACATCTATGGTCATCAGTTCCCTAGAACTTAGAACTACTTAAACCTAACTAACCTAAGGACAGCACACAACACCCAGTCATCACGAGGTAGAGAAAATCCCCAGGAATGGGAGAAAGTGGCAGTGCTACACAAAGTAGCCTCCGCCACAGTCTATAAGGTGGCTTGCGGGGTGTAAAAGCAGATTTAGATGTAGTAGTGATCATTTTGGTGTTTGTGAACGAAACATTTTCAGAGAGATCCATCTGTAGATACGATCCATCACGGTCAACTTGTTCACCACAATTAACCTCTCTTGGCGTTTCTTTGTGTGCTTACGTTAGGGAACAATGGTTCACTGTTTCCCGAGATGCAAAACTCTTACAGTACAGATACGAGATTCTGCAGAGGCACTGACGGAAAATGTTTTAACAAAAAACATGGAGAGAAATTGACTATCGCCTAGACGTTGAGAGGGTACGAAATTTTTCCGTGGTTTTATCGGTAATAAATCTGAGTAAAGTTAATAGACTGATCGGAAATTCCAGTACTGTAATGGTCGATAAATGAACAAGTGTGAAGAATTGCGCGTTGATGGGAATTATAACATGACCTTCTCGAGAACTAAAAAGTTATCTCTATTTGAAATCAATGTTACTTTAGATTACGTTCTGTTGTTGTTATTTCTGTCTTTCTGAGGTGTTCGCTGAGTGTAGTCGTGCTGTGACTGACGCCCAGGGTCGCTTCTCCTGTTAGGCAAGACTAGACGGGCGCCTGGGGCGACAGGTTTTTAGGGACGTCAAACGGCGGAAAAAATTAATTTCAAAACAAACAGTGAAAAAATGAGCAACTGAGAAGAAAAAATGAAAAAGAGGGAACATGAAAACATTGTATTGTTTGCAACTACGTCAAAACTAAAGCAGCCGCTACCGGCTGCAACACGGAAATAGCTTATGTCACTGCACCACCGGGGTGTCTAATAAAAGTTGTAGAACTGTGAACAGAAACTGCAATCAACGCCCCATTTATTTACTTTACTCCATCGCAAGAAAGTGGACTCTGAAAAGGATGAGTTTTATTGCTTATTCTAAAATATTTCTATTAAAATAAACACGAAATAACAGTACGATTTCGCAGATGACCTAGTTTGATGCTTCCGCATGTCTTCTTCAGTAAGCAAAATTATTATATTCAAGGAAAAATTAATTCGCACCAGAAGACAGATCCACACCTTTATTATTCCATTCCCTTGCAATGAGATAAAAAATGTAATTGCTGCCAATTTTTGCTGAACTTTTATATTCAGTTGAGTTCTAGTTTTAAATGTTCAGCATATTGCTCCTGTTTCTGTTATTTTGGGAAATTTCAAAAAATTAAGGAAAAAATAAGAAATTGAGGACATTTTAGTCCTCAATCAGTTTTAAAGAAATTGAGAGCAAGGCGTGAAAACTTAGGTGTCCCAAGAAAATGAGGACGTCTGGTCACCGTACAAGGAAAGGTCCACAGTGGTGCGATCGACTTTTTGAAACTATCTGTACGGTGGTGTAGGTTAAGATCCCAGGTATCACGCACGAGCTGCACTCATTCAGCCTGGTAGGCCCTCGTTTGCGAGTAACTCACGAAAACAGAAGTTCGGAATGTTGTGTGGCACTCAGTAGCGTTAAAAAAGTTGCCTTGTGTCGCCTGGTTGTATGTTGTAAGGGGTAAGATAAGGAAGGAAATTGTGGGTTCGAATCCCGTCAGGTGCAGTAAGTCCTTTTTTTAAAAAAAATTCCTTATAGAAATTACTGTGATCTCCATTTATATTCGCCTGATTGACTTAAACGTAAATTTTTAAGTCCAATTCTTTGTCGCACAATTTTAATCACAATATCAACTTCTTAGTTTGCTCCCATTTTTCTTCCTACCTGTCTTTCTCCACTTGAAATCTTTGTTGATGTGTTTTTAATTAATTTTATGTATTAATTTCGATTTAATTTCTTTTGTTTTATCATCACGTTTCTTCGCCCACATTATTGCGCTCACTGTATCTTCATTTTACTTATAAACCCGTCTTTCATTTAAATTTTCGTCTGCATTATTTTTTCTATAGTGCAATAGGTATTTATGTTATGTTTTAAATGTTTGTAAGACCACTACCGCCGGCCGGAATGGCCGGGCGATTCTAGGCGGTACAGTCTGGAATCGCGAGACCGCTACGGTCGCAGGTTCGAATCCTGCATCGGGCATGGATGTGTGTGATGTCCTTAGGTTAGTTAGGTTTAAGTAGTTCTAAGTTCTAGGGGACTGATGACCTCAGAAGTTGAGTCCCATAGTGCTCAGAGCCATTTGAATCATTTTGACCACTACAGTGCAAAAAAATGCCACGTCTGGTAACAAAAATACATTTTTCACGTAGTATCACGAACCAAATAATTGAATATTATAACAGATAAATATAATTAAATTCACATTCAAAAAATTCAGATTGGAAAAAGAATGATAAAAAAAATGAAACATGTGAAAAATTTCATAAGGTTATTAATATGATGTGACCAAGGAATAGAAATAAAAAATTACATTTAAGCCAATTAATTGGATAAAAAATAATGACCGAATTAATTTCGACAAGATTTAACAATAAGATTTAACAAGAAAAATTCTGCACTTGACAAGATTCGAACCCACAACCTCCGTCACGTGCAGCTGTTATTCAATCCAACAACACCCATCCACAAGTTATGAAGCAAGTTTTTTAATGCTGCTGAGTGTCACACAAAATTCCCAAATTTTTTTCGTCGTTATTCGCAAACAAGGGCCCATCAGGGTGAATGGCCGCCGTGTGTGATACCTAGGATCTTATTCTATATAATCGTACAGATAGTTTGAAAAAGTGGATCGCACCGCAGGGGACTTCTCCTTGTTAGTTTAATGATTATAATAGCTGATTTGGATTGTTGTGACGTTGGATGTTGTTGGTAGTGGTCGAAGGGGCGGGGGGATATCGTGGAGACCGATGGCAGTAAAAAAGAGGTGGCATTATTTTTCAGTTTTCGCCTAGGGCGGCAAAACACCTAGCAACGGCCCTGCTGACGTTGAAACAAGTACAGCGAAGGGATCTCCACGCCGTACGCTGCTCCAAGGAATATCGACGGCCCGAACGACCGACGGACAATAATATCAACTGCGTTGATGTTTCTTGTAATGGTGTTTGTTCGATAATTTTAATGTTAATTAGTCACAAGTCAGTCACTGTACGTCAAGACAAGGTTAAATTGTGATTGCTTACGGGACACATCAAATGAACGGGTGATCAACAGAGACATTGGTGACTCTTATTTCTGGTCGACAATGCGTTGGGTGCATAGGAGCCGGAATCATTGTAAAATAGATGGGACAGAGCCTGTAGTAATACGGTTTAAAGGTGATCTTGTACGTGAAACTATTAAAGTTATTGGTAATTTGACTTTTTATTGTAGTAATTCATATAAAGAACCACGTACAAAAAATAAAACAAAGTTGTTGGACTACTCCTTTAGTAGAGTTGCTAACTAACGAATAACTAAAGAGTATCTGTCAGGATTCTATCGATTGTTACTGAGTGTAGAAGTTTTCGACAGCCGCACACTCTCGCAGGATTCAGCGGGCATCAAAAGGCTCTGAGCACTATGGGACTTAACAGCTGTGGTCATCAGTCCCCTAGAACTTAGAACTACTTAAACCTAACTAACCTAAGGACATCACACACATCCATGCCCGAGGCAGGATTCGAACCTGCGACCGTAGCAGTCGCGCGGTTCCGGACTGCGCGCCTAGAACCGCGAGACAACCGCGGCCGGCGGGCATCAAAAGGAGCACACGTGGAACGTTATCCATATAAAGCCTTGTGTATTAAGTTACCATTTACAGCAAACCCTACAGCTATTCTGGTATAGTTGCCTAGGTATAAATTTTTATAGTCGAGGGAAGACTTTACGCTCACTCTGTGCTATTGTTTTCTGAACAGATCTTGTGTTTGTACCATGGTGCGCATTAACGGCTCCGAAAGTTGATGCTGCTGGTCGACGAAAATGTGTGTGTGTCTCGTGACGTGAGTGGGGATGGTCTGGTGTGTTGGAAACAAAATTTTGCGCATCCACAGCTGCGCCAGCGGCCTGCCGCACGTCACACACAGACAGCTACGTCAGCGCGTCCCACGAGAGACGGCCGCGCCAATTCTAGTCCGTCTGTCAACACGCGTCTTGGCGTGGATCGCACGTGCCGTCGGCGTGATCACACGCCACGTAAACAAAGGACCGAACATTTCCCGGACAGGGGCGATCATCCGATTGCTCCACAGCATCTCCGAATGCCGCCGTCGATAAGAGGATTACGCGCTCTTCGGCGTGAATGTCTGTAAACAATAATCGGTGTCGTCGCAATCTGGACGGCTCTCCGTATTGCATGACTCATATCTATTCTGCGACTGTGCTGCGCAAGCCACTGTACCGTATGAGCAGAGAGTTAATGGACTTCAGCTTTTGTTGGTCATCAGTATTCTGTTTATTTACCACGTTCAGTGGGACCGTCCGAGCCAAAGCTACTTCGATATACACTCATGCTCATAAATTAAGGATAATTGCAGAATGTGGTGCCACACAACGGGCACTGCACAAAACTGGCGCTAATAGCATAAGCACATAGGGAACACACACTACACAGGTCTGTAAGTCCACGGTATTAGTGATAAGTTGAGAAAACCGTCCCGAAACACATGTGCTACAAAACGGGACTGTTTCCTGCTCATGTACCCCGACATCAGTATGGGATACGATCACCATGCACATGTACACAGGCCGCACAATGGGTTGGCATACTCCGGGTCAGGTGGTCGAGCAGCTGCTGGGGTATAGCCTCCCATTCTTGCACCAGCGCCTGTCGGAGCTCCTGAAGTGTCCTAGGGGTTTGAAGACGTGCAGCGACACGTCTACCGAGAGCATCCCAGACGTACTAGATGGGGTTTAGGTCTGGAGAACAGGCAGGCCACTCCATTCGCCTGATATATTCTGTTTCAAGGTACACGTCCACGATGGCAGCTCGGTGGGGCCGTGCGTAATCATCCATCAGGAGGAAGGTAGGACCCACTGCATACCTGGAAAGGCGGACATATTGGTGCAAAATGACGTCCCGATACATTTAACTTGTTACAGTTCCTCTGTCAAAGACATGCAGTGGTGTACGTGCACCAATCATAATCCCACCCCACACCATCAAACCAAGACCTCAATACAGGTCCCGTTCGAGGACATTAAGGGGTTGGCATCTGGTTCCTGGTTCACGTCAGATGAAAACCCGGCGAGAATCACTGTTCAGACTCTACCTGGAGTCGTCCGTGAACATAACCTGGGACCACTGTTCCAATCACCAAGTACTGTGTTCTTCACACCAGGCTTTACGGGCTCTCCTATGACCAGAGGTCGGTGGAATGCACCTTGGAGGTCTCCGGACGAATAAACCATGTCTGTTCAGTCGTCTGTAGACTGTGTGTCTGCATACAACTGTTCCAGTGGCTGTGGTAAGGTCCCGAGCAAGGCTACCTGCAGTACTCCGTGGCCGTCTGCGGGAACTGATGTTGAGTTATCGGTCTTCTTGTGGTATTGTTCGCTGTGGACGTCCCGTACTGTACCGCCTGGACACGTTTCCTGTCTGCTGGAATCGTTGCCATGATCTTGAGATCACACTTCGTGGCACACGGAGGGCCCGTGCTACGACCTGCTGTATTTGACCACCCTCCAGTCGCCCTAGTATTCTACCCATTATAACGTCATCAACATACATTTTCAACACACAGTCACCATTCGCACGTCTAAAAACGTCTGCACACTTACTCGCTGCATCGTACTCTGATACGCAGCAACACACCTCTGCGTATGTGGACTGCTGCCAGCGCCACGGTGCGATGACCGCAGGCCAAATGCACCCCATGGTCATACCCCGAGATGATTTAAACCCGCAAACCGCCCACGATAGCGTTGTTTCACCATGTATCAGCATTATCCTTAATTTATGAACATGAGTGTAGAATGCTGATTAAATATTTTGAATCAAAATAAATTAACCAATCAATAAAATACGAAAAACAGAGTATATGTATTAATATCACATTGCAGAGAAGAGTTCTCAACTATTTCGAAGAACTGCCTTACACCATAGGGGTGTGCCACAACGAAATCATTCAAGTTACATTTGTATTCTTGGCGTTGGTCAGTCAATTTTTCCAGTTCTGCTGAAAGCCTGTCTACTGCAAATGAATGGTGCATGGAAAAAAACCATGCAAGTCGTTTTTGTCATAAAGATCAGAAAACGAACTTTTAGTTTAGAAACACAAGCCGGACGCTGTGGCCGAGCGGTTCTAGGCGCTTCAGTCCGGAACTGCGCTGCTGCTACGCTCGCATGTTCGAATCCTGCCTCAAGCTTGGATGTGTGTGATGTCCTCAGGTCAGTTAGGTTTACGTAGTGCTAAGTCTAGGGGATTGATGACCTCAGATGTTAAGTCCCATAGTCCTTAGAGCCGTTTGAACCATTTTTTTCGAAACACAATTCACGGTAGTCCGACAAAGTTATTCTTTCAAACAAGGTGAAATATTGGAGTCGTTTGTGTAATGAACCAAAGGAAATGGTGCTTTATGTGTCTAATATGGACCAATGCTGCATTTCGTTCAAACAACAGAAAGAGAACCAGGCTTGTAAAGTACTCTCAGTTTATTTGTATCACTGTTAAATTGTTGCATTATATCATTTTTAATATTATTCTTTATTATCACAAACGTGAAGACTCAAAGTTATCTCACAGGTTATCAGAATTGTGCCGATCTATGGAAAAACGTCACTACTGTGCGACCACAGATCTTCTTGAGATTCATAATATTCTGATACTTTGCTCTGGAAATACACTCTCAGACAACAAAGCGACACACCACGAATTTTGTTCAATTGGCGTCTTAGATAGTCTAAATGCCGAGATGGTTGAACGGCCTGTCCACAATGCTCCAAACGTTCTCAGCTGGCGAGAGGTCCGGCTGTCTTGCTGGCCAAGTTAGGGTTTTATAGGCGTGTAGACAAGCAGTGGAAACTCTCGCCGTGTGAGGGCGGGCATCAACTTGCTAAAACGTGAGTCCAGGATGGCTTGCCATGAAAGACAACAATGTGAGACATAGAATATCGTGAACCTACCGGTGGGTTGTAAAGGTCCCGCGGGTGACAACCAAAGGCCTCATGCTGTGAAATGAAATTGCAACCCCGACCACCACTCCTGGTTGTGGGGCCTTTTAGGGGGCGACAGTCAGTTTGATATCCCACCATTGTACGGGGCATCCTCAGATACGTCTTCGCTGATCATTGGGGCTGAATTCGAAGTTCTCATCACTGAAGACAGATCTACTCCAGTCAAGGAGGTTCCAGGCCGAAGACTTGTCTGGGGTGCGCCTTTTTTGCCTTAGATTATACGTAAGAGACCTGAGAACATATTTTTGAGAGGGATCGGTTTTAACGAAAAATTGCAAATATAGCATTAATATTTCTACTCAAAATTACCTGAAGAGAATAAGGAAGATAGCTCAAATTCTCCTGTCTTGTGTGTTGAAGCACTTGTTCAAATTTTTTTATGATGCTGGACACCATGATTCCATTATATGTATCTCTCCGTTACAATACACGAGAGTCAACGGATGAGGCCTCAGTTTCCTTCAAGGACTAGGTCTCAAACGGACACTTCAGTACATATTTCTGATTTACAAAGTATTTCAAAAAACACACAATTTTCTGACAATGAAAGGGGATGCATCCCAACCATGCTCTTTGTTCAAATGGATCAAATGGCTCTGAGCACTATGGGACTTAACTTCTAAGGTCATCAGTCCCCTAGATTTAGAACTACTTAAACTTAACTAACCCAAGGACACCACACACATCCATGCCCGAGGCAGGATTCGAAGCGGTTCCAGACTGTAGCGCCTAGAACCGCTCGGCCACACCGGCCGGCATGCTCTTGTAGCGTCTCATAATGTCGTGACTTTTATCTGATGTGGTCTTCTTTTACTAATACGTACCACTATTAATAATACTATTACTGAACATTTCTGGGCGAATTTGCGTAGTATTTCAACTGTTTCAACAGTGGCGTCAGAACATTTAAGAGAGGAGCTTCTGCTAGCATTCAAAAATGGTTCAAATGGCTTTGAGCACTATGGGACTTAAAGATCTGAGGTCATCAGTCCCCTAGAACTTAGAACTACTCAAACCTAACTAACCTAAGGACATCATCACACACACACATTCCCGAGGCAGGATTCGAACCTGATACCGTAGCGGTCGCGCGGTTCCAGACTTAAGTGCCGAGAACCTCTCGGCCACAACGGCCGGCTCTAATATTCCAGTTTCATGTGAAGTTAATGTTATTTTCTTACTAACATCTGCTATCCGGCCGGTTCGTCTCAGGATTTTAAGCTCAAATTATGGTAGGCTATCTTCATTCGTTATTGTGGGCTTCCAGTTTATTACATAATATTGAAATATTAACTTGCATTAAGAAATGGCAGCATATTTTGGCGATTGGACTGCAATCAGTTGTAGTGCAGATGACGCACCGGTATTCGTGGGAACTGTTGCCTTACCTGCTTCTTTTCCTGTGTGCTAACCTGTTTCAGTGTCATACCTCAATATGTTTGTCTATTCGATGGAGAATCTAAAGATATTTCAAACTCACTGCGAAAAGAATATTAACAGACCTGGATTTTTTCCCTGTACCCTTTTAATGAAACTTTTCCGAGCAGTTCTTAAAGAAGTGGTAGCGAAGTGCGAATCGTTTTTCCGTCTGCATTCATACATACATACTCTGCAAGTGACAATAAAGTGCATTGCGGAAGGTACATTGTACCATTGCTATCCATTCCCATTTTTGAGTAGGTGAAGGAAAAACGACGATCTATATGTTTCCATACGAGCCCTGTTTTCTCTTGTCTTGTTTCGACAACCATTACGCGAGATATATATGATGGCAGTCTGGTGTCTCACATAAGGTGGTTTTCTAAATTTTCTTAATAGCGTTTCGCGGAAAGGGATTCCTCTTCCTTCCAGGGATTCCCATTTGAGTTCACGGAGCATTTCCGTAATACACACGTGTTGATAGAACCTACCGGTAGTAACATCTAGCAGCACCGAATTGAATTGCTTCGATGTCATCCTGGCAGAATGTTCGCTGATAATAAATCTTAGGTCGGAAGATATGATTTGTACTGGTTTGTTGCGGCCTGCCACAATACGCTTCATGCTATTCAACACTTTTTCACTTACTTTGAGCATCTTATTCTTTATATGATTTCTGTCAAAACATTAATCACATTTTCTAGCTTTTATTTCTTCCATTGCTTCTTCGATATTCTTGTTGAACAATACACGAGAAAGGCTGTATCCCTCCCTTACATCCATTTAATTCGCACACTTTTCTCTTGGTATTTCAGTTATACTGTTCGCTCTTCATCCTTATTGTAGACAAAGTGATTCCATGATGATGTTACAAACTTTCAGAGATGATGGAGAAGCGCAAATGTACCAATTTGAGGTGAGGGACCCTGGTCCGGAAACGACCATTCGAACACTGTAAGCGAAAATCGTTCTGATACCTCAGGTAGTGGACCTCTTCTGTTGCAAGCTCTTGCTTTCCAAATATTGGGCGGAGGGAGTATGGACCAAATAAAAAAAAGCCCAGCAAACACGACCTCTAAAGTCATTCGTTAAGAGCTATGCTATGAGCACTTGTTTATCTTTGCTAGTGTGAAACACATCTCTTCTGCTGAACAAGTGCCCATAGCTCTTAAGGTATGGATCTTAGAGTCCATCTTAACTACACATTTTTTTCTTATTTTGGTCCATACTACCTCCTCCCAAAATATAGAAAGCAAAGAGCTTGCAATAGAAGAGTTCCACTATCGTATCGGTACGATTTCGCTTATAACTTTCGTCTCCGGCCCACGGTCACTTACCTCAAATTGGTACATTGACCTTTCTCCGATGATTCCTGAAATCATCTCGAACTCACTCTGTATAACGTGACTTTCCTTACAGTGCAAATCTATTTGTCTAAAGATTACAAACATCTTAAACCGATTTACGTTTTCGAATTTTTTTCAACGTCTACAGATCCTATGAAAGAGCCGTGTTTTTATTTTTTTTTATTTTTTAATAAGTCTTGCATTCATTATCAAACATAACGCCAGAAACGCCTAACTCAAGTCTTCTCCCTTCCTAACGCCAAATCGATCGTAATCTTGTGTTGTGTTGTTGTTGTGGTCTTCGGTCCCGAGACTGGTTTGATGCAGCTCTCCATGCTACTCTAACCTGTGCAAGCTTCTTCATCTCCCAGTACCTACTGCAACCTACATCCTTCTGAATCTGCTTAGTGTATTCATCTCTTGGTCTCCCTCTACGATTTTTACCCTCCACGGTGCCCTCCAATGCTAAATTTGTGATCCCTCGATGCCTCAAAACATGTCCTACCAACCGATCCCTTCTTCTAGTCAAGTTGTGCCACAAACTTCTCTTCTCCCCAATCCTATTCAATACCTCCTCATTAGTTACGTGATCTACCCACCTTATCTTCAGCATTCTTCTGTAGCACCACATGTCCGTAATCTTACGGACCCTAAATTTTCCATTTAGTTGTACCTTGAAGAGCCAAAGAAACTGGCAGACGTGCGTAATATCGTGTAGAACCCCCGCGAGGAGCCAGAAATGCCGCAACACAACGTGAAATATACACGACTAATGTCTGACGTAGTGCTGGAGGGAATTGACACCATGAATCCTGTAGATCTATCCGTAAATCCGTAAGAGTACGAGGTTCAAAAAAATGGCTCTGAGCACTATGGGACTTAACATCTATGGTCATCAGTCCCCTAGAACTTAGAACTACTTAAACCTAACTAACCTAAGGACATCACACACATCCATGCCCGAGGCAGGATTCGAACCTGCGACCGTAGCAGTCGCGCGGCTCCGGACTGAGCGCCTAGAACCGCTAGACCACCGCGGCCGGCAGAGTACGAGGTGTGTAGATCTCTTCTGAACAGAACATTTCAAGGCATCCCAGATATGCTCAATAATATTCATCTCTGGGGAGTTTGATGGTCAGCGGAAGTGTTTAAGCTCAGAAGAGCGTTCCTGGAGCCACTCTGTAGCAATTCTGGACGTTTGGGGTGTCGCACTGTCCTGCTGGAATAGCCCAAGTCCGTTGGACATGGACATGAATGGATGTAGGTGATGAGACAGGATGCTTACGTACATGTCACCTATCAGAGTCGTATCTAGACGTATCAGGGGTCCCATATCACTCCAACTGCACACTCCCCGCACCATTATAGAGCCTCCACCAGCTTGAACAGTCCCCTGCTCACATTCAGGGTCCACGGATTCATGAAGTTTTCTCCATACCCGTACACGTCCATCCGCTCGATACAATTTGAAACGAGACTCTTCCGAACAGGCAACATGTTTCCACAGTCCAATGTCGGTTGTTTCGTGCAGTCATCAAGGGTACACGAGTGGACCTTCGGCTCCGAAAGCCCATATCAATGCTGTTTCGTTGAATGGTGCGCACGCTGACACTTGTTGATGACCCAGCATTGAATCTGCAGCAATTTGCGGAAGAGTTGCTCTTCTGTCACGTTGAACGATTCTTTTCAGTCGTCGTTGGTCCCGTTCTTGCAGGGTCTTTTTCCGGTAGGAGCGATGTCGCAGATTTGATGTTTCACTGGACTGCTGATATTCACGGTACACTCGTGAAATGGTCGTGCTGGAAAATCCCCACTGCATCGCTTCCTCGGAGATGCTGTGTCCCATCGCTCGTGCGCCGACTATAACACCACGCTCAAACTCTCTGGAATCTTGATAACCTGCCATTGTAGCTACAGTAACCGATCTAACAACTGCGCCAAACACTTGTTGTCTTGTATAGGCGTTGCAGACCGCAGCGCATTATTCTGCCTGTTTACGTATCTCTTTATTTGAATGTGCATGCCTATAGCAGTTTCTTTGGCGCTTCAGTGTATAATAATAATTGTCATGTTACCTCCATCCTCTCCCATTCACGGTAGATCCGCTGGTAGGTCGACTGATGGCACGCCTTCGTTTTAACTCCAGTTTTAGTGGCCTTTACCTGAGATATATTTGAAAGGAAGTTATGTGTTCCTCAGTTTCAGTAGGAATGTAGATTGTCGAAAGTCTGGGCTGTGTCTCGTCCCTAAGTACTGAAAGAAGTTTGCTGTGTTTGGTGCGCACTTTCTGAGACAGCACTGTGCACGTGTGGAGGAGAAGCTTCGATACGCCACAGGGAGACAACAATAGCTGTTGCCCAAGGCTATGTCAGGTGCCTCGTTGCTTGCGGACACTCCTGCTGACATACAAGACGGAACACAACAACCGAGACATCTTGAACAACGATTAAAGCACTGCATTAGTATTTCCGTGGATATGCATTTTTACGAGACAGTCTCCATTCCTTCCAAACTAACTATGTAAGAGTAGACCAGATGTGGCAACTGAGAGATATACAGGGCGAAGAAAAATTTGCGTGATTCCTCACATACTGGCAGTACGAAAATGTGTGTCACAAAATTTGACTCTCTGGCAGCACTTTAATCACGTGTACGGTGACTGTCTCTATCAGTAGATGACAGTAGTGCTATGCAGTTCCTGCAGTGGATAGTGGTTGGGGTTAGCATGTCGGAGGTCGAGGGTTCGATTCTGTGTTGTGGCGTATTTGTTTTAGTTTGCTGAAAGTAATCTGCATGGTACGGTACCTGGCGTCTTGATCGTCATACAGCTATTACGGTGGGTCTTCTACAAAACATTTGTAGTTACGTATTACGAACTCAGACATGGAAGTACAATAATTTTCATTGAGTAGCTTTTAAAGAAGCCTTTTGTACGTAGTAGAGAAGAATTGTTTCACACCACTCCATCTGCTAGACTCCAGACCTGTTTTCTGTGAACCGTTCCAAAGGGTCGCATCGAAAATTATTTGCAAGGCACGTTTCTAGCCCTAGTGGTGACGTAATGCTCTAACGGAATGTGATCTAACGTGGCAAGAATAGTAGTTGGTATTAATCGATGAGATCATTGGGCTAGGGTACACACAAAACAAGATTGAAATCTAGTAGATGCAGTTGTGCGAAACAATTCGCGTCCACGACAAGCAAAAGGTTTCTTTAAAAGCTGATCAATGAGAATGAGTGTATTTCCATTTCTGTGCCCGTAATACGTAACTGCAAATGTTTTGTAGAAGACTCACCGTAATCGCTGTGTGACGATTAAGACGCCGGATATCGTACCACACGTACTACCTTTAGCAAATAAAACAAATAAGCCACGACCCAGAACCTAACCCTAGAGCCGGCCGGAGTGGCCGAGCGGTTCTAGGCGCGACAGTCTGGAACCACGCGACCGCTACGGTCGCAGGTTCGAATCCTGCCTCGGGCATGGATTTGTGTGATGTCCTTAGGTTAGTTAGGTTTAAGTAGTTCTAAGTTCTAGGGGACTGATGACCTCAGAAGTTAAGACCCATAGTGCTCAGAGCCATTTCTTTTCTAACACTAGACCTCCTACATGCTAACCCAAAACGCTGTCAGGTGCACCAACTGCACAGCACTACTCCCCTCTCCTGACAGAGGTAGCTACCGCGCACGTGGTTACAGTGTTGCCAGACAGCCAATCTTTAATGCCCATTTACTGCCCGAAATGTGCGCAGGACGAAATGTTGTGAGAGACATTTTTGTGTTGCCAGTATGTGAGGAATCGCGCTGCGAAGTCCGAGTGCGTCAATTTTTCTTCACCCTGTATATCAAATAAATTAATAAGAGATCGTACTGGTTCTCCATGGTACACAAAATATGCAACGATGAAAACATGCCTAATTTACAAGAATGCAAATCTCCAAGACTGGTGATGGTTTCCTGATTCTCGAACGTTTTTGCGGATTTCAATGCGTGAAGGTTTTAATAGTTTCCACAACGAAACTCTGTCTCGAAATTCGGCAGAAAATCCAAAGAGTTTCTGGTCATATGTAAATCACACCTGTGGCAAGGCACAATCAATACCTTTACTGCGCAATAGCAATGGAAACGTTACATATCGCAGTGTTACTAAAGCGGAGTTATTAAACACAGTTTTCCGAAATTCCTTCACCAAAGAAGACAAAGTAAATATTCCAGAATCAAGAACAGCTGCCAAATTGAGTGACTTAGAAATAGATATCCTCGGTATAGCGAAGCAGCTTAACAAGGGCAACGCCTCTGGCTCAGTTTGTATACCGGTTACGTTCCTTTCAGAGTACGCTGATACAATAGCTCCATACTTAGCAATGATATACAACCGCTCGCTCATCGAAACATCCACACCTAAAGACTGGAAAGTCGCATAGGTCACAACATGAATACTCAAGAAAGGGAATAGGAGCAATCCACCGGATTACAGATGCAGATTGCTGATGTTGATTTGCAGTAAGATTTTGGGACATATATTGTCTTCGAACATCCTGAATTCCTCGAAGAAAACGATCTACTGACAAAAAATAAGCGCGGATTCAGAAACTATAGCTCTTGTTAAACTCTAGACTACTATAGCTCTTTGTTCACACGAAGTAACTGGTGCTATCGACAGGGATTGTCAAACTGATAACATATTTCTAGATTTCCAGAAGGCTTTAGCGATCGTTGCTCACAACCGATTTTTAAATAAACTGAGTGCCTATGGAATAACGTCTCCGTTGCGCGACTAGGTTCGTGATTTCCTGCCAATATGGTCACAGTTCGTAGTGATTGGCGGAAAATCATCGAGTAAACAGAAGTGATATCTAGCTTTTCCCAAGCAAGTGTATAGGCCATCTGCTGTTCATAATCTATATACCAGTAAACGATTTCGAAGACAAGCAGATCAGCTGTCCTAGACTGTTTAGAGATGATGCTGTTATCGTCCTACAGTAAAGTCATCAGAAGATCAAAGTCAATTGCAAAATGATTTAGACAAAATATGTATGATGGAAAAAGTGGAAATTTAATATAAATAACGAAATCCTCTTGAGTACTAAAATTAATTCGTTAAATTTCGTTTACTCGATAAATCACACAATTCTAAAGGCTATCAATTCAACTAAACACTTAGGGACTACAATTACGTATAATTTCAACAGGTACATAGATAAGTGAAGAAACGCAATTTAACCATCAGCTGTTTTTATTCGACCCTCAACATCTACCAGTTTTACTCGTGGGCAGGATATGGCAAAAGCAGTCGTTTTCCTTTCTGGCTGAAAATGATTTATGTATTCACCTGAGTTGTTTTTACCGTATGTCCCGTGAAAATGGTCCACGGCTGAAACAGGAAGATATTGATGTTCAAATAAAAACAGCTAATGGTTAAAATGTGTTTCTTCAGTTACTTAACGGCTGTTGAACGTCACCTAACCAGAACATCACATAAGTAATGTCTGCGCTTTGTTGGCAGAACTATTAGAAGATGCAGCAGGTCTGATAAAGAGACTGCCTATACTACACTTGGCCGTCCTCTCTTTGGGAGTATTACTGCGCGGCAGGGGATTCGTATCGCAGGATTGCTGGAGGACATCACAAAAGGTTAACCTCTGACAGCTCGTTTTGTTTTACCGCGAAATGGGGGAAGAGCGTCACAGATGTAACACGCGAATTGAGGCGGCAATCACTAAAACAAAGGCGTTTCCCGTTGCGGGAGGAACGTCTCAGGAAATTTCAATCACCAACTTTCTCCTCCAACTGCGAAAATATTTTATTGGCAGCCATCTACATAGGGAAAATGTTCATGGTAATGAAATAAGAGAAATCAGAGCTCGCAAAGAAATATTTAAGTGTTCGTTTTTCCCGTCCCCTCTTCGATAGTGGAAAGACAGATAAATACACTACTGGCCATTAAAATTGCTACACCACGAAGATGACGTGCTACGGACGTGACATTTAACCGACAGGAAGAAGATGCGGTGATACGCAAATGATTAGCTTTTCAGGGCATTCACACAAGGTTGACGCCGGTGGCGACACCTACAACTTTCTGACATGAGGAAAGTTTACAACCGATTCATCAGAAACAAACAGCAGTTCACCGCCGTTGCCTGGTGAAACGTTGTTGTGATGCCTCGTGTAAGGAGGAGAAATGCGTACCATCAAATTTCCGACTTTGATAAAGGTCGGATTGTAGCCTATCGCTATTGCGCCTTATCGTATCGCGACATTACTGCTCGCGTTGGTCGAGATCCAATGACTGTTAGCAGAATATGGAATAGGTGGGTTCAGGAGGGTAATACGGAACGCCGTGCTGGATCCCAACGGCCTCGTATGACTAGCAGTCGAGATGACAGGCATCTTATCCGCATGGCTGTAACGGATCGTGCAGCCACGTCTCGAGCCCTGAGTCAACAGATGGGGACGTTTGCAAGACAAGAACCATCTGCACGAACAGTTCGACGACGTTGGCAGCAGCATGGACTATCAGCTCGCAGACCATGGCTGCGGTTACCCCTAACGATGCATCACAGCCAGGAGCGCCTGCGATGGTGTACTCAACGACGAATCTGGATGCGCGAATGGCAAAACGTCACTTTTTCGAACGAATCCAGGTTCTGTTTACAGCATCATGATGGTCGCATCCGTGTTTGGCGACATCGCGGTGAACTCACATTGAAAGCGTGTATTCGTCATCGCCATACTGGCTTATCACCCAGTTTAATGGTACGGGGTGCCGTTGGTTACACGTCTCGGTCATCTCTTGTTTGCACTGACGGCACTTTGAACAATGGACGTTACATTTCAGATGTGTTACGACCCGTGGCTCTACCCTTCATTCGATCCCTGCGAAACCCTACATTTCAGCAGCATAATGCACGACCGCATGTTGCAGGTCCTGTACGGGTCTTTCTGGATACAGGAAATGTTCGACTGCTGCCCTGGCCAGCACATTCTCCAGATCTCTCACCAATTGAAAACGTCTGGTCAATGGTGGCCGAGCAACTTGCTCGTCACAATACGCCAGTCGCTACTCTGGATTAACTGTGGTATCGCGTTGAAGCTGCAGGGGCAGCTGTACCTGTACATGCTGTCCAAGCTCTGTTTGACTCAGTGCCCAGGTTTATCAAGGCCGTTATTACGGCCAGAGGTGGGTACTTTTTTCTCAGGATCTATGCTCCCAAATTGAGTGAAAATGTAATCACATGTCAGGTCTAGTATAATATATTTGTGGAATGAATAGCTGTTTATCATCTGCATTTCTTCTTGGTGTAGCAATTTTAATGGCCGGTAGTGTAGCTTGAAGATGTTCTATGAACCCTCTGCCAGGCACTGAACTGTAAACTGCAGAGAAGCCATGTACACATATACGTAGGTTCTGCGATTACGGGCGCATCTCTATAGGTCCTGATGCAAAAAGGCAACATAATACCGTAGCACAGGGTTGCTATTTGCTTGATAGCTTCGTGAACCGGGCAGGAACGCACAGAATGTGAAAATACGTAATTTTCTGTGTGGAATAGTCACATTGACACTATGTGTGCTGTAAAAACTTTTGCGTCCTACGTTTTCCTCCAGGTCACTTATAGGCACTTTCTGTTCATATTCCTTGTGTCTAGGACTTTCAAAATACTGTTCATTTTGAGTGTTTCTCTGATGCAGATTCGTCGAATTATAGGAGATAAATATCAGACACAATGTTTTCGAATACATGAAGAGTAAAAGCGTCGCGTGGGAGTAGTGGAATGTCAACAATCACAGTGATCTGCAAGTTTTTTGTTTTCCATCAGTCTTCTGACAGGTTTTATGCTGCCCACCACGAATTCCTTTCCTGTGCTAACCTCTTCATTTCCCCCAACGTCCTGGATACTTTGTTGGGTGTACTCCACTCTCCATCTATCCCTACACTTTTCACCTTCTACAGGTCTCTCAAGTAACATGGGGCTGTTCCCCGATAACGAAACATATATCTTATCATTCTGTCCCTTCTTCTTGTCAGTATTTTACACACATTCCTTTCCTCGCTGATTCTATAGAGAACTTACTACTTTATATCAGTCCTCCTATAGCACATACGGTGAAACAGGTACCTCTTGAGCGTGTTTGAATTACGAATTGACAGTGTACTCTCCTGTCAGCACCATATCTTTTTATAATATTTCATTCTTTCTGACTGTACGTCATCTACTCTGTAAAGATATACAGGTTCACCTCATCTGACGAAGAATAAAGTGAGAAAGGAAACACTTTTCTATATAGTGTTTATCTTGGTCGTCGTAATGTAGTTGTTGATTTTATTCGTTGGTCACACAGCCAACGATAATATTCGAGTCGGTGCTCATACCTGGGAGGTATAGTAAGGGCAGAAAGCGCTACGGATTTGCGCTGTACGTTGCTTTGAAGCCAGAGCCGCCATATCAGATGCTGCAAAACATTAGTAGACTACTGTTTACAGCTGTTCATTTTTCTTTATATCTGTTCTGTGCACGAAATAGTTGTTTTGATTATCAAACATTACAGTACTTTTGAGAACAACACAGAGTCAGGAAGGCATATTCAGAAGTTTTTGTGGCCTGAAATGCATATTTGATCCAGTAATACCACGCATTTAACCTCGTTACTGTAACTTTTCTTTTGTTATATGTTTCGAAAAGACAAGAAGAGAAGCACGTAATGTGACAAGGCTGCTTCCAAAATTCAGCATTTTTCTTAATAAGTGGTAACGAATTCTCACAGCGTCCACCCAGAGAGCTTTTAGAATTGGACTGATCGGAAACCTAAGGTCAAATCACAGACATAAAACGACCACAATAAAAGTAAAAGCGCAACCATAATTCACGCACATAAAGCAAATATCAGTTGAACGAGTCCAGTTACGCATGAAATTGATTCCTTTACACTTTAGACTATTATCAGAACGAGTAAATGACGCAAGCTGGTATTTTTTTTTTTTTATCGAAACCCTTGCACCGGAAGCTAATGTCTGAGACAGCTGACATGGTGGACGTCGGTTTCTAAGACCGTGACGTCATGACAACTCCCTTTATCGTATCTAGATAGCTCAAACCTCCGTGGGCGCTCAGCAGAGTTCTGCGAATCACTGGTTTTTGTGCTATCATTTAAATTTGAAGTTAAATGTTTTCTATGTTAACATACCGGGTGGTTATAATTAAAGTGCAGCTACACATGGAAGTCCAACTTGGGCTGGAAAAAAAATTAGTTCTAATTTTTGCCACCAAATGCAATCTGGCATCTCGTCGGCGTCTCCGGTGCTCATACTGAACAAATTGTGTAAGAATCAGTTAATAATAAAATGAACATTATGTCTTTCTTACTTGTTTGACCTTTTCCGCCCGTGTCCCATATCCAATACTTTACATATGAAAACATTTCTATACGTCTTTTATGCATTGACCGTGCCAGATTTACACCTGGTGGCTAAAATTGGAATTAACTTTTACCAGCATAAATTATGTCCGATAAACCTGTTAGAATATCTACCAAATTTCACTGCCCTAGATAATTACTCAGATACTGGACCTATGTGAGTAGCCCACACGTTAATTATAATCACCCAGTACTTTATAGTTACTTTCGGGTAATGGATGTAAGATGGCTGTTTTTTGATGATAATATTGACGTAAGATGGCTATTTTTTGATTATAGATTAGATTAGATTAGTACTTGTTCCATAGATCGTGAATATGACACTTCGTAATGATGTGGAACGTGTCAGGTTAATAAAAGGTGCTATACAAGATATTACATTACACAAAATAAGACATGACAATTAATATTTTTAATTTTTTTTTGGGGGGGGGGGGGAGGGTTGGGGAAATTACCCACTTACTATATCCAAAAATTCATCTAATGAGTAGAAGGAGTTGCCATTAAGAAATTCTTTTAATTTCCTTTTAAATGCTATATAGTTATCTGTCAGACTTTTCATGCTATTAGGTAAGTGACCAAAGACTTTTGTGGCAGCATAATTTACCCCCTTCTGAGCCAAAGTTAGATTTAACCTTGCGTAGTGAAGATCATCCTTTCTCTTAGTGTTGTAGCCATGTACACTGCTATTACTGGATGTCCTAACATTTGTAAAGGAAAGTGATATATTTGAAGAACTGTGATCAGAGAGTTATTAGGCAACAGTATCTATGCCTGCGTTGGCAGCACTGTGTAGACAAAGAATCTTTGAATTAGTGGTGTGCAGCAGGCGGGGATTCGTTGAGTGTACAGTGTAATGCATGCACGTACTTTTGGAACTATGTGAGTTGTAGATTGAGGAATGATGACTCAGAACAACGGCTGGATAGCATAGGAACATAAAAAAGGTTTTGAAATGAAGAACAAGCCATTATTTGAAGAGGTAATAAGTTTGTTTTTATTTTTGTAGACTTATATTGTTGGTCCGCTTCATCCTCGTCACAGTCCAGTTTTTGATAATTATTCTATTGACTGATCGAGGTAATTTACTCTACCATGGAAGTTATTAGATTAAACGAATTTTCGTATCAGAGTATATAATTTTTTTGTGAGTTCCTTCCTAACTGAGGTTTTATAACTTAAAGGTTGAGTGATGTGTTTCATTGGCATTCTGTGTCAATATTATGATCCCAATTTCCCTGGAGCAACTATAGTTAGTTTTTAGCAGTATTTTTTTAGCTGATGCGAAGTCTTGCCGTGTTGCTGTTTCTGCCAGTACTTCATTTTGCATGTGAGTTTCTTAATACGTGATTGTTTCCTTTCCTTCGCACAGTGTAGGTTCTGTGTTTCTTTATTTTACGAGGGCCATAAGTCAGTCCACAAATTTTCGTGTATTTCAGTTTTTTTTAAGCAGTTACTTTTTTCTCAATCAGTCCGGGCGGACCAAGTGTACTACTGAGCATGAAATTATTGGTCTGCTTATTTATTTGCTTACGAATAAGATCGGTTTTTACGCACAGGATTCTTTTCAGTTCCATGTAAGCGATGTGGCTTTGAGCTCAGCAGCACGTTTAGGTTGTCAGCTCACATTCCCAGGTTTGTGTTTAAGATAACACACACACACACACACACGCACACAAGCAAACGCGGGATTAAAATATTTGGTACGCGTTCATTTAATTGCTCACTCCTTAGGAACACAAAATCCTGTTTTGGAAACTTATTACGGCTAAACACTTTTACTGCTTCTCCTAATTTGAATGTTTTTTCCAGCATACGTTATCGATTGATGAAAGCTTCCATAGAAAGTATGTTTGAATATAAGTTTGTTCGTAGACACATTTACACTACTGGCAATTAAAATTGCTACACCAAGAAGAAATGCAGATGATAAACGGGTATTCATTGGACAAATATACTAGAATTGACATGTGATTACATTTTCACGCAATTTGGATGCATAGATCCAGAGAAACCAGTACCTCTGGCCGTAATAACGGCCTTGATACTCCTGGGCATTGAGCTTGGATGGCGTGTACAGGTACAGCTGCCTATGAAGCTTCAACACGATACCACAGCTCATCAAAAGTAGTGTCTGCCGTATTGTGACGAGCCAGTTGCTCGGCCATCATTGACCAGACGTTTTCAATTGGTGAGAGATCTGGAGAATGCGCTGGCCAGGGCAGCAGTCGAACATTTTCTGTATCCAGAAAGGCCCGTACAGGACCTGCAACATGCGGTCGTGCATTATCCTGCTGAAATATAGGGTTTCGCAGGGATCGAATGAAGGGTAGAGCCACGGGTCGTAACACATCTGAAATGTAACGTGTAACGTGTAACCAATGGCACCCCATACCATAACGCCAGGTGATACGCCAGTATGGCGATGACGAATACATGCTTCCAACGTGCGTTCACCGGGATGTCGCCAAACACGGATGCGACCACCATGGTGCTGTAAACAGAGCCTGGATTCATCCGAAAAAATGACGTTATGCCATTCGTGCACCCAGGTTTGTCGTTGAGTACACCATCGCAGGCGCTCCTGTCTGTGATGCAGCGTCAAGGGTAACCGCAGCCATGGTCTCCGAGCTGATTGTCCATGCTGCTGCAAACGTCGTCGAGCTGTTCGTGCAAATGGTTGTTGTCTTGCAAACGTCCCCATCTGTTGACTCAGGGATCGAGACGTGGCTGCACGGTCCGTTACAGCCATGCGGATAAGATGCCTGTCATCTCGACTGCTAGTGATACGAGATCGTTGGATCCAGCACGGCGTTCCGTATTACCCTCCTGAACCCACCTATTCCATATTCTGCTAGCAGTCATTGGATCTCGACCAACGCGAGCAGCAGTGTCGCGATACGATAATGCGCAATCGCGATAGGGTACAATCCGACTTTTAGTCGGAAACGTGATGGTACGCATTTCTCCTCCTTACACGAAGCACCACAACAACGTTTCACCAGACAACGCTGGTCAACTGTTGTTTGTGTATGAGAAATCGGTTGGCAACTTTCCTCATGTCAGCACGTTGTAGGTGTCGCCACCGGCGCCAACCTTGTGTGAATGCTCTGAAAAGCTAATCATTTGCATATCATAGCATCTTCTTCCTGTCGGTTAAATTTCGCGTCTGTAGCACGTCATCTTCGTGGTGTAGCAATTTTAATGGCCAGTAGTGTAATATGAACACCTTAACGATGATAAATTATCTTCACAATAACTGAACTGTGTTATTTACTAGCAGAGTTTACAATAGTATGCCACTTTTTTAAAAGTTTTTAAGTCATACAGTGAAACAGAACTTGACACTAACGTGGACAAAATGAAAATGTTTACAGCATTAACAACATTCAATATATTTTCTAATGGTTCGTTTGTTTCATTGTACAAGCAGAATCCCTGCAAGAGATGTGATACAGCGCCAGACTTCTTGTTGCGGTGAAGAGCAGTCGAGCAGTTGAACACTGAATCCGGTGAAGAGAGAATCCTGTGCAACGCTAAGTACAGTCTTCAGTACTCTCCAGGTCTCAGCGACGCACCTGCAACAAAAGAAGAAACAGTTTGTAGTTTTTAGCTAAAAAATATTATAATGGTTAAATCATTAAATTAACAATTTATCGTAGCTTATATTGCTCCTTAGTGCATATCGTCTAATTCTAGTTGATAGTGCACACATTTTTGTATCTTACGCTCCACATTTCAAACGCTTTGATTCTCTTTTTTCCGATTTCCACGAAGGCAATGATTCACTTCCATTTAATACTGTGCTACAAAAATACATTCTCAGAAATTTTGTTTTTCAGATTAAAACTATGATACTGGTAGACTTCTTTGGGACAGAAATACCCCCTCTGTCTGTGCTAGCCTGCTTTTTATGCCCTCCTTACTTCATACGTCACATGTTATTGTGTTTCTAAGTCAGCATAATTCCTTGACTTCATCTGCTTCACGTCCCTCAATTGTTATGTTAATTTTTCCGCTAATTTCATTTTCGCTACTCCTGACTACTTTCGTCTTTCTTTGCTTTGCCTTCAATTCGTAGTATACGCTGCTGAGACCGTTCAGTTTATTCGACAGATCTCGCAATACTTTTTCATTCTCACTGGGAACAGGAAGGTCTCAGTGAACCTTATCATTGATATCCTTTCACCCCGGATTTTAATCCCACTCCTGAACGTTTCTCATAATTCCGTCATTGCTTGTTCCATGTATGTTGCATCTTTTTAATCAGAGCACTTCAATTATTATTTTTTTCCCTTTGATTTTGCAATGATGGCTTTCACGACCGGGTGCCTTAGCTGCTGGAAAATCTTCCGTGTTGTGTAGCCGTGTTCCATGGAACCGTTCCGTTCCCGACGTTTCGTCCAGAACTGATGGTTCTTGACGACTTATTCAGAGGAACCATCTGTATCTTATACGATTATTCTGCAATTCACAATAAAGTGCCTAGTGGAAGGTTTATCGAATCACCTTCAAGCTACTTTTCCACTATTCCACTCTCGAACAGCACTAGGGAAAATGATCCTTAAATCTTTCCGTGGGGCTATTATTTCTCTTATTTTATTACGATGATCATTTCTCCTTATGTAGGTGGGCACCAACGAAATATTTTCCAATATGAGGAGAAAGCTGGTGATTGAAATATCATGAAAAGATCCAGCCACAACGGAAAACGCCTTTGTTTTAATGACTGGCGCCACATTTCATATCATATCCGTGGCCCTCTCTCACCTATTTCACGATAATGCAAAACGAGCTGCCCTTCTTTGATCTTTTTCGATGTCCTTCGTCAGTCCCACCTGATGCTGATCCAAGTCTCTTTATTAGATAAGTTGCACTTTCAAAGTGATCTGTCAATAAATAATCCGCTTTGCCCACAGCATTAACTATGTGATCGTTCCAATTTATGTTATTCGTATTTCCATTTTCTTGTTCTGTGAAATCGAGCGTCTCGCCAAATTTAATGATTCTAGGCCAACAGGAAGTATCCTACAGGTTTTAATGTGCGAGTTTGCGAGTGTCAAAGTATATGACATAAATGGTCACATCTTCTGACTGCACTGACCTACAAGTTTCAATTTTTTTTACACTGTCAAATGAAATGACACGGCTTCAGAGACATTACTGGTCTAATACAGATATTATTTTATGTGTATAGGCTGAAGCGGCGAGTGATAATTTGTACCAAGGCCGGATATCTAACCGGGTCTCCTGCTTACGAAGCAGATGCGTTAGCAACTAAGCCACTTTGGCACAGCTGTTCACACAACTGCACGGATTACCCTGGCACGCCTCCCTTCTCCACCCAGTCTACTTTAAATTCCTCCTTACACACGAACAGAACTGTCGAGTCTCACCATGTTATTTATTTACACGTCATGATCCGCAGGACCAAATTGAGGAGCAAATCTCCAATGTCATGGAACGTGTCAGTACATGAAATTACAACACAAAAGTAATAACAGATAAAAATAAAATGTTTATGAACTCCAAAAAGTCAAACCATAAGTTTAAATAAAAGCAATCAACAATATAACATAAGAATTAGCTTAATTTTTCAAGGAACTCCTCAACAGAATACAAGGAGTGGCCCATGAGGAAACTCTTCATTTTCGATTTGAAAGCGCGTGGATTACTGCTAAGATTTTTGGATTCTTGTGGTAGCTTATTGAAAATGGATGCAGCAGTATACTGCACACCTTTCTGTACAAGAGTTAAGGCAGTGCGTTCAAACGCAGGTTGGTTTCCTGTCGAGTATTAACCGAGTGAAAGCTGCTTATTCTTGGGAATAAGCTGATATTGTTAACAAGAAACGACAGTAAAGAATATACATATTGAGAGACCAGTATCAAAATACCCAGACTAGTGAACAGGGGTCGACAAGAGGTACGCGAACTAACACCACTTACTGCCTGGTTCGCCCGCTTCTGAGCCAAAAAATCCTTTTAGAATGGGAAGAGTTACCCTAAAATATAGTACCGTACAACATAAACAAATGAAAATAAGTGAAGTAGACTAATTTTAATGTCGAATGATCACTTACTTCAGATACCGTTCGAGTAGTAAAAATGGCAGCATTAAGTCTTTGCAGAAGAGCCTGAACGTGGGCGTTCCACGACGGTTTACTATCTAACTGAACACCTAGAAATTTGAACTGTTCAGTTTCACTAACCCTATCCCCATTATGAGAAATTAAAACGTCGGGTTTTGTTGAATTGTGTGTTAGAAACCGTAAAAACTGAGTCTTACTGAGATTTTGCGGTAGTTTGCTATCTACAAGCCATGAACTTACGTCATGAACTGCACTATTTGAAATCGAGCGTATGTTGCACACAACGTCCATTACGACCAAGCTAGTGTTATCAGCAAACAGAAATCTTTTAAAGTTACCCGTAATACTGGAGGGCAGATCATTTATTTTCATTGAATCAACTGAGGGTTCTTGGTGAAACATTGTAAATTTACTAAACAAACACTATTTTTAGCCTTGTTTCACAATTTATTTTAATGTTATTGCACAGCCTAGGTTTCGGTTTGTAAGCCCAGTTTGAAGTAATCAGTAATGTACTTGAAAATGGGCTTATAACCCGAAATCTAGGTTGTGCAATAACATTAAAATAAATTGTGGAACAAGGCTAAAAAACGTGTTTGTTTAGTTAGCATATCATAATAAGGAACAGGAGTGGCCCCAACGCAGATCCCTGGGGCACCCCCCCCCCCCCCCCCCATTTGACCGTACCCCACTCAGACTCCACATCACAGCCATTCCCAGCACTGTGAATAATGACCTTTTGCTGTCTGTTGTTAAAGTAAGAGGTGAACCAATTGCCAACTACTCCCCGTATTCCTACTTCTGGAGTAATATTTTGCGATCAGCACAATCAAACGCCTTAGTTAAATCAAAAAATAGGCCTAGCCTTCGAAACCTTTTTTTAACTCATCCAGTACCTCACAGAGAAAAGAGAATGTAGCATTTTCAGACATTAAACGATTTCTAAATCCAAACTGTACATTTCATAGCAAATTATGTGATATCAAATGATCAATTATCCTTACATACATACCCCTTTCAATAACTTTAGCAAACACTGATGACATAGAAACAGGTCTAAAATGGTCTACATTATCCCTTTCTCCATTTTTATAAAGCGGCTTTACTACTGAGAACTTCAGTCGTTCAGGAAACTGACAATTTCTAAAGGAAAAGTTACAAATATGGCTAAGTACGGGGCTAACATGTGCAGCACAGTACTTTAATATTCTGCTAGGCACTCCATCACATCCATGAGAGTCCTCAGTTTTCAGTGATTTAATTATTGACGCAATCTCCCCCTCGTCTGTATCACAGAGGAGTATTTCAGGCATCAGTATCGGAAAGGCATTTTCCAAGAGAGTTATACCATTCCCGGAAGAAACTATTTTTTTATTTAATCCACCAGAATGCTCAGAAAAGATGATTAAATACTGTGCATATATCTGATTTATCAGTAACAGAAATATTTTTACTACAAACTGACTTTATATCGTCGGCCTTGTGCTGCTGACCAGACACTTCCTTCACAACTGACCACATGGTTTTAATTTTATCATGTGAATTAGCTATTCTATTTGCATACCACATACTCTTTGCCCTCCTTATAACATTTTTAAGCACCTTACAAAACTGTTTCTTATCCTACTAGTCAGCCACCTGGGCTGCCTATTGCTGCTAGTACCCTGTTTCGAACGTTCCAATGGAAAGCAACTCTCAAAGAGCATGAGAAATGTGTTAAGGAAAGCATTGTATTTATCATCTATGTTATCGGCTGCCACTCTTGTTCCTTGACAAGTTTTGAAAAACTCTCTATTGCTGTTGGGTTAACTTTCCTACATACGAGGTGCTTTCAAGTTCAGAGGCCTCCAATTTTTTTTCTAATTAACTACTCACCCGAAATCGATGAAACTGGCGTTACTTCTCGTCGTAATCGCCCTGCAGACGTACACATTTTTCACAACGCTGACGCCATGATTCCATGGCAGCGGCGAAGGCTTCTTTAGGAGTCTGTTACGACCACTGGAAAATCGCTGAGGCAATAGCAGCACGGCTGGTGAATGTGCGGCCACGGAGTGTCTTTCATTGTTGGAAAAAGCCAAAAGTCACTAGGAGCCGGGTCAGGTGAGTAGGGAGCATGAGGAATCACTTCAAAGTTATCACGAAGAAACTGTTACGTAATGTTAGCTCGATGTGTGGGTGCGTTGTCTTGGTGAAACAGCACACGCGCAGCCCTTCCCGGACGTTTTTGTTGCAGTACAGGAAGGAAATCTCATCCAATGTCACAACCGACGAAAAGAAAGTCCCATGCATGCTGTCGTTGCGCGTCAACATTGCTTGGCAACATGCCACACGGGCAGCCATGTGGTCGTCCGTCAGCATTCGTGGCACCCACCTGGATGACACTTTTCGCATTTTCAGGTCGTCATGCAGGATTGTGTGCACAGAACCCACAGAAATGCCAACTCTGGAGTCGATCTGTTCAACAGTCATTCGGCGATCCCCCAAAACAATTCTCTCCACTTTCTCGATCATGTCGTCAGACCGGCTTGTGCGAGCCCGAGGTTGTTTTGGTTTGTTGTCACACGATGTTCTGCCTTCATTAAACTGTTGCACCCACGAACGCACTTTCGACACATCCATAACTCCATTACCACATGTCTCCTTCAACTGTCGATGAATTTCAATTGGTTTCACACCACGCAAATTCAGAAAACGAATGATTGCACGCTGTTCAAGTAAGGAAAACGTCGCAAATTTTAAGTATTTAAAACAGTTCTCATTCTCGCCGCTGGCGGTAAAATTCCATCTGCCGTACGGTTCTGCCATCTCTGGGACGTATTGACAATGAATGCGGCCTCATTTTAAAACAATGCGCATGTTTCTATCTCTTTCCAGTCCGGAGAAAAAAAATCGGAGGCCTTAGAACTTGAATGCACCTCGTAGTTTTTAATTAAATATGACATTGGTTTGAGTACAAAAGCCTTTTAGTGTTAAAATTTGTGCATCGTGGTCTGAAAGGCCATTGACGCTTTTACTAACAGAGTGCCCATCTAGTAATGAAGAATGAATAAAAATATTGTCTATGGCTGTGCTACTGTTCCCCTGCACCCTAGCTGGAAAAAACACAGTCTGCATCAGATTATATGGATTTAGAAGATCTATCAACATCCTTTTTCTCGCACTATCACACACAACATTAATATTGAAGTCACCACATATAACTAATTTCTGGTACTTCCTACAAAGTGAATCAGGAACCCTCTCTAGCTTGAGAATAAATGCTCTGAAGTCGGAGTTAGGGGATCTATAAACAACAACAATTAGAAGTTTAGTTTCACTAAATTCAACTGGCCGTGAACCACATTCAAACATATGTTCAGTGCCGTCCTGTGAAACGTCTATGGACTCAAACTGAATAGTTTTTTACATACATCGCCACTTCCCCACCCTTCAAGGATCTCCTTGAAAAACAGCCATATATCTGTATCCTGGTAAAGGAAGCCTCTGAATTGTCAAATTATTTAAGTGGTGCTCCGATATAACAACAATTTCAGAGTCAACATCTATAAGCAGTTCACTAATTTTATCTCTAATACCTCTTATATTTTGATGAAATATGCTAATTCCTTCTCTACTTGGCAACATGATATTTCCTGAAGGTGAGCCCTTGGTTAGAGGGACTTCCTTTAAGCAGGTATACCTATCAGCTGACTTCAATCTAAGAAAGGTGCAGCTGTAACACCAAGTACTGCAGAATTTTTCTATGAGTGATCCCACGACCACCCACTACATTGTCATCTACAAGCTTCGCCAGCTATGTATACAGACTGAAGCGTCGAGTAAAAATCAGGTGCATTAGCTACTATTTATGTTCGATGCTGATGTGCTATTCCAGAATATGGATAGCATCGGCAATTCTGTTCATGTGTAAGGGGGAATTTGAAGTAGACTGGAGCGGGAGTGAGAATTTGGACTGAGGAGGGAGGCGTTCCAGGTAACCCGTGCAGTCGTGTGGACAGCTGTGCCAAGGTGGCCTATTGGCTAGTGCACCTGTCTAGTAAGCAGGAGGCACGGGTTCGATTCCCGCTATTTCAGTCTATAATTAAAAAAAACAGAAACCTAAATTTCAAGCTGATACATTTTTAACAATCGGACAGACAGACAGACAGACGGACGGACAGAAAAGTGATCGTTTAATGGTTCCATTTTTACCGATAGAGGTACAGAATCTTAAAAAGTGTTTAGAGATACGTTCTCGAGAGGCTTCGATGAGATACGGTACGGCCCTAGCAGCAGGCTCCTACTGGTAATGAACAGCTGTTAGCCTTCTTCCTTTGAAACCCTGCGTGGACAAAGTGGTACGGATTTGACAGTGGTACGTCAACAAGCACAGTGAACTGTACAGTAGAGACAGGTGTACCCAGACAGCCCAGGGCAACGTCACTGGGAGGCCCGGTGGAAGTTTTCGCGAGAGCGGTGTGCCGCGAGTACGCGCGCGGTTTGTGTGTGTTCAGGTGTAGCGCCGGGCGTCTAACAAGCGAGCAATTAAAGCGCGTTGTCGGCTCGCTGTTAAGAGGCCCGCAGACGTCAGAGGTATGGCCAGCCGTCATTGTGGCAGGCAGGGGTACCTCACGTGTTCGCCGCCTTTGTGACAGACTGCGTTACATACACCCACCCACCCACACACACACATAGACATACACACACACACACGCACACACAAAACAGTGATTTCTGTCTTACTACGAGGTGTGGTCATAAAGTTTAAATGGCCACCTCCAAAATACGAGGCTTGCCCAGAAAGTAATGCACTGCATTTTTTTCTCAGCCAGAAACAATGCTACGAATGTGAAACGTTACGTTTGTATTATCTGAAGTCTCCTGAGCGAGCGCGGCAAGTTTCCGTCACTTCCGACAGATAGCGTAGCGGCAGGACAGTTTCAAAATGGCGTCAGTAGGTGATGTACGCTACAAGCAAAGTGCCCTCATTGAATTTCGCACTACGGAGAAAGGAACTGTGGGTAATTATCACAAACGCTTGTGCAAAGCCTGTGGAGCGTCTGCTGTCGACAGAAGTACAGTTAGTCGCTGGGCACGGAGGGTGAGGTCATCAGAAGGCGGTTTGGCGGCGCTCCACGATTTGCAGCGGTCGGGGAGACCATCCACAGCTGTCACACCTGACGTGTTGCAGTGGGCCAATTAAAGGATGCCATTCGTGGAAGACATTTTGAGGACGATGAGGAGGCGATTCACACAGTGAAGCACTGGCTCCGCCAGCGGGACAAGGGTTGGTAACAACACGGCATACATGCCCTTGTTTCGCGTTGGAGGAATGTCATAGAACGAGATGGGGATTACGTGGAGAAATGGGTGTGTATACAAAACACCATTTTTTCGTGTATGTAATTCTCATTATGTTCAATAAAGTATTGTTGAAGAAAAAATGCGGTGCATTACTTTCTAGGCAACCCTCGTATCAAGCTGCAAGTTGCAACTTGGTCGTGACGTGAAGTCCTTCATCCTCCCTGTCTCGATATCTCGCAGAATATCCAAAGATATTCCGACCGTATGTAAAGTACACCGAGGGCAAGACAGAATCGATACCTTCACTACGTGCCGGTCGGATTGACCGAGCGGTTCTAGGCTCTACAGTCTGGAACCGCGCGACCGCTACGGTCGCAGATTCGAATCCCGCCTCGGGCATGGATGTGTGTGATGTCCTTAGGTTAGTTAGGTTTAAGTAGTTCTAAGTTCTAGGGTACTGATGACCACAGAAGTTAAGTCCCATTGTGCTCAGAGCCGTTTCAACCATTTGAACCTTCACTACGCGACAGCGATGGTAATGTTACCGATGACAGAGCCACTAAAGCGGAATTGTTAAATACGGTTTTCCAAAATTCCTTCACCAGGGAAAAAGAAGTGAATATTCCAGATTTAGAATCAAGAACAGTTACGAATATGAGTAACGTAGAAGTAGGTATCTTCGGTTTGGTGAGGCAACCCGAATCAATTGTAACATCCCCTTAGAAAAATTAAGAATGACTGTGCTGGTAGACCTCTTACGTTATTTGGTTTTCAAACAGCTGAGCGAAACTCAGCGTACTCAGACAGTTTTCTCTTTACTTATTCTGATCATCACTAAACTGACACACAATATTTTTAGCGCAACGCAATCAGACTTTCAATAATTCATACAAAAGAATGGCCCTGACTAACAATATTGAGCAAGCAGTAAAGGAAACAAAAGAAAAATTCGGAGTAGGTATTAAAGTCCATGGAGAAGAAATAAAAACTTTGAGGTTCGCCGATGACATTGTAATTCTGTCAGAAACAGCAAAGGACTTGGAAGAGCAGTTGAACGGAATGGACAGTGTCTTGAAAGGAGGATATAAGATGGACATCAACAAAAGCAAAACGAGGATAATGGAATGTAGTTGAATTAAGTCGGGTGATGCTGAGGGAATTAGATTAGGAAATGAGACACTTAAAGAAGTAAAGGAGTTTCGCTATTTGGGGAGCAAAATAACTGATGATGGTCGAAGTAGAGAGGATATAAAATGTAGACTGGCAATGGCAAGGAAAGCGTTTCTGAAGAAGAGAAATTTGTCAACATCGATTATAGATTTAAGTGTCAGGAAGTCGTTTCTGAAAGTATTTGTATGGAGTGTAGCCATGTATAGAAGTGAAACATGGACGATAAATAGTTTGGACAAGAAGAGAATAGAAGCTTTCGAAATGTGGTGCTACAGAAGAATGCTGAAGATTAGGTGGGTAGATCACATAATTAATGAGGAGGTATTGAATAGAATTGGGGAGAAGAGGAGTTTGTGGCACAACTTGACAAGAAGAAGGGACCGGTTGGTAGGACACGTTCTGAGGCATCAAGGGATCACAAATTTAGCGTTGGAGGGCAGCATGGAGGGTAAAAATCGTAGAGGGAGACCAAGAGATGAATACACTAAGCAGATTCAGAAGGATGTAGGTTGCAGTAGGTACTGGGAGATGAAGAAGCATGCACAGGATAGAGTAGCATGGAGAGCTGCATCAAACCAGTCTCAGGACTGAAGACAACAACAACAATAACCTTTACCTTTCATGAATCACTTACCTCACAAAAATCATCGTTACTCGAACTGCTGCAATACACCGGGCGCCAATACTGCCAGCTAAATAAAAGATTCTAACTACTGTAGGCACTAACTATTGATAGGCATAGTTAGCAAATGAAAGATTTTGGTAGAGAACAAACAATGTATTAACCTTAACAGTGTTCAAAAGTCATAATATGAATATGTATGCATAATTTGTGACATCCAGTTTGGCTAATTTCCTTTTTCTGACGGACATACGTCCAGCTCGTCCGACCATTTTAACCCCTCAAAACTCTGGCTTCTCTCCCCACACCCACCACTGCTGGTCGCTCACATCAAACTGCACAACGCTACGCACTGTTCACATCCAACTGCCCAACACTACAATAGTAAATATTCCAACAATGCAAATCAGCCACAGACTGCACACAGCACAGTCAGTGATTTTCATACCGAGCGTTACGTGACGTTACCAACATAAAAACCTAAACTGCCTACTTACACAATTAATAAAGGTAAATCTTCTGCTCCAGGTTATAAACCAATTACATTACTTTCAGACTATGCCGACATAATAGCTCCATACTTAACATTCATATACAACAGCTCGCTCGATGAAAAATCCGTGCCTAAAGAGTGGAATGTTTGCACAGGTCACACCAATACTCATGAAAGGAAACAGAAGTAATCCTCCGAATTACAGATACGTTTCACTGACGTGCATTTGTAGTAGTATTTTGGAAAATATACTGTGTTGGAACATTGTGAATTACCTCAAAGAAAATGATGTTTTGATACATACTGGTACTCAGCATGGATTCAGAAAGCCGGCCGAAGTGGCCGTGCGGTTAAAGGCGCTGCAGTCTGGAACCGCAAGACCGCTCCGGTCGCAGGTTCGAATCCTGCTTCGGGCATGGATATTTGTGATGTCCTTAGGTTAGTTAGGTTTAACTAGTTCTAAGTTCTAGGGGACTAATGACCTCAACAGTTGAGTCCCATAGTGCTCAGAGCCATTTGGATTCAGAAAATATTGTTCTTGTGTAACACAACTAGCTCTTTATTCTCAGTAATGAGTTCTGTCGAAAGGGAATCTCTAATTGATTCAGTCTTCCTACATTGCTAGATTTCCAGATGGCTTTTGACACAATTCCTCCTAAGCGACTTCTAATCAAATTGCGCTCCCATGTAGTATCGTTTCAGTTGTCCACCAGGATTCGCCTGATTTCTTCTCAGAAAGGTCACAGTTCGTAGTAACTGACAGAAAGTCATCGAGTAAAACAGGAGTGATATCTGGCGCTCCCCAAGGAAGTGTTATAGGTCCTCTGCTACTCCTAGTCTATACAAAAAATTTAGGAGAGGGTCTGAGCGTCTCTCTTAGACTGTTTGCAGATGACGGAGCCATTTACCGTCTAGTAAAGGCATTAGAAGCTCAAATGCAACTATATGGTACGAAAATTGACAATTTACGCTAAATAATGAAAAGTGTGAGGTCACGTAAGGGAGTATTAAAAGCAATCCGTTAAATTTCGGTTACACGACAAATCACATAAATCTAAAGGCTGTAAATTCAACTAACTACTTAGGGATTACAACTACGAACAACTTAAATTGGAACGATCACATAGATAATGCAGTGGGGTACGCGAATCAAAGATTGCATTTTATTATTTTCTGCCAATAAAACACAGATGCAATAGATTCACTAAATAGATTTCCTGCAGTATGCTTGTCCGTCCTCTTCTAGCGTTGCCATGCATATTGGATCATTACCAGATAGGATTGACAGAGGACATCGAAAAAATTGAAAGTAGGGCGCCTTGGTTTATATTATCGAGAAATAGTGGAGAGCGTGCCATGGATATGATAGGGCGAACTAGGGTGGAAATCGTTAAAACTAAGGCATTTTTCGATGGGGCGTGATCTTTTCGGATCCGAAAATATTTTGTTCACGCCTCGCTATATAGGGAGAAAAGAGCGTATTAATAAAATAAGAGGAATCAGAGCTTGCACGGAAAGATTTAAGTGTTCGTTTTCGCAGCGCGCTCTTCTAGACTGGAACAGTAGAGAAATAGTTTGGAGATGGTTGGGTGAACCCTCTGTCAGACAGTAGAGTCAAAGTAATAATGCAAATGTAGAGCGTAGTGGCAGATGTCTGCATTTTGTGAAACTTAAGTTTCCCCTGGCTTATAAAATGTTTAAAAAACTTAGAGGAATGCAGCTCGGTGACGTCTCCGACTATCGCTGACATTGCGGCAGGTGGACGCCAATCATTTTCAGTACATATCGGCTGTTGTGGAAGGCGCAACCAAACTGCATTCCCATCGTCTGCATTTCGGCTGTTCAGAAAACGATCCACATCTAAAATCACCTCGTCGACATTCTGGAAATTCTTGCAAGACTTCTTTATTATGGACAGCCTCCTGTAACCTAGCAGGAGATTTCAGTAGTTTGCCACTTATGAGCTTAATATGTCAACACTAAACCATGGCAATCACAGAAAGCAGTCAGCATTACCTTGGACAATGATGGTTAGGTCTTTGCCCTGTCCAGTATTGATCAATCCACTCCTGCCAACTGCTTGCTTTGCTACTTTTCGTCCAGGTCATTATGACACAGCCAGCACATACTTCCTAATTATGCAGGTAAAGAAGTCATCTTGATTGGCCTGACGCAAGACTTTGGCCATTTCCTCAGTTTGGCAGTTTTTTTGAGTGGGTGAGAGCGTTTGCTAAATTCAGCCGACGATGACCTTTGTCATGTCCAAAATGTCGTGCAGTATGTTGGAAACTGATTCATGACTGATTTTCACAGTTGCCACCGTCTTGAGGAAAGTCCGAGACCGTTAAGCTCACCATTTATGTTTATTTGGATGACCGGTTCGGAACCTTGCCGCAGGTCATCTTCAGATCCTAATATAATTGCTGTCAATGGCAGTTTCTTACGGTGGCGTAGCTGCAGTTAACTGAACTTTGATTCGCAGGAAAGCTCGAAATCGGTATTTCGAATAAACGTTAATAGTAAGCACTGTGACATGTGATCGTGCATTTTGCCCTATTTCGCAACCATTCAGCGCCAACTGTTCCCCTCCCCCCTCCTCCTCCCCCCCTTCCCCATGTCAACTTTATCAGTGGGTTTCACCATTTTATTATGGCACCTTTAGCGGTTTGCTATAATACTGAGGCACGGGTATCACAATTTGTACGATGACTCAAGACATGTACCTAGAAAAATCGTTTCTGTTCTGGTGTAACCACAAACGCCAGAACGAAGACGAAGAAACCAAGACCAGAGAAGGCGGTGAAACGACGTCGGCCAATGGTGCAATCTCATCATGGCTATTATTTTCTCAGTAGGCAGCGTCTCAATGACCGACGAAAGAAAAATTGAACGCATTAAGGTTTTTATGAAAATGAATTTTTACTTTGAGACACCTTGATGTTTGTTTTGCATTTTAGTGGCGCATGGGTGCTATGTCGCACTTAGGATAGAAACTGTTGGGTCTTACCCACTCATCTCGTATAGGGTGCCTAGGGGATGCTTTGTTCTCGGACTGCTATACAACAGTTCCAGCAAATAAAATTCGTAGTTTTATTTCTATAAAGGAGATTGACAATACTCAACTTTGGAGTTACATTGGTACGCAAGTGACATGCAAGCAGTAATATTCCTCTCTATAGTCAAAGTCCAAACAAGCAGTCGTGCATTGCATTAGATAATTATGTGTTGGCGTCAGGAGCCTTTCAAAAATCGATTTTTTAAAAATTTGCCTATTTTATAGCACATTTGAGAGATTATAAGGGACGTTATTTGGTCTGAAGTGCACCAAGAAGCAACGTCACACCCCTCTGCACAGCATTCTTCTGTCATACTTAGTGTATTTCGCTCTCTAGAATTCAAATGTGTATATTTGCACCAGAGATTGTCATACGTGAAACAGACGACTATTAATATCGATACTTTCTCTGCAGCTAGCGACGTGCATTGTTCTGATCGCTGATTTTGTTTGTTCTCTGTTTTGAAAGGCTTGCAGTGTGGTGTTGCGAATTTCCAAACGATTTTCATTTGGCTGTGTTATTTTGTGAAAAACAGGGGCTAGAAAAAAATGAAGCAAGCAGTTTGGGTCTTACGCTTTCACATCCACAACTTGTGTCCAAAAGGAAGTGAATCGTGATGTGGCTACCGAAGGTCAATTGCTGGTGGCGAAGAATATCATCACAGGTATTCTCTACCAACTGTTGTAATGGAAACCATCAAACCTGTATCCAGGGACCTTGAAAATGAAAACTTATTGAAGAAATGTCTTCATGGCGGTACCCAAAACCCAAATGAAAATTTTAACCAATGTGTATGGGAAGGATTGCCAAAAACCATTTTTGTGGGAAGAAACGCACTTGCTAATGATGTTTATGAAGCAGTTCCATGTTTTAATGGTGGTGTGCAAAGCAGGAAATATGTGTCAGAGAATATGGGAATTAAGCCCGGAGTGAACTGCATCAAAGCTTTGTATGCGATAGATAGAGAGCGTGTAGTGAAAACAGATAAATCATCGTTGGAGGTGATAAAGTCAAGAAGAGTGCATCATAGGAATGTGACAAGGAAGAAAACTGATTGAGAAAATGAAAAAGAACCTGTTTATGGTGCTGGACAGTTCTAAAAGAATGCCAAATACAAGCAGAAACTTTAACGGCCATTTTCCGCAAAAGACAAATTTCTGTACTTAGATCCATGTAACATCCAAAATAAATATCCTATTACTTTCAAACTTGGTACGCTTATTAAATACAAACTCCTTAATGCAAAGTTCTAGAATTTTCCAAATCTCTTAAAAACTTGGTTAAGGTTCAGATAATTAACTATAAAATTCGAGTTTTTTTCTAAACATGAAGTTTAAAATGTAACAGCTCATTCATTTTTACGTAAACTGAATAAATTCTAGAATTTCATACACCTCTAAGCATGGTTTGTATGTTGTGTAAAATTCATCGAAGAATCTCTCTCACTTATGAAGAAAAGTGTACCTATAGCAACAAATGCAGCCAATAGAAAGTGAAAAAATGATGAAATTTCACACGTAAAATTTTTTTTATGTTTTTGAACTTCCACTGCTATGGGTGTGAATCCGGAATGCTTCCTGGTCATGCTGACAAAGTTTTATGAATTTATTTGTAAAAATAGACAGTGGAAGTTAAAATGTCCTGTGGTGCCTCTCCTGTTCCAAGTCGGCCCGTTTGACGTCCTACCCCCCGTTAAGTGCTATTAATTACTATATTTACCGGTCTCATGGTCTCCGCTGGTTAATTGCAAAGTAAAATGCAACAGAAACTTGCCACACTGCTTAATAGGTAAATAAGTATAAACTTCAGAACTGCATCGCTACCAGTAAATCACCTACTTGTTTTTTACTAAACAAAATCTGTAAACAAGAAAAAAAAAGAGACAAAAGGAAAGAAACACAAAATAAGAACAGTTTTCGATTGATTACAGCGTGGTCAATAATTTCGTGACTTCTACGTTTACAACACATCACATTTACAAACGATGTTCGAAAACAGAGTAGGCCCAATCGCTGCACGCACGGCGAGGTACGTCATCTGGTGACGTCACATGTTCAACATTTGTTGTTCACTTTTGGGCTGTTTCCCGACATTTGTGGCCTCGTGTGTCTTGTGCTGAGTTACTTGTCTCAACGTCATCTACATCGCTTCAAACTATTATAAGAATCACCTTTTATGTGACGTATGCATACGTGGGCAAAGCCACGGCAAAGGGCTAGTACAGTATCAATATCTTTGTGTCCGTACCCCGTACCTCGTTCAGCAATGTTATAACACAGGAATGAAGGTCGTAATAATTAAACTTAGTACTAAATTTTTCCATCGGTGTAATAAGGGGAACTATATTGGGCTTAGGAGTAGCAATAATATTTACGAGTATAGTGCACGCAATAAAACCGTAATAAATCGTCTTCTGGGAGGACACTAGGCCAATTATCAGGTACTAAGAGTCCGTAATAGGTGCCTGAATACAGTAAGCAGACCCTTTAGCGGCGCGAGTTGCTACGGGTGAGCTATACTGCTTGAGGAGGAAAATATCTGTATGTCACCAGCGTGTGTTTCGCTTGGTCGCCTTGTGGCTATTATCTTCCTGCACGAGGAACTACTCGGGGCTACAGGGAAGCCACAAAACGCGGAACAGGCAAGCAGCCTCCGGTTCTGGAATCTTCTCACGAGCTTTTGCCCATAGCAACCACTATATCGAAGTGACACCGAAGCCCGTCTGCAGTGTAGCTCTAATGTCAGCATTTTATAGAGGCGGTAATGGAAAGTGTTACACCATGAAAAACAGGTCCCAAATCACTTTGTGGAGATGTTCATCACATAACGAGTATTAAATGACTCAAATTGCATTATGTTCGGAAACGTCCACCATCAAGCTTTGTCATTTTATAAAGCTCGTTGGCTGGAGACTCCAAAGGAATGTACGTCTTTTCATCGCATCCCAGACGTGATCTATGCGTGGTAAACCAGAGGACTGAGAAGGCTAGTTACAGATTTCTAGATACTTTAAGGCCTTTGTGGTATGAACTGCAGTGAAGGGTCTCACATTGTCCTACCGCAGCATACAATAAGGCATTCTTGTAATGAAGGGTTTCAAAACGTGGTGTTTGTTGTTGTTGTGGTCTTCAGTCCAGAGACTGATTTGATGCAGCTCTGCATGCTACTTTATCCTGTGCAAGCTTTTTCATCTCCCAGTACCTACTGCAGCCTACATCCTTCTGAATCTGCTTAGTGTATTCATCTCTTGGTCTTCTTCTGCGATTTTTACCCTCCACGCTGCCCTCCAATACTAAATTGGTGATCCCTTGATGCCTCAGAACATGTCCTACCAACCGGTCCCTTCTTCTTGTCAAGTTGTGCCACAAACTTCTCTTCTCCACAATTCTATTCAGTACCTCATCATTAGTTATGTGATCTACCCATCTAATAATTCTTTTGTAGCACCACATTTCGAAAGCTTCTATTCTCTTCTTGTCCAAACTATTTATCGTCCATGTTTCACTTCCATACATGGCTACACTCCATACAAATACTTTCTAGGCGCTTCAGTCCGGAACCGCGCTGCTGCCACAGTCGCAGGTTCGAATCCTGCTTCGGGCATGGATGTTTGTGATGTCCTTAGGTTAGTTAGGTTTAAGCAGTTCTACATCTAGGGGACGTAGAACTGTTACGTCCCATAGCGCTTAGAGCCAATTGAACCAAGCCAAATACTTTCAGAAACGACTTCCTGACACTTAAATCTATACTCGATGTTAAGAAATTTCTCTTCTTCAGAAACGCTTTCCTTGCCAATGCCAGTCTACATTTTATATCCTCTATACTTTGACCATCATCAGTTATTTTGCCCCCCAAACAGTAAAACTCATTTACTACTTTAAGCGTCTCATTTCCTAATCTAATTCCCGCATCATCACCCGATTTAATTCGACTACTTTGCATTATCCTCGTTTTGCTTTTGTTGATGTTCATCTTATATCCTTCTTTCAAGACACTGTCCATTCCGTTCAGCTGCTCTTACAGGCCCTTTGCTGTCTCTGACAGAATTACAATGTCATCGTCGAACCTCAGAGTTTTAATTTCTTCTCCATGGATTTTAATACCTACTCCGAATTTTTCTTTTGTTTCCTTTCCTGCTTGCTCAATATACAGATTGAATAACATCGGGGAGAGGCTACAACCCTGTCTCATTCCCTTCCCAACCACTGCTTCTCTTTCATGCCCCTCGACTCTTATAACTGCCATCTGGTTTCTGTGCAGACTGTAAATAGCCATTCGCTCCCTGTATTTTACCCCTGCCACCTTTAGAATTTGAAAGAGAGTATTCCAGTCAACACTGTCAAAAGCTTTCTCTAGGTCTACAAATGCTAGAAACGTAGGTTTGCCTTTCCTTGTTAATTAATAATCTTCGTCTACCTAAACGCTCATAAATAATATTAGATAAACAAAATAAACCAGAAGAACACAAACCATGACCAACTTTCTTCAAAACGTGGTATGTACACAAAAAAACGTAGATGCAATTCCCATACATGCTTAGCAATTGCAGAGTACTGCTGGTGTTAATATAATATGTTTTTTTCGTCTAGTTTTGTTTCGAGAGTCTCTGCGACTTTGCGTATCTTTAGCGCATAAGCTTCGTTGATACTAGTATTTGGAGGTCTGAGGGAGAAGGAGTTGCGTGTGAACACGGCATGGACAGTCGAAACTGAATATTTTATGAAGTTCGTCTTATTGTTGCTGCCTGTGGTGCATAGTGTGTTAACTAAGGGTGAACGGTAAGTATCTTGAGTTGAAATTTAAATCTGGTCTTCATTTTTTACTGTCGTGACTACTACAGAGTGAATGACGAGGAGAGTAAGCTAGCTACAGTATTAAGCGGCTAGTTTACACTCTGGACATGATGTGTTGCGACCTGCACCCAAGTTCCAGTGCCGGCGTTAGACACGCTCATAGATATTATGCGAAAAAAAGGTACTTCAGTGGGTTAATAGTTTTCGAGACTGGATGTCACAAGTTGTTTCCTAGACACACAAATTTCACCCGTTTGTAGAATATTATTCTAGGTCTGGTTCTAATTAACAGTAAGAAAAAATTTCGTGCACATTGGCGGAAATATTTAACAAGATGCTTCTGTTCAGTCTGGAATAAGGACGATGCTTTACCTAAATCTCCGGAATCAACATGCGTACCAGCTTCCTTCGGAAGGACCATCCAGCCATCTGCAGACCCACAATGTGACCTCGCTAAAGTTTAGTTAACTGGATAAATTTGCTTTCGTCGATGTCGTCCTCTCTTGTCCATAATGTCCATTAATTCATAACAATGCTAGAAACGACGTGCCTCTCTTTGCGAACGTAAGGTACGACCTAGGTGAATTCTCGGGATCTATGAAGTCCATCACACAAAGTGGTTAATCATAACTGCTTTTAAAATAAGAAAACAATCTTAGATTCCAGAATGTTCTTTCTTAATTTAAGAACGACTCGTTTCTCCTGCATAGAGCGTCATCAGGTTATGTTAAAAAATTAGAAATTTTCTGCCAAAAAGCATCCTTCAAGGAGGCATGATGCAGCATAAAGCATACTAAAAAACAACCTCATGAAGGCAACGTGAAGCATAGTAGCGCAGAAAACGACCTCCATGAGGTTGACTTTTAGTACATTTTAAGCGGTGTCATGCCGTCCTGGCGCATACTTTTTGGCAGAAAATTTCTGATTTTTTACATAACCTGATGATGCACTATCCGGGCGAAACACATCGTTCTTAAATTAATAAAGAACATTCTGCAACCTACGACTGTTTTTTTAAATAAAAAGCAATAGAAGGTTGCTATACCACCACGTCAAGATGGAATGGAATAATTTCTAATCATAATTAATTATAACTGTTACTACTCTCTATCGTTTCCACATACAAATGCAGTGTTTCTATGAGACGTATCCGAAAAGTAACGGCCATTTGCTAAATTTGAAATGTTGGAACCTCAGAATAATTTTGCGCGAACTCAGCGCCATCTGCTAATTGCATAGTAAATCGTTGTTTTGATTCGGTAGTCGTTTGTCTGTGAAGGGATGCAAACAATTGGCTTTGAAATAGTTACTCCCAACATTTGGAAAATGCTGGCTGTAATTTGGTTTTTGTGTGCAAGGGCAGCTACAGATGTTCAGACTCATCAGAAGTTGGGACTAGTGTATGGACTTGCAGTAATGAACGAAGGAACGGTTAGACAGTGGTGTCGAGATTCTGAAAGTGGCCATACCAAAGTGCAAGATGAAGAGCGGAGTGGCAGATCCAGTGTGAAATTTGATGAATTCGCCGAATGAAATGTTCAAAATCTGTTATTATAGGTTATCTGTCTCGAGCTGACTGCAATCTAATTAAAAAGAATCACGCCAGACGTGTTTCTCTTTTATTTACAAAGCATCTTCTGTGGTATTCTGTAAATCGGGTACACACGTTTGTACATTTTGTTGATTGTTTTAGGTTAAAAACTGCGTTTTCTTCATATAGTTGGTCTGCAAACTACTTACTGTGTTTCTTTACGCAATCTGCTTTTTCCCTCCTTGCTAGCAGTGGCTGGTGCCGACTGGCTTCATTTCATATCTGCACTTGGCAGTTTTTAGCACTTTGCGTTAGTTCCTGCGCTGCACTATTTACAAGCGCTTTCTGAACTGTTTTTCATTCATCACTGCCACTGTGCCTATGCCTATTCGTTTGTTTTCGTTCACGTTGTGGGTGTTGCCAACCTATGAAACGATTTTGTGCGTGTGTGTGTGTGTGTGTGTGTAAAATTATAAAATTAAAATCAGATCCAACGAAGAGATTCCAAACGAAGCTGCGAAACACTCTGAAAGACATTGAACATACAGTAAAAAACAATGAAAAAGGAAAACTGATACAAACAAATCCCAGTGCACCTTCCCTCCGATGCCAATCAAAGCTACACAAGAAAGATTTCCCTGTCTGAGCTGTTGTGAATTATAGAAACGCTCCCACTTACCTACTTGCAAGATAAATGTTGAAAATCTTATCAGAAAACTGCAAATTACGAGACGACAGTAGATAAAAGTCATACAAGTTCCATACACAGCGACACTCCTGTCATTTGATGTAGAGAATATGTATTCCAATATACCAATAACTGAAGCAATAAAATTTATAGAACAAAATCTTAAGACACGCAGTACACTTCCCATTAATACATCAAATAAACAGTCTTCTAGAGCTAATAACGGAACAGAATTATTTTCTGTTCAATAATGAATTCTATTTACAAGGTGAAGGATTACCAATGGGATCTCCAGTGTCTGGAACCGTAGCAAACATACTCGTATTTATGAATCATGTAGAACAGATTACATTTAAGAAGATAGTGCCAAATAGGTACAATATACTATACTGGATTGGATATATGGATGACATCTTGTGCCTGATAGATGAACCAAACAATAAAACTTACCAGTTACACACAAACATAAATTCTCTTCATGATAAGATACATTTTACAATACAGAAAGTGCAAAATAGACAGTTAAATTTCTTGTACATCACCATAAAGATTCAAAACAACCAACACACATTTCCAGAAGGTAGGAGACGAGGTACTGGCAGAAGTAAAGCTGTGAGTACCGGCCGTGAGTCGTGCTTCGGTAGCTCAGATGGTAGAGCACTTGCCCGCGAAAGGCAAAGGTCCCGAGTTCGAGTCTCGGTCGGGCACACAGTTTTAATCTGCCAGGAAGTTTCAACACGCATTTGCCATATACCGAAAACCGACAACAACAGACACAATTATACATGAGACATCACAACACCCCAGTTCTCAAAAGCAGGCAGCATTTAGATACATGCTGCACAGATTAAACACAGTGCCATTAGATACAGACAATTACAAAAGCGAAATGAATACTATAATACAAGTAACTACAAACAATGGATACAAAGAGAACTTAGTAATAAAGCTGACCAAGAAAATCAAGAAACAGAAAAGAGCAAACACCCAACTGTCACCAACACGAGGACAAAATCACACGCAAACAAATACACAAAATACAAGAATAGAAACAACACAAAGTGGGAAAGAACAAGAAAGTAAAAGATGGTACACAATGACATACAACCACAAATACACACACAGAATATCCAATATTTTCAAAGAACAAGGCATAAAAATAGCACAACAACCAACAACTCAATTCAAAAATACTTCCCAAAACTGATCTGTATCAGAAATCAGGAATATACCAAGTGAAATGCAATACATGTGATAGAAGGTATATAGGTCAAACCAGGAGGACATTTGACACCAGATACAAAGAAAATGTAAGAGCATGGAACAATGGGACAAATCATTCAACTTTCGCAGAACACTTACACCAACAACAACATAAAATTACAACCAGGGACACAGACATGGAAATCGTAACGACAAACAACAACAAAAAACACATCCTCAACTTACAAGAAAAAAAAACCATAAGAGAAATGGAACAAGTCATAAATGGTCCAGTTGGCAAACCACACACTATTTAAACTGATTGAGCACTTAATATAACATTAAAAGTACACGTATAAACACAGGCTTCATTTACCACTACCATTTCCTCACAGATCTGTCTTGTAATGACTGTCCAGGTTGTGCGTATAAGGAATGATTGTCTGTAAGCCTCTGTACTGGCGCTAATGTCCCGAATTTTCTCCTCGTTGTCATTTCACGAAATGTATGTGGGATGAAGTAGTACGTAGTCCGATTATTACTGGAAAATGTTGTCTCGAAATTTCAACAGCAAAGCTTCCCGTGATGCACAGCGCCACTATTGTAGCATTTGTCATCGGAGTTTGTCGAGCATCTCTGTAACGCTCTCGCGCCGACTAAATGAGCCCGTGATGAAATGCACCGCTATTCCCTGGATACTCTATCTCTCTCTTCTATCAGTCCTACCTGGTAGGAATCCGAAGCTGATGAACTGTACTCAAGAATCGGTCCTGCAATCGCCTTGCAAACCATTTTCTTCGTGTATGAGTTACATTTCCTTAAGATACTGAGAGGTGGCATGAGCCCCCTCTCATATTTCTATCTTACGATTTTCCTCTCTAATTGCATGCAGTGAAAAGTCGCTATTCCTTCACACGCGGACTTCCCATGCAGCGTCTCTCGTCACCCGGGTGGTCCGGTGATAGGCGGGCACCGCTGATCTGGAAAGGGTTAAGCCGACGGGTGTGAGGAAGTCGAGTGAATGCTTTGCAGACGCCGACATTGTCACAAGACACGCCTGGAGGGGTCTGAAGTAGCGGCTGGGCTAGAGGTTCCGTTACTTCCAGAAACTTAGCGAAAACACTTTCTGGCGGGCTACCAGCGAGGCGTGGGAATGACTTGTGTACCCAGGCAGTTGTGGCGGGAAAATTCCCGCGCTTTCTGCAAAATAGTAACTGTGATTGGCTTGCTCAGGGCATATCTCTGTGACGTAGCAAAATCAGCGCAGAACTTGGCGCCAAGAATCTCCATTGGTGGAATGGTAGTGCTCCGGCAATGGAGTGGAATTTTTTCGAGTTGCTGATTGGAACGTTTAACCACAGCCACTGTCGTGGGGGCGGGAATGTTGTGTGTTCAGCCTGTACGGGTGCTCTAGGGAGTCGGCTCTCGCCTTTCGGTCGAGGACGTCGAAGCAACCAGCCATCGCCTCCGGTACGCCAGATCGTGTTCTGGCAGTTAAGAAGACACTTTGGAAATGTATGTCCGCAGCACCGGCAGATAGGGATTTTCCTAGGTGATAATCAGAGCTCAGCAGAGCGCACCAGTTCGTCTTTTTCTAACTTTGTTCTGTCTTGAGTAGCAGCAATTAATGTTGGGTTAGCTGTGTGTCTCTCTTAAGATTTGAGTGGCAAGGAATTGGCTCCACATACCACTTCGTCATAAACCTCACAATCTAGATTAGGGACAACTTCACCTTCACAGCGTTTGTTTGAGTATCCAATTTGAGCCAATTTGATGTATTATAAATGTTTCATGTGTTTTTGTTTATTATTTTGTGTTTAGTCTTAATAAATCATATTGTTATTTTGGACAGAACTTTCATTCTGTTAATCGGTAGAGCAACCCATCATTTCTCACTACGTTAATGAAACCTTCCTTTATTTAACTTATTTATCAAATTAAATTATTGCAGGTGCCAAACTCTTTTCTACTCCACTTGCAGGGTTGATTACAGTCAGTTCGCGTATATTTTTTAATCCATGTGCAACAGCAAAAGTCGGAGTTAGAATAGGGGGGGGGGCTTAGAGCATCATTTACATATGTAGATTCTAGAAGAATTTAGTGTTAAATACACTGCTTGCCCCGGCACCTCGCAATACTTCCTTTGAGTCTCAGTCTGACAGCTGATTTTCCTAGTATTTGTTTTATGTGGTCATTCCACCTAAGGTCAGTACGCCACACCACAACACATGGACCACCAAAACGACCATGTCCGAGAATTTTCCTGGGTGCAAAAAGTGTTCCCAACTATCGCCATATTAGGGTATGTCCACAATCACTACTCAGCGACTGAGTTTTGCCTCCCATCCGAGAAGAGCACGCGACCCCATTCTTCGTTGGTCCAGTCCCCATTTTCTTGGCACCATCGCCAACAGTGCCCTCTGGTGTGTGGTGTCAACAGATAGCACGTTCTGGTTGTTGAACAAAGAAACCATCCGCAAGCTGTCGCGGTGCCTCTGTAGAGCGTTAGATGGCGCGCCTTGCAGTGCTGGTAAATGTGATTGCAGTTGCACCCGCTATTTGATGTAAATTTCTTCTTGCCTGTTGTACTAGTTGCAGTCATCTGCTGGGTGGTCGACCACCTCTTCTCCTTTGGCAGCAGAGTCTGTAGTTCGGAAATATCTCAAATGCACTTGAAACAAACCTGCAATGCACCATAACCACTCTGACTGACACACGCTGTGCTTTAAAGTTGCTTCAACTGTTCTGTATTGCGTCTGGCAGCACATGGGGTCTGGACCCCTCCACCGTCCTCCACACCTATAAATCCCTCATCCGCCCTATCCTCTGTTAGGCCCATCCCGCCTGGATCGCCGCCCCTCTTACCTTCTACAAATCTCTTCAAATGCTGGAACGCCATGCGCTCCGCCTCGCCTATCGCATCTGCCTCCCGTCCCCCACACGGATCCTCTACGACTTAATTCCGTTCCCACACCTCCTCCTTTCCCTCGACTGGATACGGATCCTTTACACCTCCTGCAAGCTTGATCCCCCTCACCCGCTTGTCTCTCCCATCCTTTTCCACCCCTGTCCGCTGCCACGCCTGTGCTCCCGCATCCCACCCGCTCTCCATCTCTCCACGCTCCATACCCTTGCCCAAGGTGGCTTCCGCCAACTCCCTCTCCCTGATGATGCCATCATCCCCTGCATCTACCCCTCCTACCAACTTTAATCCTCCCCTTCCTCCCCCTGTGTTTCTCCTCCAGGGCACCCTCTTTCCCTTCTCTCCCTCCTCTCTTCCTCCCTCCCCTCCCCCATTCCCCGGGCTTCCACAAACCCCTCTGACCTCTCCCCTCCCTCTCCCTTTCCTCTTCCACTGGCATCAACCCCCTCCCCTCTGCCTCCTACCTTCACCTCTTCCCTCTGGCAGGTGCCTGGAATTTTGTGTGTGAACAGTGCGTCATCACTACAGTGCTCGTGTTTATCGTCCCGTCAGTGCATCAGTGTTTCTTCGTCTGAGCTCCTCCATTCACGTGTGACATTCTTTATTCTCTGTTGAGTGCAGTGTTGAACTTTTTTTTTTTAATATCCGAGCAGTGCGTCAGTGAACGACTTCGTTTATTTTATTATGTTTGTCTCCCGTTTTTGCCCTCCATGTATGTTTGATTTTCTGTATTCCTGTTGTATGGCATGTCTTTTCTATGGCCGAATAGCGGCATAAATTGGCCGCTGCTGGCCCACCTTGTTTGTAAGGTATCAAAATGACAATAAAAAAAAAAAAAATCCCGTGTTGCGGGACCAGCCTCATTTTGCGCCACTGTCACGCAGACCTCAAACCATGTGAAACCCAGCTTTCGGTGCACGGCTGGGAGACTTCTGCCAACATACTCCCGCACTTTCGTTCATTTACGACGAGTTGTTACAGTTTTTAGAAAATGAAACGCCTACAACAGTCCTTATGATTGTATTTACTTTGTTGAAACCAGTTTTCGGAGCTACAATGCGCCATCGTCAGGCTGTAGTTTGTGCAGAAGTGGTTGACACGATCTCTGTATATACCTCTTCAGAGGCCAGCATAACTGGATACGCCGACTATCTGAATAGTTTGATGTCAGCACTCCAACCATGACACCAACTATTCAGATAGCCTGCATATGCAGTTATGCTGGCGTCTGATGCGGTGTATATAGGGATCGTGTCAACCTCTTTTGCACCAACTACAGCCTGACGAAAGCGCATTGAAGCGCCGAAACTGGTTGCAACAAAGTAAATACAATCATAAGGACAGTTGTAGGCGTTTCATTTTCTCACAATAATAAAGACCGTCGTCTCCAAGTCCTCCTGTCGAAAGGATGGACGTACGTAAACTAGTTGTTACAATGTTCTATCTAGCTTGTCCTTAAGTTTTGTAGAGCAGTATATTGTAGGAATAGGCACAGAGTGGATTATTTTCTTTTTCAAGGGTCATCAGTCTTCAGACTGGTCGAATGCAATCCGCCGCCATTACCTTTTCTCTTCCAATCTCTCTCCAATTAGTATCTACACTAATGTCTTCAATTTATTTTATTTCTCGTGTCGATGTCACTTCATTTGAAGTCTTTATCGCACAATAAAATGCAGTTAATGTTGTCCTTCTTTCTTCTATGTTCGATCTTGCTGGCGTTCTGCAGGTAACAATGCAATGTAGTTCGTTGTAATGTAATTTGAGTTGTGCAAATTGTTCCTTTTTGTGATTTTGTTCGTTTCACTTAGACGCCCCATATTTACGTTTGATTCGAGCAATAAAATCTACCACTGTTTCTAAATTTTAGAGTAAAACGACGTTATATCAGCCAAGCAGGCCAGATTAGATGAGAGGCAGAGAGAACACACTTCCTTTGTCAATGAAAATCATTGACGACTGTGTGGTTAGTATTTTCTCGCAGTTAAATTGTATTAAAGGGTTGTATAAATAAAGATACAATAGTGTTCGTAATTATGATTAACGTGAGTATTGGATAGTTGTTACCACTGGAGATGTAGGATAGGAAGCATATAGGGGTTTGCTTGTTCAAATGACAATCATTTACCCACACTGCCTAGCAGAGTATGAAGATAAATGAACGATTATTGGATATTTGTTACCACCGAAGATGTAGATTAGGAAGCATTTAGGGGTTTGCTTGTTCAAATAATAATCATTTACCCACACTGCCTAGCAGAGTATGAACACTGCCTAGCAGAGTATGAAGATTAATGAACGATTATTGGATAATTGTTACCACCGAAGATGTAGATTAGGAAGCATTTAGGGGTTTGCTTGTTCAAATAACAATCATTTACCCACACTGCCTAGCAGAGTATGAAGATCAATGAACATATAGGAAAGATGACAATCATGATGAACATTTAAAATAAGGGCAGTGAATGTGTTTTCAATAAATTGACGGAAACGGCTGAACAGAGTTCACCTGTTTTCAATTAAATGACGGAAATGGCTGAAAAGAGAGTTCTGCTAACAAGGGCAGTGAATTGGCTCTCAAAAAAACGATGGAACTGGCTGAAAACAGAGTTCTGCTATCATCGAAACAACATGACAAAAACAGATGACAGATTCTCAATAAAAAAAAACTTGGCTGGTACCAACGTTTAATTGAGGAAGATGCTTCTGAAATTGAGCATCTGTTGCAAGTACCGTTCCCTTAGCTCCCACCTGTTAACGCAAATCCTGCCATCCACCATTGCCATACTAACCCATAATTATTCACGCGCATTGATAGCTGACATTTAAGTTAAGGATAAAAAAGAAAGGTGCTAGTGGTCATGAACACAAAAAACGAGGACAGCTGAACAGGTCTTCTTCTTCCGGGACGCATTAGGCTTTCCCTCAGCCTGTTGCAGCTACACCTGTTCCTTCCATCGTTTTGCAGGTCTTCCAATGGTCTTGCGGAGTATATCGCCAAAAATGTGGTGGTATTCTTGATTTGTCCATTCATAACAGATAGGATATCCATTTTTGTCGGTATTCATCAACATTCCTGGTTATTTCGAAAATATTTAATTCCTTCCTGATATCTGTATTTTTTTGTAGTCTAGCTTGGTGTATCCTGCTATGTACCTGAGGAATTTCATTTCATTGGCTTATAATCTTATTTTATCTTTCTTTTTCATTACACAAGATTCACTTCCATATAGTAATGTTCGTAGTGACATAACTTTATAAAACTTTAGGTTGAAGGGCTCTTCTGATAGTACCATTTAAGTCTCTTTGATCTAGGTCTCCCCTGTACGACGGATTGGTTCCTATAAATTTGAATCTGTCTACTTGCTCTATAATCTTGATGTCTACAATTATTTTTGGTTTTATTGAATTTTTTTCAATAGAAAGCCATGGCTTTTGTTTTTTTGTACTGATATTGACATATTATATATCTAGCATGTTTTGTATAATTAGTAGGCAGCTCTCTGAAATCCATCTTCATTGTTCGAAATTAACACTTGGTCATCTGCCAATAACAAAGTCATAATGTAATCCTTTTGGTTGAAGTTACATGTGTAGTTCTTCAGTTTCATTCTCCATTGCCGTATAATGTCGTCAATCTATATATTAAAAAGCAGTGGAGAGAGGCTGCAACCTTGTCGAAATTTTAAATTAATAACCTTTGTTGTTTCTTCATTATCCCCAATTATTTGTGTTCTTGTATTAGCATAGATCTTTTGAACTACCTGTACAATGTGTATTGGTATACCTCTTCTTATTAAAATTTCCCACAATATCTGTCTATTTACTTTATCAAGAGCCTTTACATAATCTCCGAAAACGATGTGTATTTCTTTATTGAATTCCTTATGTTTTTCTGTGATTTGCTGTAGCATAAATATGTTGTCTGTACAGCTTCTCCCCTTCCTGAATCCATTTTGTTCTTCTGACAGCAGACACTCCATTACAGGTTTTAGTCTTTCGGTTACTATTGTAGCATCTATCTTATACGCTATAGTTAATAGTGGATATGCCTCTATAATTTTCGGGTTTTGATCTGTCTCCTTTTTTAAATATTGGTTTTATAAGTGAGATCTTCCATTCTTTTGGTATTTCCTTTGTTATCTAGCAAAGATTAAAAAATCTGACGAACCTTTTTTTAAGTGCTACTGAGAATATTTTATTAGTTCGCTGTTAATGCCATCACTTCCTACTGTCATTCGGTTCTTTGTGTATCTGAGAGCATGTTCTAATTCTTGGAATTCAAGATGATCTGGATTTGCTTCAAGATCTTCATCATTTTCTGTGTTGATTTCATCAGTCCACATTTTCTTGTAATAGTGCAGCCAGTCTTTGTTCTTTATTACATTGATATCTGCCACATCCTTTTCGCTGTTACTCAAGTGTCTTACCATTTTATATGCAAGTGTTTGTCAACCATGGACATCGTTTTCGATCCTGGCAACAAAGTTATCCCAACCATCTTTATCGATCTTCCCGCTTACTTTTTTCACTTCTGGTGGCTGCTTTTTGTATGCTTCATTATTCTCCTGAGTTGGGTGTTCTAGATATTTTTTATGTAGTTTTCTCTTTATTTCAACAGCCTCCTCAGTTTGTTTTGTCCAAATTATGTGGCCTTTTTTCTTCTTCCTGTGTTTCGTTTTACCTAAAGCTTCACTGGCTGCAGTTCTTAATATGTTCTTAATCTGTCAAACGTCCCCTTTGAACAATTGTACATGACTGTGTTTAAACTGACACACAATATTTTTTAGCACAACGCAATCTGACTTTCAAAAATCCTTACAAAAGAATGGCCCTGACTAACATTAACCTATACCTTTCACAAATCACTTACCTCACCAAAAATCTTCATTACTCGAACTACTGCAATAAAGCGAGCGCCACTACTGCCAGCTAAATAAAAGATTCAAACTACGGAAGGCACTAACTACTGATAGGCATAGTTAGCAAATGAAAGATTTTAATAGAGAACAAACAATGTATTTACCTTAATAGTGTTGAAAACTCATAATAAACATAGCAGTTCATGACATCCAGTCTTACAAATTTCAAAACTCCGCCATCTCTCTCCCCACATCCACCACTGCTGGCGGCTCACCTCCAACTGCGCAACGCTACGCGCTGTTCACATCCAGCTGCCCAACACTACAATGGCAGACAACAACGCAATCTAGCCACAGACTGCACACAGCACAGCCAGTGATTTTCATACAGAGCGCTACGTGGCGTTACCAATATAAAAACCTGAACAGCCTTCTTACATAGCCCCTAAACAGCGTACTTACATCTGTTTCCACTCATTTTCAATACTCTCTGATTCTGGAACTGTGCGCATTATTGTGCCTAAGTGGCTTTGATAAAGATTCTTGAATGACTCCTGTTCTAGTATGTAGACTTTAAATACCTTTCTCGGTTGTTCTGGGGATTTTTTACATGTTTTATGCCATCTCTGCTTCAGGGCAACTTTTGCTTGTAGCAAGAAGTGGTCTGTGTGAATGTCGTACCCTCTATATCCACGTACATCATGAAACAGAACAGCTGTTTTTTGGTTTGCTACGAAGTAGTCAATTATGGTTCTGAACCCTCTGGCGGGCCATGTGTATTTATGTATGTCTTTGTGTTTAAAGAAAGAGTTTAATAGTCTGAAGTTGTTGAACGTTACAAAATCTCTTAACATGGTTCAATTGCTGTTGATTGTAGTCTCTCCAGCATAGCCAACTGTATTATCTATTCTTTCCCTTCCTATTCTTGCATTGTAGTCTCCACCAATTACAATACAGTCATTCCTATTTATCCTATCTAGTGTTATCTGTAGATCTTCATAGAACGTCTCGCTTTCCTTCGCTCTCCCTCCCTCTGGGACATACACTGCTACACAGATTAGATATCTTCTAGAAATCTTACATCTTATGCTGCATATCCGCTCGTTTATCCATGCATAGCTTATCAGTCGGTTTGTCCATTTTTTATTTATTATTATGGCAATCCTAGCTTGTGCACTTTTGCTTTGTTCTACTCCAATGTATATCATAGTATAATTTCCTATATCTCTAGTTCCTTTCATTTTCCTTTTAGTTTCTGTGATAAATGCTATATCACAACTCTCCCCTTCAAAGATTTTTATGTAGTTCTCCTTCCTGCCTCGATGTCCATGTTATTACACTACTCCCCATTAAAATTGCTACACCTCGAAGATGACGTGCTACAGACGCGAAATTTAACCGACAGGAAGAGGATGCTGTGATATGTAACTGATTAGCTTTTCAGAGCATTCACACAAGGTTGGCGCCGGTGGCAACACCTACAACGTGCTGACATGAGGAAAGTTTCCAACCGATTTCTCAAACACAAACAGCAGTTGACCGGCGTTGCCTGGTGAAACGTTGTTGTGATGCCTCGTGTAAGGAGGAGGAATGCATACCATCACGTTTCCGACTTTGATAAAAGTCGGATTGTAGCCTATCGCGATTGCGGTTTATCGTATCGCGACATTGCTGCTCGCATTGGTCGAGATCCAATGACTGTTAGCAGAATATGGAATCGGTGGCTTCAGGAGGGCAATACGGAACGCCGTGCTGGATCCCAACGGCCTAGTATCACTAGCAGTCGAGATGATGGGCATCTTGTCCGCGTGGCTGTAACGGATCGTGCAGCCACGTCTCGATCACTGAGTCGACAGATGGGGACGTTTGCAAGACAACAACCATCTGCACGAACAGTTCGACGACGTTTGCAGCAGCATGGACTATCAGCTCGGAGACCATGGCTGCGGTTACCCTTGACGCTGCTTCACAGACAGGAGCGTCTGCGATGGTGTACTCAGCGACGAACCTGGGTGCACGAATGGCAAAACGTCATTTTTTCGAATGAATCCCGATTCTGTTTACAGTACCATGATGGTCGCATCCGTGTTTGGCAACATCACGATGAACGCACATTGGAAGCGTGTATTCGTCATCGCCATACTGGCGTATCACCTGGCGTGATGGTATGGGGTGCCATTGATTACATGTCTCGGTCACGTCTTGTTCGCATTGACGGTACTTTGAACAGTGGACGTTACGTTTGAGATGTGTTACGACCCGTGGCTCTACCCTTTATTCGATCCCTGTGAAACCCTACATTTCAGCAGGATAATGCACTACCGCATGTTGCAGGTCCTGTACGGGCCTTTCTGGATACAGAAAATGTTCGACTGCTGCCCTGGCCGGCACATTCTACAGATCTATCACCAACTGAAAAGTCTGGTCAATGGTGGCCAAGCAACTGGCTCAATTCCCAGGCGTACAAAGGCCGTTATTACGGCCAGAGGTGGTTGTTCTGGGTACTAATTTCTCAGGATCTATGCACCCAAATTGCGTGGAAATGTAATCACATGTCAGTTCTAGTATAATATATTTGTCCAATGAATACCCGTTTATCATCTGCATTTCTTCTTAGTGTAGCAATTTTAATGGTCAGTAGTGTAAGTTCACATGTTCCGCTATACCAAAATCTTTAACCATTTTCCTTTTCCGGTTCGTCGTATGGTTTTCCGTCCGGCTTTCCCTATGTAGCTAGTCAGTAACTTTTTATTTCGGCTGGCCGCCTTACGACGGCTGCGCAGGTATAGTTGGACAGGGGGGCTGCCACTTCAACGTCTTCCATCGTGCATCTTTTAAGGTTAGAATCGGTTTAGAGCAAAATGGCGTAGATGGTTAAAAGTAGAGTACTGCTATCAACGAAGCATTATGGCAGATAACAGTTGACAGCTTTTCAATAAAGAAAAAGGCTTGGCTGGTACCAATGTTTAATTGAGGGATATGCTTATGAAAATGTGCTGATGGGGCACAGTATCGCACCGAAGTGAAAAGCAGAGTGCGAGAAAATTGTAAAAGATAGAACCTGAAAAAAGTTTAAATTCCTAGCTACAGGATATGAATGGACAGATGTGCCAGGAAACGAAAATGTATTAAAAAACGAAACGAGGAAAGGGTAAATAAGTATGTCAGAAAGATTGCAAAGTAACAGTATATCTGCAAAGATATCGGCATTAATCTGCAAGTTACGTTTTTTACAGAATTCGCCAACAGGTGAAGGCTACGAAGTCCTTAAACCTGATTTGAATTATTTATTTGAACATCCAATTTTTTATTTTATACTGGAGTTCACATTAGGTGCTTTCAGACACTTAGCAATATCTTGTAAATTTTGTATAGACGTTCAGTGAGGAAGTTGTTTTCCATTATTTAGTCATCCGAAAACTCAGAAAAATTGCTCGAATTATCAATATTCGTAGATGAAAGAAAGGCATATGACAACGTGTGGCACGAAATCCTTGTCGCCGAGCTCCGACAACAGATAACGATTCCGGACTGTTATACCAAACTGATAGCTACCATCTCATACCGACAACGAATAATGGTTAAAATCGAGTGAAAGACGTGGGAAATAAGGACGATATCAGCAAGATTTCTTCAGTACTGTCACTAGTTAATTCGCATACGGCCATTCAGATTTAGGTTTTCCGTGGTTACCGTAATTCATTTCACGCAAATGCCGGGATGGTTCCTTTGCACTCTCGGTTCGGAAGAGAACGCACAGTAGATGTTCGTGCGTCTGTGAAAAGATCTATGCGCGAAGCATGCGACAGGTATTACCGTCATACCTTGGTAAACAATCTATTAGTTAACCCGAGATAGTACTGGTCCTACACTACTGGCCATTAAAATTGCTATACCAAGAAGAAATGCAGATGATAAACGGGTATTCATTGGACAAATATATTACACTTGAACTGACATGTGATGACACTTTGGGTGCATAGATCCTGAGAAATCAGTACCCAGAACAACCACCTCTGGCCGTAATAAAGGCCCCGATACACCTGGGCATTGAGTCAAACAGAACTTGGATGGCGTATACAGGTACAGCTGCCCATGCAGCTTCAACACGATACCACAGTTCGTCAAGAGTAGTGACTGGGGTATTGTGACGAGACAGTTCCTCGGCCGCCATTGACCCGACGTTTTCAGGTGGTGAGAGATATGGAGAATGTGCTGGCCAGGGCAGCAATCGAACATTTTCTGTATCCAGAAAGGCCCGTACAGGACCTGCAACATGCGGTCGTGCATTATCCTGCTTAAATGTAGGGTTTCGCAGGGCTCGAATGAAGGGTAGAGCCACGGGTCGTAACACATCTGAAATGTAACGTCCAGTGTTCAAAGTGCCGTCAATGCGAACAAGACGTGACCGAGACGTGTAACGAATGCCACCCCATACCATCACGGCGGGTGACACGCCAGTATGGCGATGACGAATACACACTTCCAATGTGCGTTCACCGCGATGTCGCCAAACACGGATGCGACCATCATGATGCCGTAAACAGAATCTGGATTCATACGAAAAATTGACGTTTTGCCATTCGTGCACCCAGGTTCGTCGTTGAGTACACCATCGCAGGCGCTCCTGTTTGTGATGCAGCGTCAAGGGTAACCGCAGCCATGGTATCCGAGCTGATAGTCCATGCTGCTGCAAACGTCGTCGAACTGTTCGTGCAGATGGTTGTTGTCTTGCAGACGTCCCTATCTGCTGTCTCAGGGATCGAGACGTGGCTGCACGATCCGTTACAGCCATGCGGATAAGATGCCCGTCATCTCGACTGCTAGTGATACGAGGCAGTTGGGATCCAGCACAGCATTCCGTATTACCCTCCTGAAACCACCGATTCCATATTCTGCTAACAGTCATTGGATCTCGACCAACGCGAGCAGCAATGTCGCGATACGATAAACCGCAATCGCAATAGGCAACAATCCGACCTTTATCAAAGTCGGAAACGTGATGGTACGCATTTCTCCTCCTTACACGAGGCATCACAACAACGTTTCACCAGGCAACGCCGGTCAACAGCTGTTTGTGTATGAGAAGTCGGTTGGAAACGTTCCTCATGTCAGCACATTGCAGGTGTCGCCACCGGCGCCAGCCTTGTGTGAATGCTCTGAAAAGCTAATCATTTGCATATCACAGCATCTTCTTCCTGGCGGTTAAATTTCGCGTCTGTAGCACGTCATCTTCGAGGTGTAGAAATTTTAATGGCCAGTAGTGTAAATTAAAAATATTTTTAAAAAGTTATAAAGACTCACACAATGGAAACGGAGGTGTAACAATTCACAATCGGCCAAAGAGACTGAATAACAATAAAAATCGAAACGACCTCCGTGCACTCTCTGTCTGGAAACGTGACTCTCGACGTAATTCCCTTTTTACATTTGATGCATGACTGAAACTCTACCCTTGGCAAGGCACTGGTAGAGCAGGAACGCAGTACGTGACGAACAAAGTCAGGTCGCGCGTTTCCGCAGGAACTGCTGACCCCTTACCGTTTCTGGTCGCATCTCTGCATGAGAACCGGCTACCTGCTGGGACCGTGACGTCGATGCGGAGGACGTGACCCCTCTTCCTGACTGTTCTGCAGCTATCCGGACGTCCTGAGAATCTCGATCGAGGTTCCTGCGTCTCAGGACGGATGCCACGGCGTTCGAGCTAGTCCCTAACCCATCCGATCAACTTGTCTTAGTATTCTACACGCATCGACTCTGCTTCGTGTACTTGCATCCAAGGATCCCCCCTACGTCTGATATATGTTCTATCGATCCAGGAATCTGTGTACCCCGACCTCACAGCGGCAAAAGGCTGAGGAAGAGCTCGCTACCTTTCTCTCACGGTCCATAAGGTGGGGGGAGAATTAATTACTTTTATTCACAAGCTGCGACAATTGAACAGTGACCCAAATATAGAATAAATTTCCTTTACTTCGCGTATATGGTCACAAATTTTCTGTCATCAGAGTACCGGTTTCGGTCTATAATGACATCTTCAGATCTGTTATAAAAACATGTACACTACTGGCCATTAAAATTGCTACACCTCGAAGATGACGTGCTACAGACGCGAAATTTAACCGACAGGAAGAAGATGATGTGATATGCAAATGATTAGCTTTTCAGAGCATTCACGCAAGGTTGGCGCCGGTGGCGACACCTACAATGTGCTGACGTGAGGAACGTTTCCAACCGACTTCTCATACACAAACAGCTGTTGACCGGCGTTGCCTGGTGAAACGTTGTTGTGATGTCTCGTGTGAGGAGGAGAAATGCGTACCATCACGTTTCCGACTTGGATAAAAGTCGGATTGTTGCCTACCGCGATTGCGGTTTATCGTATCGCGACATTGCTGCTCGCGTTGGTCGAGATCCAATGACTGTTAGCAGAATATGGAATCGGTGGTTTCAGGAGGGTAATACGGAATGCTGTGCTGGATCCCAACTGCCTCGTATCACTAGCAGTCGAGATGACGGGCATCTTATCCGCATGGCTGTAACGGATCGTGCAGCCAAGTCTCGATCACTGAGTCAGCAGATGGGGACGTCTGCAAGACAACAACCATCTGCACGAACAGTTCGACGACGTTTGCAGCAGCAAATGCAAATGATTAGCTTTTCAGAGCATTCACACAAGGTTGGCTCCGGTGGCGACACCTGCAACGTGGCGAACACGGTGAAACAGTTAAGTTAAACAGTTGACAGAGGACAAATCACTATCTTATTATTTTGATATACAAGGCTATTCTTTGATGTTGCTGGTACATCCCAGGTATCATTTTCTATGAGACGAGAGGATGTTACTGACTGAGCAGGCGTCGATAGGAGTATGCACATTGTTAATGCTTGCGGGAGATTTATGGTAGCTTTGCTTCGAATGGTATTTTATGGAGTTGACAACAAGCGGGTGGTTTGGTTATTTAACAGTAAATCTTGCAGTGGACATTCGGGCCATGGAAGCATGTTCACATGCAAGAGAGAGCAAAATGTCAAAGCACCTGCCAGGGACAGTATGCTGAGGGCAGATATATTTTAGCAGACGCATGATCAGGTAGACAAGGGGAAGGCTTACAAATTAAAGCAATTGCTGTTAGGGTGTAAACTTGCAATCACCTGTAGTCCTTCAAATCAAACCGCAAGACCAGAGCAGTATGGCACGGGAAATTGATGAAATTCAAGAGTACGGTTAAGACGACTAGTGAAGAGAATAGACACGGCATCCCTTCTGTCACCGACTGCCTAGACTTGACCACAGCCGATATCTCTAATACCTCGAAAAACTTCGTCAGTAACTTAACAATATTTATTTGTTTACTGTTCTGTCTTTTTACTGCTTAGTGGTGTTGTCGTATTGAAGCTCAAATGACTTGTAGGCTCCCCCTAGTGCACTCTAACACAGAAAAAAGAACCCACCAGGAAAGAATGATCCGAATGGGACCGAAATCGGTAGATGTGATTACAAGGACGGGCAACGAACCATTACAGTTTCAGAAAAGTTGGAAGTTTTATTCAAGAGAAAGAGCTTCACAAATTGAGCATGACAATAAGGCGTTGGTCCACCTAATAAAAGCGATTATTCGACTTGGCATTGTTGACAAGATTTGCTGGATGTTCTCCTGAGAATATGAGGCCAAATTCTGCCCAATTGGCCCATTAGATCATCAGAATCCCGAGATGGAGAGAGATCCTGCGAGCTTACTGGCCCAGGTATGGTTTGGCAAGCGATAACAGGCAGTACAAACTCTCGCCTTGTACGGGCGGGCATTATCTTGCTGAAATGTAAGCCCAGGATGGCTTGCCATGGAGGGCAACAAAACGGGGCACAGAATATCGTCAACGTACTGCTGTGCTGTGAGGGTGCCAAAAATGACAACGAAAGAGATCCTGCTATGGAAAGAAATGGCAATCAGGCTATAACTCCTCGTTGTCGTGCCGTATGGCGAACGATAGGTTGGTATCCCACCACATTTAGTGGCGTCTCCAGATACACCTCCGCAGGTCATCGGGGCTCAGTTCGAAGCGGGAGTCACCACTCAAGACATTACTTCTCCAGTCAAAGAGTTTTCAGGCGGAAGACGCCTTTGGAGACGTCTCGGACAGCGGTGAGACACCACGTGACTGTCGCCCGCCATGCTGCCTGACAAACAGGTATGATGATCTGGAAAGTCATTTCTTTTCCTAGGATGAGCTCTTTGGATCTCATCCGCGGCATCCTTACAGTATAGCGGTACTCTGACGATATTCAAAGTCCCGTTTTGTTGCCCTTCACACCAACCCATGCTGGGCTTACGTTTCAGCAAGGTAACGTCCGCCCTCAAACGGCGATAGTTTCTGCTGTTCGTCTCCGTGCTTGGCAAACAATACCTTGGCCAGAAATGTCGCCAGCTCTCTCCCCGATCGAGAATGTTTGCAGCATTATGGTCAGGGCCCTCCAACCATCTCGGGACCTTGACGATCTGACGAGCCAATTGGACAGAATTTGGCACGATATCCTTCAGGAGAACATCCAAAACTCCGTCAATCAGTGCCAAGTCGAATAACTGCTTGCTTAAAGGAGAGAGATGGACTAACACGTTGCTGACTGGCTCAGATTGTGAATATCGTATTTACGCGAATCTAATGCGCCATCTAATGTAACGAGTACCCCAATATTAAAAACTAAATCAATAAAAAAAGGAATTTTGGCACATCTCTGGTAGGGTATTCTTGTATTGCTGAAATTTATTTTACAACTTAGCTCTGTCTCAAATGATAGTGAATGTATACATAAACTATTAAAAACACCAATAATTTATTTTTAAGTTACTTATTTTCTAATTTGAGTCATCAGCCTTCTAACTGAATTGATGCAGGCCACTACGAATTCCTCTCCTGTGTCAACCCCTCTATTTGACAGTAGCACTTATACCAACGTTATTGATTGTTTGGTGCATAAGTTCGGAACATATTTCCGGATACACATAACGAGGACTTTAATCAACAGTGATACATTCTCCTTCACTATTTACAACAGCCTGCCAACTCTGGGGTAACTTTTAGATTTCGCGACTGTAGAAATCACGTGGTTTTTAAGGCGAAGAACTAATCGAGCCATGTTCGGAGCACATATTCATCCGGAAAGGAAGTTCCTTGAAGGTTGTTCGATAGAGAGCGGAGAAGGTGAAAAACTGAAGGCGCAAGATAAGCTGAATAATGTGGGCGCGGAGTGAATTCCCAATCCAACTGCAAAGTGCTTTTCGTCAGTCTAGCCGGCCGAAGTGGCCGTGCGGTTCTAGGCGCTACAGTCTGGGGCCGAGCGATCGCTACGGTCGCAGGTTCGAATCCTGGCCCGGGCATGGATGTGTGTGATGTCCTTCGGTTAGTTAGGTTTAATTAGTTCTAAGTTCTAGGCGACTGATGACCTCAGAAGTTAAGTCGCATAGTGCTCAGAGCCATTTGAACCCTTGTCAGTCTAGCAGAATGTGGGTGGGCGTTATCGTGGAGTTGCATTGCTTCACTCAGCCTTCCTGGTCGTTGCTCTTGGACTGCGCCTGCAAGAAGTCTCAATTGTTGTTAAGTTTTTAATTGGTTATGGTTACTCTAATCGTTTCCTCATTTTTGTTTCATAGAAGTGGCAGACAGATCCTTAATCTTTTAAGCAAAGGAAGCATTGTACTTCATCACTTCGTTGAAATCTTTCCAAACTAGGGTTGGTGCCATTCTACCACACAACTGTTGTCCGGCGATGACAGCTAGAAACTACGATACAGAACAGGTGGGACCAAATCTCAGACACTGCACGTTCATGCATACCTTAAGCCATGACATACGGCAAATGGGACATTATTATCTCAGCATTGCTGTACCAGTTGTTATGCGACGTGTTTGTCGCTCGTTTCTGTCCGGATTGTTATTAAAATTGCACTGCTCGCTTTTACCATTTTCTATAATAATGCAATATTTCAAACCAATACAAATAAAAATTACTCCTTTTTTAAAGAAAATTTTTGCTATGGCTAACTGATATTCCGGTTTTTCATTCGGTTATTGGTAAACAATAAAAAAAAGCCTGTTGTTACTGAGACCAAACAAATCTGAAAAATACAGATTATTCAGAACTAAACTACGGGTATCGGTTTTAACCGATCGGTTTCTCCCATCCCTACTTCGTTGTCACCAATATTGATGTTATGTTTATTACTTCTCTCGTTTCTGGTACACCGTATTACTTCCGTCTTTTCTTCATTGTGCTCTCAATCCATAGAGTGTGGTCGTTACAAAGCTGTTCATTGTATGTAGCAGGTTGTGCAGGTTAAAAACTAGTGTTGCGTAGCACGACTTACATACGTCAGACCGGAGCTTGGCCCACAATGGCACTACTACCAAGGGAACCTCCCCATCGCACCCCCCTCAGATTTAGTTATAAGTTAGCACAGTGGATGGGCCTTGAAAAACTGAACGCAGATCAATCGAGAAAACAGGAAGAAGTTGTGTGGAACTAAGAAAAAAAAAGCAAAATATACAAACTGAGTAGTCCACGTGCAAGATATGCAACATTAAGGATGATGAAAGCTCAGGTGCGCCATGGTCCCGTGGTTAGCGTCAGTAGCTGCGGACTAGTCTTCCCCCGAGTGAAAATTTTACATTCTTTATTTTCGCAAAGTTATGATCTGTCCGTTCGTTCATTGACGTCTCTGCTCACTGTAATAAGTTTAGTGTCTGTGTTTTGTGGCCGCACCGCAAAACCGTGCGATTAGTAGACGAAAGGACGTGCCTCTCGAATGGGAACCGAAAACATTTGATCGCAACGTCATAAGTCAACCGATTCCTCCACAGGAAAACACGTCTGATATATTCTATACGACACTGGTGACGGCATGTGCGTCACATGACAGGAACTTGTACACTTGGCGAATGGGTAAAAAGATTCTTCTACCTTGCCCGATTTAGGTTTTCTTGTGGATGTGATAATCACTCCCAAAAAGTGATGAAAACACAAGAGTTTGTCGCATAAACTGCAACAAATGAATGCAACAATTTCACAGTTGCACAGTTTTCCCTGTGCTCTGTCAAAACATATGTTTTTAACGTTTTCAAATTTTTCCGTGTGTAGACCGTCAAATCTTGCATATGTCCAAGCAAATCTGAACATGTCTTGGAATTCTGGAGAGCGAAGTTGATTATGTGTGAGTGCCTGAACTTTGATAATTGACACACGATCACGTAAACAGTACTGCTCTATGTACCTGTGCAGCTTCGCAAAATCATAGAATCTTTTCACAAAGTATTTCACTTGCCGAAAACCAAACACATCTAACAGTTGCACAAGAGGTGTACAACCTGGAGGAATGGAAATCACGTCTACTCCCACACTAAAATTGTACAATGCCTGATCCTTCTGTCCTATATAGCTGTCAAGGAGTAAGGCAAAATCTTTGTCCGCGTAAGGAGAAATCACACGTTCATTAAAATCTTTCACTAGTCTTTTCTCCAATTTTCCTGACGCACTGCAATTCACAATGACATTCGGCGTTTGCGCAAGTACCCTATTCACCTGTTCCTGAACTTGTGGTCCAAATACACAAAAAATTAAACTTTACACTCGAGGGAAGGCTAGAACCAAGGACCTCTCGTTCCGCAGCTGCTCACGCTAACCACGGGACCACGGCGCTGCTGAGCTACCGTTATCCTTGATGTTGCATATCTTGCGCATGGACTACTCAGTTTGTATATTTTGCTAAATTTTTTCATAGTTCCACACAACTTCTTCCTGTTTTCTCGATTGATCTGTGTTCAGTTTCCCAAGGCCTATCCACTGTGCCAACTTATAACTAAATCTGAGGGGGGTGCGATGGGGAGGTTCCCTTGTAAGCCTACGCACACGCAAGGGGCAGGGCAGACCGCCGCTGCTGTAGCATTGTTGCCGGCCGGAGTGGCCGAGCGGTTAAAGGCGCTACAGTCTGGAACCGCACGACCGCTACGATCGCTGGTTCGAATCCTGCCTCGGGCACGGATGTGTGTGATGTCCTTAGGTTAGTTAGGTTTAAGTAATTCTAAGTTCTGGGGGACTTATGACCACAGCAGTTGAGTCCCATAGTGCTCAGAGCCATTTGAACCATTTTGTAGCGTTGTTATGAGTCAGCCTGTGTCACCCGGGCTGGCCGCCCGCCATTCTACACGCATGCCGCTCCTTCAGCAGTGCACGGGTCGCCGCATATATCCGTCTGAACAATCTGCTGGTGGGCCGCCAGCCGGCTTTGTAACCGTTCTGCTATATGCAGACCGCCGTGTCTGCCAAGAGCACCGGTCCACTTAATGACAGACCCATTTCACGGAGAGCTGCTCCCGCCAGTTAATCATTACTCACCTGGCAGGACTGTAAATGTAACAGCTAAAAGACGGACCCGCTTGCATTCAGTATTATCGATACAAATATCCGTTTCAAAGTATTCCTCACTCGTTACCGATCGTCATTACCGATGTAGCCAAAAACACATATACAACTATGGGAAAAAACCATAAACCAAAAAATAATTAATGTAAAGTAATGAAATTTCGCGAATACATTTATCTAGGTAACGCATTTAAGTGATTAACATTGCAAGATCACAGATTAATGTAACCACGAGATACGCCGTGTTAATGTAAGTGTTAATGTAAGCGCGAGATGTTGTTGTTGTGGTCTTAAGTACTGAGACTGGTTTGATGCAGCTCTCCATGCTACTCCATCCTGTGCAAGCTTCTTCATCTCCCAGTACCTACTGCAACCTACATCCTTCTGAATCTGCTTAATGTATTCATCTCTTGGTCTCCCTCTACGATTTTTACCCTCCACGCTCCCCTCCAATACTAAATTGGTGATCCCTTGATGCCTCAGAACATGTCCTACCGCGCGACTGCTACGGTCGCAGGTTCGAATCCTGTCTCGGGCATGGATGTGTGTGATGTCCTTAGGTTAGTTAAGTTTAAGTAGTTCTAAGTTCTAGGGGACTGATGACCACAGTAGTTAAGTCCCATAGTGCTCAGAGCCATTTGAACCATGTCCTACCAACCGATCCCTTCTTCTAGTCAAGTTGTGCCACAAACTCCTCTTCTCAACAATCCTATTCAATACCTCCTCATTAGTTATGTGATCTACCCATCTAATCTTCAGCATTGTTCTGTAGCACCACATTTCGAAAGCTTCTATTCTCTTCTTGTCCAAACTATTTATCGTCCATGTTTCACTTCCATACATGGCTACACTCCATACAAATACTTTCAGAAACGACTTCCTGACACATATCTATACTCGATGTTAACAAATTTCTCTTCCTCAGAAGCGCTTTCCTTGCCATTGCCAGTCTACATTTTATATCCTCTCTACTTCGACCATCATCAGTTATTTTGCTTCCCAAATAGCAGAACTCCTTTACTACTTTAAGTGCCTCATTTCCTAATCTAATTCCCTCAGCATCACCCGACTTAATTCGACTACATTCCGTTATCCTCGTTTTGCTTTTGTTGGTGTTCATCTTATACCCTCCTTTCAAGACACTGTCCATTCCCTTCAATTGTTGTTCCAAGCCCTTTGCTGTCTCTGACAGAATTACAATGTCATCGGCGAACCTCAAAGTTTTTATTTCTTCTCCATGGATTTTAATACCTACTCCGAATTTTTCTTTTGTTTCCTTTACTGCTTGCTCAATATACAGATTGAATAACAATGGGGAGAGGCTACAACCCTGTCTCGCTCCCTTCCTAACCGCTGCTTCCCTTTCATGTCCCTGGACTCTTATAACTGCCATCTGGTTTCTGCACAAATTGTAAATAGCCTTTCGCTCCCTGCGTTTTACCGCTGCCATCTTCAGAATTTGAAAGAGAGTATCCCAGCCAACATTGTCAAAAGCTTTCTCTAAGTCTACAAATGCTAGAAACGTAGGTTTGCCTTTCCTTGATCTATTTTCTAGGATAAGTCGTAGGGTCAGTAATGTCTCTCGTGTTCCAACATTTCTACGGAATCCAAACTTATCTCCCCGAGGTCGGCTTCTACCAGATAAGCTTTTGCAGATGTGAGATTCTGGTACATTATAACCTATGTAACTGCCAGAATGTTGAATGCAAGCATGGAACGTAAGTCCATGTGTTGTACGGGTGCCGAATGTCAGTTTGTGGGATGGAGTTTCATGCCTGTTGCGCAGTCAATACAGGGACGGTTAATGCTCGTTGTGGATGACGCTGGAATCGTTTGTTGTCCGATAATGACCCATATGTGATCGACTGGAGACAGGAAAAATTTAATTTTGTAAAAGTAATGTGTTTATATTTAATTTTTAAATATGAATATTAACTTGTTTATTCTTTAAGTGGTAGGCTTTAGAGTCATTAACCATTAGATAAAGCAGTGAATATATCTGCATTATAAGATTTTATATTTGGATGACAAACAGCTAAACAAGATCTGTTTTAGGCTTACTCTTGAATGCAACAGCACGCTTCAGTAAGAACCAGCTGCTGCGGAACGGCCCTCAGCGTACTGGCGGCGAGGTGAATTGGGCGCGGCGGAAGAGGACTCGGCGTGGCGCTGTATACATTCTGACGTAGGGAAATCCTCTCCACCGCCAATCAGAACAAAGAAGAGGAAACGCACATTTTCGGAAGAATATCTACATTTTAATTATGTTTTTAAGTTTCTTTATAAAGAAATTTTAAATTAGTGTAAATTATTTCGGTTCATGGTCCACTCAAAAAAGATTATCCATATGATATTACTTTAAAAATTGTTTTATTAAAAAGTATATTCGACATTAATATGTACGGTGAAATAATAACATATGCACAATTCTTATAGGTAGAGGGCACTTTTTACTGTTACCAGTCAGGTTTCTCTAAAACTGCGATATAAGGTTTTAACAGATTGAAATTTACTTTAGTTATGACAGCGAACCGATAGTTCTGTATTGACAAGTTACTCTGTAGCTGCAATATATGGTATGTTGGCATTTAATGCGTTCCAAAGTTTCCTTTTGTAAAGTAAGATATTTTATCACTAACTGTATCTCTCTTCTTAACTACATTTTTAACTTTGTCTAACAGATCTGAAGACGGGCAGCTAGCCTGAAACCGGTCATTGAAAATAAAAAATAGCGATTGCATGGGGGCTTAATTAAAATGCAATAAATGCAATAATGCAATAACTTTAGTGCCCGCATCTCGTGGTCGTGCGGTAGCGTTCTCGCTTCCCACGCCCGGGTTCCCGGGTTCGATTCCCGGCGGGGTCAGGGATTTTCTCTGCCTCGTGATGGCTGGGTGTTGTGTGCTGTCCTTAGGTTAGGTAGGTTTAAGTAGTTCTACGTTCTAGGGGACTTATGACCACAGCAGTTGAGTCCCATAGTGCTCAGAGCCATTTGAACCAATAACTTTAGTAGCTGTGTGTCCGGTTACGAAATCTCGTAACCGTTTGGTACTGAGTAATATTAGCATGCAATCTGACTGCATAAAATAAAAATAAAAAATGACAAGAAATTTCCATTAACACAAATGATTAATTAAGTCCCCTGCAACTATAAAAGTTACGAAACAACAAAGCACAAGTGTAACTGTTCTGTGTGTGGTAGTGTGACTCAACGTACATGTATCTGGCACGGTTCTTCCTCAATACGACAAGATATTTTAAACACCATTTACAATGAACTAATTGAAAAACCAGAAATACCGTAATTGCACATACAAGCCAGAATTACAAGACTAATATATGAACACGAGCCAGATGCTTTGTTGACTGAACCTGTGACCAAGAGGCATTATCATTAAAGAAACGTGAAATAATTTTTTTTTTTATCTCAGTATATATTGACGAAAAATACACTGTGATCATTGCAACATCTTCCATCAATACATTACACCAACCGAACAGCGTCTACTCTCTCGCCCAACAGAACAACAACTGCACTCGACATCCTCTGAACTAGTACTGCTTTCGACATGCTCTCAACAAGTACTGCCCACGGCAACCTCTGAACTACTACTGCACCAGTGGAGGCGGCGGAATAATAATCTTTGGCGCAATCTCTGACGCTGTGACTCAGTGTAGCCACCTTTCACGACCAAAGATTGAAACGCCATATTTTTATTTAAATAGCTAAACAATAAACTGGTAATCGAGCAGGCTAAAGCAACATTCTCTAGGAATGACAGGCTACAACAGCAGTGTGGGCGAGCGTTATCCTGTTGGAAAACACTCCCTGGAATGCTGTTCATGAACGACAGCACAACAGATCGAATCACCAGACTGAGGTACGAATTTCCAGTCAGTGTGCATGGGATAACCACGAGAGTGCTCCTACTGTCATATGAAATCACATTCGACACCATAACTTTAGGTATAGATCCAGTGTGTCTAGCATGCAGATAGGTTGATTGTAGGTCCTCAACTGGCCTCCTCCTAGCCGGCACCCGGCCATGACTGGCACAGGTCATCCCCGTTTTCAAAAAGGGACGTCGAACAGATGTGCAGAACTGGAGACCTATATCTCTAACGTCGATCAGTTGTAGAATTTTGGAACCCGTATTATGTTCGAGTATAATGACTTTTCTGGAGACTAGAAATCTACTCTGTAGAGATCAACATGGGTTTCGAAAAAGACGATCGTGTGAAAACCCAGCTCGCGCTATTCGTCCACGAGACTCAGAGGGCCATAGACACGGGTTCCCAGGTAGATGCTGTGTTTCTTGACTTCCGCAAGGCGTTCGATACAGTTCCCCACAGTCGTTTAATGAACAAAGTAAGAGCATATGGACATTCAGACCAGTTGTGTGAATGGATTGAAGAGTTCCTAGATAACAGAACACAGCATGTCATTCTCAATGGAGAGAAGTCTTCCGAAGTAAGAGTGATTTCAGGTGTGCCGCAGGGGAGTGTCGTAGGACCGTTGCTATTCGCAATATATATAAATGAGCATGTGGATAACATCGGAAGTTCACTGAGGCTTTTTGCGGATGATGCTGTAGTGTACCGAGAGGTTGTAACAATGGAAAAATGTACTGAAATGCAGGAGGATCTGCAACGAATTGACGCGTGGTACAGGGAATGGCAATTGAATCTCAATGTACACAAGTGTAATGTGGTGCGAATACATAGAAAGAAAGATCCTTTATCATTTAGCTACAATATAGCAGGTCAGCCACTGGAAGCAGTTAATTCCATAAATTATCTGGGAGCAGGCATTAGGAATGATTTAAAGTGGAATGACCATATAAAATTAATCGTCGGTAAAGAAGATGCCAGACTGAGATTCATTGGAAGAATCCTAAGGAAATACAGTCCGGAAACAAAGGAAGTAGGTTACAGTACACTTGTTCGCCCACTGCTTGCATACTGATCACCGGTGTGGGATCGGTACCAGATAGGGTTGATAGAAGAGATAGAGAAGATCCAACGGAGAGTAGCGCGCTTCGTTACAGGATCATTTAGTAATCGCGAGAGCGTTACGGAGATGGTAGATAAACACCAGTGAAAGACTCTGCAAGAGAGACGCTCAGTAGCTTCACCGAGGAGTCAAGCAGTATATTGCTCCCTCCTACGTATATCTCGCGAAGACACCATGAGGATAAAATCAGACAGAGTCCACACAGAGGCAATCTTTCCTTCCACGAACAATACGAGACTGGAATAGAAGGGAGAACCGATAGAGGTACTCAACGCCCCCTCCGCCACACACCGTCAGGTGGCTTGTGGAGTATGGATGTAGATGTAGATGTAGAAGCTGAACCAGCTTTCACTAGAAAACACAATAGACCTGCACCCTGTCCTTCAATGAGCTCTCTCTTGATACGTTAAGTCGCAAATGGCGGAGGTTTGGGGTTAGTTGGAGCGCACGCTACAGGATGCCTGGCTTGTAGCTGCTCTTGAAGCAATCGATTTGTAACACTCCGTTCTGTCACTTTCGTGCCAACTGCTTCTGCAGATGCAGAGCCATGCGCCAGAGCCATACCCCGAACACGATGGTGCTCCCTCTTGTTAGTGCCACGTGGCTGTCTGCAGCCCGATCTTATTGCGCCCGTACATTCTGGTGCCCACCGCTGCCAGCAATCATGTGAAGAGAGTACATTCCTGCCAAGTCTTCCAGCCAAGAAGGAACATTGAGATTTTCAGGTCCTGTTCCACGACCTCGTTCAAACTCAGTGAGGTGCTGATAATGGCGTCTTTGCCGCCTTAGAGGCTCTCCACGTTCAATCTCAAAAGTTGTTAGCTCTCATGACCGTAACAGCATTCCTTAAAACAAACGTGATTTGCTTTCTCGTAGTGGCGCTGCTAGAGCCACTCTTATGCTACTGGTGCGAAATACGAATAGACATCGTCTTTCAGAAGTAGAAACATACATATCAACTTTCGTTTATGATGCCCCAGCGATTCTTTTTTTCCTTAGTTCACTACTGGCCATTAAAATTGCTACACCACGAAGATGACGTGCTACAGACGCGAAATTTAACCGACTGGAAGAAGATGCTGTGATATGCAAATGATTAGCGTTTCACAGCATTCACCCAAGGTTTGCGCCGGTGGCGACGCCTACAACGTGCTGACATGAGGAAAGTTTACAACCGATTTCTCGTACACAAACAGCAGTTGACCGGCGGTGCCCGGTGAAACGTTGTTGTGATGCCTCGTGTAAGGAGGAGTAATGCGTACCATCACGTTTCCTACTTTGATAAAGGACGGATTGTAGCCTATCGCGATAGCAGTTTGTCGTATCGCGACATTGCTGCTCACGTTGGTCGCGATCCAATGACTGTTACAGGATATGGAATCGGTGGGTTCAGGAGGGTAATACGGAACGTCGGGCATGGATCCCAACGGCTTCGTCTCATTAGCAGTCGAGATGACAGGCATCTGCACGAACAGATCGACGACGTTTGCAACAGCATGGACTATCAGATCGGAGACCATGGCTGCGGTTACCCTTGACGCTGCATGACAGACAGGATCGCCTGCGATGGTGTTCTCAAAGACGAACCTGGGTACACGAATGGCAAAACGTCATTTTTTCGGATGAATCCAGGTTCTGTTTACAGCATCATGATGGTCGCATCCGTGTTTGGCGCCATCGTAGTGAACGCACATTGGAAGTGTGTATTCGTCATCGCCATATTGGCGTATCACCGGGCGTGATGGTATAGGGTGCCGTCCGTTATACGTCTCGGTCCCCTCTTGTTCGCATTGACGGCACTTTGAACAGTGGAAGTTACATTTCAGATGTGTTACCACCCGTGGCTCTTACCTTAGTTCTGCGAAACCCTACATTTCAGCAGGATAATGCACAACCGCATGTTGCAGGTCCTGTACGGGCCTTTCTGGATACAGAAAATGTTCGACTGCTGCCCTGGCCATCACATTCTCCAGATCTCTCACCAATTGAAAACGTCTGGTCAATGGTGGCTGAGCAACTGGCTCGTCACAATACGCCAGTCACTACTCTTGATGAACTGTGGTGTCGTGTTGAATGAAGCTGCATGGGCAGCTGTACCTGTACACGCCATCGAAGCTCTGTTTGACTCAATGCCCAGGCGTATCAAGGTCGTACTGATTTCTCAGGATCTATGCACCCAAATTGCGTGAAAATGTAATCGCATGTCAGTTCTAGTAAAATATATTTGTCCAATGAATACCCGTTTATCATCTGCATTTTTTTTTTGGTGTAGCCGTTTTAATGACCAGTAGTGTATATACCGAATTTCGGGCGATGATCATGTGCTACTGCACACTGTAAATGTCCGCAGCTCGGGGTGGTGCGGTAGCGTTCTCGCTTTCCGCGCCCGGGTTCCCGGGTTCGATTCCCGGCGGGGTCAGGGATTTTCTCTGCCTCGTGATGACTGGGTGTTATGTGATGTCCTTAGGTTAGTTAGGTTTAAGTAGTTCTAAGTTCTAGGGGACGGATGACCATAGAAGTTAAGTCCCATAGTGCTCAGCCATTTGAACCATTTTGAACACTGTAAATATCGCACGAAAATTACGTCATATCTCTTGCAGTGTGAAGCGGAAATCATAGTAATATTACATTTCTCTTCAAATGCGGATTGGTATGCAAACAGAACGGACTAAAACAACTTTTGTTGTGCTCTCTCCAAGATAACTAGAAACCACAGTGTCGAGTTCTGAAATGATTTCAGCTGCACTTTTATCCACTCGGAGAAGGGACGCAGCTGTCTACATTCTACTGCACGTGCTCTGATGTGTTTTCATCTTTGCCCACATTAACTGTGCAACAATCCTTGCAGCACCACATCAGTAGAGGCAAGAAAGGAAATCACATGGGATCTAGCAATATCTCTATCATGCTGTCTGAGCTTTAACCAAGCGACCAGTGAAAAGTCAAAAGTTGAAGGCTAATCAAAAAGTGCTATGTTTCACTCACACGCAGCTTTACATTACTAATGTTGTTTTCAGTGCACTAAGGTTTGTCAGACACATGTGAACCTTGGTACGATTTCTTATAGTTAAATGTCAGTTAATGATGCATTGGCGGTTGAAGCATTTAGGAGAATTTGAGTTATGGAACTGATGCTAGTAGTTTCTCATTCTGTTGAATGTTGATATTCTTTTTTTCCTTCTTCTCATTTGTGAGAGGTTCTGGGATCAACAACGACAATTGTCTCCTTCCTCTTCCCACACATATTTAGCCATTTTATGCGAATTTGTCGGGTATTCCAAAGGTGCGGTTAGGCAGAAGAATTCAGAATAACGCTGAGAGTTTCAACTCCAAAGTTACAGATCAATGCTGCAGCGGAGAACAGCGATGTGTGGATTTCGTTTTGCGTCACTGAGTGGGTACTACGATTTCAGTTCCAGTACTTATTTTTGAATGTTGCAAGATTTTATTAAACTTCAATATATTTGTGTAAGTATTATTCGTTCGAAGCCCACGTGGTTGGCCGTGCGGTCTAACGCACGGCTTTCCGGGCGGGAAGGAGCGCCTGGTCCCCGGCACGAATCCGTCCGGAGGATTTGTGTCGAGGTACGGTGAGCCGGCCAGTCTGCGGATGGTTTTTAGGCGGTTTTCCATCTGCCTCTGCGAATACGGGCTGGTTCTCCTTATTTCGCCTCAGCTACACTATGTCGGCGATTGCTGCGCAAACAAGCTCTCCACATACGCGTACACAACCATTACTCTACCACGCGAACATCGGCGTTACACTCGTCTGGTGTGAGACTTTCCCTGGGAGGTCCACCGGGGGTCGAACTGCACAATAACCCTGGGTTCGGTGTGGGGCGGCGGAGGGGTGAAGAGGACTGCGGTAGTCGTCGTGGGGTGGTGGACCACTGCGGCTGCGGCGGGGACGGAGCCTCTCCGTCGTTTCTAGTTCGCCGGTCAACATAATATAACATTATTTGCTCTGGTGAAAGACGTATGATAATGCGTGAAATTCCATCTCTGACAATAATAGTATTTTGATTGAGAAAAAAAAGAAAAGCAGAAATTAATTACTCTTCCTGCAAATCATACAAAAATCAATTGTCTAGTATCTGACTGCGAGTTTTAAGATATTCTCTAACGTCTCCTTACAACGGTACTGCGATGCTCCCGTACGCGACAGACAACTTACCTCGCCTTGCCGCTGCAACTGTGAGACCAGCAACATGCTAAAATAATTCGAAAGGAATACTGCGCTCCATGCAGAGAACCGGGCATGATCACAGCTACTGAAACCACCACTGCCATTGTTATATAGAAATTGAATGATCACGAGGCTTTTGGTCAACAAGCCTTAAGCGGTGTTAAAAAATGAAAGAAACTAATAAAAACTTTTAATTTACTATATTAAGAAAGTAGGTGATTTAAACACAGGCAAATTTTGCACAGACCTTTCCTTTTGTTCGACTGCATAATTAGCAACAACTTTAATTATTCCACAGTGTCTATAAACAGTAATCACGTCTCCGGCAACACCAAAGATACGAGTATTACACTCAGTGTATGCCTACACAAATCTGACAAAATCCCTCCAGTGCGCAAGCAAGCAACAACTACGTGCAGCGAAAAGGCAAATCATCAGAAATCCTCAGCGAGTACCAAAGTCTGCTCCGGCGCTTCCAGCACGATCACGGCAGGCTGCGACCTCTCACGTCACGCGGCTTCTCTCAACCGCAGACTGCGTCCGACGCCTTCCCCCTCCTCTCAGCAACAGTCCAATCGCTGCCACTCGCGATGATAATAAGAGGTTAATCCCAAAAGTAAGGTCTCCTATTTTTTTATAAGTACATAGACCTGTTTATTTCTACAATGGTTTACATCAGTTTACAGCTTGAACATTCAGCTATTTTTCGACATTATCACCATTTCTGTCGATGCATTTTTGTAGAAGCTGTGGCAGTTTTTGTATGCCCATGTCGTACCAGCTCGCCGCCATGCTGTTCAGAAAGTTATGAACCTCTTCTTTCACCTCGTCGTCGGAGCTCAATCGCTTTCCGGCCAAATGTTCTTTTAACCTAGGGAACAGGTGGTCACTGGGAGCCAAGTCAGGACTATAGGGTGAGTGGGTGATTCCACTGAGACTGGTGCAGGAGAACAATGGTTTGCCGAGCGATGTGTGGGCGACCGTTGTCATAGAGAATGTGTACGCCCTTGCTCAACATTCCTCTTCTCCGGTTCTGAATTACCCGTTTGAGTTTTTTCAGAGTCTCACAGTACCTGTCAGCGTTAATTGTGGTCCCAGTGGGCATTAAGTCGACCAACAATACCCCTTTCCGATCCCAAAAAACGGTTGTCATGAATTTACCGGCAGACTGTGTTTGTTTGAATTTCCGCAGCTTTGGCGAAGAAGGATGCCACCACTGACGTGATTGTTGCTAGGTCTCATGTCTAAAGTGATATGCCCAGGATTCGTCACCCGTGACAACTGAGTCCACAAAGTTGTCCTGTTCGGCTGCAAGGCGATGAAGAAATGCGCGAGAAGCACCAACTCGTTGTCGCATGTGGTCCTCAGTCAGCATGCGTGGCACCCATCTTGCGCACACCTTCCAGTAGTTCAATGTTTCCGTTAAAATTCTGTGAGCGGTGATTCGGGGAACCTCAGGAACCAACGTGCAGAGATCATACAGGGTGATCCGCCGTTCTTCACGCATGCTTTGCTCAACCTTCAACACTGTCTCCTCAGAAATTTACGGTCTCTCGCTCCTTTGTTCATCGTGAATTTCGGTCCGACCAGCTGCAAACTCTCTACACCACTTACGAACATTTTTGACATCCATGTATGACTCACCAAACACTTCCGTCAATTGGCGATGGATTTCAATCGGCGCAGTGCCCTTTGCTTTCAAAAACCGAATAACTGAGCGCAATTCGCACTTGGCGGTAACATCCAAAGGGACCTCCATTCTCAACGGCTGCCAAGCCAAGACTGAGCGCCTCAGCGCGGCGTGCACATGTTTACACACAGCGCGTGAAGCACTCTTCATAAAAGTGTGACCAACTGCCACACAAACAGAGTTCTGTACTTATAAAAGAATAGGAGACCTTACTTTTGGGATTACCCTCTTATCTCAGACTCAGAGTTTGTGTATGCACACCACAGCAGAATCAGTGGCCAACTTTCCAAAGAAGTATTAGCGTCCAATTTTTAATTTCTTTATTTTTGTACCACTGCAACAGTTTGGTGAAATTTTGGATGGGTCTCCATTGTATATACTGCTTTTGCCAATTTAGCAAGTTGTGGATATAACCGTGCTTGTAAATGCGCCATTTAACTGGGTTCTCTCCTCATCAAATGTTTACTTTCCACCTACTGATCAACAGTCATTGTGACCATACTGTCGTTAATAGTGGAAGTTGAAATCGTCGTATGAAAATAGTTGGGGGTTGAATCGCCTCGTCCCTGTATCGAGTAGGCCGCTACAAGCAGACGAGGCAATTCTGCCGTAGGGCGGGCGGGGTCTGCAGTGGTAAGGCGAAGGCACGGTCGCACCTCTACGACCGCCGGACGCCAGTAGCTGTTTCCGGGTCACACTCATGTTTAAACCCCAGCGTAGCGCTGTGGGGCTGGGCCATCGAAAAGCCAGTGACTTGTCGTACTGCCGAAACCGTAGCGTGTGAAACGCAGGACCTGGAGGATTACGGACACTGCCGACTCCACATATCTCCCCTCTACAACTGGACGAGCAGCACCGGTGAGCTACCAATCTGTGCACCCAAGGATTTCGAGAGATCGAGGTAGCTTGGAAAGTTACGTGGCGATGTTCCACAAAGAATAGTGGAATGTCCCCTACAGCCAGGGGTAACAGGAGGAAAAAGTCTAGACAAGCACTACTTTTTCTTTGTTTTTGTCACCTATCTTTCGACTAGATTGAGGCTTACCTCCGTAATTGTGCTCATCTTTTCATCTCTATATAAATACTACAACCAAAGTCCTTAATAGCTTGTCTTTATAATGAAATCTTTGTACCTGCCTATCACCAACTATACTATCTAATCACAAGTTTCCAGACATTTATTACTAGGTATTAATATAGGGTGAGCCTGAACCGTGTTGCAGACACTCTGAATCTCTGCGGAGCAATTGCAGCCCATTCTTCACTGAGATCCGAAACCAGGGAAGGTAGTCATGTTGGATGCCGGGGTCTGGAGTGAAGTTAACTTTTTTCAATTCATCCCAAAGGTGTTCCATTGGGTTTAGAGGAGGCCAGTCCGTTTCAGGAATGTTATTGTCCACAAACCACTGCCTCACAGATGCTGCTTTATTACTGGCTGCATTGTCATGCTGATGCAAACAGTCACTGTCTCCGAAGTGTTTCTCTTCTGTACTGAGTACAGAACTCTGTAAAATATGTTCATATCGTTCCGGATTTAGTGTTTATTAAAAAAAAAACAATAAAGGGACCACACCCCAACCAGCCCTTGTGAGGTCATCTAAGGAGCTACTCGACTGAGAAGTAGCGGCTCTGGTCACGAAAACTGGCAACGCCTGGGAGAACCAGTGACGCCTGCATCTACATCTACATCTACATCTACGAGGGTCACTCCAAAAGAAAGGCACACTATTTTTGTAAAAATACAGTTTTCATTCTGCAAGTGTGAAAGTTTTACAGTGTGTAGATACATCCTTACTGCTTGTTTTCAAACTTAGTTCAACCTGTTCCCGTGAGTGGCGCCGTCACAGCACGTCTTCAAGGTGGCTGCTACGCTTGACGTTCGTCAGAAGCAGCGTGCTGTCATAGAATTCCTGTGCTGTGAAAACGAGACAGTGGGAAACATCCACAAGAGGTTGATAAAGGTGCATGGAGATGCTGCTGTCGATCGCAGTACAGTTAGTCGGTGGGCAAGGAGGTTACGTGATGAAAGCGGGCACGGCAATATTGAGGATTGTCCTCGCAGCGGCAGGCCTCGTACTGCACACACTGCAGACAATGTGCAGAGAGTTAACGAATTGGTGACTGCTGACAGACGCATCACAGTGAACGAATTGTCACGCTACGTTGGGATAGGGGAAGAAAGTGTTTGCAGAATACTGAAAGTGTTGGCGTTACAAAAGGTTTGTGCCAGGTGGGTTCCCAGGATGTTGACAGTGGCTCACAAAGAAACAAGAAAAACGGTATGCAACGAACTTTTGGAACAGTACGAGAATGGTGGAGATGAATTTCTTGGAAGAATTGTGACAGGTGATGAAACATGGCTCCTTCACTTTTCACCAGAGGCGAAGAGGCAATCAATGGAGCGGCATCATGCAAATTCAGCCAAGAAAAAAAATTCAAAACCTACCTTCTGCTGGAAAAGTTATGGCTACGGTGTTTTTCGATTCCGAAGGACTGTTGCTTGTGGACATCGTGCCAAGTGGAACCACCATAAATTCTGATGCATATGTGACGACACTGGAGAAACTTCAAGCTCGACTGAGTCGTGTTCGACCACATCGGCAAAAGCAGGATGATTTGCTGTTGCACGACAATGCACGGTCACATGTCAGTCAAAAAACCATGGAAGCGCTCACAAAACTTGTATGGGCAACACTGAAACACCCACCTTACAGTTCTGACGTGGCTCCATGTGACTATCATCTGTTTGGGAAACCGAAAGACTCTCTTCGTGGAACAAGGTTTGAAGATGATGACTCCCTTGTGCACGCTCCCAAACAGTGGCTCCAACAGGATGGTCCAGAAAACCGTGCGGATATACAGGCACTGGTTCCAAGTTGGCGTATGGCAGTTCAGAGGGATGGGAATTATGTGGAGAAATGAAAATATTGTTCCTAAAGGATGTACCTACACACTGTAAAACTTTCAAACATGTAGAATAGAAGATAGATTTTTAAAAAATAGTGTGCATTTCTTTTAGAGTGATCCCCGTACATGGATACTCCGCAGGCCACAGTATGGTGCGTAGCGGAGAGTACCCTGTACTACTACAAGTTATTTCCGTTCCTATTTCGCTCGAAGTAGGGCAAGGGAAAAACGACTGTCTACATGCCGCCACGGGAGCCCTAATTTCTCGTATCTTCGTGATCCTAACGCGCAGTGTATGATGGCGGCAGTACAACCGTTCGGCAATCAGTTGCAAGCGCTGGTTCTCTAAATTTTCTCAATGTGTTTCTTGAAAACAACGTCGCCTTCCTTCCGGAGATTCACATTTGAGTTCCCGAAGCAACTCCGTTACACATACGTGCTCTTCGAACCTACCGGTAATATATCTATCAGACTATCTCTGATTTGCTTCGATGTCTTCCTTCAATACGACCTAGCACCGATCCTAAGCCATGAGCAATATTTAATAATAGGTCGCACCAGCGTCCTGTTTGTGGTCTCCTTTACAGGTGAACCACTCTTTCATAAAATCCTCCCAATAAACCGAAGTCGACCATTCTTCCTCCCTACCCTCAGTTCTCACACGCTCGTTCCATTTAATATAGCTTTGCAACGTTACGCCCAATTATTTAAACGACTTGACTGTATCAAAGCCGGACGCTGTGGCCGAGCGGTTCTAGGCGATTCAGTCCAGAACCGCGCGATTGGTACGGTCGCACGTTCGAATCCTGCCTCGGGCATGGATGTGTGTGATGTCCTTAGTTTAGTTAGGTTTAAGTAGTTCTTAGTCTAGGGGACTGATGACCTCAGATGTTAAGTCCCATAGTGCTTAGAGCCATATGAACCATTTGTTGACTGTATCAAGCAGGACACTAGTAACAGGACACAAGTAGTACTGTATCCGAACATTACAGGTTTGTTCTTCCCTCTCATACGCATTAACTTATATTTTTCCCGATTTAGAGCTAGTTTCCATTCATCACACCAACTAAAATTTTGTCTAAGTCGTCTTGTATCTTCCTACAGTCACTCAACTTCCAACACCTTACCGTACAACACAGCATCATCAGCAAATAACAGTAGATTGCTGCCCACCCTGTCTGGCAAATCATTTATGTGTATAGAGAACAAGAGCGGTTCTATCACACTTCCCTGAGGCACTCCTGACGATACCCTTGTCTCTGATAAATACAGTCTAGGGCAACATAATGGGTTCTATTACTTAAGAGGTCTTCGAGCCACCCACATATTCCATACGCTCGTGCCTTCGTTAACAGCCTGCAATGGGGCACCATGTCAAATGCTTTCCGGAAATCTATAAACATGGAATCTGCCTGTTGCCCCTTATCCATAGTTCGCAGTATATCATGTAAGAAAAGGGCAAACTGAGGTTCACAGGAGCGGTGCTTTCTAAAAGAATGCTGATTCGTGGACATAATATTCTCAGTTTAATATACTCGAAATGAAACACCTATAGGGTAAGGATGACACGGCGGTCGGTCGGTACCGTTGACCCATCGAGGCTTGTTCGGAGATAGAGATACAGTGATAGCAATACCGGTGGTGCAGTTGATAGAACTAAGAGTAGAAATGGTTATAGTAATTGCAGTGTTCCTCTGTAGTTTTAACTCTACAGGGTGAAAAGTATTTAAACAGACAAACTCTGGGAGGTTGTAGGGGACATCAAAACAAATATTTTTCCCTAATGTCATTTTTTCCTACGAAGATTATTTAAACCGGTGGAGGCCGTATTACGCTCTTCAGTTGACAGAGATCGTATTACGATCTTCAGTTGTTAGAGGGCGTATTACGGTCTTCAGGTGTAGGAAACTGCTGTCCACCAGTGAAGTAGCGCATTGTCTCTGTTTACTAATGGAGCGATACACCTGGAGTGAGTACACTGATATGGTTGGTGCTGTACTACGTAGCGCACCACAACGGACGAGCAGCAAAGCGGGTTTATCAACAACAATATCCTAATCGCCGTATCCCGCATCATACGACCTTTGCTGCTGTGTACCAACGTCTGCGTGAGACCAGATTATTTAGCAGATTACCTGGACAGGGACGCCGTCGCACGGTAAGAACGCTGCAATTTGTGGAAGCTGTCTTGCAGCATGTGGAGCAGGATCCTTCAATCAGCACTCGTGCAATTGCACGTTACATGGGACCGAGTGAGACTTATGTAAGAACAGTCCTTCGAGAGCAATTATTACGTCCATTTCACTTACAGCGTGTCCACAACCTGGAACCAGTTGATTGTCCACCCAGAGCTCAGTTTTCGCAGTGGTACCTGGAACAGTGTGAAATGCATCCTACATTTCCATCCTCTGTGCTGTTTAACGATGAAGCAACGCTCGGGCTTGATGGAGTCTTCAACATGCACAATTCGCATGTTTGGAGTGAGGATAACCCACATGCCACAGATACTAGCGCTCATCAAGTGCGGTTCTTCGTTAATGTGTGGGTCGGTGTAGTTGGGGACGGTTTAATTGGGCCATATCTGCTACCTAGGCCATTAAATGGGCAGGCACTATTACGATTTTCTAGACAGAGCATTGCCAGTATTGCTGGAAGACATCCCGCTCCCTACAAGAAAGCATGTGGTTCCAACATGACGGGGCGCCGGCACATTTCAGTCGTCGTGTGCGTTGATTCCTGGTTCAAATGGTTCAAATGGCTCTGAGCACTATGGGACTTAACATCTATGGTCATCAGTCCCCTAGAACTTAGAACTACTTAAACCTAACTAAGGACAGCACACAGCACCCAGTCATCACGAGGCAGAGAAAATCCCTGACCCCGCCGGGAATCGAACCCGGGAACCCGAGCGTGGGAAGCGAGAACGTTACCGCACGACCACGAGCTGCTCGATTCCTGGACCGACGGTTCCCAGAAACGTGGATTGGCAGAGGCGGTCCTGTACCACGGCCTGCTCGATACCCCGATATGTCCCCTCTGGACTTTTTTGTGTGGAGAAAGATGTGCAACCTTGTTTACGCAACGCCTGTTGCATCAGAAGAGGAACTGGTTGCCAGGATAGCAGCAGCAGGAACAATTCAGGATACTCCTGGGGTTTTTGCCCGTGTCAGACAAAACATGATCCGACGGTGTAACCTCTGTTTACGTGTCAATGGAGGCCTTTTTGAAAATCTACTGTAATTGAAACTGGTTTGTGTTAATGTGTTGTCTCTTGGTCATAAAAAAAATGGAAAAGTGTTTGTTCGTTTAATTAATTTACCGCCAGAGAAATCTTCCTCTACCGGTTTAAATAGTCCTCATAGGAAAAAATGACATTAGGGAAAAATATTTGTTTTGATGTCCCCTACAACCTCCCAGGGTTTGTCGGTTTAAATACTTTTCACCCTGTATAATCGCTATATTTAACATAAAGGGAATTCGAAGAATAAAATATAGCCTAGGTGAGCCATGGCGGCTCTCTGGATATCGTCCCTTGCCCTCTGTTTTGATCTTTGATCGTCGTTTGTGACTCGAGCGCGCGATGGCGCTTTCTGGAAGAGATAAAAAGGCTTCTCTGGAGACAGGTGAGGACCGTACGAGCTCAACAAGTGCCTCGCGAGAAGGCTGCCAATTTGGCCGGTGTTGGGGGTGTTTGCGATATGTTGTGGGCTAACCAGGAGCCTAGGTGCTTGGAGGCCGCTGACGGCTGTTGCGACGTAGACCTGGTTCACTTGTGTGCCAACTGGAGAATTTATGCTGTCACACGTGGACTGTTGGAAATGTTTTAAGGTGATTTTCCTGTGCTTACATCGTTTTATCTGAACATGTTTTGTGACTTCTATATTTGCAGTTGCGTTTACCTTGAAAATGTTTTAAGTGCAGTTTGGTATTTGCTGCTTGAACTCCGGATTCATGGTTTCCTGCGCGGATCGGTTTTATGATCTGCTACGTTCAGAGTGATGCTGAATACCAATTCAAGTTACGTGTGTGTGTGTGGTTTGAGGTTTTCGGGCGCTAAACAGCATGGTAATCAGCGCCCAAACGCATAGAAACAGGAACACATGCGGTGAAGCGACGAAGACGGACAGCGAACAAGGAGAACGGCTAAAAGACACAGACCTGACGCAGTTCCAAATCCTCACATACAGTGGCAAAACAAGAGGAGAAGGAACGCACTAAAAAAGGAAAGGAAACACAAGGAAAAGAGAACAGAAATCGAAGTGAAACAAGTAGGTAATCGTGACTGGCGGACCTCTTACCTAAAACCTGGGTGAGCCAGTTACCCAGCAGCACATTAAAATCCTCTCCCTAAAATACGAGGCAACAAATTGGACAGAACACAAAACCGTAAGACCTTAACCACAGTCGTTGCGTCGTCTTCCAAATAGAGGAGAAATCCGGTGGCAAGGAAACCACCGCCCTCTGGTCAGAGACTAAAGGACAGTCAAGTAAAATGTGCGGACAGTAATCTGGACGCCACAAGCACTGCAGATTGGGGGGTCCTCCCGCCGGAGTAAAAACCATGCGTTAAGGGACTGTGTCCGATGCGGAGGCGAGTGAGAAGAACCTCATCCCCCTGCATGACTGGTAGGACGTACGCCATGGCCGCGTGGTGGCCTTGACCAGACGCAGCTTATTTTCACCGACTGCCAGCCACTCCTCTTCCCATTGACGCATAACACGAAAACGCAAAAGGGAGGTAACAGCATGGAGGGGGACGGCACATTCAACAACTTGAGGGAGGGAACATGCATCTTTGGCAGCCACATCCGCCAGTTCGTTTCCCATAATACTCACGTGCCCCGGAACCCAGCAGAAGGAAACCTCCTTCTCCTGCCGTTGCAGGTCGAGTAGGGCATCACTGATGTTCTGGACGACCGCATCCACTGGGTACAAGTGTTGCATGGTCTGAAGGGCACTCAGGGAGTCAGAACAGATGAGAAACTTAAGACTGGGAACACGTCTCATCTGCTCCAATGCCCGCAAGATCGCAAACAATTCGGCATCAAAGATGGTAAACGCCGCAGGAAGCGGTAACTTGACGACTCGATCAGGGAAAACAACAGCACAACCAACAGAGTCCCCCTGTTTGGAGCCATCCGTAAGTACTGGTACATCGTCGGGACGCTAGTTTAAAATATCGTAAAATAAGGAGGTAAAAACAAACGCAGGAGTGCAGCTCCTCCGGTACTCTGACAAGTCTAAAAGGACGCTGGGCCTCTGGAGCAACCAGGAAGGCAGGCAAGTTATCAGTTACAGAGTTTGAGTTGTATCACTGACACTGTTACTCTGCAGAATCTGTGATCATTGTGCATATTTGTTATCTTACCCTCTCTCAGTTCCATGCAGAATTCCGTACTGCCGAGCAGAGGTCGTATTCGACAGCCTTCTTCTTCCGCCAGATATTTTCTGAGGAGTTTCGGGTGTTGCCTCTGCACCGGGTGAGCATTGATTGTGTCTGCGCTAAACTTGATCGCATGTTGGCCTTGTACCGCTATGTGCGGGCGTTAGTATTCGAGCTCGATTGGGGCTCGTGATCCTTGTTCCGCATGCCGGAAGTCTAGCGGTACACTGTTTGTCCCTCCGCCGGTCGAACGGTCGGGGTAGCGAGACATTAACTGTGTTTACCGTTGAATGAGACGGTGCTATCGGAGCCATTCCTGTGCACGGAATTCAAATCAATATACACTCAGTCGCAAAAGTATTCGGACAGTGGGAAGTTTCACAATTAGTACTCGAGAAACACTGACTATGAAACCCAAACATATTTATTAGCATTAATTACAAAAGAAATATTGTATTATTTCGTTTCCAAAACATAAATAACAAAAAAATTAACAACAAAAATGAAACATCCTGCACACCCTGCTGCTACAAAAGTATTCGGACACTGTCCAATAAATGTTCATAAGTTGTACGACGAAAATATCAATACCTTGTGGGTCCACCTTTCATTTTCAATACCTCCTCCAATCTACTAGGCATACTTTCCACGAGTTTTCTCGTGAAATCTGGGCCTATATTTGCCCATTCTTGGCGTAGTTCCTCTTTCAAGGCCTCCTTCGTATAGATGTCCGCGCGGAGGGTCCGTTTCAATTTATCCCACAAATGTTCGATTGGGTTAAGGTCTGGTGATTGGGTGGTTCAAAATGGTTCAAATGGCTCTGAGCACTATGGGACTTAACATCTGTGGTCATCAGTCCCCTAGAACGTAGAACTACTCAAACCTAACTAACCTAAGGACATCACACACATCCATGCCCGAGGCAGGATTCGAACCTGCGACCGCAGCGGTCACGCGGTTCCAAACTGAAGCGCCTAGAACCGCACGGCCACACCGGCCGGCCTGGTGATTGGGGAGGGGGGGGGGGTGCAATACATTCGGTCAATCGAAGAGCAACCAGATTTGTACAATATGCGTGGTATGCTTGGGATCATTATCCTGATAAAATGCTGGTTCACTGGTTCACTGCATTTGTGAATGGCTTTCGCCGTGCCACTCGACCATGGTACTGCGAACGTCGTAGTACTCTCCTCACGGTTTCGGGATGAACTTTTATACCAAGGTCTCCCTCAACCTCACTTGCAATTCGTGTGGCAGATATTTTCGGATTCTGTTGTACCTTTCGCACAATCACACGTTCATCTCTCTGTGAAAATGTCCGTGGCCGTCCTGTACTGCAACGAAATTCCAATCGGCCTTCTTTCTCGAACCGTTTAATAATGTCGTGAACTGCACTTTTCTTCATGTTCACTATTGCGGCAATTTCCCTGCAGGTTTTCCCCTCCGTGTGATGATAAACGACAATCGAACGTAGAACACTTCCCTCTGCATCCCATCGTCGACCTGCACAGGCTCGCGATACGTGTTTACTAATCATCGCTATCGTCTCGCTGAAATGTCGGACACACTGCAGTCGCTTCACCCTCTGTGCGTCTCGGAATGAACTATTCTCTCACGTTGTCCGCCTTTGTCCCAATACTTTTGTTGCACCTTCCCATGCCGTTTTCAGGAAATATTGCGTAACAGACACATGTCCAACAACAATTCTTCGTATTTGACGCGTGTTTTACGTTGCGACATCGTACCCAGAGCCCCAAATACATTACAAAGCGCAATTTCTGTATTTGTTCATGCGGCAAACTGCAAAATTATGCGCTGTTACGTGCTGTCCGAATACTTTTGCGACTGAGTGTAAACCGTATTTGCTTTGCACTTCCCCTCAGATTCTTTGACACAGTTTGAGAGTGTTCGCCTTATCGCTTGTGCTCTCCAAATGGTCATTAACTTCACAGTTAAGAAAAAGAGTTTTAATTTTATAAACTACCACACCTTCGGGTTGTATATTGAGACTGGTATATGCTCTTTACTGTTACACAGTTGTTAAGGCTTTCGTGGCCACTTGTTGACAAACTGCCTGTTGGCTACTGCCTCGGGTTCTTCGACCAACATTTGTCTCATGATTTTTCTGACGTTTCGCCAGCATGAGTTACTGGCATTTTAATAGCTTCACCCTCCATTGCTGGTGGTGGATTGGAGCCGAGCTCGCGGCTGCAGGCTATATGTACCTGGCGCGCCAACTTCTAATGGCTTCTCCGCGGTGATTTCCGGTCCGCTTCTCTTCTTGTAACTACAACGGTAGTTCGCTGCAGCACGTGAATCCAGGATCCGTTTACCTCGAGACTTTCTTCTTTCTTGTTGAAGCTATTGTCATGTTTGTGTATTTCAATAGCTTCTCTGAACAAGCGGGTGTGATAGCACTTCTCTACAGCCAAAACTTCGGTGTCGGCGAATTTTACTTTGTGGTCGGCCCCACACCGGGCTTGATATGCCACGGCCGATTTCTCCACCTGCCCCAACTTGCTATGTCGATTATGCTCTGTGATTCAGGTATTGATTGATCGTCCAGACATTCCAGCATAATCTTTTCCGAATTTGCATGATATGCGGCATATTAATGACATTGAAAGTGGGTACCTTTTCCCCTTTGCCGATCTGAGACACTCGTTGATCTTCTTTGTCGGTTTGTAAATAGTCTTTACGCCGTGTTTACGCAATTTACTACCGATTCCGTATTTCACTTCGGGAATGTGTGGCAAAAAGGCCGTAACCGACATTTTTTTTCTGAGGTGGCATTCCGTCGAGTGTTCGGCTCTGTTATATTCCTAAAATAATTTCTGGAGTACCCATTGCTTCTCAATGAACTGCCAAAGAGGATCAAAGGGTGTCTCTGATCCGCAAATTAGGAAAGGGACCCACTTGCAATGTGAGAAATGTACAGCATACCATGCACATTCAGTAAAGTTTATGTTGGAATGTCTGTACGGTCGATCAACACCAGGATCACAGAACGTAAGGGACATTGCAGGCTTTAGAAGGTCGAGAAATCGGCCGTGGCAGAGCACGCCAACACGAAAGTTCTGGCTGTAAAAAAGACCTATCACAGCCGTTTGTTCAGAGAAGCTATAGAAATACACAAACAGGAGAATAGCTTCAACAATAAAGAAGAAAGCCTCAAGGTAAACGGATCCTGTATTCCCTTGCTGCAGCGAACGACCGTCGTAGGTAGCAAGACGAGAAGCGCACCGGAAATGACCACCAAGAAGCCCTTTGATGTTGGCGCGCCAGGTACATGTAGTCTGCGGCCGCGAGCTCGGCTCCAGTCCACCAACAACAATGGAGGGTGAAGCTTTGACAATACCAGCCACTGGTGCTGGCGAAACGTCAGAAAAATCCTCAGACAAACATCGGCCGAAGAACCCGAGACAGAAGCCAGTAGGTTTTTTTACTGTTATTACGTTTTTATATGTCTAAAAGAAAAAGGTTCATATGCTAAGACTTTCCTACAAATATTGGTGGGCATGAAGAATTTCGCCCATAGTATTCACTGGGAGTATGGGGGTCTCTTGTCCCCGTCAACAGCGATTGCCAGGTGTTCAAAAATGGCTCTGAGCACTATGGGACTTAACTTCTGAGGCCATCAGTCCCCTAGAACTTAGAACTACTCAAACCTAACTAACCTAAGGACATCACACACATCCATGTCCGAGGCAGGATTCGAACCTGCGACCATAGCGGTCGCGCGTTTCCAGACAGTAGCGCCTAGAACCGCTCGGCCACTTCGGCCGGCTTGCCAGGTGTTGTTCAGAATTGTTTTAATAAGCAGGGGCTGTGATCCCCTCATCGAGTTCTTACCGTTTATTGCCATCATCTTGTTCTTTCTATGGGATAATTATTAGCATGAATGCAGCCCTTGCAGCTTCTTATCTATTGTAAATAAATTTTGGGAATTGTCATTATTCGTTCGATCGTTCGTTAATTGCTAAAATTGTGATTAAGTGGTTCATGTTAAGTGAAGTGTTACTGATCTCTTGCCCTCCAAGGGGTTGTTTGTTAAGGTCATCCAAACAAATTTTGAATTTCCTTTAAGTTAAATTTTTTCTGTCTGATAGCTCTGTATTGTTGAATTGCTGTATTAAAATCGTAAACTTTGTGTGAGCTCAAAAACCTTTATATTTTCATGTTAAGTTTATCATTTGTTTTAATTCTGAAACATTTTATGAATAAATCATTTTGTATGCGATAAATGATGAATGACGATCCAAACTCTGGGGTCCATTTCTTCCTGTAAAATCCTTATTGGCAGTTTTGGGGCGCCGAGGTTTCCCCATTAGTCTAGTCAAATATAGTAAAGTACAGAAGTAAAATTAAGGTATAAAGTTCTGAGTTCTTTCTTAAGCGGCCCAGTCGGCCACGACCAACTTCTGTGTGACCAATGGCGTCATCGAACTCAGTGTGGAGGGACAAGTGGTGAACTCACCGCCTTCCCGCTCGTTGTAGGGTTTCTTGACCTTGGAGTCGCAGCTCAAAAAAATGTTCAAATGTGTGTGAAATCTTATGGGACTTAACTGCCTAGGTCATCAGTCCCTAAGCTTACACACTACTTAACCTAAATTATCCTAAGGATAAACACACACACCCATCCCCGAGGGATGACTCGAAACTCCACCGGGACCAGCAGCACAGTTCATGACTGCAGCGCCACAGACCGCTCGGCTAATCCCGCGGGGCAGGGAGTCGCAGCTAATCGGCCGAGTAGGTCCCCAGAAAATTGTGCAAGATGTTCAAAATTCTGAGAAAAATAGAGGTAAGCTCTAGGGAGAGACGGGTAATATACGATACTTACAAGAGCCAAGAGGGAATAATAAGAATAGACGACAAGAACGAAGTGCATGAATTAAAAAGGGTGTAAGACAGGGATGCAGTCTTTCACCCCTACTGTTCAGTCTGTAGATCGAAGAAACAATGATGGAAATAAAAGAAAGAGTCAGGATTGGAATTAAAATGCAAGGTGAAATGATATCAATGATATGGATGACAAGGAGGACGTCGAAAGCAGACTAGCGCTGGCAAAAATGGCGTTCCTGCCCAAGTCTACTAGTATCAACTATAGGGCTTAATTTGAGGAACAAATTTCTGAGAATGTATGTTTCGAGCACAGCATTGTATGGTAGTGAAAGATGGACTCTTGGACAACTGGAACAGAAGAGAATCGAAGTATTTAAGATGTGGTGCTACAGGCGAATTTTGAAAATTAGGTGGACTGATAAGGTAAGGAAGAGGGGGTTCTGCTCAGAATCGGAGAGGAAAGGAATATGTGGAAAACACTGACAAGGAGAATGGACACGATGTTAGGACGTCCGTTAAAGCATCAGGGAATGACTTCCATGGTGCTAGAGGGACATTTAGAGGGCAAAAACTGTAGGGAAAGGCAGAGATTAGAATACATCCAACAAATAATTGAGGCCGTATGTTGCAAGTGCTAATCTGTGATGAAGAGGTTGGCAAAGGAGAGGAATTCGTGGCGGGCCGCATCAGACCAGTCAGAAGACTAATGAGTAAAAAAAGAGTCCACAATTGTCATCATGAGGTTGATCGCACCCCAGTCTCGGCTTGCGATTAAGGAAAAGCTCCTGGCAGTGCCAAGAGTCGTACCTGGATCCCCTGCATGGCAGTCTGGCTTGTCGAGCAGTCAGCTACGGAGGTAGACCGAGAACAAATAAATAAAATAAATAATCTGACATTGGTGAGGTAATCTCCTCATGGACATCAATTGTGCTATAAAGGGTGATTAAATAGCACCGCCGCGCGGGATTAGCCGAACGGTCTTAGGCGCTACAGTCATGGACTGTGCGGCTAGTCCCGGCGGAGGTTCGAGTCCTCCCTCGGGCATGGGTGTGTGTGTTTGTCCTTAGCATAATTTAGGTTAAGTAGTGTGTAAGCTTAGGGACTGATGACCTTAGCAGTTAAGTCCCATAAGATTTCACACACTTTTTTTTTTAAATAGCACCTCCCACTGTCGTTTTAGGCAACCAGCGTTGTTATATTGGCCTTCGTATACCATGCGCCAGATTTTCATATTTTCTTGCTCCCTACGCCAAAACTATTAGTCCTACAGTAAAATAAGTGGGACCTTTTTGTAGGAAATTTAATGTAGTTAGATTTTTTACTGGAATACGTTTTCACTAGAAGCCGTAGTTTTCGAATTATTCCAGAAAAACATCTAAAGTGACTCTCAAAGGTAACCCCATTCCCACACTCAGCCCCCACTGGTCAAAATTTCTAGGATGTTGTTCGTCGCACGCCCTCCTACCACTGCACAAATATATGTGACTGTACGCATTATTTCCTACGTTTGACCGTTTCTGGTCTCCACTGACTGGTCTTATTAAGCTACTGGCTTAGTCGAGCTGGCCTCCAGCTAAAACGTACCCCCATACAAAATTTATCTACATTACATTTCGCACAAAGATGTTCTTTTTTATGGGTCCAACAGTTTGCGTGTAGCGAGCGAGAGAATATGAAAGGGCACCTATAAAATTACGGGATGCATAAAACGACATCCGTAGGGCAGCTGAATTACCCTATATGCGTGTCTTCATCGAGGTCTATAGTCTGCGGTATACGGTGCCAAAGACTTCACCTGCGTCTGATAATCATATGAATCATATGGACCTGTATCATTCATATTTTCTGGACGAAAACGGAGATGGAGCGGTCATTCTAATTACATATCTGTCTGGACCACAAGTACATTATTAATTTTCTGCCGCATTTCGACCACTGATCATCTTCAAAAGGACATGAACTGCGCAAAAAATAGCAACTGATCGCATTGTCAGCATGAACTCATTATGCTGTGCTCTAGTATCTACCTTGTGAATGCTGCACTTATGTGACTGAGCTGCTTGTTGGCTATACCTCTCACAGTTCATTGGATTGCGAATACACAGATGTTGACGGACATATCTGACCATGGGTTACCTAGATTCTTCTCTTGGCATGCGTCAGCTTTATGAAGATCCTGTGCAGACTGGTTTCGTAAATTACCAAATGATATGTATCAGTCCTCACTGTTTAATTAAGAGGTTTTTTTGCACTTTAGCAATTGTAATCGGTAGTTTAAAACTGAAGAAACTGCAAAAAGGAGGAAATTTAAGGAGATGGGACCTGGATAAACTGAAAGAACCAGAGGTCGTACAGAGTTTCACGGAGAGCATAAGGGAACAATTGACAGGAATGGGGGAAAGAAATACAGTAGAAGAAGAATGGGTAGCTTTGAGGGATGAAGTAGTGAAGGCAGCAGAGGATCAAGTAGGTAAAAAGAGAGGACTAGTAGCAATCCATCGGTAACAGAAGAAATATTGAATTTAATTGATGAAAGGAGAAAATATAAAAATGCAGTAAATGAAGTAGGCAAAAAGGAATACAAACGTCTCAAAAATGAGATCGACAGGAAGTGCAAAATGGCTAAGCAGGGATGGCTAGAGGACAAATGTAAGGATGTAGAGGCTTATCTCACTAGGGGTAAGATAGATACTGCCTACAGGAAAATTAAAGAGACCTTTGGAGAAAAGAGAATCACTTGTATGAATATCAAGAGCTCAGATGGCAACCCAGTTCTAACCAAAGAAGGGAAAGCAGAAAGGTGGAAGGAGTATATAGAGGGTCCATACAAGGGCGATGTACTTGAGGACAATATTATAGAAATGGAAGAGAATGTAGGTGAAGATGAAATGGGAGATACGATACTGCGTGAAGATTTTGACAGAGCACTGAAAGACCTGAGCCGAAACAAGGCCCCGGGAGTAGACAACATTCCATTAGAACTACTGACGGCCTTGGGAGAGCCAGTCCTGACAAAACTCTACCATCTGCTGAGCAAGATGTATGAGACAGGCGAAGTACCCTCAGACTTCAAGAAGAATATAATAATTCCAATCCCAAAGAAAGCAGGTGTTGACAGATGTGAAAATTACCGAACTATCAGTTTAATAAGTCACAGCTGCAAAATACTAACGCGAATTCTTTACAGACGAATGGAAAAACTGGTAGAAGCCGAGCTCGGGGAAGATCAGTTCGGATTCCGTAGAAATGTTGGAACACGTGAGGCAATACTGACCTTACGACTTATCTTAGAAGAAAGATTAAGGAAAGGCAATATTGACTGGAATACACTCTTTCAAATTCTGAAGGTGGCACGGGTAAAATACAGGGAGCAGAAGGCTATTTACAATTTGTACAGAAACCAGATGGCAGTTATAAGAGTCGAGGGGCATGAAAGGGAGGCAGTGGTTGGGAAGGGAGTGAGACAGGATTGTAGTCTCTCGCCGATGTTATTCAATCTGTATATTGAGCAAGCAGTAAAGGAAACAAAAGAAAAATTCGGAGTAGGTATTAAAATCCATGGAGAAGAAATAAAAACATTAAGGTTCGCCGATGACATTGTAATTCTGTCAGAGACAGCAAAGGACTTGAAAGTGCAGTTGAACGGAATGGATAGTGTCTGGAAAGGAGGATATAAGAAGAACATCAACTAAATCAAAACGAGGATAATGGAATGTAGTCGAATTAAGTCGGGTGATGCTGAGGGAATTAGATTAGGAAATGAGACACTTAAAGTAGTAAAGGAGTTTTGCTATTTGGGGAGCAAAATAACTGATGATGGTCGAAGTAGAGAAGATATAAAATGTAGACTGGAAATGGCAAGGAAAGCGTTTCTGAAGAAGAGAAATTTGTTAACATAGAGTATAGATTTAAGTGTCAGGAAGTCATTTCTGAAAGTATTTGTATGGAGTGTAGCCATGTATGGAAGTGAAACATGGACGATAAATAGTTTGGACAAGAAGAGAATGGAAGCATTCGAAAAGTGGTGCTACAGAAGAATGCTGAAGATTAGATGGGTAGATCACATAACTAATGAGGAAGTATTGAATAAGATTGGGGAGAAGAGAAGTTTGTGGCACAACTTGACCAGAAGAAGGGATCGGTTGGTAGGACATGTTCTGAGGCATCAAGGGATCACCAATTTAGTATTGGAGGGCAGCGTGGAGGGTGAAAATCGTAGAGGGAGACCAAGAGATGAATACACTAAGCAGATTCAGAAGGATGTAGGTTGCAGTAGTTACTGGGAGATGATGAAGCTTGCACAGGATAGAGTAGCATGGAGAGCTGCATCAAACCAGTCTCTGGACTGAAGACCACAACATCAACAACAACATTACCATACAAATGGACGAAGAAGTAGATAAAGTTGAGATGGGAGATACTATATTGTGAAAAGACTTTGTCAGAACAATGAAAAAGCTTTTGTTATACACTTGCGATTTGTACCAATAACTTTGAGGGGATACTCTGTATCATGTAGTTTTCAAGACAACCAGTGGTCGAAATGAGTCAGGAAATTAATAAAGTAATTTTCGTTCATTAAGGTGGAATGAAATTAAAAAGGAAGGTGACAAATGTGAAATCGTGTATTAGGAAACTAATGAAAATAATTTGGCATGTGTGTGTGTGTGTGTGTGTGTGTGTGTGTGTGTGTGTGTGTGTGTGTGTGTGTAGGAGTGGGGCCACGAACCCCTTCTATGTGCCACCCTCCTCTTTTCAGAGTAGCTCTTACACCCAACGAACTCAATTGTTTGTTGGATATATTCGGTCTTTGGCTCTCCCTAGCGCTTTTAACACTGTATAATTTCTTTTAAACCACGGAAGTTAATCACTGATGTCGTAAGACGTGTGCTGTAATCTTGTTTCCCTTCCTTTCCAGAGTTTTCTACATATTTCTTTCATCTGTGATTCTGCGCGGGACCTCTACATCTATTATTTTAACGCTCTCGCCTAATTCTCAAGCTCTTTCTGTACTTGGAAATCCAATATGCGTCAGGTCACTTCTTCTCTAGTTTTGCCACAGTCTAGGATCTGCTTCTATACACTGCTGTGTGTCGCATGCATATTCTCAGAAATTTCTTCCTCGAATTTAAGGCCAATGCTTGATACTGATAGCCTTCTTCTGGCCAGGAATGACCTCTTTGGCTATGCTAATCTGCTTTTTATGTCCTCCTTTCTTCATCCTTCATATGTTATCTTGCTTCTGAGGTAACAGAATTCGTTCACTTCTTTAGCTGCATAGTCCCCAATTACTATTATCGTTAATGTCATTTCTGCTACTCCTTATTACTTATATCTGTCGCAATTCATAGCCCGTCCTCAGTAGACAATTTATTTCACTCAATATGTCCTGTAATTCTGCGCACTTTGGCTGAGGACAGCCATATCATCAGCGAATGTTACCATTGGTATTCTTTATTTCTGAATTTTACTCCCACTCCTGAACCTCGTATTTCCGTCTTTGCTTCTTCTACACTGTCCACTCACATTAATGCGATCACCAGTCCAAAGCCTGAATGACTCCTTTTGGACGCCGACCGCTGCGAGACAGTCAACGATGGATATTAATATTGTATGACGATGTATATTGATACTAATTTTATTATAGTGTTTTAATTTTATAATGTAGACCTCCAGAGTTTAAAGATTACCTTTATAAGTCCTAAAATATTAATATATAATTCAGAAACAACTTTGTGGAAGAGTATCCATAATATAACGACTTATGTGAATCGACGGCAGCATGATGAAGGGAGGACTGTGGTACACCGATGCAACGATATCGAATGCCGTGCTACGGCAGACGACACGTACGAGGAGGCTACTATGACGACGGAATCCTAGTCAAATAGGCTAAGGGCACTTGATATACTTCGTTTTTTTAATATGTTAATTTTATAACAGAGAATACAATGATTTTAAAGTTTTTTACTAATTACTAGGAACAACTTTTATGGATAGCAGCCAGAACACACCACGACAACGCATGCTGTGCAAAGATAACGCTGCAGCAGAAAACTATATGGATTGACAACAACATGGCGGAAGAATCGTTATGGTACGCCGTTACCATGACAACGAACGCTACGCAAAGATGGTATTACAGCAGACGACTTATACGAAGCGGCTACCATGATGACAGCGTCCAAACCACACAGGCTAGGGGGCGCTTGACATATACTATCGCCCATGGCAACGGCGTCCCTACCACAAAAGACAGAGGGCTCTACTCTATCCACAAATGATGTCAAAAATGAGTGGGTCAACAGTTATCTGAATTTTAAATAATTGTAAATTTCTCGAGATTTAATTAGTTATATATTTAATATGTTTTACATTACAACTGGAACAAATTTTAAAATTTACGATTTCTTGCTTAAGCATGTAACTACCGTTGGTCACCGTGGAGGGCGTTACCGTCTGCCCACGTGTTGTTGGCCGTTATTTAAGCTCATGCAGTGCACCAAACATGTTCCCCCATCTTCTCCTTTTCCTTGAACACACTATATATTGTCCGCCGCCTTGATCCCCCTCACCCTCCTGGTGGCTCCCTTCCCTTCCTCTCCACCGCCGGCTGGGGTGGCCAGGCGGTTCTAGACGCTAGTCTGTACCCGTGCGACCGCTACGGTCGGAGGTTCGAATCCTGCCTTGGGCATAGGTGTGTGTGTGATGTCCTTAGGTTAGTTAGGTTTAAGTAGTTCTAAGTTCTAGGGGACTGATGACCTCAGATGTTAAGTCCCATAGTGCTCAGTGCCATTTGAACCATTTGAACCTCTCCACCCCCAACCAGTCACTGCGCCTTTACCGTTGTGTCCCACCCTCTCTCCATCTCCTTTCCCAACGCAACTTCCACCATCTACCCCTGCCGGATGACGAGCTCCGCCCTGACATCTACCCTTCCTACCAACTCTAACCCCATCTTTCTGCCTCCTCCTCAGGGCTCCCTCTCCTCCCCCTCCCACCACCTGAGCGGCTTCCCCCTCCTATTCCGCCTCCCTCTCTTGTGCCCCCTTTCAGTGTCTCTGCACTCCCTCCTGTCCTGTCTTCCCTCTTCATCTCCCGCCCCACGTGTCTCCTGCCTCTTCGTGTACCCGCTGACGCCCATACTCTCTTCATTCCACCGCTTTCCCTGCTGCCCCTTGCTCTCCCCTCCTTTTCCATCCTCTCTGACCTTTCCCTCGGCAGGTCCCACCTGGCAGTTTTATTCTTCGTCGTGTGTGCTCCAAATGGGTTTAAGTGTGTTGTTGTAGAGTGTTTTTAATACTGTGTCCGACTTTTAACCTGTGCATGTGAATTCAGTGTCTTCTCTGTGTTTTAAGAATCGCCGACTGTTCTTTTTAACTTTCTGGTGACTTTTTTAACTGTCCCCCATGAACGTCTCCATGTCAATGTATTTTTACCTCCATTTTCTCCCCTTACTCTGTTTTATGTTCCTCTTTTTTTATCACCTTATGTATGTAACATTTTATTCTTGTTTTAGTTGTCATGTCACTCGGCTGAAGAGCGGCGGATTGTGCCGCTGACAGCCCTCCCCTGCCCATATAGGGCAGGGGAATGAAATCACAATAAAGGAAAAAATACCAACGATGCATACTTACCAACCGTGCACAGGCAGGGTGACGACTCCAGCATGTGACCAAATGGGGTATAAAAATCTGTTTATTTATGTAACTTTGACTAATTGCTTGTAGATTACGTACATAATTACTTACTAATATTACAACTTTACAGTGTAAACTGCCTTGAAGATGACCCCATCGCAGCTTGAAACCAGTTGCCGGCAAAATAAATAGTGCGATTGTGACTGTCATTTTGAATAATTGACGTAGAGAAATGCCGACTTCAGCTGTCGTGGTCAACTGCACTTGGTTTCTCGGCTGAGGATCTATGGCGCGAACAGCTCCATCGAGATGGTCCCAAGGTTTCTAGATTATCTTTACATCTGTGGAATCTGGTGGCCAGGGGAGTACGGTAAACTAATGCTGGTGCTCTTAAGAACTATGCACGTACACTGCTAGCTATGTGACACGATGCATTGTAGCGCTGCTAGATGGGATCGTGCCGAGAAAAAACAAACTGAATGTAAGGGTGGACATGGTCTTCAAGGATAGATGCTTGTTTACGTTGATCCATTGTGCCTTCCAGAATGACGAGATCACTGAGCAAATGCCACGAAAACATTCCTCAGAACATAACGCTTCGTCCTGACCGATGGATCACTAAACGTGATTCACCTGAAAAGACCGGCAGTTGTTTCATTGGTGTGCAAATCCCAGCTTTTGTTTCCATCGAACGCCAGTCAGCACGGGTGCACGAACCAGGTTCCTGCTGCGGGGGTCCATACGCAGCAACGTTCGCTTAACAGTCGTTGAGGAGACACTGTTGGTAGCCCTTGGTTCATTTGAGCAGTCAGTGGCTCGACAGTTTCACGTCATTTCACCGCTACACATCTCCGCAGACGTCGTTCACTCCTGTTATCTAAGGCCCTCGGTGCACTATAGTTGCCTCGGCGCGTGTTTTGGACAGCGCCGTTTTGCAGTGCACTGTATACTGTAACCGCATTATGACAACGACTGCACTGTTTTTCGCGACCCACGGGTATGCTTTATATGGGGTGGTCCACTGATAGTGACCTGGCCAAATATCTCACGAAATAAGCATCAAACGAAGAAACTACAAAGAACGAAACTCGTCTAGCTTGAAGTGGGAAACCAGATGGTGCTATGGTTGGCCCTCTAGATGGCACTGCCTCTTGCAGTCTGTGTGTGGCTATGGCACATTGACGCCAAACATACGCTGTCACGTGTGACTGAACCATGTATGAGCAGATAGAGAAGAGAGTGGGTGACAGGGGAATTGTAGGGGCGACCACTATATCCTTAGAGACATCCGGTGTCGTAAACTGCGACCCGGAGAGCGGTGTGCTGACTACACGCACCTCCGTATCTGCATCCAGTGATACCTGTGGGCTGAGGACGTCACCTTCAAGGCTTGTTTGGGCGAAGTTTAGTTTTTTTTTAGACATCCACATCATTGTCCAATTAGTCGACTAACGAATACAACGAGCAAAACAAAGTTCGTACACAAAGAAAAGATATTGTACACGTCTACTTGAAGCTCTTGTAGCTAAGCAAGACAATGTCAAGCAAATACTAGAAGTCGCTATGCAAAGCGGTACAGATTTCAATACACGCACACCTGTTAAACAGTCGTTCTACATTATTTATAAGACAGTCAATTTGTCACACAGGAAATGGAACTCGACATCAGTATATTTCATGATCTTTTCCATTATTTTCGGAGGAAAATTTAGTTTGTGGGTCCGAATATACGAATATACCCAGCTCCACAGCTACGCTTTACTGTTTTTATATTCTATTTAGAAATAACAAATTTATATGTAGAAATCCTATTTCCAGAAAAATCAGTGTATTTGTGATTTCAGTCTTTCTCGGCGTATTTCACTGTTGAATTCATCTCGGGTTATCAGCCGTCTTGTCGCAACGTTTCTTCCGGCGAAGATGATGGGTACTAAACTCATTGAAACGTTGCCACAAGACGACGCCACCACTCGGCTGATAACAGGATAAGAATTCATCAATCAGTATATTTTTTGGTATGTCTTCTTTATCTACACGAACGCGAAGTGGACTTGGATAATATCTCTTCTACGAACATGCTGTTGCAGTTGACCACTGTATTGTGTAGTCGACTGATTGCACAGTCATATGGATATTTGAAGATGAGTCGCACGACTCTGGAGAAAATGAAATGAAATGATCGTGTGGCACTGTTGGCCGGGAGGACCCATCCAGTGAAGTTCAGCCGCCGGGTGCAAATCTTATTTCAGGTGACGCCACATTGGGTGACTTGCTTGTCGGTGATGACGAAATGATGATGAGGACAACACAACACCCAGTCCACGAGCTGAGAAAATCTCCAACCCGGCCGGGAATGAAACCCGGGACCCCTGCATGGTACGCAAACACGCGGACACAATTCTCGAATCGAGAACATATCGTACACACAAACAGCAAAAATAAAGCCAATATACACTGCTTGAAGCATTCAGAGGATATAGTCGGGTGACAATGTAAATTCGTACGCCTGCACACTGTCATCGGGTATCTAATGATTAGACTGGTAGGACAACCAGAAGAGTGCGTTAGTATAAGCGGCGTGAAAGCGTCAGATGTTGCGTGATAACCGTGAAGGACGCAGAGATACCGCGTACTCGTGTGAGCAGCATAATCAGCATCTGATAAACATTGTAAGGCACCTCGTTGTGGGTCTCCATGTGTCCACCTCTTAATAAGTTCACCTTTATGAAGGACGCATGAAGCACATTGGCTTTTCAATATAAAACGTCAAATCAGAAACCCCTTCAGCCGCCTATATTTCAAATTTTATTTTACTTATGTCACTAGTTTCGGCGTTTCACTGCGCCATCTTCACGCCCCCTGACCGACATGAAGGACGAATTCAACTTTATATGCAATCTAAAAAGCGGCCGCATTCAGTAACGCATCCACAGAGTACCGCTTTTAACAGCGCGATCCCTTCGTTCATGAATTATAGAACTGGAGTCTGCAATTGTTGCTAAGAAAAGTAGTCTACGGATACCAGTTGCTGAATGCTGGCCCCTATTTCGACTGCACACGAGGTTGGATTCTTCATGCAAGTCGATCAGGGACCTGAAGGCGGCACGTAAGCAAAATAAAATCTGAAATATAGCCAGGTGAAGATGTTTTCGATTTGACGTTTTATTTGTCCTCCTGGTCGAACCGTGAGATATCAAAATTTGCGTGGCATTTGGATGTGAAAGAAATGGCTCTAAGCACTATGGGACTTAACATCTGAGGTCACCAGTCCCCTGGACTCAGAACTACTTAAACCTAACTAACCTAAGGACATCACACATATCCATGCCCGAGGCAGGATTCGAACCAGCGAGCGTAGCAGCAGCGCGGTTACGGACTAAAGCGCCTAAAGCCTCTCAGCCACAGCGGCCGGCATTTGGATGTGACAGTGGTCCCATGTTGGACTGCACTGGAGCTTGAGGACAGGATAGCTCGTCGTCAAATTTCTGGTCGATCACGTCCGACCTCGTCACGGAAGCATCGCTGTATTGCGTACCAAGGACATCACAACCATTTCAAATCTGGGCCTGCCATCCGAGAACAAGTGATGGAATGCTCGAACAGTCCACGGGTGTACTGTCGGTCTATAGTGTCCAACGGGCACAATATTTCGGCGATCAGACATGTCGCCATCGTCAGGTGCGCTCACCAACTGAGCTCCTCAGGGTGGGCGGCCGGCCCGCATCTCGTGGTCGTGCGGTAGCGTTCTCGCTTCCCACGCCCGGGTTCCCGGGTTCGATTCCCGGCGGGGTCAGGGATTTTCTCTGCCTCGTGATGGCTGGGTGTTGTGTGCTGTCCTTATGTTAGTTAGGTTTCAGTAGTTCTAAGTTCTAGGGGAATGATGACCATAGATGTTAAGTCCCATAGTGCTCAGAGCCATTTGAACCATTTTTTTGTGGTCGGCCGTCTTAAATCCCCTCTCCTCGCGAGGCGTTCTCTCTGCGGTCCGCGCCCGCGCGTTAGCGGTCGGTGAGACGCTGGTGTCGGCGTCTGTGGTGGCGTCGGTGTAACTGCCTCGTCCGCCCTGGTCGCCCGTTCGTTTCCTTCACTGAGTGTCTCACCGACCGCTGAGGCGCGGGCGCGGACCACTGAGAGAACACCTCGGGAAGGGAGCGAAGGGAGGGGATTTAAGACTGCCGCCCACCCTCAGGAACTCATTTCGTCAGCGCACCTGATGATGGCGACGTGCCTGATCGCCGAAACATTGTGCCCGTTGGACACTATGGGCCGGCAGTACACCCGTGGACTGTTCGAGCAAGAAATACGCCGGGAGAAACTGAAGAATCACACGTGATGGAAACTCTGCAGTATTCTGTGTCATCCCACTTCATCAGTCAGAGACTTCCAGCATCCAAGCAAGGAAATTACCATTCCATACGTAGGCTGCCGTGAACACCGCAGCCGCTTTTGGAGTGTTCCCGTGACTTGCAATCATGGACTGCTGATGAATTTAGTCACACTGTGTTGAGGATCATTTGCTGTTCTGCTTTATCCTGGATGACCATCACCGGCGGAGACTTGGAGAGAGGTCCCACTAGCCCATTGTTTCGGAGAGACGCAGCGCTGTTACTCCTGACGTCATATTGTAGGGAGCCATTGGGTATGTCTTCATGTTACGGCTGGCTGTGATTGTGGGATCTCATGTCAACATGCTAGGTCACGGACATCCTCTTATGTGTCACCTCTCATGCCATAACATCGTGGTGCCATTTTCCAACAGGACAGCACTCATCCACGCACCGCACATGACTCTATGAAATGTCTGTGTGATGTTGAGGTAGCCTCTTGGCCAGCAAGATCTCCATATCTGTCGACGACAGAAGATGCTTGCGTCCAGCTCGGAAGTCAACTGTGACCCACCGTCCCAACAGCTGTGTGCCAGCTTACGTCAGGAGAGGATACAACAGCTTTATGACACGCTTCGCAGCCGACTGAGCGCATGCATCCAGGGCAAACAGGGTCCAATGTCATACTGATAAATTGCCTCGTGCTCACAAATTTTTTTTGTAAATTTTACCTTAATTTGTAATCACTGCAGTAACATCAAGTACCTTCTCAGTCTATAAAGTTTCACTTCGTTTCCACCTCCTTTTCTGCCTGATTCTTTTGTCAGGCAGCGTATATTATAACTACACTACTGGCCATTAAAATTCCTGCACCAAGGAGAAATGCAAATGATAAACGGGTATTCATTGGACAAATATATTATACTAGAACTGACATGTGATTACATTTTCATGCAATTTGGGTGCATAGACCCTGAGAAATCAGTACCCAGAACAACTACCTCTGGTAGTAATAACGGCCTTGATACGCCTGAGCATTGAGTCAAACAGAGCTTGGATGGCGTATACAGGTACAGCTGCCCATGCAGCTTCAACACGATACCACAGTTCATCAAGAGTAGTGACTGGCGTATTGTGGCGAGCCAGTTGCTTGGCCACCATTGACCAGACGTTTTCAGTTGGTGAGAGATCTGGAGAATGTGCTTGCCAGGGCAGCAGTCGAACATTTTCTGTATCCAAAAAGGCCCGTACAGGAACTGCAACATGTGGTCGCGCATTATCTTGCTGAAATTTAGGGTTTTGCAGGGATCGAATGAAGGGTGGAGCCACGGGTCGTAACACATCTGAAATGTAACGTCCACTGTTCAAAGTGCCGCCAATGCGAACAAGAGGTTGCCGAGAAGTGTAACCAATGGCACCCCATACCACCATGCCGGGTGATACACCAGTATGGAGGTGACGAATACACGCTTCCAGTGTGCGTTCACCGTGATGTCGCCAAAGATGGTTGGGCCCATCATGATGCTGTAAAAAAAAACCTGGGTTCATCCGAAAAAATGACGTTTTGCCATTCGTGCACCCAGGTTCATCGTTGAATACACCATCGCAGGTGCTCCTGTCTGTGATGGACCGTCAAGGGTAACCGCAGCCATGGTCTCCGACCTGATAGTCCATGCTGCTGCAAACGTCGTCGAACTGTTCGAGCAGATGGTTGTTGTTTTGCAAACGTCCCCATCTGTTGACTCAGGGATCGAGACGTGGCTGCACGATCCGTTACAGCCAAGCGGATAAGATGCCTGTCATCTCGACTGCTAGTGATACGAGGCCGTTGGGATCAGCACGGCGGAGTGGCCGTGCGGTTCTAGGCGCTACAGTCTGGAACCGAGCGACCGCTACGGTCGCAGGTTCGAATCCTGCCTCGGGCATGGATGTGTGTGATGTCCTTAGGTTAGTTAGGTTTAATTAGTTCTAAGTTCTAGGCGACTGATGACCTCAGAACTTAAGTCGCATAGTGCTCAGAGCCACTTTTTGATCAGCACGGCGTTCCGTATTACCCTCCTGAACCCACTGATTCCATATTCTGCTAACAGTCATTTGATCTTGACCAACGCGAGCAGTAATGTCGCGATACGATAAACCGCAATCGCGATAGGCTACAATCCGACCTTTATCAAAGTGGGAAACGTGATGGTACACATTTCTCCTCCTTACACGAGGCATCACAACAACGTTTCACCAGGCAACGCCGGTCAACAGCTGTTTGTGTATGAGAAATCTGTTGGAAACTCTCCTAATGTCATCAAGTTGCAGGTGTCGCCACCGGCGCCAACCTTGTGTGAATGCTCTGAAAAGCTAATCGTTTGCATATCACAGCATCTTCTTCCTGTCGGTTAAATTTGGCGTCTGTAGCACGCCATCTTCGTGGTGTAGCAATTTTAATGGCCAGTAGTGTATTAGTAAATGCAGGCTAATCTAACAAGTCCATTTGACAAGATGAATCACACAAAACTATAGTAATATTAATCAAACGAGGCTATATAGCTCCAGGAATCTTTTCAGCTCTCAAAACATCTATTATGTATTCACGACGACTGGAGCAACGAATGAAAGTTTGTATCGATGCTGAGGTGTTACTCGAATACAGTTGGAGAGCCTCTGTAGTGCTCTTAGAGTTCAGGGGGAGTGCCAAATGGGACGAGGCTTGAATGTGAATTTGGATTGAGGACCGAGGTGAGCTAGGGCAGTCCGTGAGGTTCTGCATGGACAGTGTGCCAGGTTGGCGTAGTGGTTAGCACATCTGCCTAGTGAGCAGGAGACCTGGATTCGAATCCTGGCCTTGTTTCACGCCTTCAGTGTTCTTAAATGCACCATATTGTAATATTATTCGACAAGTTTTGTATTTTTAATCTTGGTGGTTCAAGGCGAAGGCTATAAAATGAATATAAAACCTATGAGGGTAAGAAAAGGAAAGCATGTGGCTTCTTCATTGATGCGGAGATCGCTGTTAATAAGGGCAGTGTTTTTCATGTTCTTCATTTCTTGCAAGTCGCTTAAGGCTCTCCACCATTTTTAATTTAATTACCCTAATTCAAAGAGTGGAATTGTTTTATTGCTTCGTCCGTGTTTGACCTTTACCTCCATATTATACTTAACGGTAACTTAGATGGCAATGAAGGAGATCACAAATTCGGATTTGTGTGTTAGATTTATGACCTTCATGTTCCAGGAGATTAAAGCCAAGAAGAATAATGGGTACATACAGCGCGTTCAAATTTTAACAGTCGATTTATGCCGTCCCTGAGTTCGCCCTAAAACTGGACTGTGCGGCAGACCACAACTGGTTTGTAGCGACGTTTTAGGTTTCTCCGTTACAGACGGCACTGTGTTTTTGTCGACATTTGAATATGAATTTCGTTGTCCAACGATTTATCGCTTCTCCAGAGTGGAAATCTACCTCTCCGCTTGGTTGTACGGTATGTTGTCATACGCTCGTATATCAGCGCGTTAGAAGAATGATGTATTTCTTGATACCGTTGCAGTATTGTCTCTGCTATCTGGAAACAATTCGGTACTGTTTTCTTCTTATTCGCTCGCTACAAGCACATTATAATGGAAACGCCCCCAGTGATGATTTATGGACTTCCGTAATTCATAATAGGCTGTGGTGACAAAAGTCGTGAGATAGCAATATGCGAAAATACAGATGGCGGTAGTATCGCGTATACAAGGTATAAAAGGGCGGTGTATTGGTGGAGCTGTCGTTTGTACTCAGGTGATTCGCTTGAAAATGTTTCCGAATCATTGTGCGCACGATGGGTGTTAATAGACTTTGAACTAGGGGATAGTTGGAGCTAAACGCATGGGTCATTCCATTTCGGAAATGGTTAGGCAATTCAGTATTCCGAGATCTACAGTGTCAAGAGTGCACCCTGAATACCACATTTCAGACATTACCTCTCACCACGAACAAAGCTGTGCCTAACGGCCTTTGCAGCGGCGTTTGCGTAGCGTTGTCAGTGGTAACAGACAAGCAACACCGCATGAAATAACCGCAGAAATCAACGTGGGATGAATGAAAAATGTATCCGTTAGGACATGTGACGAAGCAAGCTGGGTTAATTTTAATTCCCCTCTTGTTCTGCCATCTGCCTCCTTAAATTCGTTTTGTTACTTTTAACTATTTACCATAAGAATACGTGAATATAATCTGCATTTTCATAACAGAGAAAGATTGGTCCTCAGTTTTAAAGAACATAACACCATAAAATAACTGATGATGGTCGAAGTAGAGAGGATATAAAATGTAGACTGGCAATGGCAAGGAAGGCGTTTCTGAAGAAGAGAAATTTGTTAACATCCAGTATTGATTTAAGTGTCCGGAAGTCATTTCTGAAAGTATTCGTATGGAGTGTAGCCATGTATGGAAGTGAAACATGGACGATAAATTGTTTAGACAAGAAGAGAATAGAAGCTTTCGAAATGTGGTGCTACAGAAGAATGCTGAAGATTAGATGGGTAGATCATGTAACTAATGAGGAAGTATTGAATAGGATTGGGGAGAAGAGAAGTTTGTGGCACAACTTGGCCAGAAGAAGGGATCGGTTGGTAGGGCATGTTCTGAGGCATCAAGGGATCACCAATTTAGTATTGGAGGGCAGCGTGGAGGGTAAAAATCGTAGAGGGAGACCACGAGATGAATACACTAAGCAGATTCAGAAGGATGTAGGTTGCAGTAGGTACTGGGAGATGAAAAAGCTTGCACAGGATAGAGTAGCATGGAGAGCTGCATCAAACCAGTCTCAGGACTGAAGACCACAACAAACAACAACAACACCAGATATAATTTAGTGCTTGGTTTTATGTATGTAATTGATTTTCTAACTTATTTTGACTATTCCTAGGTTGTATCTTTCATTATAAAGCGAAATCAGTAATTGTTTCGTAACTTAAATTCTATTGTTGACGTATAAACAAATATAAATTCTGTAATAATTGTAAACATTTTGGAGATGAAACAATAGCAGTCTGAAAGTATTTATTTGGCTCTATTCGAAAACATGCTAGCTAATTCCAAAGTAATTAACAGTTTTGTCAAAAGTATTGTTTGCATACTATAGTTGCTAATTTCATGATTTAAACAATTAATTCAGCCTAAACCTCTTAGTAGGAGAAACTGTTAAACTGACGCAATTTTTCGATGTATTAAGTTAATTGTGTGAGTTAAGTTTTAATTGTAATTTTTGTAAATTTAACTTTAAACAATGTGTTGTTTCAGCACCTATTATTGTGATGATGTATAAGGGTCCCATTTTTGGTCACGAGACAGTCAGTCCACGGCCGAGTTTCAGACAAGAAACCTGCGCAGGTTAGATCAACAACAATGCTTCAATTTAACTGTGAAATAAGTGTTAAACAATTAGGCCATATGTAAAAACAGTGACAGTATCTGCTCCATACGTACCTGATTATTCTTCAAGAACTGCGGACTGCCGGCCGGAGTGGCGAGCGGTTCTAGGCGCTGCAGTCTGGAACCGCGCGACCGCTACGGTCGCAGGCTCGAATCCTGCCTCGGGCATGGATGTGTGTGATGTCCTTAGGTTAGTTAGGTTTAAGTAGTTTTAAGTTCTATGAACTGATGACCTCAGAAGTTAAGTCCCATAGTGCTCACAGCCAGCCACTGCGGACTTTGTGGTTATGCTTTTACTGCTCGTAGATGTTCAACAGTAAACTTTTGTAGCACTATGTGGAGTTTATTAATGAGGCTTATGGAAAGTTTAAAACAATAGTGCACTGGCCATATAACTGTGTATTATTGGGGTGTTGTAAACAGTGAAATTAAAGTACTATGAAACGCAACTGTGCACCTGTCGGCTACATCATTTAAAGTAGTCAGTGTCGGAATCCACAAACCCCATTAGTTAGCCAGTGTAGCAACGCATTACGTCGACTCCGAGGACTACAACATTCAACAAACGAAGGACTAAAAAGCAGGTGGGACCGGCACACACGAAATGTGACGTTAGTGACCTATGGCAGCAGACGACCGACGCGAGTGCCTTGACACTGAGAGCGGACGATCTGGAGGTGTGTCCATCAGAAAGAGTAAATTTGTAATATTGGATATCATGGACTGATATGTATATATTATGACTTTGGAACACTATTAAGGTAAATACATTGTTTGTTCTCTATCAAAATCTTTCATTTGCTAACTATGTCTATCAGTAGTTAGTGCCTTCAGTAGTTTGAATCTTTAATTTAGCTGGCAGTAGTAGCGCTCGCTGTATTGCAGTAGTTCGATTTTTGTGAGGTGATTCATGAAAGGTATAGGTTAATGTTAGTTAGGGCCATTCTTTTGTAGGCATTATTGAAAGTCAGATTGCGTTGCGCTAAAAATATTGTGTGTCAGTTTAGTGGTGATCCTGATAAGTTCAAATGGCTCTGAGCACTATGGGACTTAACATCTATGGTCATCATTCCCCTAGAACTTAGAACTACGTAAACCTAACTAACCTAAGGACAGCACACAACACCCAGTCATGACGAGGCAGAGAAAATCCCTGACTCCGCCGGGAATCGAACCCGGGAACCCGGGCGTAGGAAGCGAGAACGCTACCGCACGACCACGAGCTGCGGACTCCTGATAAGTAAAGAGAGTAATGTCTGAGTACGTTCAGTTTTGCTCAGCTGTTTGAAAATCAAATAATGTAAGAGGTTTATCAGCACAGTAATTCATTAATTTTTCTAAGGGGACGTTTCAACACCACGAAATCCTAAGCAGCGCCTCTCCTGGACTCGTGACCAAACCGGTTGGACCCTGGGCGACTGGAATGCCGTGACCTCGTCAGATGAGTCCTGATTTCAGTTGATAAGAGCTGATGGTAGGGTTCGAGCGTGGCGCAAACCCCGCAGAGCCATGGAGCCAAGTGGTCCACAAGGAACTGTGCAAGCTGTTGGTGGCTCCATAGAGGTGTGCGCTGTGTTTAATTGGAATGGGCTGGGTCCATTGGTGGAAATCGTTATTTTCTGCTACTTGGAGACCATTTTCAGCGATTCATCGACTTCATGTTCCCAAAAAAACGTTGGAATTTTTATGGATGACAATGCGCCTTGTCACTGGGCCACAATTGTTCACGATCTGTTTGAAGAACATTTTGGAGGATTCGAGCAAATGATTTGGCCAACCAGATCGCCCGACATGAATCCTGTCGAGTATTGTTGGGACGTAATCGAGTGGTCAGTTCGCGCACAACATCCTGTTCCGGCAACATTTTCGCAATTGTTGACGGTTATAGAGGCAGCATGGCTCAATATTTCTGCAAGAGATTTCCGACGACTTGGTGAGTCCGCGCCACGCCGAGTTGCTGCACTAAGCCGAGCAAAAGGAGGTCCAAAACGACATTAGGAGTTATCCCAAGACTCCTCTCACCTCGGTGTAATGTTGTGTTCGTGGAAAAAGTGTGAAAATTTGTAGTTGCGATTTTAAATCCAAATAATGGTTTGATGCACCTCCCAACGGTAGCCGTCTCCACCTGTTGCCAACTACTGAATCCTAAATCCAACTAAATCAGTTTACTACAGTTATGCCTTGGTTCCACTCCCCCCCCTCCCCCACCCCCCACACGTACCCTTTAAATTCAAATAATGGTTTGTCCAACGGTAACATATCATTATCATGTGCAAGCGTCTCCACCAGTTGGTAACTAATGAAATCTAAATCCAATTGGATCATCTTACTACAGCTATACCTTGGTTCCACTCCCCCCCTCCCACCCCACACACCATTTAATTGCTTTGAATTATCATGTGTAAGCGTCTCCACCAGTTGGCAACTACTGAAACCTAAATCGAATTGAATCAGCTTACTACAGTTATGCCTTGGTCCCACTTCCCCGCCCGCATCTCGTGGTCGTGCGGTAGCGTTCTCGCTTCCCACGCCCGGGTTCCCGGGTTCGATTCCCGGCGGGGTCAGGGCTTTTCTCTGCCTCGTGATGGCTGGGTGTTGTGTGCTGTCCTTAGGTTAGTTAGGTTTAAGTAGTTCTAAGTTCTAGGGGACTTATGACCACAGCAGTTGAGTCCCATAGTGCTCAGAGCCATTTGAACCCACTTCCCCAACCCCACCCCGACCCCCAAAAACACACCCTTCCCTCCACAGCTAAAGTGAAATTCCTTGATGCCTCAGGATGTGTCCTATAAACTGATCCCTTCTTTGATTCAAGTTTCACCACGAGGCTTCTTTCTCTCCTGGTTCGATTCATTACCTCTTCGTCTGATCTACCCATCTAATCTTCAGCTGTTTCTTGTAATATTCCATTTCAAAACCTATTTACTGTTTATCATACACGTTTCAGTCCCGATAAGGCTGCAGTATGGAAAAATACCTTTATAGAAGACTTTCTTACATTTTTTAAAACGCTTTTCTTGATAGTGCAAGACTGTATTCCACATCGCCTTTAGTTAGGTCATCGTCATTTATTTTGCAGCCCGAACAACAAAACTCATCTACTAATTTTAATGTCTAATGTGTTATTGTAAATCCCTCAACTTCGTTTGATTTAATTTTACTATATACCGCTTCCCTTGTTTTACTTTTAATGATATTCATTTAGTAACATCTTTTCAAAACTTCAGTTCCGTTCAACTAATCTTCCAAGTCCTTTGTTGACCCTGAAAGATCTGCAATATCATCGGAGACCCTTAAAGTTTTTTTTCTCCTCCCTGGACTTTAATGACCTTTCTGAATCTTCTTTGGTTTCGTTTACTACTGGCTCATTTGCGTAGACCGAATAACCTGCGGGACTGGGTTACAACTCTATCTCACTCCCGTCTCAAATACTGCCTCCCTTTCAACCTCTTCGATTCTTATAACTGCAGTGTGGTTTCTACACAAGTTGTAGGTAAACTTCCGCTTCCTACTCTTATATTTTAGCCCCCCTACCTTCAGAATTTCAAGACGTGTTTTCCAGTCTACACTGTAAAAACCTTTATCTCATTGTGCTAACACTATAAACGTAATTTACCTTTCTGGAGTCTTCGTCTAAGACAAGTAGTAGGATAATACTGCCTCGAGTCCGATCGAGCGGTTCTAGGAACTACAGTCTGGTGCCGCGCGACCGCTACGGTCGTAGGCTCGAATCCTGCCTCGGGCATGGATGTGTGTGATGTCCTTATGTTAGTTAGGTTTAAGTAGTTCTAAGTTCTAGGGGACTGATGACCTCAGAAGTTAAGTCCCATAGTGCTCAGAGCCATTTGAACCACCTTCTCATTCTTCTGTAAATAATTCTGGCAACCATTTCGTCAATGAACAGCACAGAAGCACCATCCAAAGAACACAGAAACTAATTTCAAAATTGTCACAACTAGCAACAGTTTAGACAAAAAATTGACGATAGAAGAGAATTACCAAATACGAGAATCAGTAGCACAAGAAAAAAGACACTATTTGCCTCAGTCGAAGAACTTTATAAATACCGCCCCCCTTTCAAACAGCATATTATAGCCATCAATAATAAAGTGTTCGCCTATCTTACATCCGGCAACGGCCTTGCCGCGTTGGATACACCGGTTCCCGTGAGATCACCAAAGTTAAGCGCTGTTGGGCGTGGCCGGCACTTGGATGGGTGACCATCCAGGCCACCGTGCACTGTTGCCATATTTCGGGGTGCACTCAGCTTCGTGATGCCAATTGAGGAGCTACTCGACCGAATAGTAGCGGCGTCGGTCAAGAACACTATCATAACGACCGGGAGAGCGGTGTGCTGACCCCACGCCTCCTATCCGCTTCCTCCTCGGAGGATGACACGGCGGTCGGATGGTCCCGGTGGGCCACTCGTTGCCTGAAGACGGAGTGCTATCTTAGATCCTATCTTTCCCTCCATCGTTCGCTCTATCTGCCTGTCTGTCTGTCGATCATCCTCTCTCTCCCTCTCCCCCCCCCCCCTCCCCCCCAACTCTCTGTCTGTCTGTCTTTCAGTCAGACACACACACACACACACACACACACACACACACACACACACAAAACATACACAAAAGCCAAATATTTCGGTTATCAACAGCATCTGAAATCGCGCGAAGAGGCTACGGATCAGATGAACGTCCTATAGGTATAACAGTATCAGAAGCGACGACAGAAACCGATAAAGTACGTTAAACGAGTGTGTGACAGCTAGACGCGACTGTTGCAAAAGCAACACATGTTTCAGCACGATAAAATCAAGGTAAGGATGACAACAGCATTAAAAACATCGTAAGTAAAACACTAAATAAAGCGATATAGTGATTTTCGGTCTGAAGTGGGCGAAAGCCAGAAAAATAGAAAACGTAGATATAAAACTACCAACATAGATAAGTGATAGCGAGGTGAACAACTGCATCTTATTTTCCAAATTAGTAGCCTAGACTTAATTTTCGGCGTAGCATAAGCGTAGATCATTTAATGACGTAACTCATTGACATGTGTTTTTAGTTTTATATGTAAACTAATGCGAAATTTAACGGCAAACTATCGCTCGTTGCCGGCCGGTATGGCCATGCGGTTCTAGGCGCTTCAGTCTGGAACCGCGTGACCGCTACGGTCGCAGGTTCGATTCCGGCCTCGGGCATGGATGTGTATGATGTCCTTAGGTTCGTTAGGTTTAAGTAGTTCTAAGTTCTAGGGGACTGATGACCACGGATGTTAAGTCCCATAGTGCTCAGAACCATGAACCATTGTTTTATCGCTCGTTTCTGTGGACAATGAAGTATAAACCGAAATTCATACAACCTCCACAATATGTTAGCGTGCTATAATTATTCTCAGAAAGAAAATAAATAAACCACACTGAAGAATTCATGGAAAGTGCTGAAACATTTTGTAGTCTAACAAAACTGACGAAATGGTTCAAATGGCTCTGAGCACTATGGGACTTAACATCTGAGGTCATCAGTCCCCTATAACTTAGAACTACTGAAACCTAACTAACCTAAGGACACCACACACATCCATGCCCGAGGCAGGATTCGAACCTACGACCGTAGCAGTCACGCGGTTCCGGACTGAAGCGCCTAGGACCGCTCGGCCACACCGGCCGGCTCAAAACTGACGAAATGGTGTCTTGTTTGAGGTGGAATTTCTCTCTAATTTGTCTTCAATGGTAACTGGAACGAGGTGCTAATTTTTAGAAAACGAGTGTGAGCAAAACAGTTTACATTTCTGAGCTATTGAACCAGATACAATAGCGCATAAAACCCCTCAGTCAACGGGATAGGCTCTCCTTGATGGCTGCGCAACCGCTGCCCATAAGGTGCTAGACGCAGCTGGGAGTAGTTAGGTTTTACACACTTCTAAGGTGTGTACACACTAGGCCAACGAAGACCAGCGAAAGACGGAGACTGGATGCGGCTGAACTTTGGTCGCCAATGCATTGTATTCTCATCCACACTACACGAAGGGCTTGGGGTCAAGAGATTCGGCCATGTGGAATCGTACCTGGCTCTGATAACTTTCCGACGTTCCACCCGTTGTGTTATTGTTAAGTAGCGTTTTAATTACAATTCCACCGGCCGTCATTATGAGGGAAGAAGAGGATTTAACAGTTGTAGCACGTGCAGAAATTATTTTACTGCAAGAAGCTGATCATCAGAAAAAATTAGAAGATGAATCGACTCTGGTGGACGACATCTCTTTTAAAAAGTAGGAAGCAGTGCTGTGGGACAAAATTAATGACTCCGTTAAAGGTGAATTGGAATATGGGCTATTGCATACCTTTTCTCCTAATGAGAGCTTCAGATTTCGAACTGTTGTTGACTTGTGTAGGCCTTAATATTTCCGAAGGTAACACCCTCATTTAGGAGAGAGTTGTACTTGCAGCAGAAAGCTAATAGTCACCCCTAGATTTGTTTGTTTCTCCTTGTCGTTCACTGCGAAAAGACGTCAATAAACACACCACGCCCTTTTCACATCGTTCTTATCACTTTCTAATAACTGAGTTATTTTCCTCCACACCGCTAGCTTTTTCAATTTGTTTTTATAATCGCAGTTCCTAGGGGCCCATAAACATTCCCGTTCACGATAACTTTAATGCTCTCTCCACATTCCACTCCATACTCCAGTATTTTTAAACACAATAAATACTCAGCGTTAGTGAGAGCAGGCATTGCCTGCAGGGTAAACGGTGACTGTTGAAATTAAGTTTTTCAGGGCAGCCACGAATCGCACTCAGTATGTTTTAGTAACTGATTTCGCGCCTTAATTCAACAGCCAACTACTGTGCCGCAAAAAGTAAATTTCAGAATTTCTGATGATGCTGGTTAAATTAAAGAGCGAAAACGATAAATAAAATTAGTGCAACTTGAGGCTGTCCTGAAAAACTTAAATACAAAAATGGTTCAAATGGCTCTAAGCACTATGCGACTTAACTTCTAAGGTCATCAGTCGCCTAGAACTTAGAACTAATTAAACCTAACTAACCTCACACACATCCATGCCCGAGGCAGAATTCGAACCTGCGACCGTGGCAGCCACGTGGTTCCGGACTACTTAAATACACACCAATTCCAGAGACACAGTAAGTCGCTGCTGAATCAACAACATTCGACCCAGCGTCCCAACGCCAACCAACTGCCAACGCTTTGATGTTACTGCCAGCAGACCGAACAGCAACCAAGACCAACCGTTTCATCGGCTCCGAGCTGCTGCACGTAAGCACTAAGCAAATCTCGGCCAAAGAAGCGGCTGGCTGTCGTTCGTTGACCTTCCATGGCCTACTATGTACGCGCCTTTGTGAGGGCGAGATAATTTTTAACAAGACTAAATCTCGTTGCGCGTTATAAATCAATCCACCTATGACGAATTACAGTCACCTCTGTTGGTCCTCGCGCATAGGTGTGTGTGTTGTCCTTAACGTAAGTTAGTTTAAGTTATGTTTAAATAACTTACGGGTTTGCTGCCGGAATCAATACTGCTTGGAATCCGGCTCCGTCTCTCATAAAAAAACAGAGGGACAGAATTAGTGCTACCTCACCTGTTGATTAATAGTCACTATCGATATTTCTGATGTTGGTTATCTTTGCTTGTGTGGTGACTCTGCGGTTACTTGTTTTGTGTTTGCTATCTCCCTTGTTTCTCCTCTGTGAACCTTGGTATTAAATTCCCTTGCACATTGCTTCCTCCTTGCGGTTGTGCCTTGAGAATGGCAGTGTATGCTCCTGTCGAAACATCGGCGGTGGTCGACGACGTCACCCGGCAGCAAACCCGTAAGTTATTTGAACATTCAAATCGCGGGGAAAAGTTTAGGTCTCACATAGTTTAAGTTAGATTAAGTAGTGGGTAAGCTTAGGGACCGATGACTTCAGCAGTTTGGCCCCATAACACCTTACCACAAAATTCCAATGTTGCCCCTATTGGTGACATGATGATTACGTAGGGAAGAGTCACCATTTGAGCTCCTTTGAGGGTCGCGGAGTGTTAGCTGTTACAGAGTGAGGCGTGAACTGGCTCAGCGGCCCACAAGTCAGCCAGAGAGTGGAGTGCGGTATTTCCGCGTCCTGAGCCCAGTTCTCGGAAGAGCGCAGCCGCCGGCGCCAAGCCGCGTCGCGTAACGGTCGGCCTTATCTGTAACCGAGGCAGGGCGTCAGTCAGCCTGTGACGTACTGTATACTCTCCACTGTACACTGAAGGGCTGGCGGGCGACGCTTCCTTATGGGGCCGGCAAACAGTTGCGCTCAAGTCAAATTGCCGGCTAACACACAGCTCGCGCGTCTTCACTCGTCCTACACAGCTCTCGCGTCTACACTCGTGCTCTAGACAACTTCCAAAATGAAGCTGTTAGTGCAGAGTCGGTGCTCCGTCTGTTTATGTGGCTGGCAGGGAATGTCGAACCGCCAATGTATGCGACGATTAGCATCGACGTTCACGTGTTCATCTTTAACCTATTTCGTTGTACACTGAAGCGCCAAAGAAACTTCATAGAGATATGTAAACTGGCGGAATACGGCGCTGCGGTCAGCAACGCTTATATAAGACAGCAAGTGTCTGGCGCAGTTGTTAGGTCGGTTACTGCTGGTACAATGGCAGGTTATCAAGATTTAAGTGAGTTGAACGTGGTGCTACAGTCGGCGCACGAGCGATGGGACGCAGCATCTCCGAGGTAGCCATGAAGTAGGGATTTTCTCATACCACCGTTTCACGAGTGTACTGTGAATATCAAATGGCTCTTAGAGCTATAGGACTTAACATCTGAGGTCATCAGTCCCCTACTTAAACCTAACTAACCTAAGAACAACACACACATCCATTCCCAAGGCAGGATTCGAACCTGCGACCGTAGCGATCGCGCGGTTCCAAACTGAAGCGCCTAGAACCGCTCGGCCACACCGGCCGGCGTACTGTGAATATCAGGAATCGGTAAAACCTCAAAGATCCTGCAAGAACGGGACCAACGACGACTGAAGAGAATCGTTCAACGTGGCCGAAGTGCAACCCAAATTGCTGCAGATTTCAATGCTGGGCCATCAACAAGTGTCAGCGTGCGAATCATTCAACGAAACATCATCGAAATGGGCTTACGGAGCCAAAGGCCCACTCTTGTACCCTTGATGACTGCACGACACGAAGTTTTACGCCTCGGTTGGGCCCGTCAACACCGACCGGGGACTGTTGATGAGTGGAAACATGTTGCCTGGTCGGACGAGTCACGTTCTCTTTTCAAATTGTATGGAGCGGATGGACGTTTATGGGTACGGGTACGCAGACAACCTCATGAGTTCATGGACCCTGCATGTCAGCAGCTGAGTGTTGAAGCTGGTGGAGGCTCTATAATGGTCTGGGGCCTGTGGAGTTGGAGTGATATTGGACCCTTGATACGTGTAGATATGACTCTGACAGGTGACACATACGTAAGCATCCTGTCTGATCACCTGCATCCATTCATGTCCATTGTGCATTCCGATTTACTTGGGCAATTCCAGCAAGACAATGCGACATCCCACACGTCCAGAATTACTACAGAGTGGCCACAGGAACACCCTTTTGAGATTAAACACTTCCGGTGGCCACTAAACTCCCCAGACATGAACATTACTGAGATTCTCTGGGACGTCTTGCAACGTGCTGTTCAGAAGAGATCTCCACTCCCTCATACTGTCACGAATTTATGGACAGCCCTGCAGGATTCATGGTGTCATTTTCGTCCAGCGCTACTTCAGACATTAGTCGAGTCCCTGCCGCGTCGTGCTGCGGCACTTCTGCGTGCTCGCGGGCGCGCTACACAATATTAGGCTGAGTTCTAGTTTCCTTGGCTTTTCAGTGTATTACGTACAAATTAATGTACAAAGGAAAATAAATTACATTGTTGTAAACGTCACGTAATTCACATTATTAAATAAAATAAACTTGAGATTCTTATGTCATAAAACATGCCCATGCAGCAAAAACCTACTAGGCACAAGTACTTTTATGTAGCGTGTGTTCATTTTACCTGAAGACATTAAAATATATCTAAAACTGCACATTAGTTCAAATAAGTTATATTTCCAATTTGTTTGTCTCGTAGTGGGACATCCAACGATACCACACTCAACCCCCAACCCACTCCGTGCGTGGGTGACAACTTGGAAATCTTCAGTGCGGATTACGATTTTACGGCAGAAGCAATTTCTTCGTTTCGCTACTGATGGCGCTGTAATCGGAGGAATAGAAATTGGTGCACAACCGTGGTTTACGATATGCTAAGCTTGGGAGCGCTACTGTCGTGGTGTGGTCCTAATCATCGCACCATTGACCGACGTCCTTTCACCGCCTTCTCTGGCCTTACGTTCTTGGTCTTCGTACCGGCGCTTGTGGTTACGTCAGAAACACAAACAAAGCGTACACGTGCATGAAAAGTTCTCGGTTCACTTGCCGCGTCAAATTCGTACAAAATTCCAAGCTTTCGATGATAGGTTCCATCATCGTCGACAGGAACTAAAACTGACAAGGGGCCGTATCTAACGAATATGGAGGATGGGTCTTCATTACAGTGTTGTTTTTCGCCAAAAATCCACGAACAAGCAATGAAGAGTGAGCAAGTGCATTTGCCCCAATTTTTACTGGCACACATTTCAAACCAAAAATATCCAAAAAGATATCACGGCATTAGTCAATATATATGCCAGCATCGTCAGCAGCTTCTCTGATTGTGATTCGGCGATCGTTCATGATCATTTCTTTCACTTTTTCCACGATTTCAACTGTTGTTGATGTGCTCGGGCGTCCAGAAGGCTCGTCAACGTCAACATCTTCCAGGGCATCTTGAAAACGCTTATACCACTCGCAAACTCATGTTTAGCCGGCAGTTGTAGCAGAGCGGTTCTAGGCGCTTCAGTCCGGAACCGCGCTGCTGCTACGGTCGCAGGTTCGAATCCTGCCTCGGGCATGGATGTGTGTGATGTCCTTAGGTTAGTTAGGTTTAAGTAGTTCTAAGTTCTAGGGGACTGATGACCTCAGATGTTAAGTCCCATAGTGCTCAGAGTCATTTGAACCATTTTTTTGAAACTCATGTTTTACTCATAACAGACTTACCAAAAGCAGTAAGCCACATTTCTGAAACATGTTACCTATTATTACATTTTTAGAACAAAATTTAATGCAAATTCTCTGATCCATTTTTGTAACAAATCAGTAATCACCACTCGTAAACAAACAAGTGTAACCTTCTCAAAAACTGACGGCAGACTAAATATCCTGTATGGCTACCAGTGCAAAGATAAAGGATGTTAGACTACAGGGGAGATCGCGTTATCTATGTCGAGAATAGACCTCAATTGAAGACTGTCCGCTATATTGATGAGTCTTATTTTTAGAGGCCTGTTTCTCCGTGAAAGCCCTGTGTTAACCTTCTTAACGTTAATGCGTTGAATTGACAGTCAGTTCTAAGTCTGCACTTTGAAAGAACATACTTTTGTGGATGAATAGTCAGCATCAGACAGTTGAAAAGCTAATTTTCAAGGCAGTTCTCACTCGTCGAACGTTTTGGGGTAAGGGTGTGTCTATATTCTAACCTCCTTCGTACAGAAATGTTCCACACACGGTTACCGACACATCAGCAATAAATGGAAAAATGGCACGAATCGGACTAATACAACCTGCGAAATTACAATATTTACGATATTTCTTGGACACACCTCGTATTATTTTATTACTTCCTTACTATTAATTCTATTCGCAACACATTTTACCGGCAGTATCCGCATGTACCACTGAATCTTTCTTTCTTTCACTTACACCATAGTCCCGCAGCGATCGCAGGGTCGGCGTGGTTACAACGGATATGGCAGTGTTAGTGTTACGGATAGCCGGATGCTCTTCCTGCCGCCACCCCGTACCCCCAAGGACGGAATCAGTGTACCCCAACTCTCTGCGTCTAGTATACATCGTGAAATAGTGCGGACGTGTTTCAAATGTCTGCGACGCGTGTAACTGAGGCGGAACGTGGGAACCAGCCCGGTATTCACCTAGTGGGGTGTTGAAAACCGCCTAAAAACCACATCCAGGCCGGCCGGCACACCGGCCCTCGTCGGCAATCCGCCGGACGGATTCGACCCGGGGCCGGCGCACCTACTCGAGTCCAGGAAGCAGCGCGTTAGCACGCCCGGCTACCCTGGCGGGTTGCATGTACCACTGAATGTCCCTGCAAAATTGTGTAGTTTTATGACACATAGTTCAGGAGATATGACGTCATAATCATTGAGACCCGTGCAAAATTAGCTTTACTTTAAACAATCAGCTGGTGGCGGGAGGGAAGCTAGATTTATTTCAAAAGGGAAGTTCCAGTCATATTTTCTATGTGGCATTGGTTCAACTCCTTTTCCTCTGGCTCAGATTCATGTAGAACCAAGTAAGATCTGTCGACCTCTGCTGGTTCACCGCGCATGGGCGCCGTCACAGTTACCGCGACGCAGCTGCCCACAGGACGCCGTGTGCAATTTTAGACGCCCGCCAGGTCGGCGCCGCGGAACGTAAACAATACGAGAGCTGCCAGCCGGTGTACGTGTCGGCCAATGAGGCGTGGCCACAGGTACGTGACCTGCTGTTGTGTTTAGAATAATGTGTTTATCCAACCCAGTTAAGACGATAACCGTTTGTTCAATTCTGAACATAACTCCTGCTTTACGCATCATTCAGGAAGACGATGTGCACTCTTATTCTTGCCGGCCGCTGTGGTCGGGCGGTTCTAGACGCTTCAGTCCGGAAATGCGCTGCTGCTACGGTCGCAGGTTCGAATCCTGCCTCGGGCATGGATGTGTGTAATGTCCTTATTCTTATTAGAATCGACAGCAAAACCAACACCGACAGCGATAGTTCAGGTATGCATGTCAACATCGAAAAATAAAGATGAAGAGATAGAGAAAGTATATGAGGATATTGAAAGGGTAAGACAGTACGTAAAGGGAGATTAAAATCTAAAAGCCATGGGGTACTGGAATGCAGTTGTAGGGGAAGGATCGAAGAAAAGGTTACAGAACATGACCTGGGACAAGGAATGAGAGAGGAGAAAGACTAATTGAGTTCTGTAACTGATGACCTCAGATGTTAAGTCCCATAGTGCTTAGAGCCATTTGAACCATTTTGAACTCTTATTCTTACGTCTATAACTGTACCCCATAAGCCACAGTGCGATGGAGGGTGAATACTGCACGAAAATAATTTCTAACCGCTTCCAGTCCGAGACGGTATGTGTATCCACAGGACATGTGGCCTGTAATTGATATAGTGTCATAATGATCTCTCCATTGGCAAAAGATTCCGGAATAGTCCGCCATTCGGATCTCTTGGAGGGGACTGACAAGGGGGATGTGACCATGAGAAAAAAATTGAATAATCAGCGAAAGAATAACGTTCTACGAGTCGGGGCGCGGAATGTCAGAAGCTTGAGATAGAGAAAGTATAGAAGGAAATTGAAAGGGTAATACAGTACATAAATGGAGATGAAAATCTAATAGTCATGGGGGAGTGGAATGCAGTTGTAAGGGAAGGCGTTGAAAAAAAAGTCGCAGAACATGGGCTTGGGACAGGGGCTGAGAAAGGAGAAAGACTAATTGAGTTCTGTAGGAAATTTTAGCTAGTAATAGCGAACACTGTTCCAGAATCACAAGAGGAGGTATACTTGGAAAAGACCGGGTGACACGGGAGATTTCAGTTAGATTACATCACGCTAACAGAGCTTCCGAAATCAGGTACTGGATTGTAAGGCGTACACAGGAACAGATATACAGATCACCACATAGTACTGATAAAGAGTAGGCTCAAGTTTAAGACATTAGTCAAGAAGAATCAATACTCAAAGAAGTGGGATACGGAAATACTAAGTAATGACGAGATACGGTTGAAGCTCTCTAAGACAGATACAGGGATAAGGGATATCTCAGTAGGCAGTACAGTTGAAGAGGAATTGACATCTTTTAAAAGGACCCTCACACAAGTTGGAAAGAAAAACATAGGTACAAAGAAGGTAGCTGCGAAGAAACAATGGGTAAGAGAAGAAATACTTCAGTTGGTCGATGGAAGGAGAAAGTTCAAAAAGGTTCCGGGAAACTCAGGAACACAGAAATACAAGTCGCTAAGGAATGACATAAATAGGAAGTACAGGGGAGCTAAGAGGAAATGGCTGAATGAAAAATGTGAAGAGATCGAAAAAGAAATGACTGTCGGAAGGACTGATTCAGCACACAGGAAGGTCAAAATAATCTTCGGTGGCATTACAAGCAAGCGAGAAACATCAAGGGTGAAACGGGAATTCCGCTGTTAAATGCAGAGGAGAGAACGGATGCGTGGAAAGAGTACATGAGAGCCTCTATGAGGGGGAAGCTTTGTCTGATGTGATGGAACAAGAAATAGTAGCGATTTAGAAGAGATAGGGGATCCAGTATTAGAATTTAAAAGAGCTTTGGAGAACTTAAGATCAAATAAGGCAGAGGGGATAGATAACATTCCATCAGAATTTCTAAAATCGTTAGAGGAAGTGGCAGCAGAACGACTATTCACGTTGGTGTGTAGGATGTATGGGTCTGGCGACATACCATCTGACTTTCGGAAAAATATCATCCACACAATTCCGAAGACTGCAAGTACGATAATTATTGCGGAATCAGCTCAACAGCTCATGCATCCAAGCTGCTGACAAGAATAATAGACAGAAGAACGGAAAAGAAAATTGAGGATGTGTTAGGCGACGATCAGTTTGGCTTTAGGAAAAGTAAAGGCACCAGAGAGGCAATTCTGATGTTGCGGTAACGCGAAAGAAAAATCAAGAGCCGTCCGCTGTGGCAGAGCGATTCTAGGCACTTCAGTCCGGAACCACGCGGCTGCTACGGTCGCAGGTTCGAATCCTGCCTCGGGCATGGATGTGTGTGATGTCCTTAGGTTAGTTAGGTTTAATTAGTTCTAAGTATAGGTGACTGATGACCTCAGATGTTAAGTCCCGCCCGCATCTCGTGGTCGTGCGGTAGCGTTCTCGCTTCTCACGCCCGGGTTCCCGGGTTCGATTCCCGGCGGGGTCAGGGATTTTCTCTGCCTCGTGATGGCTGGGTGTTGTGTGCTGTCCTTAGGTTAGTTAGGTTTAAGTAGTTCTAAGTTCTAGGGGACTTATGACCACAGCAGTTGAGTCCCATAGTGCTCAGAGCCATTTGAACCATTTTTGTTAAGTCCCATAGTGCTTACAGCCATTTGAACCATTTTTGAAAAACCAAGACACTGGAAAAAGCGTAAAATGGTGCAAGATCATCGATATTCTGACGAAAATTGGGGTAAACTACAGGGAGAGACGGATAATATACACCATGTACAGGGGCCAAGAGGGCATAATAAGGGTGGACGATCAAGAACGAAGTGTTTCGATTGAAAAGGGTGTAAGACAGGGATGTAGTCCTCGCGCCTACCGTTCAATCTGTACATCGTGGAAGCAATTATGGAAATAAAAGAAAAGGTTCAGCAGTGGAATTATAATTCAAGGTGAAAGGATATCAATGATACGATTCGCTCATGACATTGCTATCCTGAGTGAAAGTGAAGAAGGATTACATGATCTGCTGAATGGAACGAACAATCTAATGAGTACAGGATGTGGACTGAGAGTAAATCGAAGAAAGACGAAAGTAATGAGAAGTAGCAGAAATAAGACAGAAAGAAATTTAAGATTAGGATTGATGGTCACAAAGTTAAGGAATTGTGCTACCTAGGCAGTAAAATAACCAATGACGGACGGAGCAAAGAGGACATCAAAAGCAGGCTAGCAATGTCAAAAAAGGTATTCCTGGCAAAGAGAAGTTTACTAGTTTCAAACATAGGTCTTAATTTGAGGAAGAAATTTCTGAGAATGTGCGTCTGGAATATAGCATTGTACGGTAGTGAAACATCGAAAGTGAGAGAAAGTGAAACAGAAGAGAAGCGAAGCATTTGAGACGTGGTGCTACACACGAATCTTGAAAAGGAGGTGGACTGATAAGGTAAGGAATGAGGAGGTTCTGCGCAGAATCGGAGAGGAAAGGAATATGTGGAAAACACTGATGAGAAGGGGCAGGATGATAGGACAACTGTTAAGACATGAGGGAATGACTTCCATGGTACTAGAGGGAGCTGTAGAGGGCAAAAACTGTAGAGGAAGACAGAGATTGCAAAATATCCAGCAAATAATTCAGGATATAGGTTGCAAGTGCTACTCTGAGATGGTGAGGTTGACTTAGGAGTGGTATTCGTAGCAGGCCGCATCAAACCAGTCAGAGCCGGCCGGGGTGGCCGCGCGGTTCTAGGCGCTACAGTCTGGAACCGCGAGACCGCTACGGTCGGAGGTTCGAATCCTGCCTCGGGCATGGATGTGTGTGATGTCCTTAGATTAGTTAGGTTTAAGTAGTTCTAAGTTCTAGGGGACTGATGACCTCCGATGTTAAGTCCCATAGTGCTCAGAGCCATTTGAACCAAACCAGTCAGAAGACTGATGACCCAAAAAAAGAAAACGCAGGTGTACCGCCTGTCGATATCTCTCACTGTGAGTCTGAATTACTTGTCATACGCGGTTTATGTCGCAAGAAGTCGCGTATTGTATTTACCAGCTGCTATTGGTAACCATGACTACAGGCGCATGCGTACATGCCTGAATAGGGTAGCATCAGGCAGTTAGTGTCCTATCGTGTGGTGGTCTGTGCAGACGCGAATTGTGGCGGTGGAAGCCTTTATTCTAAATGCTTTTCTCACGGAAGTTCAGCGGGCATTGCGGCGGAACATTAATGATCGCCATTTGGCTGTAACCAGACTGGGGGCCAGTGATAGTGTTTTGAACCAATAGTCACCAGGCCGGTGAAGAAATATGCGAACGTGTGATCTAGTCGCGCACCACTTCAACACAGCCCCGGACATTCAGCAAGGCTACGTGTACAAGCATTAGAATTGTCGCAAAGTCCATTTGGCCGTTTACCGGATGATCTCAAGTTTCATTTGTATAAACTGCAGGTGGTTGAAGATTTGAGAGACCTCTAGGCAGAACACACTCTAAAAGTGCACTGACTTTCTTGCAACTGATTAACCGAGAGCCACTGTGTCTCCAACAACTGTTGATGTCCGATGAAGCAAACTTTTTCATGTCTGGCAATGCTGATATGCAAAACTTTCGGCATCAGGCTCAGGAAAGAGCGCTTTCTGTTTAGAGCTTATTGTGGAAGTTATAATTAGAGATAGCCTGTGCACTGCTTTGCACCGCGTGAGTGTCAAATCAAAGAATGTAATGCACCAGTGTATCAATGATCTCACCGCTACGTGAGAGGAAAAACTAACCAAGCCACAGTTCATGAATGACGGCAGGATTTGATGACGGGATAGAAAATAAAATACATTTTCTTCTTACCGGAATTTTAGTAGAGTATTCAATAGAATGATTTCATCTCTCTTCTGAGCAAAATAACTCTAGTTTTGTTCTTTGACATCATGTGCTATCAGCTTTGTTGGACTGCGTTGCTCTCAGTAACATGCGTTTTCTTGCGCTTTATGAAGCCTCCTTTCAAATGAAGTGGTCAAAATCGAAAAGCAAAGCGTTTCTGCTCCTATGATGTACTGTATATAACAGCCTCTTTATCAATTTTATTTCAATCTGGTTCCCTTCATTCTATTTCTTTTACTATTTTCTCCTGTTGTCACTCTTTTATTTTTCCGTCATATAATTATATTTGTGAACCTCGTGTTCTCAGTTTTCCTGTAATACTACGTTCCACTTTATTTAATTAATGTATGCATTTCATACCCTTTTCCTTTCGTATTTAGACCTCCCTTCGATTTTCTTAATTTGATGTTTTGTGCACATCTATCTTTCTCTGATGTTGTGTGAGTGTTATGTTTTCCTTTGATTTAGCCTTCCACTTTTGTCATCTTTCTGTGTTTTTTTCTGTCGCAATTTGGTTTGTATTTGATTGTTACACATTTTTTTCTTTCTTTTGTGTGGTAAGATGCAATGATGAATTATCTACACATTCGGATGCAATTTAAGCACATGACGAGGAGCAAATAATTTGCTTTCTCATGGGAGTGAAATTTATGTTGATTATTTACGTTTTTACTAAAAACGGCTGCTAAAGGTTAATACCTCGTGTAGCTATCTCAAGTGCAAATCTATGTAATTAAAGGTTACGTGGGTGGTTGAGTCAGGATATACATATATGGCGGCTTACTAAAATTATACAGCTTATTTATGTAACGTGGCTGACAGTTTGCTCATGGTTATAATACATTTGTGCAAAATACTTCAGATTGCAAGTAGCATTCTATATAGATCTCTTTTGTAGTAATAGCAGTAGCATCTACAAACTACTTCACGTAACAACAAAGACGTTTACATAAATCTTGTTAGATATACGTAACATTGCTCTGATTAACGCCCGAAGTTACTTCCGCTTCACACGATGAATTTCTTCAGCCTACATGACAGAAATCATCGATCTAGTCGCACGTTAATCAGGTATTCAGTCAAGTTACATTTTATTCACTAAACGATCAAGTATTGTCCCTTAGGGGAAGATACGCAGGATCCCAGCTTTCTCCCTTACCTTTAGCCTCTTAGATCACGTGAATAGTGAGCGCCTGCTGGATTTCAGATGATCATTATCTGAAATCTACCAAGTAGTCATCCTTGACCTCCGTAACAAACAAGATTTTTCACGTCAGAGCCAGAAACCTCCGGTCATTGCCTTATAATACTCTATAACACCTGTTTGATCGATGGTAAACCGATGATCTGGCTCAGACGTATGACAATAGATGTCAGCAATTAATCACTCTCAATTGTACGTGTGGCAGGTGCGTTATCACGTAACACGGTCCCTCGATGTCGTTTGAAACGGGCTCAGCTGCTGTCGCAATGTACAATACGCAAACGTTGTGTTTCAGGAAGCATGGTCGCCACCGTATTGATACGTAGAATCGACTGAAAAAGAAGTGACGCACACGATCACTCGAGAGAATCTTCAGTATGAAGCGAACACAAAATTATGAGACTGAAGATCGGCACGCTTTTCATTTGTTATTTTTGCAACAACAACACTGTTGCGCGCGATGGACGTAGAGACGATAGCGCCACTAAAGCGGAGTTAGTGAACATGATTTTTCGAAATTCCTTCAGCAAGGTAGATGCAGTAAATGTACCAGAATTTGAATCAAGAGCAGCCGCCATAAATTTAGACAGCATTATTCGCAAAGCGCAGTGATCTGGTGCTACACTTTGGTCAAAACAACAGTCGAGATCGACAAAACTTTAAAAGGAACGAAATGTTTGTCCTTCACATCAGAGTCACCAGATGACACTGCTTCATATCTCGTTCTGTAAGTTTGTTTATTTTATTTTAACATAAATGACTACTTACCTAATGGTTTATAGTGTCTTAACTTTTGATCCTCTCGCACTTGGTCTACGAGAACTAACATTTCATTCAGCAGTGACATTTCATTTCTTGTGAAGCGTTTGCCATTGGCTGTTGCTGACGTAATCGATAGTTGACGCGGGAATTGCACACTATTTGACACATGGCTCCACTGCCACCAGTCACCGTGTACGATCGTGGTGCCACGAGAAAAACCGAAGAGCCGCCAGCACCAGCCATAGGGGGCCCAAAAAAATCTGAGGGTGATTTGAACATAAGCTGAAAGAGGTCATATTGAACAAATATTATAGCGATCTCGACTGTTGTTTTAACCAAGATCAGCTGCAAGTCTGGAAGCAGATATCCTCGGTGTAGCGAAGCAACTTAATGCAGTCTTCTGCTCCACACAGTATACCAGTCTAGTTCACTTCCGAGAACGTTGATGAAATAGATCCATTCTTAACAATCAGGCTCGACCGTTCGCTCGATGACAGAACCGCACCTAAAGACTGGAAAGCTGCACGGATCACACCAAGACACTATAAAGGAAATAGAAGTAGTCTGCTGAATTACAGACCCATACCATTTACGTCGACCTATAGCAGGATTTTCGAACATACACTGTGTTCCAGACCGCTGAATTAGAGACCCATACCATAGACGTCGACCTATAGTAGGATTGTCGAACATATACAGTGTTCCAACTTCAAGAAATCTCTCGAAGAAAACGACCTGTTGGCACATAACCACCACGGATCGAGAAAAAATCATTCTTGTAAAATAAAACTGGCTCTTTATGCACTTGAAATAATGAGTGCCGTGGGCAGTGGACCTCAAGTTCATTCCATATTTTTAACTTGATTTCATCAATCGTTATTGGGGTTTTTGGAAAACCTGCAACTGTGTCATTCATGATCAATTCAAAAAATAGCAAACCTGATTAGGTTACATAAACTGAACATAGGTTTCTCCACAAACTACAAACTACAACAGAAATTAGTGCACACCGTAAAAAAAAGACAAATCGCAGAACCAGGAATATATAGAATCACGTGTAAAACTTGCTAAAGCTACAACATAGGACGGATAGGCAGGAACTTTCATGCTAAATGGACTGAAAAAAATCAACTGTTACACTCACAACCAGTTCACGAAATCATCAATAGCAGCACACTCAAAAAACATTGGGCACCCCTTCAAAAACATAGAGCTTAAGAATCTCCATCACTTCCAGAAATGGCATTTAAAGGATTTAATGAAGGAGCTGTAAATTTTTGTGCATCACAAAAAGCAAGGAGGAACACTCTCAGTGACAAATCGGATAGTGAGTCAGTTAATTTTTTCAAATGTTTGTCCTTTATGTAACAACTGTAGTAAATTCCATAAAAATGTTCATTTCTTCAGAGACTCAACATTTGCCTCAAAAAAGAATGTCAAGCATAATAGTTAATTTAAAGGTAAGTAACAATCAGTATAGCTTAGATAAATTTATAAGTAGCAAAATTTATGTAAATAATGGAACGCATGTTATTAAGAGCAACTCAGTCTAATGATGCTGGTAGAATATGTTGCCAAATAATAAAACTAGAATATTTTGCTTGGAAGAGAATGAAAGCTTTCTATTGAGAACTCTATCAAAATTTAGTGTAGTCATGTCCATAAGAAGGAAGGAGTGTATTTTTTCTTCTATCCTGTCATCACATACTGGGAGCATGCATTACCTGTGGAGTGGTTAGTTTTTCCTTTCTAAGCATGTAGCAAGGAGATCATTGGCACACTGGTGCATTACATTCTTTGACGTGAGAGTCACACAGTGCACAGTTACCTCTAATGGTCGCTTTCACATTAAGGTCTAAACAGAAAGCGCATTTTACTGAGCTAATAGCGTGAGTTTTGCTTATCAGCATACCCAGCCCTGAAAAAGTTTGCTTCATCGGACGCCAGCAGTTGTCCGAGTCACCGTGGCTGTTGTTTAATCTGTAGCCGAATCCTTTGTGAAACCATTCTGTCATAATATCTTTTTAATATATTGTGATTTAAAAAACTAACAGTGTGAAAGATGATTTGCATATGCGTTATTCTGCGCAATGGAAGAAGCACAGTATGTGCAAGCAGATAGTCGAAAATACTATTTACAACCTCAGCATAGAAGAAAAAACCACCCAAGGATTTATTTTCTCTGGGTTTCGAATTGCAGTATAATCTCAAAAAGATAGCTACAGTGCAGGACAGGCGGATAAACACACACGCAAACATCACACTTAATACTCCTGCAAATATTTGCTCTTGACAAAGAGAATAAATTCTTGAAGCGCGAAGTGCTAAGCACGAAAAAATTCGGAACTGGTATAGCGTTTCCTTATTTTAATCATCGTTCCATATTTCTAGGTTTCCAGAAGGTTTTTGAGACTGTTTCTCACACATGAATTTTAAGCAAATCTGAGAAGTCCTCTTAGTTTGCAATGGTGCTGCCGTTTATCGTCTACTAAAGCTTCAGAAGATCAAAATGAATTGCAAAATGCTTTGGTAATAGCTCTGCACGTGACAAAAATGGGAATTAACCATAAACAATAAAACCTATGTAATAATCCACATGAGAGCTAAAAAAATGAAAACCCCTTATACACTCCTGGAAATTGAAATAAGAACACCGTGAATTCATTGTCCCAGGAAGGGGAAACTTTATTGACACATTCCTGGAGTCAGATACATCACATGATCACACTGACAGAACCACAGGCACATAGACACAGGCAACAGAGCATGCACAATGTCGGCACTAGTACAGTGTATATCCACCTTTCGCAGCAATGCAGGCTGCTATTCTCCCATGGAGACGATCGTAGAGATGCTGGATGTAGTCCTGTGGAACGGCTTGCCATGCCATTTCCACCTGGCACCTCAGTTGGACCAGCGTTCGTGCTGGACGTGCAGACCGCGTGAGACGACGCTTCATCCAGTCCCAAACATGCTCAATGGGGGACAGATCCAGAGATCTTGCTGGCCAGGGTAGTTGACTTACACCTTCTAGAGCACGTTGGGTGGCACGGGATACATGCGGACGTGCATTGTCCTGTTGGAACAGCAAGTTCCCTTGCCGGTCTAGGAATGGTAGAACGATGGGTTTGATGACGGTTTGGATGTACCGTGCACTATTCAGTGTCCCCTCGACGATCACCAGTGGTGTACGGCCAGTGTAGGAGATCGCTCCCCACACCATGATGCCGGGTGTTGGCCCTGTGTGCCTCGGTCGTATGCAGTCCTGATTGTGGCGCTCACCTGCACGGCGCCAAACACGCATACGACCATCATTGGCACCAAGGCAGAAGCGACTCTCATCGCTGAAGACGACACGTCTCCATTCGTCCCTTCATTCACGCCTGTCGCGACACCACTGGAGGCGGGCTGCACGATGTTGGGGGGGTGAGCGGAAGACGGCCTAACGGTGTGCGGGACCGTAGCCCAGCTTCATGGAGACGGTTGCGAGAGGTCCTCGCCGATACCCCAGAAGCAACAGCGTCCCTAATTTGCTGGGAAGTGGCGGTGCGGTCCCCTACGGCACTGCGTAGGATCCTACGGTCTTGGCGTGCATCCGTGCGTCGCTGCGGTCCGGTCCCAGGTCGACGGGCACGTGCACCTTCCGCCGACCACTGGCGACAACATCGATGTACTGTGGAGACCTCACGCCCCACGTGTTGAGCAATTCGGCGGTGCGTCCACCCGGCCTCCCGCATGCCCACTATACGCCCTCGCTCAAAGTCCGTCAACTGCACATACGGTTCACGTCCACGCTGTCGCGGCATGCTACGAGTGTTAAAGACTGCGATGGAGCTCCGTATGCCACGGCAAACTGGCTGACACTGACGGCGGCGGTGCACAAATGCTGCGCAGCTAGCGCCATTCGACGGCCAACACCGCGGTTCCTGGTGTGTCCGCTGTGCCGTGCGGGTGATCATTGCTTGTACAGCCCTCTCGCAGTGTCCGGAGCAAGTATGGTGGGTCTGACACACCGGTGTCAATGTGTTCTTTTTTCCATTTCCAGGAGTGTATTTCGGTTACACGATATTAAGAGCTACAGCAGAGATGTTGAGTCGCAAAAATGCACAATAAAAATACTAATAAAGAAGTAAGTTTTCCGCCAGAAGGCTTTCTTCTGAAATAGGCAACATACGCAGACACAGTCCCGCATACGCAGCTCACACATACTGCCGCGGCAGCCATAGACAGTGGTCATGTGTGTATGAGCTGCTTTTGCCTGAATGTGTGTATGTATGTTGTGTATTTCAGAAGGCTTTCTGGCCGAAAGATTGGGTGTTCAGTAGTCTTCTTATTGCGCCTGTCTGCGACTGAACATCTCCTCTATATGCTGAATAGCAATCTGTACTTTTCATACTCTCATTATTCCAGCCAGTATTTTCCATTGTTTGTTACGTAAAGCTTATTCATTCAACTAAATACCAAGGGATTAACATTGAAAAAAAGTGAAATTTGAACCCTCACACAAAAAATATTGTGAGGAAGGCGAACCAAAAAGCTTTTTATTGGCAAAACATTTAGAAGATGATAAGATTCAACAAATCTACTTTAGACAGAGCCTACATTACGCTTGTTCATACTCATCCGCAGAATATTCTGGAAGAGCATGAACAAGCGTAATGTGTGAGATACTTACAAAATACAGTTGAAGGAGAACATCGAAAAAGATCAAATAAGGGCAGGTCGTTTTGTATTATCGCTAGAAAGGCCGGAGAGTGTCACTGATAGCGTAAGCGAGTTCGGGTGGCGATCATTGAAACAAAAGCTGTTTTCGTTGCAGTGAGATCTTTTCACGAAATTTCAGTCACTAACTTTCCCCTCTGATGCCGAAATATTTTGTTGGTTCCCACCTGCCTAGGAAGAAATGACCTTTGCAATAGAATAAGAGAAATAAGAGCTCATATGGAGGGATTTACTCTTGAATCAGAACCAACTCGTAAGGGTCCCATACAGACGAACAATACTCTGAGACTGGACGAACTAACGTAATGTAAGCAATTTCCTTTGTTGAAGGACTGCATCGCTTCAGGATTCTACAAATAAACCGCAATCTAGAGTTCGCCTTGTCCGTTACTTGTGTAATCTGATCATTCCATTTGAGATCATTTCGAATAGTCGGCTGGCCGCAGTGGACGAGCGATTCTAGGCGCTTCAGTCTGGAACCGCGCGACCGGTACGGTCACAGGTTCGAATCCTGCCTCGGGCATGGATGTGTGTGATCTCATTAGGTTAGTTAGTTAAGTAGTTCTAAGCTCTAGCGGACTGATTACCTCAGATGTTAAGTCCCATAGTGCTCAGAGCCATTTTTTTCTTAATTTTCACCACTTGCTGTTCCAGAGCTGACTGTGAGTTGTAGAGTAATCGTGCAGAACCATGGGCAGCCATCGAACAGCAGCAGCGTCTAGTTCTTTCTTCTCCGTACTGAAGAGGAATGAGGGTAGGGGGCGGAGGGGGGGGGGGAGAGGAGAGGGGAGAGGGGGCGAGTCTGTTTCAGCCAGATGTGATAGCAAAATTCGTATTATTGTGGCAACGTGAAGAATAATTTTCCGCTCTGTAGTGCAGATCATTTACGATTTTATTATTCCTTCACAGAAGGCCACCAAGTCAGGAAAACCAATAAGACGTCCTCGAGCGATGGTACGTTTCCTGCTTTGAAAGGAAATAAATGCAAAGGAAATTCATGGTAAGCCATTGGTCGAGCATGGAGACAATGAACCAAGCTATGGAACCAGACAAGTGACGGAATGTTAGCCACGTGTGGCCAACCGAACATCGAAGATTACAGCAAACGTCTAACAGTGAAGAAACTGAGATGGCCACGCAAGAGGAGGGTCCATTGTCGTACGTAGAATGGGAGATCGCCAAAAATTGTAACAGCTATCCTCGCACGAATAACCTTTCTATCTTAGTGGCGCACACCAAAGCTTGAACATTGGTAAGTAAAATGCGTCTACTTTGTGAGTAAGTCGCAGTGAAAAAAGTGCCTCAAGAACATGCGTAGATCAGACGTCGCGTGAAAGTAAACTCTATCCAGAGGCCTGGCGGACCCATGGGTATCGACTGATCGCCGTTTCAACCTCTGCCATTGGTGACAGGGATACAGTAGGTGCCGGCTGCTGTGGTCGAGCGGTTCTAGCGCGTCATTCCGGAACCGCGCTGCTACTACGATCGCAGGTTGGAATCCTGCTTCGGGCATGGATGTGTGTGGTGTCCTTAGGTTACTTAGGTTTAAGTAGTTATAAGTCTAGGAGAGTGATGACCTCAGATGTTAAGTCCCATAGTGCTCAGAGCCATTTGAACCATTTGATGCGGTAGGTCACGACACCACTCTCCTGGCCGTTGTCAGTTTTCGTCACCTGGAGACGCTGCTATCCGGTTCAAGTAGCTCCTCAATGTGCATCACGTGGCTGATTGCGCCCCATGCAAGTCTCCCCATGAAGTACACTGGTGTCCAAAAAATAGCAACGAACCGCTGTTTCCCCATCCTGTGTTTGATTCACGGCCGGCCGGGGTGGCCAAGCGGTTCTAGGCGCTACAGTCTGGAACCGCGCGACCGCTACGATCGCAGGTTCGAATCCTGCCTCGGGCATGGGTGTGTGTGATGTCCTTAGGTTAGTTAGGTTTAAGTAGTTCTAAGTTCTAGGGGACTGATGACCTAGAAGTTGAGTCCCATAGTGCTCAGAGCCATTTGAAACATTTTTTTTTGATGTCCGTACGATCGTGCTCTGCAAGCAGGATGGCATTCCGGTCAACGGACAACCACACTGACGATGACGTCAGGACACGTATCAAACGGGTAGTGTTTGTCGGGTAGTCCCACATCCATGGTCGCTGTTTACACAGTTACGGCCGGTATGGCACAGGGCACAGGGAAGACGCCTACCAGACTATCTGCTGTGGAAAGTCGTAGGAAGAATGGAAGCAGTAGAGTCGCAAACCCTGATCCCTTAATGTGAATTGTTCTGTTGTTTCTCGGGGGTGGCGACAGTTTACAGAGACCGAGACCAGGGCAGAAAGAGAGGACCGATATTTGGCTGTAAAGGCACGACGGTACCGCCTTAGTACTGCATCTGATCTCGCAGCATCCACTGGGCATGTTGCATCTAGGCAAACGGTATACAGAAGGCTTCGACAGAGTGGCCTTTACTGTCAGGAACCTGCTGTATGTGTACCTTTGATGCATCTTCACAGAAGGGAACATCTAGAGTGGAGTTGTCAACATGCTACCTGACCTGTCGATCAGTGGGCCAATGTTACTTTCGCAGAAGAGTCCCGATTTGGGCTGGAGAGTGATTCTCGACGGATCCGCTCCTGTAACGAATACGGGCCGCGTTTTTGGGACCCAAACCTTGTGGAAAGAGACCGATATGGAGGAGGATCCGTAATGATGTGAGCAGGGATTACGATGACCACTCGAACATCTCCTCGTGAAATTGTATCGTTGGATTGGCAAGGTTAAACTACTGTCAGGTATCGTGACGAATCTTTGGAACTCATGTGCGGTTCTAGCTAGGTGCTGTGACCCCAGACTTCATAGTGATGAACGATAATGCTCGACCTCATAGAGCACGGGTGGTTTACAACGGAAGATATTGCACGCATGGCGTGGTCTGCTCACTTTCCCTATTTGAATCCCGTAGAGCATGTCTGGAATGCACTAGTGAGTCGGGTTACATCGCGTCAGCATTCACCAATTTCCCTCTAAGACCTGCGAGCAGCTCAGCTGGAGTAATGGGCGTCATTGCCTGAAAATAAGACTGATGACGTCATTCACAGCATGTCCCGTCCTTGTCAGGCTGATCACATTAACCAATGTGTGTGCAAATCCGTTAAGTAGGAAAAACACGACGAACATTTTTGTGTACCATTACACATGTTGCTGTTGTTAACGTTCTGTATTCTTTACATTGTTTCTACTTTACTATGACCTACGTATACTGTTTTGTGGCAAAATAAACGCAATCCTGGAAAACTTCTGTTTGTTGCTTTAATTTTGGACACCGGTGTAAAAATCCCAGGCAGTACTGGGAATCGAATCCGGTCTTCCACATGGCAGTCAGCCGTATTGAACACTCAGCTACAGAGGCGGACAGCAGCAATTAAACGGTGGTGGCTGCTCTCTAGCTCAGAACAGAACAACATTTAAAATACAGTAAAATATGTGACAAAAGTGTCGACGCTTTATGACCAATGGCGCAAATTGTTTTTAGGTCGACCAAAATGTAGGAACTAGGATGTGCAGCGAGGGATGGCAGGCTTTGAAGCGGACCTAATATCTAGGCTGAAAATACACTGCCGGCTGGTGTGGCCGAGCGGTTCTAGGCGCTTCAGTCAGGAACCGCGGGACCGCTACTGCCACAGGTTCGAATCCTGCCTCGGGCATGGATGTGTGTGATGTCCTTAGATTAGTTACGTTTAAGTAGTTCTAAGTTCTAGAGGACTGATGACCTCAGATGTTAAGTCCCACAGTGCTCAGAGCCATTTGAACCATTTTGAAAATACACTCACAGAAACGTTACAGTATGAACATCTTGACCGAATACTACCAAACGTATACTCCAATATTTCTAGTCTCGTGGAATGGATTGGAAATTTCGATCAGTAGATGGCACGATCGAGTTCCCAGTGGTCGTTCACATGCAGCCTATTACAATCGTTCGAACTTCGAGGAAGTTAGAATTGATGGCATGAGGTATGTGGCAGTATCACATCGACAGATCGCATAGACAACTATCTGAGTCTCGATTTGGTCTGGAGAGTGATTCTAGAGGGATTCGCATCTGGAGGGAACGTGGAGCACGATTTCGGGACCCAAGGATTGCGGAAGAGACCGATATCGAGGAGGATTCCCAGTGACGTGGGCAGGGAATATTTTGACCACTCGAACACCTCTTCATGAAATTGTAGGAGTCAGTTGGCATGATTTAATTGCTGTCAGGTGTCACGACGAGATCTTGGGAACTCGTATGCAAAGGATGCGTGGCGAACTCAAGCCGACAGTGTTGCAAGAAGCGTAGGCTTGGGTGCTTCCAGAAGGGCTTAACCACCAGACAATTATAGGACAGTTCGACTGGCTCAGACTAACAGGTTAATGACGACAGCGGACTGAGGTTACAGGCAGAGTGTCGACACGAACCATCTGGAATAGATTACTGGAACCTGGGTTGAGATAATAGATTACTGGAACCTGGGTTGAGATCTGGAGTCATCTTGCGTCGTTTACAGCTGAGACCATACCAAAGATAACTCGCATGGTGCAGGGCCAGTCGACTGGGATACTGAGTGCCATTCTGTCGTGTTCGGTGAAGAGTCTCACTTCTTTTTCTGACGGCCAGATCGACGCCAACTTGTCCATAGAGGACCTAGTGAAAGAACACAGGAATTCTGGTACTGGGACGTGATGAGTATAGAAACATTACTGATTTGCCAGTTGTTGGAAGGAGGGTGAATGCTCGCAAGTTGGTTCAAATGGCTCTAAGCGCTATGGGACTTAACATCTGAGGTCATCAGTCCCCTAGACGTAGAACTACTTAAACCTAACTAAGGACATCACACACATCCATGCCCGAGGCAGGATTCGAACTTGCGACCGTAGCAGCCGCGCCGCTCCGAACTGAAGCTCCTAGAACCGCTCGGCCACAGTGGCCGGCTGCTCGCAAGTATTTGGCAAAAGTGATAAACACTGTTGTCATACTCAAGGCATATTCCAGCAACATATTGCAAGATCCTACACTGCAGTTCACACCACAAAAGCCTTGAGGAATGTATGGGACCTTGCGTCGCCTGCCCATCCCCTTACTTGTCCCCCATTCAACATATCTTGGATAAACACTTTCATATCAACCTTAAGCCAGCAATCTTCAAAGACTGACGCAACACGTGTGTCAGGCATGACAAGAAATCCTTCAAGACGACATCCGAAGGCCGTTCAGTTCCACAATTTTGTGCCATAATGAATGCTAAACTGTATTTGTGCCCATGGGGTCACACCTCAGACTGGCCGGCCTGTGTGACTGAGCGGTTCTAGGCACTTCAGTCTGGAACCGCGCGACCGCTACGGTCGCAGGTTCGAATCATGCCTCGGGCATGGATGTGTGTGATGTTCCTAGGTTAGTTAGGTTTATGTAGTTCTAAGTTCTAGGGGACTGATCACCTCAGATGTTAAGTCCCATAGTGCTCAGAGCCATTTGAACTTCAGACTGATTTTGATGAAGGACATCTGTTCTGAACAAAATGAAACTTCAAGAATTTAATACCGTACCCATTATGTCTCCCTAAAGTCTTATACAGACCGAAGAGATCTTCATGGTGTAACCACTTCTATCAGTGTATGGCAAACACATTGTACTGAAATTCTTCAGTATAACATTGCATGAGACATCAAACCAGCGCAGCAAAGTAAGTCCACCGTCTTCATGAAAGAGATTATATTAGGTCAGATTCAGTTTTCATTCCATAGATCCAAAAATGAAAACATTCTCGCGGGTGTGAAGCCTTTCAGAAATTGTAACATAAAAAATACAGAACATCTGAATATAATACTCACTGCCCCGACCATTCGTCAGGAGACTGTCAAGATATGAATACATTGCAGTAAACTGAAGCAGTTAATATTTACAGAATTAATACATAGAATGAAATATAGTTATGCACTTTTAATAAATTTATCATAAACAAAACACCTAATCTTGACTGTTGTGACTGGGCCGTGACGGGGTTGCTGGCGTCGCCTTTCGAATTCCTGGCGCCACTAGCTCGATCTGTCATGTGATGTCCCTCTGACCTGAGGCACCTAAGATCTTTGCTCGAGGTTGCTGATGGCGACGGGGCGTGTTGTGGTGTGGCGAGCTGGGGGGGGGGGGGGGGAGGGGGGGTAACTGTTAGAAACCTATTTGATGAATTTAGATTCGAGGCTAATGCCCCTGTCCAAAACAGAGTTTTTGAAACTGGCCTAGGACCTGACAGCAAATTTAAATTTTAGTAACAGATTCAGTAAAAGGGAAAAAATGGTTGGAAAACATTTTTATGTCAGTTTTATGGTCTACAGAAATCCACAATCAACTAGTCTGATGCGGTGAGTAGGGTTTAATAAGCCACAGGTCGAGAGGTTCTTCAGCCAATTTGAAAGTCTCTTAAAAAGCACTGCTTTCGTCCATCCCGAATTCTTAATGCGGACTAGACTGGCCTACCCCTTGTGCATGAAAATGTCAAGGTCATTACAGTGCAAGGCAAATGTCAAGTGGGGAAAATTACTTCTGAAGAGAGACGATGTAATGTTACACTTCTATTTTGCATGAGTGCAACCGGCCAATTTATTCCTCCGCTTTTTATTTTCCCAAGGAAACGAATGAATGACCGCCTCATGATTGGCATTCCAACCGAAAGCATTAGTTTACCAATTTCTCGCGGCTGTATGACAGCTCAGGCTTGTCTTTAGGGGCTTCGACACTTTGTTTCCCTTACAAATGCGAAATCTAATCTAATCTAATCTTTCTAGTTAAAACCATATCCATATGCAGAATGAGATTTTCACTCTGCAGCGGAGTGCGCGCTGATATGAAATTTCCTGGCAGATTAAAACTGTGTGCCCGACCGAGACTCGAACTTGGGACCTTTGAGTTCTGCAAGGATCGCAGGAGAGCTTCTGTAAAATTCGGAAGGTAGGAGACGAGGTACTGGTAGAAGTAAAGCTGTGAGTACCGGGCGTGAGTCGTGCTTCGGTATCTCAGATGGTAGAGCACTAGCCCGCGTAAGGCAAAGGTCCCGAGTTCGAGTCTCGGTCGGGCACACAGTTTTAATCTGCTAGGGAGTTTCATATCCATATGATCAATTTTTTCCGCCACAGATCTCTCATAAGTTGCGGCCTCTGGACAGGAAGTTCGTGAAACCTTTCAAAAACTGCTTCAACACTGCTTGCAGCTTGTGGATGAGGGCTAATCCAGGGTCAAGAATTAATGAATGCTGAATGACTTGGATGTTGCAAAATTGGTAGCTCATGCCTTCAAGCAAGTGTGTCGACTAGACATTGCTCAAAATTGATTTTGATGCACTGGCATTTATCCGACAAACCCAGACATATTTACTGACTTGGTCTTTATGGGCAGTGATGTTACCAACTTTGTACAGGAACCTCTCCCCGAGATGACGACTGATGGGGCTGTTGTTGCTACATCTAGGACACCGACATCGATCTCACCAGCAGCTCTGATAGCCCCCCCCCCCCCCCCCACTCAGCTTGCTTCCTAGGCAGAATCTACAATCACTTCTGGAGAGACCACCACTTCCTCCAATGCACTACAGTCAAGTGAACATTCTGATTTTGCAAGTGCTGCCGTTCTGCAAAGAAAAGAGGTTGACATGTCGAAATAGAAAGGCAGAGAGGAGCGAAACGTTTACATCAACTCCAATAAAAATTATGGTGTAGGATAAGAAAGATTCAGAAGAGCAAAAGGAAAAAGCACAACAGAAAAAGAGACAAAAGAATTTTTCAAAACAAAAACGAACGATGATCAATAAGAAGAACAATGAACAAATCAAAATTTTTCATAGTGACAGTCCTACACCAAGGACTTCTCAAGACGTTGTAGATGTAAAATGTATTCTGTGTGGAGAAAGCTATGAGTAAAACCGGATTCAGTGCAACCAGTGTGTAGGCTGGGCACATGAGTTCTGTGCGGACACTGACGACTTACTTTTGTGATCTCCGTAAGCTAAATATATCATATGGTAAATGAGCTATAACATGTTTTACATTGTGTATAGTGTTAAACAATAAAACCTTTATTCGAAACAGTACTTTTAATTTATAAACCTAATCATATAGGTGTGCCTCATGTTACCTGCCAATTTTTAAAATTCCCAAAATGCAAGGTTAATTCTAATTACATTTTGTGTTATTTTCCCTTCCTATACTGCTAAATATATTTTTAAAACTTAGAGGAAAGAAGTTGAAAATATGATTTTATCACACATGACTGAGTTAAGCTGCAAATATATTTTGTAATTTACATTTTTCCTTAAATGGTCCATAATACCCGCCGTTCTGCAACGAACTGCTGTCAAAAGCGAAATCTGACAGACACTTCTCCTCAAGATGGTCTAACAGTCCCTATTAAGATATTCATCTGTAGAGTAAAAAGAGTTGCCAACCAAAAAACCGTACAAACACTGTTTAAACTTCGCTTTACCTGAAACCAAGTTTTTAGTGGTTGCTGACAACTTATTGGAACTACTTGGAACAAGGTAAGTGATTTTAAGTCTTCTTGTAGATTGTTCTTATTTCTAGTATTGCCACTATGTATTGATTTATTGATTAGAAACAGAGACATAGTTCCAACAGGTTTCATTAAGGAATAAATATACTGAGAAGCAGTTGGTAGATTATCCAGTTTCTTGAACAGGTTTCTACAAGATATTCTTGAATTTACACCACAAATGAGCCTTATTACACGCTTTTGCACTCTAAAAACTTCTGCTCGGTTTGACGAGTTACCCAAAAATATGATCCCATGTGACATAATAAGATGAAAATAAACAAAGTATGTAAGTTTTTTTAATATTTATATCTCCTACATCTGACGTCATTCGCATTGTAAATCCAGACTTCCTTAGCTGCTTCATTAGTTCTGTGATATGCCCTTCCCGCCCAAATTTATTAGCGAGTTGTAATCACAAAAATTTGACATTGTCAGCCTCTTCCGTCTGTATGTGTTCATATGTCATACATGTGCTGGAAGGAAATCTCTTACAGGTTGTGAACTGCACGTAGGACCCAGAGATATGTATTGATACAGCGTAGAACTTACCAATATCTTTGACTTTCTTGTGGAATTGCGACATTGGAAGGATGTAACTGTCATTAGTTGTAAGAGAATAACCAGAATGTCGATAGTAATTCAAACACAGGATATCGCTGTACCCCTCTGTGGTGTTTGTACGGCTTTGTGGTAGATGTGGGGAAATGGACGGCGCGGATTTGGACATAACGAATTCCAAAGGAATTTAAGATTCTGCCATGTGCGTGCACCGCAAGTCATTACTAGGTTAGTGCCTGGGAGAATAGCACATGGCTCACATTGATGAAGTGGTGCTGCCAAACCGAGAGGCGTGCACGCGAGAGAAAGTTCCACAATGGCACACAGCTTGTTCTGGAACGCTACTCACAGCAAACGAAAAAGTTTTAATCGGCGGCAGCGGAACACGGGCTTAAGAGTCCCACCGACATCGACCACCAACTGTGGCCCTATAATCAAGTGTTCTTTTTTTTACACGTAAAAATCGATTTGCGTGCCGTATATATCTTCAGGAGTGTTACTTATTGCGGCGCGTGTAGAATCCTTAGGAAAGCCTTTATACAAAAATATACCGTAAACCAAGGCTAGCTGAGACAAAAATTTTATTTTTTCACATTTTCTTTTAATATCAGTCAAATAAGTTTTTCAGAATTACAGAACATTTTCAAGGAAACAACTCTAATTGGTTACTTATTTTTCACGTATTAATTTAAAGTGAAGTTAATTTACTTTGGTTCCATGTTATAGTTGGGTAATTTGAGTTCAATCCGTTTTCCCAGTGATTCGGTAACCGTTTGTGCTGTTTCGTGCAAGTAGGACTGAAATTTCGTACTAGAGGAGTGTCTTACAGCTATAAATTTAAAAGAAAGTACAAAGATAGTTCGCTTTAAAAATTATTAAGCAGGATAAAAAGCAACAAGTAAATGAAACCTATATTGCATTTGTGCGAATTGTCTGAGAAAGTATTTTAGAAAGCATTGTTAACATGTTTTTATTCTTAAAAGTACCATAGATAACAAAAAATTGTCATAGAAGCATAGAACATATTTCAAGAATTGGGGATAATTTTAAGCATTTACACTACGTACTTCGAAATCGTTGTAGAAAGACGTTCCTTTACAAGATTTGGAGATTTAATTTTCCCATCAATTTCTTCCACTTTGTAGAAAAAAGTATTCTTCCACGTTGGCCATTTTTGGACTTTGTAGGCTCCAGGTATTCGGTCAGAGTGCCCTTTTCGTCTATATAGTAATTACTACAAAACCAATTAATAAACTACATTTTACAAATAGCAACGTAGTTTTCCTAATGAACTTATTTTATAGACAACTTGAGTCTACATCAATATTGCCTTTAAAGTTTAGAAATGTGATTCGGGGTTAATTGAGCCCAAATAACATGAGAATAACAGTGAGCTCACATATCCCACTTCCACATGTTACGTTGACAAATTTTTAAATCAACCTGTTTATATGATTTACCTTTAAAAAAAAGTTAAAGTGACTATGCATAAAGTTGTGAAAGGTACGAGTTTTGAAGGAGCGTGTATAGACGGAAGTTTCAGGGGTAAGCGAAACAAAAATTTTTCACAGTGACAAACGAGCCAGGACAGATTCACTGGTGGTCAGTATATGAACTAACAAATCTGTTCGTACTAAAGATACTGCTGCTATCGATCGGAGAATCATGGTACTAACATTCTCAACAGTAACAAATAGTTTTTGCAGTTGCTGAGGAACAGTCATACAATATTTTTAATGGAACACACTGCTATTTGACTGTTTTATTGCTTATTTAAGTCCAACCCAGGTTTCAGCCTTTGATGCCATTTTCAAGTATTTTATTTTCTGTCTTTAACATATATTGCAGGACTCTTAATACGTCGCAAAGCTCTGCAGTAACTGTTGTGCCTCACAGCAGATTTTTATTCCTTTTTTTACTTTTTGGGCTCATAATACCTTTCAGAGCTCAAGTAGCCCTAGTTAACGGCACTTTGTCTATCAGCGTAGCGCTAAGGCACAAGGTTCTGCTGTAAATCTTACAATATTTACCTGATAAAGGTGAATAATCCTGCAGAGCAGATCTGCTGTGTAAACAGTAAATACTAAGTGTAATCACACTTTAGATTTATTGGAAAGTGTTACCACAGTTACATTTTCAAAATGCCTGGTTGCTGATGTAACTGATTTAGAAATGGAGAAGCTAGCTTCTTCCGCGTATTTGTGCTCTGAGGAGCTACAAAATGTTTATGGGTTCGTGAGGATGGGGTGTGAGGTGCGTTGTACACCATATGCAGAGATAACTTTTTCTGGATGCAGAAGAGTTCTGTAAAAATTTATCTTTCACTTACCAAACACAGACTAGATTATAACTGCAAAAGCCTACGGCAACTTCACAGTGAACCATTTATCTTCATTTGACAAAAAGGCATATTATGCACGTTCAAGTAAGCAAAAAACGACCTGCTATTCCTAGTAGAAGACATGAATGATCATACGTTAAATGGAATGCTGAGTGCAAAAATCCCTGGGGTTTCAGCTATACAGCATAACAAATGAATACCTGGGTAAACTAATCAGCAAGGACGATTCAGCAAGCTTTGTTCTTAGTAGTACGTCTCATAGTGTTGACCTAAAGACAAAGGTGTTAATTCATTTTATAAATTTCCAGTCTATGTTACAATATGGAATTATTTTCCGCAGCAGTGCACCTATTTTTACATTCACTTCCCAGAGTATTTTATCCTTAATAGTGTTTTTATTTTTGATAGTAAAAATCGGTTCTGTAGAACTGTGATTTGCGTATACCAATAAACTAGTAGTATTACATTATAAACAAGCGTCTGCTGTTACTGATTTAGACACTAACTTCTTTAAAAAATGCTAATGTTTCCGCGTAAACATGAAACTAAAAGCAGGTGCTAATTGCGGATTTTTAATGTGAGCGAGGAAGTATGCATTTAGCTGGTGTAAACACAATGTTAGATCATATCGTGATACTCCATTGTAGATACAGTGAACATATTAACTTTCAAAGAGTTGATTTTATTTTGTTAATGTGTATTTTGATTCGCCCTCTACCCTGAAGGTTATCATTCTCGGTGGAGGTTTATGAAAAACAATGACTGACTGGATGAATGAATGCACACTACGCTGAAGGGTATAAGGTTCATTCTGATTACTGGGTAATTATTCGCGAGGAAGGACACGGTGAAGTTCTAACAGCAAACAAACCTCTGCTAGATTTCTGAGAAGTGTGACGCAAATACTGTGCCACATTTTATCGTGAAAGACGTCCGTCCACTGTAAATACGTTCTCGTATCGGCACCGCTCCGTTCAGACTGTCAGTGAACCATCAAACGGCTTCTATCTCTCGTGCAATTTGAGGCTACCCTGTTTGTTATTTCAGCGACAGCTGATCTAGTTTACTGTCGACCTGATTGTCCGAGCTCCGTTTCCAGAAAAATCGTTTACGTTTCAGGGTGTATTATATTACGTGCTGAAATCTGTTTTGAAGGACATTTCTTTGTCAGATAACTAATTTCCTTTTGTATGTTTAAAATTTCGGTACACAAAAGAAAAAAAACGAGTACTGTTGACTCAACACAAGGAGCGATGCTTGTGTCGAAAGAGAAAATGGGTTGTAGATCCAACTTTAGTCGCTTGGTATGACAAAACGGTTCAAATGGCTCTGAGCACTATGGGACTTAACTTCTGAGGTCATCAGTCCCCTAGAACTTAGAACTACTTAAACCTAGCTAACCTAAGGACATCACACACGTTCATGCCCGAGGAAGGATTCGAACCTGCGACCGTAACGGTCGCGCGGTTTCAGACTGTAGCACCTAGAACCACTCGGCCACTCCGGCCGGCGCTTGGTATGACAAATAGTCCGTCGTCTAGTACGTTACATAGACAATCCAGTTTTTCTCCGACATATACATTTTAATTGATTCAGCTGTAAGTTCTTAGTGAAACACTGCACACTGTACTTACTAAACGATACACTTTTTTTCCCTGTTTCACTAAACAACTCCAAAAGTTCTTGGAAAATATGAACCTGTGTCAAACTAACATAAAGGTCAGTGCGGAGCTAGGAGGATCCCATCATTAGTTTCCTAGGCATGAGCTTAGTGATACAAATTAGTAACTGAAAATTTAAAATTAACCGGAAAGACTCGTTTACTGAAACGTTCATCACAGCTTTCTCTCTAAACCCAGCAGCACAAAAACGTGCAGCATTCCACCAGATGATCCACCGTTTCCTTCCTAAATCCATTTCCCGACAAGATTATGGTCAGGAACTCAATATAACAAAAACAATAGATATAAAAAATGACTTTAAATCCTACATTGTTAATAACATTCTCAACAAGAAGACTAAAGCAAGCCAGATCTCTGGTGTGCCCAAATGAACGACGTAGACAGACCAAAAAGAAAAGTAAGTGCTGTCCACCTTTTGTAGATAAAATTTCTGAAAGGCTAAGTAACAGTTTAAAGAAAGATGTTTCTCCGTGTTTGTCTATGTCCCATAGATATCAGGTAGAATTTCCTTGAATTCAAACGATAATCAAGCTGTCATCACGGTAATGGGGTTTAGGAACTCATTTGCTAATAGCGTCTGACCTGTTATACGGGACAGACAGAGTGGTCAGAACCTCACAGGAGCTACAGAGTAAAGGAGCTAGATTCATTCTTTGCTGAACACTTCTTAACCCAGAACCACAAGCTGTCCGATGTGGCCATCGGTTCTAGGCGCTTCAGTCTGTAACCGCGCGACCGCTACGGTCGTAGGTTCGAATCCTGCCTCGGACATGAATGTGTGTGATGTCCTTAGGTTAGTTGGGTTTAAGTAGTTCTAAGTTCTAGGCGACTGATGACCTCAGATGTTAAGTCCCATAGTGCTCAGAGCCGTTTTGAACCAGAACCACAAACATGTAATAGATGTAGCGGTCCTACACATAGGGGAACGGTGCAGAGCCCACTCAATTAGAAATACCTTTATTAGATACTAAGAAACAGATGTTTGTATCACCACATTTGCTATTGAATGAGCAGACTCAGTTCAAATATTTACCCTTTTTAGATGTTGCAACGTCTACATCCGAAGGGAATCTTGGCACCTTCGTTCATAAATAAGTAACCACACAAATACCTAATCTTGTGCACATAGCTCTACTCCAGTGACTGTTTATTCATAGTTGAGGGAATGCTGTACTAATGAATGTCAGAAGGAAGTACAATATAACTGTAATTGTTTCAAAATAGTCAGCGGAGGTAAAGTTTACAGTCAACTTGAGAACTGAAGAAGTAGACATGCGTTTTCTTCGTGTGGTTGACATCTTTGGAATCAGTTGTGTACTAGAAAATGGGCTTACAAACCGAGACCTGGGTAATACAAAATTAAAAAGTTTTGCGGAACAGAGCAAAAACGTGTTTCGTTTAATTAATAAATATTTCTTCCAAAACCGTAACTGCACGAAGGGAGTCCCAGTTACTTACAAAAGAATAAAAATCACTCAATTACACAATAATCGCGATGGCACTGGTACAGCAACGGTAATAGATCTTTTGACACACGAGTCTTGGTTGTACAAGGTAGGTTTCTTTAATCTTCACTTGTGACACGTTTCGCCTGTTCTAGGCATCATCAGACAATCGACAAAAACTTTTACTAATAGTGACACGATATTGGGATTTATTCCACGACTTTTTTCAACTCAGTATGCACATACAGCGACTAGCTGAGCGCTCGCTGCTTCGTTCGCTCAGACTGTGTGACCTGCAGAGATTTTTTTTATTTAATCGAATTTTTATTTTGTTCTGAAATTCCAACACTTTCTAAGCTTTTCAGGCTAATGAAGGCCCTATAAGCATGGTCATTCCCGAAGATACTTCTGACCAAAAAGCGGGTCTGGTAGCTGGAGTTCAAAGTTTTTTTCAATCACGCCTTTTGCGTTCTCGTTGAGCTATTTCCATAGCAACTTGCATCCCGTAACAAATATTTCTTTTTATGTAGCTAAGAAGTCAAATACCAATTTTCATAAATTTAGCTTTAAATTTTTTAATGTAACTAAATATTTTCTTATGATGTTTTGTCCCTTAGTGCACTTCCTTACGAACTGAATTTCCAGAAACACTGAAACACGTATTTTTTTATACAATTGGCACAGACGCAGTCTTAAAAGTCCTTGAGTAGTTTTTTGGTAATTATTTATTTTAAAAACTTTCACCCACTATTTTACGCTCTTAGTGGCTCAATTTCCAAAAAATGCTGAAACACGTATTTTTTATTTTCTGAGTAGAAACCAAATACTAGTTTTCTAGTTGTAGTTTCAAAATTACCTTCATAGTGCCATACTTTCAAAAAGCCTTTCATAACCTGTTTCACCCCTTAGGAGTGGAATTTCGCACAATGGCTTCTTAAATGGTATCTACAGTATAAGGTGCATACTCTTTCCAAACTTCAATTTTCTATTCTTAGCGTTTTCGGTTGGGCAGTGAATCAGTCTCGCTCTATTTCACTGGGGGTTGAATTTCAAAAAACATTGAAACACGTATTTTTTTTAATCTCTAACCGAGATGCCATACACCTATTTAGCTTTAAAAATGCTTTCGCTATGAAATATTTCCGAAAAACGTTTCACTCCTATTTCACCCCCTAAGGGCTTGAATTTCCAAAAACAGTGACATGCGTACGTTTTATTTCTAACAGAGTAGCCAAACACAAATATTCATAGATTTAGCTTCGAAAATGACTGCGCAATAAATTGTTTCCATAAAAAATTGCATGCCCCGTTACATCCCCAAAGGGGTTGAATTTCCTAAAACAGTGAAACAAGAATTTTTTATGTCTGACTCAGAAGCCAAATTTAAATTTTCATAGATTTACCTTTAAAAATGCGTTCAGAATAAAGCATTTTCATTAAAAAATCTCATTCCGTATTTCACACCCTTAGGAGTTCATTTCCAAAAACGCTGAAACATGTTTTTATTTTTTCATTTGTGGCCGAGAAGTGAAATACCAATGTTCATAGATATAGCTCTAAAAATACTTTAGTAGTTCTATAATAATGATATCTTTTTTTAAAAAAAGCTTTTACCCACTATTTCATCCCCATAGGGTTAAATTTCCAAAACTACTGAAATACGGATTTCTTTATTTCTGACCCAAAAACCAAATACCAATTTTCATGGGTCTAGCTTCAAAATTGCCATAAGAGCGACATTTTTTGAAAATACTTTCGTCCACCTATTTCACCTCCTTAGGATTGGAATTTCGAAAAATCCTTTCGAATGCCTATATTATAAGATGCGCACCTTCTCTAAATTTAAAATTTCTATCCGTAGCGGTTTGGGCTGGACGCTGATGAGTCAGTCAGTCAGTTACTCAATCAGGATATAACCTTTTATTTGTAGAGAAGAAGTAGAACCAGTCTAGCAACTGTGAAGAAATAGACTGTCGTTGGTAACGTAACTTGAAGCACTGTTCAGTAGAAACTCTTCCTCGTAGCACTGTTCAAAGACGAAGTCCACAGATATATGCGAGGACTTGCAGGGTAACTTGACGAGTCTAACGGGTTGTCTGTAACTCTGTTGCCACCGGACACGGTGCTCTTCCCGCTGCTTGCTGTGGAGCAGCCGGCGACTGGAACGCAGGCTGGCGCAGAACTGATCTCGTGTCCGTGGGTCGGTCTGTTTCAAGAGAGGCCGCCGACAGTGGCGCGGCGTGGGCGTGTCGTGCTACTTCCGTCTCATTGGTGTGGCCAGCGGTGCTCCGATAGCGAGCACCATCTTTGCGTTGTTCGATAGCAGGCGCCAGCACTACACCCATCGACTACAGCACACACTGTACTGACTTGTAGGCAGAACTCGACTAGTGGTAACAGGCTTAAGGCCAGATCCCAGAGTAGGGTTTACGTACAGCCTTTGAAGAAATTAACGTAGTGGATTTCAGTCTAAACACGAGGTCAAAATACATCGATTACAATAGCTACCTTTACTTAATTAACTAATCAATTTAATTAATTAAAGCATCGATAAATATACAACAATAACTCTTCTACTTCTTTGCATATGCAAAATTCAATCTCAGTTACGTAATCCTGGGACCAAACAGAATCATTTGAAATACACGAAGATTTGGAACCACCACATACACAACACATCAAAATGCTTAATAAATCATAGGAACCGAGCGAGGTGGCGCACTGGTTAGCACACTGGACTCGCATTCGGGCGAACGACGGTTCAATCTTGCGTCCGGCCACCCTGATTTGGGTTTTCCGTGATTTCCCTAAAGTGCTCCAGGCAAATGCCGGGATGGTTCCTTTGAAAGGGCACGGCCGATTTCCTTCCCCTTCCTTCCCTAATCCGATGAGACCGATGACCTCGCTGTTTGGTCTCTTCCCCCAAACAATTCAATCCAAATCATAGGAAAACAACTTCCAGTCGTCTCGTAATGGATAAAGCCAGGGCCTGTATTGTTTTCCGATGAATCTTATGTCTTACTCATGCAAAAATAGTAGCAAGTTCAGGTAGGGATGACCGGCCGCTGTGACAGAGCGGTTCTACGCGCTTCAGTGCGGAACCGCGCTGCTGCTACGGTCACAGGTTCGAATCCTGCCTCTGGCATGGATGTGTGTGATGTCCTTAGGTCAGTTAGGTTTCAGTAGTTCTAAGTCTAGGTGACTGGTGACCTCAGATGTTAAGTCCCATAGTGCTCAGAGCCATGTCAACCATTTTCAGGTAGGGTTGATGACGGAGGTGCATCAGCGATCACGCAGCCTTCCCTCCAAAGCAGACCACAAGGGCTCAGTAATGTTGAGATCTAGTAACTGTGGTGTCGAGGAGAGACGCGACAATTCATCCTCGTGCTCACAAAATCAGTCCTGCACAATGCGACCTGTGACAGCAGCTACCCTGTTGTCTTGGAACACAGCATCAAAAATGGGGAACAAACATTGTATGTAACAAACATTGTACCATGGGATGTACCTGATCAGCTGAAATTGTCACATAATCCTTGACAGTAATGCTACGTTGGAGAAACCGTAGAGCCCACGGAGTACGACCATATGGTTGCCCAGATCAGTCACCTAACCCCCGCCATGTTTCACTCTTGGCACGTAAACTCCACCAGAAGTTGGAAACAGTGGGAAACAAGACTAATCCGAGTCAATTACTTTCTTCAGTTGTTGCACAGTCCAGGTTATATGGCTTCTGCACCACGTTTTCGTGTTACGGGCATTTGCATCACTGTCTGGTTTTTGAGTTCCAGCTCGCCGTACAATTCCCTGCTTATGGAGCTCCCTTCGTGTTGTTTTGGCACTGACTGGGTTCGCGAGTGCGACATTCAGTTCTTCAGTGGCTTTTGCAGCTGTCGTCCTCTTACTTTTGCTCACAATTCTTCTCGACGACCATCCGTCACGACCACCCAGCATACGCTTTCGACGGCGAGTGACGTAGGAGATGATGTTGGTCCGATTTTCCTGTGTGCGATGTAAATCTTGTACATCTTCGTTACGGTGCCTCATGAAACGCCAAAAACTTTGGCTTTGGTAGCACCAACCATATGACCACCAACAATTTGTCCATGTTAGAAATTACGTAACTCCGACATAATGAACTCGCATCTACGCAGAACACTGTTCTTACCAGTACTGTCACTTGGAACGTATTGACGATATTGTACAGACGCCGTTCGTGATCAAATACAACACACAATCTGAAAGCTTGGTATTCTACTTATGTTCAAGCACACATTCCTCGCGGTCTTTCCATATTTTTGTCCAACCCCTTTGAATTGTCGCATCTCTCCTTGCTACCACAGTTACTAGATCTCAAATAACTGACCGGCTATGGTCTACTTGGGAGTGTAGGGGGCGTGATCGCTGATGCACCTCCACCATCGTCTCTACCTGAACTTTCCATTATTTTGCAGAAATGAGATTGTTCCGGCTTAACGATAAGCGACGGCACGAAGATGAAGAACGCAAGAGCAAAGAAGGCTTGAGGCGACGTCAGTCAATAGCCCGCTGACAAGGACCGCATGACGACAGGAGCGCCCTCTAGGCGAAGAGAATATAAGCTCTGCTCCTGGCAGCCTCGGCCGCATAGTACACTACTGGCCATTAAAATTGCTCACAAACAAAAAAATGCAGTGATAAACGGGTATTCATCGGACAAATATATTATACTAGAACTGACATGTGATTACATTTTCACGCAGTTTGGGAGCATAGATCCTGAGAAATCAGTACCCATAACAACCACCTCTGGCCGTAATAACGGCCTTGATACGCCTGAGCATTGAGTCAAACAGAGCTTGGATGGCGTCTACAGGTACAGCTGCCCATGCAGCTTCAACACGATACCACGGTTCATCAAGAGTAGTGACTGGCGTATTGTGACGAGCCAGTTGCTCGGCCACCATTGACCAGAAGTTTTCAATTGGTGAGATATCTGGAGAATGTGCTGACCAGGGCAGCAGTCGGACATTTTCTGTATCCAGAAACGCCCGTACAGGAATTGCAATATGCGGTCGGGCATTATCCTGCTGAAATGTAAGGTTTCGGAGGGATCGAATGAAGGGTAGAGCCACGGGTCGTAACACATCTCAAACGTAACGTCCACTATTGAAAGTGCCGTCAGTGCGAACAAGAGGTGACCGAGACGTGTAACCAATGGCACCCAGTACCATCACGCCGGGTGATACGCCAGTATGGCGATGACGAATACACGCTTCCAATGTGCGTTCACCGCGATGTCGTAAAACACGGATGCGACCATCGTGATGCTGTAAACAGAACCTGGATTCATCCGAAAAATTGACGTTTTGCCATTCGTGCACCCAGGTTCGTCATTGAGTACACCATCGCAGGCACTCCTGTCTGTGATGCAGCGTCAAGGGTAACCGCAGCCACGGTCTCCGAGCTGATAGTCCATGCTGCTGCAAACGTCGTCGAACTGTTCGTGCAGATGGTTGTTGTCTTGCAAACGTCCCCATCTGTTGACTCAGGGATCGAGACGTAGCTGCACGATCCGTTACAGCCATGCGGACAAGATGCCTGTCATCTCGACTGCTAGTGATACGAGGCCGTTGGGATCCAGCACGGCGTTCCGTAATACCCTCCTGAAGCCACCGATTCCATATTCTGCTAACAGTCATTGAATCTCGACCAACGCGAACAGCAATGTCGCGATACGATAAACCGGAATCGCGATAGGTTACAATCCGACCTTTATCAAAGTCGGAAACGTGATGGTACCCATTTCTCCTCCTTATACGAGGCATCACAACATTTCACCAGGCAACGCCGGTCAACTGCTGTTTGTGTATGAGAAATCGGTTGGAAACTTCCCTGATGTCAGCACGTTGTAGGTGTCGCCACCAGCGCCAACCTTGTGCGAATGCTCTGAAAAGCTAATCATTTGCATATCACAGATCTTCTTCCTGTCGGTTAAATTTCGCGTCTGTAGCACGTCATCTTCGTGGTATAGCAATTTTAATGGCCAGTAGTGTATTAGCACAGTTCTAGACGGAGACTAGCAGACCAGCATAGTACTAATACCAGTTATTAGTGATCCATAAACTGTGTGACGAACTCGCATGAACATTGTATATAGCAAAGGACTCTGACTTCTTTGCATGTCGCCCACTGCTTGCGACACCGTTGTAAATTCGAAGTTGAGTACTGTCAATCATCTTTATTGTAATAAAAACTATTAGTGTGATTTGCTTGAATTGTTGTATAGCATTCCGAGAACGCTGCATCCTTTAGGCACCCTATAAGCGACGAGTTGGCAGGACCCCACAGAGATAAAAGGTTCATCTGAAAACCCTTGATTTTTATTTTGGCATTTTTGTAATAACTTTTGATTTTATATGTTTTTAGCCCTTCTACCCCGCTTTCAACTGCGTTCAATCAAGAACACCAATAAACACGAGTAGCATGCGAAAAAAACTGGCGAATTTGTGAGGTACTACGAATTTCGTTTAGAGGCACTGAATTATCCGTATAACTACCAGTCAGCATAATCTAAAATTTCGTAAAACTTAATTTGTTTAATAAAAAAACACGTCGTAATTCTGATGTAAAGCGCAGAAGCCAGCAGATAAACTGGGCATTGCTGGCAGTTGAGGGGAGCCATGGCACAATATCTACGGGTGTTGCAAGCAGACACATTGACAGCTACAGAAGTACGTTTTTTTTCCAAGATGACGCCATGTTGTTTTTACCTAGTGTGAAGGTTGCAATAATGATGCAGCGAGATATCTGGCAGGGGAGGCCTCTCTGCTCAAACAGAAATTCGCTGTTCTAGTTGTATTTAGAGGCTTTACTTACCGCTGTAATTAGGATGGTGAAAGCATTTGATTGTTCTCCTCTTAGTTCGCCCGGTATCAGACTTTAAAAATGTACGTGAGGTTCCTCAAAAAATGCGTGAAACAATATGCGGAACCACAAAAGGCAAATTTGTCGAAAGAAATGTCTAGACAATCCTCAGAATCATATTCTTGAGACGCAAATGCCACTTGAATCACTTTCTTGGTTTCAGTAACATGTGCGAGCAGTATTGTACGCAGCCGTTTGCCAGGAATACTGAAGCATGGGCTGGTACACCGAAACGGACAGCTGGTTAAGGATAACAGAACTCATTTTCATCATGAAAATTAAGTTTACCTATTTAGTGTCGAAGTCACTGCAGAGAGTTCTTATAGGCTGTTATCCTTCATACATACATTTTAAAGTACAGGAAGAAACTTGCTTCTAAAGGCTGTACGTATTTCTGTTGTTTTTGACAGATTGATAATGCATTCACTGTCTTTACCCGTAAATGAATCATTTATCATCGTTGTGTCTTTGTCAGCACTCCAAGAATCACAAATTAATACACACTTCCGGTTATTTGTTGCGACATTGTCATTAACAGCATCCACGAACAAGTATTTTAAATGGTCTTTTAAGCCTTTCTCATTTTTGGTAACTTCCAAACGTAAGTGTGGTGGAAGATTGTCTTCAATAGCCTTTTTAACTTTCTGGGCAAAAGTTTTTCCTCTGAAGACAGATGCAAGGGTGTATCAAAGAAAATCATCCGATTTGGCACATCCATATTTCTTTAACTAATTAACATATACAATGAATTTTGTTTTTTGGTGAATGGGAAACTCAAGAAGTTTTTTTTTAGTACCTTTTCATAGGTGTTCAGTATGCCCCTCTTCAGATGCACGGCGTATGTCAGTGCGGTATTCAAATTGATCCCACACTGCAGCGAGCATCTCTTGAGTTACAGCTTCCACAGCTGCTGTTATGGGATATGTCAGTTCAGTCACTGTTGTTGGTAACAGAGGCATCCCCACAAGAAATAATCACGTACAATCAGGTCCGGTGACGTTGGAGGCGAGTAATGTAAGGCTGAATCATTTGGTCCAGTGCGACCGATCCATCGTTCAGTAATCCTTTGATTTAAAAATTCCTGCACTTCCAGGTGCCAGTGTGGCGAAGCCCTATCCTGCTGGTAAATGAAGTCGTTCGAATCAGTCTCCAACTATGAGAAAAGAAAGTTCTCAAGCATATCGAGATATATGCTTTCTGTAATAGGTAAAGAAAAATGGGCCATACACCTTTTCCAGTGAAACTGCACAAAACACATTAAATTTCGGAGAGTCCCTCTCATGTTGTACAACTTCATGTGGTTGTTCCGTACCCCATATCCTCACATAATGACGGTTCACCTTTCCATTTAACTGGAATATTGCCTCGTCAAGCATGGAAGGAAACTGTCATTCTCCATCTTGTGAAGAACGAAATTACAGAACTCCACACGTTGTTGTTTGCCACCTTCACGAAGAGCTAGCAGTAACTGAATGTTGTATGGTTTCATGTGTAAAAGTCGGCGCAATACACGCCAGGCGGACATTGGAGGCAAGCTGAGCTGTCGTGCTGCACGGCGAACGGATTTCTGCTGGCTCCTTGTGAAACTATGGCGGATGCATTCGACATCTGTGTCAGACATCTGCGGACCGTCCGGCGATTTGCCTTTAGACAAACTACCTGTTTCTCGGAATTGTCCATGCCATCGTGTAATGCTCTGTGCTGTACGAGGTTCAAATGGTTCAAATGGCTCTGAGCACTATGCGACTTAACTGCTGAGGTCATCAGTCGCCTAGAACTTAGAACTAATTAAACCTAACTAACCTAAGGACATCACACACATCCATGCCCGAGTAACGGTCACGCTGTTTCAAACTGAAGCGCTAGAACCGCAAGGCCACACCGGCCGGCACTGTACGAGGATCCACACCCTACCTAGTACGAAAGTCACACTGAACAGTTCTTGCTGATCCGCACAGTGCAAAACGTAGAACACAAAACGCTTTCTGTTGCCCCGACACCATTTTTAATAGAACTGAAGTGGCCACACACTGCTGCTACCTAGCGGGAGCAATGTAAAAATCGAGTGTTTGCTCTTCCCAACGTTGCATTGTTCACCTACGTATATCAAATAACATAATAGTTATGATGTTTTTTAAATTATTCTTTTGGTACACCGTGTATACGGGTTCTTTATTAGATGTCCACTCATTGTGTAATTACAAGCTGTATTGTGCGCAGACTTGATTTTTTCCCTGTTTCTGGGTTGTATCGTACCGGAAATTAGTTCGCAGTTAAATTCACTTTGATCACACTTCCAAACGCAGTGCAGCTATATCTGGAATCTTGCAGTTTCCTGGTTTACTTCTTCTACTAAACGGGCCCCATACTGGCGAATATCTTGGTCTTCCTGTACAACTCTGGCTGTCATGAAAGCAATGATGTGTTAGTTACGTGTTCCATTGATCAATAGCACGGAAAAACCGTTATGATGTGCAACGTGTCAAATGCACAAGAAATGCGTACAGGAAACAAGCATTTTTTGTTTTTACATTTTAGTGTTATACCCAAATATTTCTATTATCTATCCCACAAAAAATGCATATATTATATCTCCAGATTTATTTACTCATATTCAAGAATTCATCTATGGTGTAGAAGGAGTTGTCAAGGGGGTATGATTTCAATATGTTTTTGAAACTATTACTGCTGTCTGTCAGACATTTTATTTCATCTGGTAATTTATCAAAAAGTATTATAGCAGCATATTTTACCCCTTTCTGTGCCAAAGATAGGTTAAGTAAAGGATTGTGTAGGTCTTTCTTTTTTCTGGTATTGTAATCATGAATGTCGCTGTTGATTTTAAACTGGTCCATGTTGTTGAGAAAAAATTTCATTACTATGTAAATGTAAGAATTCCTAACCTTTTAAACAGTGCCTACAAGATGTGCGACTATGAACCCCACACATTATTCTAATTACTTTCTTTTGAGCAGTGAATACCTTTTGCCTAAGTGTTAAGTTGCCCCAGAATGACATATGTATGACATCAGAGACTGTAAGTATGCAAAGTATCCAGAATGAGATTTTCACTCTGCAGCGGAGTGTGCGCTGATATGAAACTTCCTGGCCGATTAAAACTCTGTGCCAGACTGAGACTCGAATTCGGGACCTTTGCCCTTCACGGGAAAGTGCTCTAGAGCACACAGTTTTAATTTGCCAGGAAGTTTTATGCAAAGTATGTTGCTTACTAATTTCTACATCCTCAGAATTGGCAATTATTCTGCTTGCAAAAGTTGCTGAACCTAGTCGCTTTAGGAGATCCAAAATGTGAATTTTCCAATTAAGATTCTCATCTATATGTACATCCAAAAACTTAGTATGCTCTATCCTGGCTACTGACTTCTTTTGGTGTGTTATGTTTATTGAAGGAATTATACTTTTTGCAGCAGAAAATTGGATGTACTGTGTTTTTTCAAAGTTTAGAGCAAACCCATTCGCAGAAAACCAATTCATAACTTTTCCAAAGACCTTATTTGTATCATTTTCTATCAGACTTTCTTTTACTGGATTAATAATTATGCTTGTATCATCAACAAACAGTGTGAGTTCAGCATCTTGTTTCACATAAGAAGGGAGGTCATTCACATATATCAAGAAGAGGAGGGGACCCATGATAGAACCTTGTGGAACACATAATGTAATTTTCTAACACTCTGCGTGGTTTCAGTTTGTTCTAAGTCGTGTCTCCCTACCACTTTCGCGCAACGACGCTCTGAGCGTCTTTTTTTTAGGGAATTGACCAGTTTGACCCTGGGACCTGTTGCTGGTAAGGAGACGCCAGACCACACATGACATGTAGAGTTCAGAAGAGTTCAGTGAGACTAGCGATGATATAATCAAATACTTTATGATTTCAGCGTCAGCTCCACTGCACTCCCTGTAACAGAATCTTAATACTAACTAAATTTAGTGGAAGTGGTTCAAGGCTTTTAGCTGGTAAAATAACGTCGAAAAAGCAGTTAAGTTTACCATTGGAATTTTTATTCTACTCACAAAACTTTCTTTATAAATTGCACTATTGATAAAAGGAAATATTTTAATACAGGATGATAAAAACCAACTGCGTTCAACAAAAATGTGAACAAATATTCCCTGAATGGGTTTCCAAGCTCTACAATGGATCGAAGGATGACCTATGCCATATCACATCTATAATCTAGGTTTAAATTAAGTTTCATGAAAGAGAAAACTATCAAAAATAGTCTACAGTGACCCTCAATTATCTTTAATTACTTATTTAAGTTATCGTAAATTACAGTGGCTGATGTGGCTTCTCAATAACTATATAACAGAAAAATCATCGCATTTCAGATTTTAACTTCAAGTAGCAAGTGTGAATACCATGAGCTTTAATTGACGATCGACACTAGTATTACGCAAAAAGGGGATGTAACAGATGACACTTCTGCAGTTCTGTGTGAAGCCTTATGTGCTCTTATGCGGCATCGCGTGCGTTGATTACCTTATCGGTGGTTATTCAGTGTCAGGGAGCAGCAGGCGGTGCAGCTCCACACACCTCGCTGTCTCAGAAGCAACTCTAACTTCTCTTTACTACAGTTTACCGAAGTTGGTTTAAAAAAAAGGTATCTGGCTGTGTTTTCAACTGACCAATCAGGGTCTCAATGTTAACCTTAAGCTCTGCCTACAAAAATTCTGTCTATCCAATGAGAAATGTTATACTTTTCGTGGTGGGGCAATGTTTTTTAATGCTTGCTACGTAACAGAGACGCGTATAGTCTCATGCTAAAACTTGCAGCTGGTGTGGTCCTTTTAGTGTTATCGTAAGATCTATACTGTTCTTCTGGAGGGCTCTATCTTTTAACATGGGCTGGCGGGTGGTCTTGGCGGTCGGCGGGCGATGTGGGTGTCCCTTATCGTAGGGCGTTCTAGCTTACACAACTCTGCTCTTGGCTTCTGTTCTCTTTTCTCCCCTCGGAACTGCGTCTGTTTCACGGTGGGAAGGTATGAAATGCATTTAGGCGTTCTTGTGTTAGTCTGTGGTATTCCATTTGCTCACTCGTTGATCGCATTACTTTGGTTAATTTAATGTCAGGATTTATTCGGAGCTATGTGACATACTGCCGGATTTGCTATCATGTCAGGATTTTCATGGAAGGTGTTGGTTTTGCCTGACACCTTACAATTTCACCCCAGTTAGATGAAGTGGCAAACTCCTTTGAATCACTTAAAGCATATAGAAAGACTTTTTGCTTCCTGTTCTGTAGATATGACTTAAACCACTCATATGCTGTTCCATTTATACCATAGAATTGTAATTTATCTAACAGCATGTCATGGTTCACACAATCAAATGTTTTGGATAAGTCACAGAATATTCCTACTGGTGACATTTTACTATTTAAAGACTCTATTATGTGGACAGTGAAATTGTATATTGCTGTCTCAGTGGAACAGCATTTCTGAAATCCGAAATGTGACTTACTAAGTATCCTATTGCTGTTGAGATGGCTAATCACTCTTGAGTACATTACTTTCTCAAAAATTTTTGAAAATGCTGTAAGCAAGGTTACTGGCTGGTAATTATTGACATCTGTGGCTTCCCCCTTTTTGTAGAGAGGCCTGACAATGGCATAGTTTAACCTGTCTGGAAAAATACCCTGAGTCAGTGATGCATTACATATGTGACTCAGAACATCAGCTGTAATTGCTCCACATTGTTTTAATAACTTGTTAGAGATGTCATCTACTCCAACAGAACATTTATTTTTCAATGATTTAATAATATTCCTTATTTCGCAAGACGTTGTTAGATGAAACTTAATCTGACTAAAATTTTTCAAAACTGAATCTTCCATGTACCTCCTGGCTTTTTCTTTTGAACTATTCTCAACAATTTTTCCTCCTACACTTAAGAAGTGATTGTTAAATACACTGGCTACCTGTGTACTGTTGGTTAAGATGGTCTCATTCTCTTTAACAGTAATACTACCTACCCCAGCAGTAGTTACTTTTCCTGTCTCCCTTCTAACAACATTTCATATTGGTTTGATTTTATTGCTGGAGTTGTTAATTTCTTCTCTAACATACATATTTCTTGATTTCCTTACAACTTTTCTCAGTATGTTACAATAATTTTTATAGCGTAAAACTACTTCTCGATCTTTACTAGTTCTTGTTGTCTCATATAATTTTCTTTTTCTTTCTGAAGACACTTTAATACCTGTAGTAGTCCAAGGTTTCTTTGAAAAGTTTGTGGTGCTACATTTAGTAATATTCTTTGGAAAACAATGTTCAAAAAGGGATATAAATTTATCAAGAAATATGCTGCATTTATCATTAGCATTTGGCTTATTATACACATCTTCCCAGTTTAAATTTCCTAAACTTTCTCTGAAGTGATCTATAGAGACCAGGTTGAGCACCCTCACACTTTTACTTAATGGTTTCTGAAGTGTACGCCCTGTTAGGTTTTGTAAGTTAATCAGTTGTGCATCATGTCAGACAATCCATTTACCACAGGGAAAGCATGTGTTTGTTCTACATCCTCTTGCTGTACAAATACATTATATATTAGAGAACTACTGTACTGAGCTATACGTGTAGGGAAATTGATCACTGATTCTAAGTTATATGTTGTTAACAACACTTCTAGTTCACTTTTCCTGTCAGAATTGCTTAAAAAGTTAACATTGAAATCACCACAGATTAATAACTTCTTCTTTTTGACTGACAGACAGCATAATAGGGAGTCAAACTTTTTTGTGAATGGCTCCCAATCTCCTAGTGGAGACCTGTACACTGTTGCTAATATCAACACAACATTATCTAGCTGAAGTTCACATGCAGAAACCTCGAAGTGCTGATCGACACTAAATTTGCTTACTTCAACAGTTCTGTATTTGTGCCCTTGTTTTATGAAAATGGCAACTCCTCCTTTATCCATACTAGATCTACAAGTGTAAGATGCTAAATTATACCCATTTATACTGACATTTTCCATCCCCACAGTTACATGGTGCTCAGATAGACAAAGTATATCAATCTCATTCTTATTTTTGATATCATGTAAACACATTATCACCTCATCTACTTTATTTTTTATTCCCCTGATATTAAGGTGAAGTAAGTTGATACCACCCTTAGCTTTATCCCTATTTGCTGTGCATGAAGTTTCTTTTCTTCTGTTTTCCTTGGTTGTTGTCTGTCTGGAATTTGGCTTTAACCTAAAAAAAACCTGTTTGCCTGGTCCCACATGTGTCTACAGCACATTCTGTATTCTTTCTTGAGACGTACACAGCATTTAAACTTTGTGTGACCAATTTCTCTTTCTCTTTGCACTGCTCAGAATTTGATGTGTCAGTGATGGATATATTTTCCCTTCATTTTTTGTTGTGTCAAACTGGGACAGAATGTGTAGTCCTATCTACTGTTCTTTGACTGCATCGTTTCCTCGAAATTGATGTTTTTTTTCTCCACACAATCAAATATTACCTTGATGTTGGATGTACTTTTCATAGATGGGTGTCTCAACAACTACCGGCTTCAGTTCGCAACTTTGTAGGGGGGTGTATTATAATCACCATAAATACGCTCAAGACGTTTTTCCGAAGGTTGATAAAATAGTAACAGTATTGGCGTTCTTTCCTGGCGAAGCTTCAGTCGCCATAACTGTTAGCTTCTCTTCTGTTTCCGTTACTTCCACCAGCACGACAATCTTGAACACCAATAATCGCGTTATCGTCCATAAAGCCGTTTTCTTCATCCACTATCTTATCCATTGAAACTGCAGTTGAGCATTCAAATGAATATTCATGTTTCTGAGTAATCAGAACCTCCAAAAACATTGCGAACGTATCATCACCCTGTTCTACACCATCTTCCGTTGGGTGATGTGTTCTTAACATGGATGCCACAATATTTAAAACGTTGCAAACATTAACTGCTTCTTTCATTTTGGCTGTATGTGTAAGACAATACTGACATACGTATACTAAACACGTCTGTTACGTAATGACGTAACTGACTGACATGATAACCCCGCCCCCTCCCTTCCCTCCTCGAAGACTGCAAGCGCTGCTGTGTACAAATCAAACGCACCACAATTACACAGGATGTCAAATTAAACACCTTTCAGCCGACTGGTTTCCAACCTTATTTTATTTGGCAACCAGTTTCAGCATTTTACTATGCCCTCTTCAGGCCCCTGACTGACGTGTAGGAAGATACTACCTTGGTTGTGATCAAAACAGTGGCCATCAATACTGGTATTAGTAGATTTTTACTATAGCGATCACTTCAGCCATCGTATGTCGACTCAGATGATGGCTGAAGTGATCGCTATAGGAGAATGCTGCGAATACCAGTATTGCTAATCCCTGTTTTGATCACAGCCTAGACAGAATCTTCCTAACCGTCGGTCAGGGGCCTGAAGATGGTGTAGGAAAACGCTGAAACTGATTGCCAAATAAAATAAGGTTTGAAACTAGACGGCTGAAAGGTGCTTAATTTGACATCGAGTATCGAACAGCTGAGTTCCGCAACCAACAGTAAAAAGATGGACATACAGTTACACAGCGTCGTAGGTGTGGTTAGAAACGTGAGATGGGTCTGTGTACAAATGTTTAAATACAAATTCTTGTTCGAGCCGAGAATGTCGCTTGTGAGTGCATCTGCCTTGTATTATTGTTTCTGTACTGAACAATAATGAACATTAATCAAAGTCTTAGTCTGTTCTTTGTGTCGTTAAGATCAGGTCAAACATCACACTAGTCTGTGGACCAATAACTCTATTCTGTATTTACTACAAGGTTCACAAGAGTTGTGGATTTCGGATTCTATATTATGAGTAAACCGCATAGTCTTTAAAGAATGCAACTCTCACGTATAAAATAGCTCCAAACGTCTGATCAGAAATGAGTTAATTTCTTAAATATTTGCCTTTAAACATGTAATCGAGAAAAAGTTTAGCAATGGTTGAAATTACGCTTAAAGTCTGTTTGAAGTCGATAAGGACTTTCCTTATCAGACAGCAGATGAATATAGTCTAGGTAATTTGTGCTCCGTAAGCAAAAGCTATAGTTGGTGTCGGGGGGGGGGGGGGGCGGTGGAAGGGGGAGGGTGTTCTGCGCATCTACGTCACACATCCTCCGAAAGCCCCAATGGCCGTTTGATAGCATTGTGAGCGCTCTGCTGTTACTGTTAATGCCACAAAGAAGGTGGCTTACAAACCACTCGTTCGACCTGTGCTTGAGTATTGCTCATCAGTATGGGATTCGTACCAGGTCGGGTTGACAGAGGAGATAGAGAAGATCCAAAGAAGAGCGGCGCGTTTCGTCACAGGGTTATTTGGTAAGCGTGATAGCGTTACGGAGATGTTTAGCAAACTCAAGTGGCAGTCTCTGCAAGAGAGACGCTCTGCATCGCGGTGTAGCTTGCTGTCCAGGTTTCGAGAGGGTGCGTTTCTGGATGAAGTATCGAATGTATTGCTTCCCCCTACTTATACCTCCCGAGGAGATCACGAATGTAAAATTAGAGAGATTCGAGCGCGCACGGAGGTTTTCCAGCAGTTGTTCTTCCTGCGAACCATACGCGACTGTAACAGGAAAGGGAGGTAATGACAGTAGCACGTAAAGTGCCCTCCGCCACACACCGCTGGGTGGCTTGCGGAGTATAAATGTAGGTGTAGATTAAACATAATCCTAGCGTGTTGTTTAGTGGATTTTTATTCCATTTGTTGCGATTTTTCATCGATAATTTAATGGCGTGTGACGAGGGCCTCCCGTCGGGTAGACCGCTCGCCTGGTGCAAGTCTTTCTATTTGACGCCACTTCGGCGACTTGCGCGTCGATGGGGATGAAATGATGATGATTAGGACAACACAACACCCAGTCCCTGAGCGGAGAAAATCTCCGACCCAGCGGGAAATCGAACCCGGATCCTTAGGTTTGACAGTCCGTCGCGCTGACCACTCAGCTACCGGGGACGGACTTTTCATCGATGATAGTGGTGATAAGGGACAAATTCTGCAGAAGCAAGCGAGAGACATAATTTGCAGGACATACGTTTTCTACAAGCGGAATTTATGCGCATGAGCGTACCGCCAATTGTTTGGCATTGTTGTTTTTAAAGTAGCATCTCCTGAGCGGTGTGTCGTACGACATAATTTTTCGGGTTTTTCAGTGTTATGTAGACATTGTCTGCAAACTGTGTTTCTAACAGAGTTAGTAGTAAAGAAGTAGAAATTAAAACGTCTTGCCTGATTCGAAGTTTGGCTTCTCGAACGGCGGAGAAAATATAGTAAGCCATAAACTTTTTTCCTTTCAACAGGGAGAAAAAGTCTCGTAGACGTCTGAAATTGTATGCAAATTTTGTTGGAAATTGCCTACTGCTCTCATTCTCAAATGCAGGGTAAATAAAGTGTGAGTATCAGAGCGCCGTCGATTATGCGTCCTGAAGACAAACACACATTTTGAAAATGGAATTTTTGTTGATCCTACGCTGCAACTGGTACCGGGTTCTGGGTTCAGGGAGAGCGTTTTAGTAATACGCTTTAGTAAGGACTCGTATTTCAAATAAATACAAGTTGATCTGACAGTAATAATGATAACCAATTCAACACATGAAAATTTCACGAGTGAAGTTGTAACACACTCCGCCTCGCCTATTTCCCGAATTCACACAGCTCGTCTAAAAGTCATTAAGGCACCAAGAGAGCATGTTCTGCGTCCACATGACAACAAGAGTCAAATGACAGCTTACTTTCCGACGATGACAAGGCGAAAAGGATGTTACATGCCATCGAAGGTAATGAGGTAATTACAACAGTTCCTCCTCTAAAGCTTAAACGCCCAAAAGATCCCTACGGAAAAATTCCCTTAAGTGCCGGAAAAACACAGTGATGTTTCATTAGCGCGTAATTGCGGCTCCTAAGAGGAGAAAGATTCAAGGACTTGTGACGAGGTGGTAACCGCGCTAAACTTTGTGTGGGACAGAATCCCGTAGGTAGAACGACGGAACTGTTTTCGCAAAGAAAAGCTGTAATTTTTGATCATCTATGAAATACGCGTAAGAACTAAATGAAATTTTTGTTGTTGATCCTCTGCAGTTCTTAATCATACTATTGACTTGAAACGACGAAGTTGCCTTGAATAAATCACCTATTTGAAGTTACTGGGACTTAACTAATTATAATATGAGGCGATTGTAAATTTTTTCTCCTTTATGTACTACTTCTCAACGAATTAATATGTACAAAATACGAAATCGGCGTTTGTTCATCCAATGTAAAAATAAATAAATAAAAAAGGCAAAGAACAGATTGATTCTGATTAGAACGCTGTGAAGTGCAGGTTGTTACACTATTCTATTCTGGGTCCATTGCTTTTCCCAGTTAAACCAGCGCACTTGTTAATGATATGGAATGTATAAGTGATTTAGCAGATAGGGTAGAGGGTAACGTTAGCTCGTGGCTTACAGAAAACGGACTGACTCTCAAGCGCAATTCAGTTTCTGGTGCACAGCTCTTGTAACAATCGAAATTTTGTTACAACTTGCTCAAGTGATCAGTGAAGTCAAGAATTTTGAACTCTCTGGCCTGAAGACAGATAGAGAGCAAGGTATTACTTTCGGGACGTTGAGCAGAATCTAAATGCTGTTTACTTCCACTCTCTTGCCTCATATACGCTATAATTTGGGGCAGCTCTGTCCATTCACGAAGACCATTTTTAGCCCAGATTGTGCCAGTTGTAATATTCTGTGGCATCAATTCGCGAGCTTCTTGCAGGCTTTTTTCAAGCTTCTTGGAACTGTCATCCCAATATATGCACACTCTGACAAAAGGTGAACAATATCGTCTCATTCTAAAGAAAGTACCTCAATCGCTCTGCAAACACACGTCACAAAAACGATTTTATTCTGTAAACATTGTTGAGTAAGGTATGCACTAGTCTGCACGTTTCATTTTCAAAGGCCACCAGCAGAACGGAAAAATGTTATTTTCGAATTAGTTGTCCGCTTCTCGCATTGCTCTCCTTAAGCTCATTTTCGTTTCATGTAGCTTTTATTTGGCAACTAGAGTTTGATTTGTTTTTAAATCTGTGATGAAACCATCACTGCTTTTGTGGCAACTTTCTAAACTGGCTATTGAATTGGTTCAGCTTGGGCTGGGTCTTCCGCAAGAGATAAACAAAAATTTCCAAATGAACGTTGAAAGGGTTCCTTGCTTCACATACCTCTTGTTCCCTATAGAAGTTTCTCGCCGTACTTTTGAACCTTGCACTGTAACAGGTTATTTATTTTGTATACTATTCTGCTTATTTTCGTATTTTTTGTACACTTCTTTTATTTTTAAAAAAATATTTTCACTATCTTTCTATAAACAGAAGTGTCTTATCGCAATATGATCAGGCAGCTTTGGCTCACAAGGTTTCACAGAACCCGATAAAGTACATTACATTTATATGGTAAGATTAGTATTTAAAATCGCACTTAGTTGTAATTGTGCTCCCTGTCTACAAATAGACCGTTGTGCCTCGTGGCAAGAAAATTCCAGTAGGCCTCGAGGCTCAATTTTGTTTGTTTCCTCGTTACTTAATGCACTACGCTACATCTTCATAAAGCATCGCAAGCCACCATACGGTGCATAGCGGAGGGCACCTTTCCAGCTGTACTCTCAAGTGGAGCAAGGGAAAAACGACTATCTAATATGCTTCCGCCTGAGTTATGATTATTATTATCCTGTCTTACGGTGCTTACGCAATATACAAGCTGTTGGCAGTACGATCTTTCTGGGTCTACCGCAAAAATGCCGTTCACTAAACTTTCAGATTAGTGCTTAGCGAAACGAACTTCCCTCCAGGGATTCTCATTTGAGTCCATGGAGCATTTTCGTAATACTCACGTGGTGGTCGAATTTACCGCTGACAAACCTAACAACAGGCCTCTGAATTGTTTCGATGTCTTCCTGAAATCCGACATGGTGTGGATCCCACACACTCTAGCAGAACACAAGAATGGGTCGCATGCGTTCTGTACGCTGTCTTCTTTATAGGTGAGCTACACTTTCCTGGAATAGTCACAATAAACCAAATCCGAATATTCGTCTTCCCTACAGCTGATCTTAAGTGTTACCATTTCACATCGCTTTTCTACCTCGGCAGCAAAATAACTAATGACGGACGGGCCAAGGAGGACATCAAAAGCAAAAAGGGCTTTTCTGGCCAAGAGAAGTCTACAAGTACCAAACATAGGCTTTCATTTGAGGAAGAAATTTCTGAGAACGTACGTCTGGAGTACAGCATTGTATGGTAGAGAAACATGGGCTGTGGGAAAACTGGAAATGAAGAGAATCGAAGCATTTGAGATGTGGTGCTACAGATGAATGTTGAACATTAGGTAAACTGATAAGGTAAGGAATGAGGAGGTTCTGCGCAGAGTCGGAGAGGAAAGGAATATGTGAAAAACACTGACAAGGAGAAGGGACAGGATGATAGGACATCTATTAAGACGTCAGGGAATGACTTCCATGGTGCTAGAGGGGGCAGTAGAGAGCAAAAACTGTCGAGGAAGACAGAGATTGGAATACATTCAGCAAACAATTGAGGACGTAGGTTGCAAATGCTACTCTGAGAAGAAGAGGTTGGCACAGGGCAGGAATTCGTGGCGGGCCGCAGGACAGACTGATGACTAAAAAAAGAAAAATTTGCTTTGCAACGTTACTCGTAGATAAAGACGTGAGTGTGTCTGGCGGCGCACCATTAACACTATATTCAAAATACTCGTTTGCATTAACTTACGTGTTTCCATCTTAAGAGCAAGTTGCTATTCATCACACGAGACAGAAATCGGGTGCAAGTCATCCTGTGTACTCCCACAGTTACTCAAAGGCTACACTTTGCCGTGCACTACAGGATGAGGAAACAGTAGCAGATTGCTGCTCACCCAATCCGTCACACTGTTTATGAATTTAGAGAGCGCGGACGGTTCTATCATATTAGCCTGCGGCAGTGCTGACGATACCTTTGTAATGAACACTAGCCGTCGAGGACGACTTATTGGGTTCCGTTTTCCGAAATTCCTCGAGCCACCTACACATGCGAAAACCTTTTCCGTATGCTCGCATCTTTGTTAACAGTCTGCAGTGCGGCACTGTGTCAAACATGTTCCAGAAATCTAGGAATAAGTAAATTATTCTTCATTCGCGGTACACGGGATGTCGTATGAGAGAAACGAATGCTGAGTCTCGCACGAGCTATGTTTTCTAAATCCATCATGATTTGTGGACAGCAGTTTTTCGCTCGCAACGAAGTTTATTGCATCGGCTGTTGCAAAATGAATATTGGCGTTTTATGGCTTGTTAGCATTTATTACGTACAAGTTACAGTTATAAATAGTACACCAAATGAAAGAGCAACTCGAACAGCTTTTCTTACAAGTATTCAATGTGAGTACCATTCGTCACGCGGTACACATGGAGTCGATAGGCAATTTCTTTTCAAAACTTTATCAGTGTGACTGAAGTGATGTAGTAGCACCTGCTTTGTTCGTGTTTCTTCAAGTGGTAGCGGAGGCACTTACCCGTATGAAATCATAACGGTAAAAAGCGCATGGCGTCAGTTCAGTTGAAAGTGGAGACCATTTGGAGCAAGCTGTCACCTAGGACTTTGCGACCAATCCAGCGGTCCTGTACAGAATCGTTTAATCAATCATGTGCTGACAAGTGAGTTAAGCCAGTGAGACGGCACACCTTACTGCCAAATAAAGTACTGTCGTTCTTCTAGTTAAAGAAAGGGCCTGAGTTATAGTGCTTCAAGATAAGAACTAAGAGTTATAGTTGTTTCGCAGAAAACTCTCTACCAGGGTGTGGCACAAAAAACATTTAGTTTCGGGCATTCTCGTTGCAACTGTACGACCTTTGCCGGCCGGGGTGGCCGAGCGGTTCTAGGCGCAATAATCTGGAACCGCGCGACCGCTACGGTCACAGGTTCTAATCCTGCCTCGGGCATGGATGTGTGTGATGTCCTTAGGTTGGTTAGCCTTAAGTAGTTCTAAGTTCTAGGGGACTGATGACCTCAGAAGTTAAGTCCCATAGTGCTCAGACCCATTTGAACCATTTTTTTTTGTACGACCTTGTGGATTTGCTGACTCCCTATTACGCGTGTTCACATTTCTACTTAGGTAATACGGGGTGTTTAAAACGTCTCTCCGCATTGCCGTATGATTGATAGCCGCAGTGAATATAACGTAATGAAACTCAGTGAAATACAAGTTATTACTTTTTTACCTCCAAATTTTTACATTAAATGTTGAAAGTATCCCCCCCGTTGTTGAATACACAGTTTAATTCGTCTAATCATGTTTCCAAACACAAGCTGTAACGTTTCTCCTGCAACAAAAGTAGTGAATGTGGATATTGCAGTTTTCAATTCATCGACAGATCTTTGACGGTTTTTATAGACAGTTGCTTTCGCTGCACCCCCCGAAGAAAATGTCAGGTGGTGTCAGGTCAGGCGATCGTGGAGGCCAAAGTCCCTGTGAAATTATGCGATCATCAAAAACATCAGCAAGCAGTGGCATTGAAACGCGAGCTGTATGGGCGGTTGCACCGTCTTGTTAAAAATAACCGTTCAGTATCTCACTTAACACAAGTTCTCCTATGAATGGGTACAGAATATCACTGGAGTATCGTTGTGCGTCTATTGTTTCGTTGAAAAATATGGGACCCACAATCCGACGTCTAGAAATTACAATCCAAACTCCTATTTTCACAGAATGAAGTGGTTCCTCATTAATACACAATGGATTGGCAGTATTGGATGTGAACTTTACTACTGAGCAAACAGTCCGATTGCCAGCGATTAATTAAACTATGATAACAAGTTACCATTTTCATCTTTATTCTTGCACCCTTTCAGTCTTTTCATTGCTTCTAATTCTGTTATTAAGCAGTATTCCGCTTTCGAACTAACCTTGCGAATCCCTCTATATGTTAAAGAAACTTCTTTTTTAGTGTATCTTTTTTGCTGTTTCCCAAGTTCCGCTTCTGTAAATTACAACCGGGAGTGTAAAATTTTAACTTTGTTCCTTCTTTCTTCACTTTCCTTCAGTTGGTTCTTCTGATGTTCCCAATCACAGAGGCAAGTCGAAACTCGACACACTAAAATTAGAAATGGCTGGACCGATTATTTGGTGATGAAAAGACGAATGATAGTAATGAAAAGCATACGCTACAGAAAACACACAGTATTGGGCAGATTTGCGGTAACGCAACAAGTTTCTCGTACACCCTCTTCTGATCCTAATACAACATTTTCGAAGTTTCACCTATCTGTGCGAACCACAGAATTGAAATTTCTGTTCTGTGCATTCAGTGAGCTACTTGCGCTGCGACGTGGACTATGTTCTCGTGTTATCGCAAATACGTTATGTATATATCGTCTAGGCCTTGGTTTACGTGTATTCTATTTTTGGGTTTCCGTGTATCCATCGCTATTAACATCCCTCGACCTGTATTATATCCTGCCATCTCAATAAAGCCGTTGCTCCGGTCATGCTTTTGTCATATTCACCGAGGTAGAACGCCTGCTCGTAGTGTTCGAATGAAATGACTTTCTTTAATAGGGAACCCTGAGCAACGTCGGCAATATGTGAAAATATGGAATAACGCGCTCAGCGTATAGAACATTACGTTTCTGCCATCAAATCACGCTCCACATGTTGAGTTTCCGCAAACACATTGGAATTTCTGAAACTCTGACGTGCAAGGGGAACGCATTTATCATGATGCAAATATTGACTAGTCTTGTACTACGAAGATATTAGAAGATAGTAAGATGATTCGGTATGAATACTTCTGCCGCCAACATTCATCGTTACTTCGATTATAACGGGTATTCTATACAATATAGATTTGTTAACAGGGTACACAAGAAATCGTATAAAACCTAGAATGTAGATGCTGTAGATACAACACCATGTGGAGATATATTTAGAGGGTTTGAATCACGTTTTACATACTTTAAAATATAGCCGTTTGTAACTGGAGACAGGATTTGTAAATAAAGTCAGTTTCAGGTGTAAGTTTCGGCCGGGGTTTCCTGATACTCGTATTTCTTGTAATCCATCACACGCAGCCACAAAGCGGAGTGCTTTACGTAACGAGCATGATAAGTGAAACGACTAATGGCAGTTGCAAAATGTGTAGGTTGACTCAAGGCCAAAGGCAGAGAGCACCTTTATTCCCGGTGAAAGCTTTCTGCTACCTTCATTAAGATTATTACTACTGCAGGATTTCCAGCATACAGAATACGCGTGCTTGGTTTTTAAAATGTGATGAAATTCATTGAAAGAACAACAAAGAACGCTAAATATTGTGTAGAAATATTTGATACTACTTGCAGATACGCATTTACTGAACACAATATTAGGAAGTGTGTTTGTCGATTTGAAGTTGTAGGTCTATAACAAAAATTTTCTGTTTGTTTGTTTCCTCAGGCGACACACTCCTAAAGAAGCGCTTTCCATTTAATTCAGTCGTAGATTGTTATATTCGACGATTGTGCTTCACCTCGCTGATATAATCGAAAGAGCTTTAAATTCTTATAGAAAGTAAAGAAATGTGTTCGTTGAGTAATTTCAGCACCACACGTTGTTCATTTTCTTTCTATAATTCGGGAATATCGTGAGGTTGAGTTTTCGAAAACGCGTGCGCAAGGTACTCCTAGGAAGAAAAATCCTTTGAGTTTAATAAGGAGACTGGGGTGGTCGCAACTCTTTAGAAATCACTTTTCTGCAAAAAAAACTGGTACTATAAAGTCATGGAGTTGATGGCTGCATGAACTGTAGCATTGGTGTGCTAAAACCACGTGTGCTGTAGCTGGCATTCAAGTGAAATGTTTATAAATTGTTGCATCATCAGTATGTAGCACTCATTGTTCACTGTGCTCTGAAAGAACGTGATGAAGATTTGCCTACTTGGATACTGCACAGTATATATCCATTTTCATTAAACACTTCCTTCACGCCGTGTGTGCACTGTTGACGGTGATACTAGGTTGGATATCCAGGTACAGCACAAACCTCTTAAATCAAAAGGAACTGTTACATATTAACAGTTGCATACCAATGGGGGAGGGGGGTCAGTAACTGACCCCAACGGAGTTTTCTATTGAACTGTGGAGTCCATAGACAGAACAAGGACAGTTTACGTGATATATTTAGTAAAATTGAAGTGCTTGCGTTCTGATGATGCTCTAACTCGAGCAGCTAGAAAATAGACCGACAAATTTGCTCCTATCAGGGATACATGGAACATGATAGTAAATTTCCTGAGTTTTATAATTCTAGTGAGTCAGTCACAGTGGACGAAGAACTTGTGACCTTCCATGGGAGATACCCATTCAGGCTATATATTCCAACAAAACCAGGAAAATATGGAATAGGGGTGAACCTGTTATGTGATTCAGATACGAAATACTGCTTCGCTGCGGATCCCTACGCTGGAAAGCACGCTAATGAGAAGAACCATAGCAGTGGCCCTGAAATAGTTAGAAGATTGACTGAAATGTCTAACTTGAAACAGTCTGGAAGAAATGTTACCATGGACAGAAAGTTCACTACCGTTCCAGTCGCATCTGATCTTTTGAAAGAGAAAATAACTACAGTTGGTACTATTCGAAGTGACAAACGCGATGTTCCTACAGAACTCCGTTCTGTTTCTCTAAAAAAAAAAGCTACACCGGGAACAATCCGATTTGCCTTTAGTTATGATGCCACTTCAGTCAGTTACGTGCCTAAGAAAGGAAAGGTTGTTACAGTATTGTCAACCCAACATTATGATATGAATGTGACGGAAGAGAAGCCAGACATCATCCTATTCTACAATTGTACAAAGTCAGAAGTGGATACATTCGATAAGTGTGTAAGAACGTACAGCTGCCGTCGAGCAATGCGTCGATGGCCAATGGCGGTGTTTTTCAGCTTGATTGACATTGCAGCATACAATTCATATGTTGTATTTCAAGATACACACAAGGAACGGACAAAGAATTACCCGACATAGAGTTCTGCAAGAGAGAAGTAGCTGAGAGATTTTGTTCGTGAACTTTGTGACCTCAACAAGAAAAGAAGCACTCAAAATGCTGTAGGCCTACACTCAAAATACACTACAGCGTTATCAACTTTTGGGTATGAGTGTAATCAATCAAAATCAAGGTGCAGTGAGCAGAGGAAGCGACGTTACGGAGCCGCGACGGAAAGTAACACGTGCAGCTGTGCATAATCTGCCAAAGAAAGGACACTGTTACTTATGCGCCAGAAGCATAGACCGTAAGTACATGAAGGCTTGCACTTCTTGCAGGAAGTATATCTGCCCTGCACAAACCAAGAAAGAAGAAGTAGTTCGTATTGTAAAGTGTTCTGAATGTGAACCTGAGCAATCCTTGTAATTGTGAAATTAATACAAATAAATGTAAAAAAAAACTATTTATTTTTTACTAAAAATGTCCCAGAAACCCTTTCCCAGTAATAATAATCAACATTTTAATCTTCTAATCTGCCAAAATTATGAAAATACATAAGTAATGTGATTTATCCTAGATAGAGAATGTGTGATGGTTGAGGGGTCAGTCGCTGACCCCTCCCATTGGCGTTGGCCAGTGCAACATACAGCATTGTTATGCAACTGTTAAACTCCGCTGATGCTACAGATGAGTAACTGGGATGATTTGGGATGCGTCACTAGCCATGACGCAGTTTGTGTTTCTATACTCACGCTTAGGGTTTCTACCTCAAACGGTAAAAATGGTTGCCATGTTAAAATTTGCTTCTTTTGCCAATACGCACTGGAGTTTAGACTGCCTCAGCTCACCAATATGTTGTGCATATGCAATTGCAAGAGAATTGTGAGACAGTGGTTTATTACGTTTATTAAGTGAGGAACTGAGGAAAAGTAAGGTCAGTATCTACTGAAAAAGCACATCCTCAGTACAAAACAAATGTGTGATGTCTTCACTTATGTTGTTCCAAAGCCCATAGGATTTCTCATTTCATCAGCTATTGATGGCCCTTAAAAATTACATTCTTTTACTGTAAAGGTCTGTAGTTAGTAGATAATGAAGTTATGCATAATAACCATGTGGAAAAATACTCTCCTCTTTGTGTGCTATCATTTACGAACATCTCATAAGGATATCTCAAACCGTTCGTGACATACGCGGAATACTGCGGATATTTCACTCTGGTCTATCACTGGCGCACGCGACTGCAAATGAGTGTGCTACATCAGATGAATTTTCACGAAATTGGTGACAGATAGAGACCTCCACACAAGTCTAGTGAAAAATTCAGTATGATAGCTAAATTTCATTCGCAACAACATGTTACGTAAATTCATAGCGTCCCCTATCTTTCATTGAAAACTTTCTCGAATTTCGCAATGTATTATTTCCAAGTAAATGTCACAATAATTATGCCCATTAAAGAAATGATGGGAGAACATCATCATGAACCTACCATACACTGAAGAGCCAAAGGAACAGGTACAGGCATGCGTATTCAAGTATAGAGGTATGTAAACAGGCAAAATATGGCGCTGAGGTCGGCAATGCCTATATTAAACAATTGCCTGGGGCAGTTGTTAGGTTCGTTACTGCTGCTAAGATGGCAGTTTATCAAGATTTAAGTAAGTTTGACGAGTTGTTATAGTCGGCGCACGAGCAATGGGACACAGCATCTCCGAGGAAACGATGAAGTCGGGATTTTCCCGTACGACCATTTCACGAGTGTACCGTGAAAGTCAGAAATCAGGTAAAACATCAAATCTCTGACATTGCAGCGGCCAAAAGAAGATTCTGCAAGAACGGAACCAACAACAAGTGAAGAGAATCGTTCAACATGACAGAAGTGCAACCCTTCCTCAAATTACTGCAGATTTCAATGCTGGGCCATCAACAAGTGTCAGCGTACGAACCATTCAACGAAACATCATCGATATGGGCCTTGGGAGCCGAAGGCCCACTCGTGCACCCTTCATGAGCGCACGACATAAAGCTTTATGCCTCACCTGGGCCCGTCAGGACCGACATTGGACTGTTGATGACTGGAAACATGTAGCCTTCTCAGATGAGTCTCGTTTCAAATTGCATCGAGAGGATGGACGTGTACGAGTATGGAGTCAGCCTCATGAATCCATGGACACTGCATGTCAGTAGAGGACTAAATGGCTCTGAGCACTATGTGACTTAACTTCGGAGGTCATCAGTCCCCTAGAACTTAGAACTACTTAAACCTAACTAACCTAAGGACATCATACACATCCATACCCGAGGCAGAGTTCGAACCTGCGACCGTAGCGGTCGCGCGGTTCCAGACTGAAGCGCCTAGAACCGCTCGGCCTCCCCGGTCGGGTCAGCAGAGGACTGTTCAAGACGGTGGAGGAACTGTAATAGTGTGAGGTGTGTGCAGTTCTACATCTACATCTACATATGAAGGGCTTATTTCAATAGTGGTACAAGTCCATTTTCGTTCATTCTGAGATACAGAGTCCTAAAATTAAATGAGCGCTGAAGAATCTGCAGTTGAGATACTAGAAATATTCAAGCGTATGGCTTCTTGCTAGAGATGAACTTTTCTTTCTGTTTGCTTGGATCATTAATTTCAGAAGCATTATAGGCAGAAAAGTCGAGGAAATGGACTTGTACTACTATTGAAATAAGCCCTCCGTATATACTCCGCTAGCCACCAAGCGATGTGTGGCGGAGGGCACATTTCGCGCCTAAGTCATATTTCCCCCTCTCTGTTCCACTCGCAGATCGTGCGAGGGAAAAATGACTGTCTGAACGCCTCGGTACGAGCTTTAATTTCCCTTATCTTTGAATGGTGATCATTGCGTTATTTGAAAGTTAGTGGTAATAATATATGCTCTACATCCTCGGTGAAGATCGAATTTCGGAATTTAGTGAGCAGACCCTTCCGTTTAGCGTGCTGTCTATCTGCAAGTGTGTCCCGCTTCAAACTTTCTATGACATTTGTAACGCTCTCGCGATGGCTAAATGTGCCAGTCACGAATCTTGCCGCTCTTCTTTGGACCTTCTCAATCTCTTGAATCAGACCCAAGTGTTAAGGGTCCCATACAGACGAACATTAAGACTGGACGCACTAACGTATTGTACGCTATTTCCTTTGCTGTAGGGCTGCATCGCTTCATGATTCTACCAATAAACCGCAATCTAGAGTTCGCCTTACCCGTTACTTGTGTAATCAGATCATTCCATTTGAGATCATTTCGAATAGTCACACCCAGATACTTGACGGATGTTACCGCTTCCAAAGACTGAACATTTATTTTTTACTCGTACATTAATGGGGATTTTCGCCTGGTTATACGCAGCAGGTTACACTTACTAATATTGAGAGATAATTGCTAGTCATCACACCACGCATTTATTTTCTGTAAATCCTCATTGATTTGTTCACAACTTTCGTGTGATACTACTTTCCTGTAGACTACAGCATCATCGGCAAACAGTCTAATGCCGCTTTCAATACCATCAAGCAGATCGTTTATGTAAATCATAAAAAACAGCGGACCTATTACGCTGCCCTGGGGCACACCTGAAGTTACGCTTGTTTCTGTTGAAGTCACCCCATTCAGGTCGACATACTGCTCGCTGTCGATTAGAAAACTTTCTATCCAACAGCATATGTCATCGGATAGACCGTAAGCGCGCACTGTTTGGAACAAGCGACAGTGCGGAACTGAGTCGAACGCCTTTCGAAAGCCGAGAAATACGGCATCAACGTGGGAGCCGGTATCTAGAGTCTGTTTTATATCACGCACAATGAGGGCCAGATGTGAGACCTGAGTTTCTCCTGGCGTATGCAACTTTCAGATAACTTCCGGGAATTCAGCCAGGTAACACTTTCAGCGACCGCCGATATTTCGGCGGGAGAACACCCCGCCATTGGGCAGTTGGCCTTGAAAATGGCGGGGTGTTCTCCCGCCGAAATATCGGCGGTCGCTGAAAGTGTTACCTGGCTGAATTCCCGGAAGTTATTTGAAAGGGCCAGATGTGTCTCGCATGACCGCTGTTTCCTAAAACCGTGCTGGTTTCTGCAGATGAGCTTCTTAGAGTCTAGAAAGGTCATTACGTCTGAACACAAAATATGTCCCAAGATTCTACAACAAACCGATGTCAGTGAAATTGGCCGGTAATTATGTGCATCCGATTTTCTACCCTTTTTATAGACTGCTATGGCCTGGGCCTCCTTCCAGTCCCGTGGAACTTTCCGCTGTTCCAGTGATCTCTGATAGATAAGAACGGGGCTACGTTTGGTGCATAGTCAACATATAATCTTACGGGGATACCGCCTGGGCTAGATGCCTTCCTGGCGTCTAAGGATCTTTCTGTTTTTCAATCCCAGATACACTAAACACAATGTCAGCCATCAACTCACAGTTGGAGTGCTATGGGTTTCCTGATTCGTTTAGATACGACTCTGACAGGTGACACGTACGTAAGCGTCCTGTCCGACTATCTGCATCCATTCATGTCCATTGTGCATTCCGACGGACTTGGGCAATTCCAGCAGGAGAATGCGACACCCCACACGTCCCTATTTGCTACAGATGGCCTCCAGGAACACTTTTCAGGGTTTAAAAAATACCGCTAGCCACCAAACTCCCCAGACATGAACATTATTGAGATATCCGGGATGGCTAACGACGGGCTGTTCAGAAGGGTTGTCGATCCCTTGTACTCTCTCGAATTTATGGACAGCCCTGCAGAATTCACGGTGTCAGTTCCCTCCACCACTACTTCAGACATCAGTCGACTCCATGCCACGTAGTGTTGTGGCACTTCTGCGTGCTCTCTGGGGCCCTATACGAAATTAGGCAGGTGTACCAGTTTCTTTGGCTCTTCAGAGTATAAAGCTACAAGTGAAGCATAAATGAAATTTTTTTACCAAATAGCTTATGTAAAATCGTTTGAAAAATATGGCAGGGCGTGCACCTCGATTCTGTCATCCCAGACAGGCTGAAAGGTGGCGGGCACTGTCGGCCTCCCCACTTTGGACGAAAATCGTCACTGCGTATCTGCCACTGTTTCCTGTGCGGTTTCTATTAGTGGAGCCCAAGATGTGAGTATCTGTCACACGACAGGCAAAAATGAAAGAGAACTACTCATCGGTAATTGTTAGTGTGTTAAGTATATTATAAGCAGCCCATAAATACTCGTCTTCTTCCAGCCTGGCCCAGGTAAGTTAAAAGGTTGGGCACCTCTGGCATATAGGACTCGCACTCGAATCCAGCAACGAACACCACTGAAATTATAATTTACCATACTTTTAGTTTGTTAATGTCAATAGCGTAGGCATGGTTCCATTTAAAAAAACTGTATGTTTGCACGAAAAATACGGTTTCTATGTGTTCCTACAATCTGTTTATTTGCTAACAACACAGGCCCCTGATTACCAATCCATTCTGTGAAAACCGTACATCAACAGTGATTCACCCTGTATAATACCATGCTGTTGACAATTTTACCACATAGATAATGGACGTTTGGCTGCATCTGGTACATTTCCAGTCTTCTTTAACTTGTGCAGCCCCTTGATGATGAATTTGTTTGGTGTGTCCTTACCATTCTTTTATGGTAAGACATACAGAGTCCCACCATAACTGATGCACTTAATGTACTGGATTACGATGAATACTTTCTCCTCAACTGAATAACGAATTTTTCAATTAAATAACAACCATTCTTTGAACATATTTACTTTGGGGGACCATGTTTCTTTCAGGAAACTGCCGTCAAAAGCAGAAAGCATCATCCCAGATGACGATGTCGCCATATATGTGTCTCGGAATGTTTAGCATTGGTCTGAAGATAAGTAACAAAACTTCTCCATTACATCTACTGAAATGGCAGGGAGCATGGATCTATTTAGTTACACTTAGAAAATGCAACAGATCTACTAAAGGGACTGCTTACACTACGCTTGTCCGCCCTCTTATGGAATATTGCTGTGCAGTGTGGGACCCGAATGAGAGAGAATTGAAGAAGGACATCGAAAGAACTCAAAGAACGGCAGCTCGTTTTGTAGCATCGCGAAATAGGGCAGAGAGTGACACGGACATGATACGCGAATTGGGATGGCAATCATTGAAACAAACGCGATTTTCAATGCGACAGGATCTCATGAAATTTCAATCACCAACTTTGTTCTCAGAGTGTGAAAGTATCTTGTTGACGCTCACCTGCAAAGGAAAGGACGGACTTCATAATCGTATGAGAGAAATCACAGCTCGCGCGGAAAGATTTTCCACGCGCGCTGTTCGCGAACGGAACGGTAGACAAATAGCTTGAAGATAGTTCGATAAACACTACGCCAGGCACTTAATTGTGAACTACAGAGTAATCATGTAGATGTAGATGATGATCTGGGAATGATAAGGTGCAGAATAAACAAAATACTAATGTTTAACCTCTTTATTTTGCCTCAGTATAAACAATAATAAACGATGAAGTTGCAGAAAAAGTCGAGAATTAAACTGACCAAGAGCTATTTAGTCACAATCGAATATTTAGCAGATTCACAAAGTCATAACCATTTAAAACTTCACTCCATAGATACTGAGAAAACTTTTAACAATTCTTTTGCCTACTTGCAAAACGTTAGAATAACCGCGATTTGAAAGACACTTTAATCATTTAAGAAAAGTTTTAAGGTTTAGAAAAATTTTTGACTCATACAATTTTTTTAATTCGGTAAGAAAATAAGTGTTAGTACAGTTCACAAGTTTTCAAACAATAAATCACAAAAGGGCAAAAAAACAGACGCATTCGATTCATAGATTCAAAACAGAACTAAAGGAGCCGAAACAGAACATTATCAGCTTGAAGTCAGCCCACGGATCACACTGCTGTTTGATTCAGCTCAGACTCTAAAACACACGCAGGGTACACATTAAAATCATATAACAGAAATAAATTACAGACTGCATTTGGGCCTTTTACCCTGGAAGAGTGAACTAAAAACAAGAGAGACTGTGGCTGTGTAACCCACCAACCCTTTAAAGTTAACAGATCTTGGAGATACAAATGTCTTATATACATTTCAACAACAAAGTATTCATTATAAAACACAAATACAATTTTAAACTATCAGTATCTCCTGTTAATCAGGTAACAATGGAACTAGAACTTGGCAAAACATGAAACCTTTTTCAGCTGTCTTAAGGATAACTCAGGTATGTTCCGATTGCCAGGAATGCTGATCCACATTACGAACACAGGCCAAAATAACAGCCACTAGCAAAAGCTACACAAAGCTACAGGCGAGAACCTAAAAGAAATATCAGTGGCAGTGGCCCAGTAGAAGAACAGAGGTTTTCACGAATCACATTCAACACTGATCCAATGGTTTGGTGCACCTCTCCAAGTTATTCTATCCTATCTATCTTTAGCTCCAAATAACTACTGCAACCTTTATCTATTTGAATTTGTTTACTGTATTCATTCCTTGGTCTCTCTCTACAAATTTCATGTCCATACTTCCTTCCATAGGGACTGATGACCTTAGCAGTTAAGTCCCATAAGATTTCACATACACACTTCCTTCCACTGCGATGCTGACAATTCGTTGATGCCTCAGAATGTATCCTATCAACCGACCCTTCTTTCAGTACGGTTGGGCCATAAATTTCTTCTCTCCCCAATTCAGTTCAGTAGCTACCTCCTCATTTTGCTATTCGATTTACCTATCTAATCTCAGCATTCTTCTATGGCACCACATTTCTAAAGATTCTATTCTCTTCTTATCTGAACTGCTTTGGTCCACGTTTTATTTCCGTACAAATACTTTCAGAAAAGATTTCCTAACATTTAAATTTACACTCTGAAATGCTTGCCTTGTTACAGCCAGTTTGCATTTTATATAGTCTGTACTTCGTCCATGAGTTATTTTTCTGCGCCAATAGCAAAATTCATCTGCTATTTTCAGTTTCTCATTTCCTTACCTAATCCCCACAGCATTGCCTGATTTTCTTCGAGTAAATTCCGTCACCCATTTTAAACTTTTGGTGACAGTCATTTAACAACCTCTTTTCAAGACATTGTCCATCCCATTCGACTGCTCGTCCTAGTCCTTTGCAGTCAATGACAGAATTACAACGTCACTGGTAAACTTAAAGTTTTTATTTCTCCTCCCTGAATTTTTCAGATCTAGACCGTATTGGGAAAAGGTTCTTCCACCTTATTTGTTTACGAGATGTGGTACGTATAAAATCTCTTTATCACCCATGCCCTTTACAGGCATCCACTAGCACTCGCGCGGTAGATCGGCCCATTGCCGGTGCCAGTTTCGTGTATGACTTCCTCTTCGCAGCCGAGAAAGCTCTTTTAAATACAATCAGGAATTTGATACTGTTAAGTACTCAATTTACGGGTTTCTTATACCACAGTTTCGTTTTCTTCCGATTATCTGCTCTATTTTTTCAGATCCAAATTAGTATGTTCCTCAGTGACAAACCCTAATCGTCTACGATTATTGATGGATGTTTCAACATCCACTACATTTGATGTTGCCGGGATATGTGCCATATAGAATCGATGGGAGATCGTACTGGGTTAATGACCAAATGTAATCCAGTCAAGTAGGTACTTTTGTATCTCCTTCACTTGTTATTAACGTTTTTGCACTTAACAGCCTGTAACTCATATATATGTCGTTGTCGATTACCCTTCAGGTGCTATTCATTATTGCGAAACTGGTTGTACCTTGATTTCACAATAAATGAGGATTAGTCTCTACAATGGGTCCTAGAATTTTTTTAGAAGATTGTATTACGCCAATTTTATGAAAGGATCTTTTAACTATGCATAAATTAAGCTGCAGTTGCTCACATAGAAAATGTATATGTTCATTCAAGATTTATATTTATCGATTTCCAGGAGAATTAAGGCCACTTTAGAAGCCACTGGTGCATATACCACATTTTTTTTTTGGGGGGGGGGGGAGGGGGGGGGAGTCCATGTTCTGTTGAAGAACCGTCGTAACAGCTCTGTATTACAATGTCGCAACTTTCAATGACCGGAGTATCGGAGCGTGAATGGGCTTTTCCGACGCTGCGCAATCAAAGTACAAACAGTTAACGAGCAAGTGTGTAAAGCAGGCGTCAATGCAAAGGGTAAACCAGACAGAGCGCGCGGCAAAGAACGACGACCTTCAGAGGACACGGGAATCGTCAAGATCGCCATAAGAATGCTGTAGCAAACTCCAGTCCACTTCGTGGAATTCCACGATACATTTATATAATGTCTTAAGGTTAAAAAGTTATGACTTTCGAACACAGTGCATAGCTATCCACAGAACAAAAGATTCCTTCTTGTTGGTGGTAAAAAGGTAAAAAGAACTCAGGACACGGTAGTTCTCAGTGATGAAACGTCATATGTGAAAGTAGCGAAGGGCGGACCTCAAGGAAATGTGTTAGGTCCACTACCAACCACGGTATAAATTGGTTTTAGGTAACTAAAGGGACAAACTGGCTTCAGAAGTTGATACTGCACAGTGAACCCTTCACAGGCCGTGAATAACAGAACGGAGCACTGAACGTGAGTTAATACTTGTCTGAAATTCAAAGATTTTGAGAAAGTTTTCGACTGAAAACGAGCACTAACTTGAGAAACAAGGCATCGATTCTCGCTGAACAAAATAGAGGCCTACACAAATTCTGCAACTTCCATTAGACTCCATTGAGATAACCTGAAGAGGTGAAATGGAAGTGAGGCACGGAGGTTCCATATATCCACGACTATTCTCAGCAGCTCCACAGAAAGACTGTAGTTTCTTGAACTGTGATAAAGAAGAAGGGTTACGTGTCGAAAGCCAGTCACTTCTTGTCAATGTAAACATGGATGTTCATGAACGATTATGAATCTGGTTCCGCTCTGAACTTTATCCCAGGATATTGAAAAAGACTCTTGATAATGCAGTCTGACTGAATTATAAGTACTTTGGAGATGACAGAAACTTCCGCAAGTGCAACTAAGGAGGTCTGATCTGAAATAGTCAGAATACTTTAGGCTTGAATACAACCATGAACAATGATCTTTTATAATGTATGAAGCCGCGCGTTATAGACTCGACTAGTGTGGGACAAAAGTTCTTGCTTTTTGAACCTGTAATGAGTGAAAAACCTATTAATCTATGAGCTCGTATGGTGCGAAAACGATATGTGCTGACGTCGTCCCTTCAGACTCATGTCTCCTACTGCTTCACACAACCTAACCTGTAGTGCTGTGATTATCTTACGGAACACAGAAGTAAAAGTGATGCGTAATTAAATACCATGTTCCCCTAGTGAAAGCAATATAGATGAATGGAGTACGTTTCATGAAGCAGTTTTAAGTATGCACCTGGGAAGATGGATATCATGTGGTCGGAATCATTAGACAAAAGCAAGTATACGAATAATAAATTCCATGAATGCCAAAAGTGTCTTCAACATAGTAATGCTCAGAGGGAGAAAGAGAGGAAGAGAATACAGCGTGAGTTACCCTCCATAGGTGGTTACAAGGTATCAAATCTGGCATTTGTAACATTCTAGATGTATATCGTCACACCCTATGTGTCAGATGTTCAGTAAGATTGAATTATCTTGGGTCTTCTTCAATGTATAGTGGTAAACTTTAGAGTAAAACAAAATTCGTATTTATTCATGAACACCCAGGTTTAAATTGACAAGGAGTGGTAGGCATTCAGCGTTAATGGGACATATCCAAGCCACATTCGTTTTGCTTATAGCACTATGCTGTTTACCTATAGTGCATACAAATTTCAACAAGTAATGCATAATTTGAACTCTTGGATTATATTACTTGCCGACGCGCAATGGTGTGCCTTAAGAGACGAAAATAAATCCACTGACTGCAGTTTAGACATTCGATCAACAAAAACTTTCACACACGACGCGTAAGTCACATACACAAAAATTTAATGGAGAAAATTGCCCCAGAAATAAATTAAAGTAAGTCCAAACGAAGGTGTTTAGGAGGTTTCTCCCAGTTGTCAGGTAAATGCCGGAACTAGGAAGCCCCTCGTATTCATTTCCAGTTGAGGAGAACCCCCTCTCGTTCGCTACCATCTCTCCTGCTAATTTCCTGAAAAGGACCGCTACTTTATAATGGGCCGGGTGCCACGCAGACCGCTATTCTTGAAGTGGAGAATGGAAAAAAATAGTTATTGCTGTTTCTTTTTTTTGTACATAATCGATTTTGAATCTCCAGGTTCACCTTCAGAGGTGTCTGCAGATTATGTCAAACGTACGATCCTACGGGTTATCAAGCGAAATATGCAACTACATTGTGGACTTGTAACAGAAAGGGTGACCGAACGGTTCTAGGCGCTACAGTCTCGAACCGCGCGACCGTTACGGTCGCAGGTTCGAATCCTGCCTTGGGCATGGATGTGGGTGATGTCCTTAGGTTAGTTAGGTTTAAGTAGTTCTACGTTCTAGGGGACTGATGACCTCAGCAGTTAAGTCCCATAATATTCAGAGCCATTTGAACCATTTTTTATAACAGCAAGGAAGCGTCATGTTGTCTTGCACGGAGAACTGTCGATAGATGAAGTAACTTCGGGTGTGCCCCAGGGAAGTTTACTGGGGCTCTTGGTGTCCATATTGTGGACTAATGATCTTGCAAACAATATTAATAGTAAGCGCAGACTTTTCACAGACGATACATTTATCTATAATGAAGAACTAAATGGCTGAAAAACTGTCCAAATATTAGTCAGACCTTTACAAGATTTCAAAGTGCAGTAAAGGCTGGTAACTTGCATTAAACGTTCAAGAATGTAAAATTGTGTTTACGAAAAGAAAAAATGTAGTACACTGTACTATGGAATAAACGAGTCACAGATGGAATCGGTCAACTCTTACAAATACCTGAGTGTAACAAATCGTAGGGATATGAAATGGGACTATCATATAGGCTCAGCTGTGGGTAAAGGTGGTGTCAAACTTCGCTTTATTGGTAAAATAGTGGTGAAATGCAATCAGTCTACAAAAGGAAACTGGTTAAAAATGACTCGTGCGATCCAGCCAAGACTACTTGAGCGTATACAGAAACGGGCAGCACGAATGTTCGCAGGTTCCTTTGACCCGTGGCAGAGTGTCACAGTGATGCTAAAGAAACTGAAGTGGCAGACACTTGAAGATAGACGCCAACCGTCCGGAGGTAGCCAATTTATAAAATTTTAAGAACCGGCTTTAAACGATACTAGGCACATTGCATGGGGGCTTAATTATTAGGTTTGAAAATACTTTTTAAATTTTTAGTAGCTGTGTCTCCGATTACGCTGTGTCTCGTAAACGGTTGGCCCTGACTAGTATTATTACACAATCTGACTGCATAGAATAACAACAAAGAATGAAATGAAAATTTTCGTTAACACAATTAATTAATTAAGTCCCCAGCAACTATAAAACCTACGAAACCAAAGCACAAGTATAACTGTTCTGTGTGTGGAAGTATGACTCAACGTACACATCTGGCACGGTTCTTCTTCAATAAGACAAGAAATTTCAAATACCATTTATACTGACGTGATAAAAAAAATTAGAAATACTATAATTGCGCAAGAAAACCAAAATTACACTCTAATACAAGAACACAAGCCAGATGCTTTGTTGACTGAACCTGTAATGACGCATTATTCAGGACATTGAAATAATGAGAAAAAAAAAGAATAGGAGTTTGTTACCTTCATTTATATTGATGAAAAGCACTCTAATCATTACAATATCTCCACACCGACTCGCTACTACCACATCTCAACAAGAACTGACTACTGCCACATCTCGACAAGCACTCTTCACTACGACATCTCAGCAAGCACTCTCTACTACGAGTTCTCAACAAGCACTGCTCTCCGCTACTTCTCAATAATCACTGCCAGTGGAGGCGGCGAAACAAAACTCTCTGGCGCTGTGGCTCAGTGTAGCCACCTTTCATATGCCCTTCCTCCACGGGCTAGAATTTGATGGTATTATTGCCAGCATTGGTGGTGAAAATACCACCAAATTCGTCAAAAAAAATACAGACAAAAATAAAAGATAATATTAATACGTAAATATCACATAATTAGATAAAATTTTGGCTTTGCACTGACCTTTCAATAACCTAATATATAAAATACAGTAGGCAATACAAATTCTTTCATACATGTGGCTTTACATAATAGTTTACACAATACACAAAAAAAAATCAGTTTATACAAATTTTCACATAAAATACTTTTAATTATTAAAAAAAAAAATAGTTGATAGTTCCAGCAGCAGCACCCAGTAATGGTCAACAGGTGCAAACACCAACAAGTGACATCATTTAGTAAAAGCAGTTCCATCTGTGGCACCCAGTAATGTTGAGCAGGTGCAGACAGCAAGAAACAACATCATTTCAGTAGAAGCAGTCCATCAGTGGCACCCAGCAATGTTGAGCAGGTGCAGACAGCAACAAGTGACATTATCTCAGTAGAAGCAGTTCATCAGTGGCACCTAGCAATGTTGAGCAGGTGCAGACAGCAACAAGTGACATTATCTCAGTAGAAGCAGTTCATCAGTGGCACCCAGCAAAGTTGAACAGGTGCAGACAGCAACAAGTGACATCACTCTGCAGAAACAGTTCCATTAGTGGCACCCAGCATTGTTGAACTGGTGCAGACACCAACAAGTGACATCATTTCAGTACAAGCAGTCCATCAGTGGCACCCAGCAATGTTGAACAGGTGCAGACAGCAACAAGTGACATTATTTCAGTAGAAGCAGTTCCATCTGTGGCACCCAGCAATGTTGAACAGGTACACACAGCAACAAGTCACATTTCTCAGCAGAAGCAGTTCCATTAGTGGCACCCAGCAATGTTGAACAGGTGCAGACCCCAACAAGTGACTTCATTTCAGTAGAAGCAGTCCATCAGTTGCACCTAGCAATGATGAGCAGGTCCAGACAGCAGTCCATAATATTCACTATCACTAATCACACTGTTCATCAGAGTTTATAAGCAGAAATTAAACATGTCCCAGTGGCACCAATCATGTAGAAAAAGTACAAGTAACAGTCCATAATATTCACTATCCTAATCACACAGTTCATCAGCAGGAATTAAACATTTCTAAGTGGCACCCATTATGTTGAAAAGGTGCAGATAACAGTCCATAATATTCACCATTACTAATCACACAGTTCATCAGCAGAAATTAAACATTTTTAAGTGTCACACATCAATGTTGAACAAGTGCAGGTAACAGTTCATAATATTCATCATCACTAATCAGACAGTTCAGGCATGAACAATAGTTTGAATGCACATACAAATGCTTTTACAAAATTATTCTCAATGCTCTTACACTAAACATACAAATTCTAATAAACACACAAATGATATCAGATAATTGTCATATTAACTATTACAAATACTCAAATATCAGTAAACCTATAATGTTTATGGGTGTCAGTGCAAGCCACTACAAACAAATAAAATAATATTTAGGAGATAGGTGGGTAGGATTAGGAAAGGAAAACACACCAAACACACTCACTCACCTTTCATCCACATTAAGTACTACTGTGTAATTGAATAGTGTTAACTGTGTAAATTCAATTCTGTCAAAATTTGATGTTCATCATGTGTATCAAGTAGTAGTGGCAGCAATGTATAACAGTCACTAATAGTTAAGTCAACGTCATAGTCATCATGTCAAGACCAATGTATGCCAAGCCAGATCAAAATGTACAGTTGCTGAACAACTGTCAGTGAGCCAAGATATGCAATTACTTCCTCTCTCCAAAAAAAAAGTATATACTGCTTAGTGATTTAACAAAGTGTGTGTATAGACTATCTTCCTTCTACTTGAGTGTTCTAGTCTGCTATCTTCATCCTCCTTGTTCCATATAGACCAGCAAAAACAAAAAAAATATGCACCTCACTTACTTTACCTCTTATCCACCAAAACTCCAATAATCATCAGCATCACATAACCTCAATACTTCAATAATACCTCTTCAATACGTCGACACATATAAACCTTATCGCCAATATCATTTCACTTCCACAACAACTCTTTCCTCTAGGCAGTCTCCTCGAACAAGTACAGATAAAATCCTAATGCAAACCTCATCATCCCATACAATCCGAAGACACACTGTCAACACACAACCTCTGCGTAATCCATCTGACCCAAATCTTCTACTCATTATAAATTATAAGATGGATTTTGGTTACCTTGTCCATCATTGAATAAAAGAAATGCATACATGACCTCTAACAGACTTAGTTCGAATAACTCTCAGTAATTAAGTACGATTACGGAGTGTGAATGATCATAATATTTCACAGTGTGTACACCACTTCAAGAATTATGGCAAACAGAAGAAAACATGTGGAGTATTTCTTGTGTCAAGTGTCACTTCCTATTTCAATTGCTCACGAAAAATGCAGTGTAATAACTGTCAATAGTCTAAACCTAGTTTTGGTATGTCATGTCGTTAGCTTCCTTCCTATTAGCATAAATTTATACAGCTTCCATAAAACCTCCAGCTCATGTGACTTCTATGAAGTTTCTTGTACTAATGTCGTTTATGTCGAATTATAGCATTTCATTTTCCTATCTTAAAAATATCAGGCACTGAGCGTAAGCAAAACATGCAATAGCGAGTAAATATACCAGTAGAAAACAGAATGTCAACAAGTGGATGCAGCACAATTCTTACAACGAGGCTCTGCCAAGCAAAAATCTATAATTAATACCATAATGTGACCTAAACTCTATGTTTGTACACAGTATATCAGCATTTCTATATACCAAATTAAAGAGTAGTTATGACAACAAACAGAAATGTATAAATATGCAATCCATACGCATAGCAGCAAACATATATCTTACGCAATAAACAGGTCATTAGCATCATATCAGCATAAGCAAATATTTGTTCATATGTCATCTTAATAAGTAAACATGAAGGCGCAAGCAGATAAATCACAAAGTATAACTTACATACATATCAGCACAACTAATCAGGTGACAATTATAATTTAAATAAATAAGCACAGCAGACACATAATAAAAAAATATGACATCAGTGAAAAAGCATTGCAGCCAAGTGATGCATAATATATACAAATAACAACCCTGTTCATTAATAAAACATTGACAAAAATCAGCAAATGTACGCAAGCACGTCGTTTCACAAGTAAATTCATAGAACATGAAATTAGCACAAAGTATGAATCACGTAATTGCGAGCAGCAAATTACGTCTAAAGTACGTACCTAAGTGGAAATATGTTACCTGAAAAAATAAACTCAATTGATAGTTACCTTTTTAGTTTATTAGTTTCTTCTTGGAAATTACATTCTTTCTGAAATTTTCTCGATAGCAAGTCCTCTTAACGTCGGAGACACACAGAATTTACCTGAAGTTCTTAAATATTTTGTACAACCGTATCCTGAAAAATACTGAACGTTAATAACATAATTCATCAAGTCACTATAGCTTTATACTGAATTTAGTCGGAGACTTTAGACTGTGTATTTGTTTACGGCTGTCAGTGCATTCGCACTGAGCGCTCGACCAGCTGTAGGCGCGTGACGTAGAAAGCAAGTGTTTGCGGTCAACGACTGCCTTGTGCGGCGCGCAGACTTGACTGTTGCTTTGAGTATGTGCCGCCGCCAAAACACAGCGCGGTATCCTTGTATTCTCTGCATGTCTACGTAAACTGTTGGTTTCTCGAAAGTATGTCATTCCACAAAAATTTTAACGTTTGATATATGATGTATTCCCTTAGAGCGTCGTGATTTAAGAGTTTCTGCTTCAACAGTGTTATCATGAATAATTTTGCGAATTCTATATGGACCGTTATAAAGCAGAAAAAATTTGCGACACAAGCCTTTTCCTTTGTGAGACAAACGATGAGACTTAATTAACACCTTCTGACCAACTGACAAAATTTTTAAACGACCAGGACGTTTAGCTGATTTCTCTCTTCTAGCAGCCGCAGACGCAATATTTTGTAAGGCCAGGTTGACAACTTCAGAATGCCGCAGTTTCCGTGTAGGCGGAAAAGGAACGATTTCAGAAATGCGATTTGTCGGTGCTTTATTTTTTAATATCAATATAGGCGGTAAAGAAGTTGAATCATTAGGAAGTTCATTCAGAATGTTTTGAAAAATATGAAGATACTGATCCCACGTTCTGTGATTCTGATGACAATAAAGACGACACAATTTATTGATTTCCTTCATCCATCTCTCTGAAGCGTTAGATTGAGGGTGAAAAAGTGAAATTAAGATTGGTTTAATCTTACGACGCCGTAGAGTACGAAGCCAAATTTTAGAACGAAACTGTGATCCATTATCTGATATAACCTTATCAACATGACCCACTTCTTTAAGAAAATGTTTAATGAAAGCGTTAGATACTGAACGAGCTGTTGCTTTGCGTAATGGTGTAAAACACACATATTTTGATGTCAACTCCACTGCTACGAAAATGTACGCAAAACCATTAGTAGAACGAACCACTGGACCGAACAAATCGACTGCAGCCATGTCCTTTAATTTCGCTGGAATGATAGGAAACAACGGTGCTCTGTGAGAAATTGTTGGCGGCTTAGCCTTTTGACATAATTTGCATTTGGCCAGAACAGATCGAATACGTTTTTCCATATTACTGAAGTAGCAATTTTCCCGTAATTTATGAAAGCATTTTCTGGGAACAAAGTGTGCATAACTGAAATGCGTATACCAAATCAGCTTATTAACCCACTCATCAGGAATACAAACTAACCAAACAGAGTTGTCGACCGATTTTCGTTTAAAAAGAATATCATTGCGAACTAAATAATGCTGTCTAATCGCTACGCTTTCCTTTCTCCTCCACTTCTCCTTAATGTCCTTCCAGATTGGATCCTTATTTTGCTCCTTAGCGATGTCCTGGAGCGAAGACGAAATAAAGTTCTCAAACGCAACACCTTGAATATACATCAAACAATAATTGTTTTCTATGCAGTCCTCTTCAGCACTTTGTTTCAAACCCACAGGTGCACGTGATAAAGCATCAGCAACAATATTTTAAGAACCCTGTATGTAAACAATACTAAAATCAAATTCCTGTAGATACAGCGCCCATCGAGACAATCTGCCGTGAGTTAATTTCGTTGACATAAGAAATTCCAGAGCTCGATGATCGGTGTAAACCTTAGTATGTCTGCCAAACAAAAACGTCCGAAATTTTGTAAAAGCCCAAACAACAGCCAAAGCTTCAAGTTCCGTAATCGAATAATTCTTTTCTGATTTAGAGAGAACACGACTTCCAAATGCAATAGTCTTCTGTACTACAACGCCGTTTTCTTCTATCTCTTGAAATAAATGTGCACCTAGGCCTTTGTATGATGAGTCCGTCGCCAAACAAAAATCTTTAGATAAATCCGGATATGAAAGAAGTGGAGCAGCAACTAAAGCATCACGGAGTTGTTCAAATTCTGACTGAGCTTCCTCATCCCAACACCAATTAGATTTCCTTCCAGATAGTTCACATAAACGGGGTGTGCCCAAATTGTCCAATCTAACAAAGCGTCTAAGAAAATTACAGACACCAAGGAAACTACGAACATCACGTTTTGTGGTAGGAACAGCATAATTACGAATAGCGTCTAATTTCTCTGGATCAGGAAGAATACCTTCTGTAGAAATAATGTGACCGAGAAATTTCACCTGAGAACGACCAAATTCAGATTTTTCTAAGTTCACTGTAATGCCAACTCTTGCAAAGATACGCAATAATGAATCCAAAATTTTGTTGTGTTCACTCCAAGAACGTTTAGCAATAAGAATGTCGTCAACATATGAAGTAATATTGTCACGAAGATAAACAGGTAAAATTTCCTTTAAACTACGAATGAATGGTGCAGAAGATACAGTAAGTCCAAACGGTAATTTCCGAAACTGGTAACAGTTACCAAAGGCTAAAAAGGCAGTATATTTTCTACAATCAGGGAGGAGTTCTATTTGCCAAAAACTTGCGCGCATATCAATCGTGGATAAAACTTTAATTCCATGGAAATGTTGAAGAAGTTCATCCAAATTTTGTGGACGGTCAGTTTCAGGAATGATGATATTATTTATCTGTCTGGAATCCAGAACCAAACGAATTGACCCATCCTTTTTAAGAACAACGTGTAATGGGCTGGTATAAGGACTGACTGCTGGCTCAATAATGCCTTGATCTATCATGTATTGAAGTTCACTCTTAACCTTGTCTCTGTAAGCCAAAGGAATAGCGTACGTTTTCCCGCGAAATGGTGTGTGTTCTTTTACTTTAAATAAATATTGTAAGCCTTGTATAGTTCCTGTGTGATGACTAAACACTGTAGCATATGAAGTCAAAATGTGGTGCAGCTCTTCTCTTGCAACGTCATCTGGCACTTCAGCTTTCTTAACCTTTTCATTAATTAATTCTTCGCTACTAATTATATCATCCATCGCGTCTCTGTATCTATTGTCATTGTCATGAATAAACACACTGTCGTCATAATGCTCAACGAAAACATCAGAAGTAAGAAACCTTAAACATTTTGTATCTGACTCAGATCTTGTTAAACACTCGAAAAATTTCAAACATTTCGGCATTCCGGCAACAGTCAAATTCACACTTCCTTCTTTAAAGTTCAAAATTGCCTTATGTGTGTTAAGAAACTCCATACCTAATATAATTTGTGTACTGAGTAATGGAACAATAATAAAATTAGCAGAAAATTCGTATCCTTGACAAATGAAATTTAAGTTGGTCTGTTGTTTAACTTCCACACTTTTTCCAGAAATAGCGCCTCGAATTGTAGTTTTAGAAACAGGTAACACAGGACAGGCAATAGTTCTTACACATATACGAAATACTGATTCACTAATGACATTCAGTGGGCTCCCAGAATCCAAAACTGCAGTGAACTTATTCTTACCCACACATACTTCAATGACAGGATGTAAAAATGCGTCTACATTATTTTCCTTTTCGTCTAGCAAAATGTCTCTCATGTCTACCAGGAGTACGTAGTGTAAAGTCGTAGTGTCATTACTTTCTGAACCGTCTATATTGCTGCCAGAAGCCGAAGCTACAAGTCATTGTCGATTGCTTGCATCACGTCTTTGATTATTCGCGTCATTTCGCGGATCAATTTCTACGATTTGCACTTGTCTCTCGGAATTTCTGTCACGCGGAGGATGCCAATTAGGTCCCTCCTGTCTGTTAGATGCAAATTCTTGGTTGTGTCTGTTATTATAATTTCTATTTTCCTGTCTGTCTGCATGACTACTTCTTGTGTAATTTCGACTGTCACTTCTGAAATTATTGTTGTATCTACTACCCTGGTCATTTCTGTAGTAAGAATTTCTATTACTGTATGAATAATTTCTGTCTTGATGATACCGATTACTGTTTCCGTATGATTGATCATTCCGGTACGAATTACCGTTATTATAATTGTCTGTGTAATTTCTGTTAGAACGTCTGTTATTGTCATAAGGCTGGTATCTATTGTCCTGTCTGTTACGTCTGTCATTCTCAAGGTTACCCATATAACGCCCCTTCCGATCACTATCTCTTTTCTCTGAAAATCTATTGTAAATACTGTTACTGAAAAAGTTACAAGAAGTCCCGTCGTCGTTGTCATACTCAAGTTCTTGCAACAAAGTCTTAAAAGTCTCAATGTCGTCTTTACATCTTCCGGCTAAAGCAATTTCTCTTATGGATTGTGGCAGCTTAGTTAGACAAATGCGAATTAATTCAGTCGGGCTATAAGGGTTGGACACGAACTGATTCTTTCGAATCATGTCTTCAAAGTATTCTGCTGGCGTGCGGAACTCAGAATGTTTAAAATTACGCTGCATAATCAGACTATGTTTGCCTCTGTCTTGCGTGTTTTCGGACCAATATGCCGATAGAAATGCATGATAAAAATCATTTAGATTATTACAATCTCTAATGAGTGCGCGCATCCGCGTCGCCGGTTCGTTTTCTAAATATCCACACATAAATTCCAGTTTGTGACTTAGTGGCCAATTTGGTGGGAGTGCGTACATAAATTGATCTATCCATGAACATGGATGTATATCATTCTTAGAATTGCGGAAGATCTTAAATTTCCGAACAGTCAAAAAGTGTTTATAGTCAAAGTTTTCGCCTCGTGGCGACAAAGACCTACCGCGTCTGTCCCAGTCCCAATGTCGATTATTGTCAAGTTCGCGCGCCTGGCGCTCTCTTGTTGCATCCCGTAAATGAAACAAATTATTTTCTTCAAAGCCCTCTGCTATCTGTGATTCTAAATTTCTTTTGCTGTCTTTTCCTACGATTTCGCCTTCAATTTGTTTGACTTGCTTTTTTAATGCCTCAGATTCCCTTTTCACGCGTTCATTAAATTTTCCCTGATTTTCAACATGCTTATTTATGTTCTGGTACTCTTCGGTTTCTGCAAATGGTAATGGAGCTGTATCATCCGAATCTCTGTCCCCATGTAAACTAAGATTTGTCAATTTATCTGAAATCTCCTCAACTTATTCCGCTAAGTCACCTATTTTTTCTTTCTGTTTATTTACGTCTTCCGTAAGTGTCGCGACTCGGGTTTCGGTATTGACACATTTGGTAGGTAACTGTTCATGTTGTTGTGTTAGATTATTTATTCTGTCATTTGGTACGGATTCCTCGATTCTCTCAAATATTTCTTTCTTATTGTGTGCACGTTGTAAATTTAACTCTGAAAATTTTTGTACTATCACGCGATCTCTTTCTTTCTGTTCTCTATCCTGTTCCCTTTGTCTAATCTCTACTGCAATTAATCTATTATTGTGAGAATTCAAAATCGGTTGTACTTCTTCTCTGATTTCTTTCTTTAATTCATATTTCATATTTTTGAAACATGTCCCTATTCGTGAGTCTAACTTTGTTTCCATTGTTTCCATCTCTGTTTTAATTGTTCCTATCTCTGTTTTAAATTCAGATCGAAACTGCTCCATTGTTCCCATTTGTGAGTCTAACCGTGTTGCCAAAGTTCCCATCTCTGTTTTAAATTTAGATTCCAACTGTGATCCCAGATTTAATATTGCACCCATCAACTGCTCCATATTAGCCGGTTCGAAATTCTTTTCGCCCCTAACATTTCCCACAAAACTAACTTCCTTCTGCATAGCCATAAAGCTATCTGTGTTCGATACTATTTCAGAATCTTCTATCGTTAATCTCGTATTCTGTGAATTTTCTGATTGAGAAAAATTTTGAAATGGTTCCGGACTATTTTCCCGACTTCTTAAATTGTTTTCCACTTCATTATTCATGATACTGTTTTCCTCTGTTGGCGAGTTCACCATGTTAACAATTTCGTCATTCTCACTATCCATCATTTTTGCCTTTTTCATCGATCGCGTAATCATTTACAAAACATTCAAAACTCGTCACTGTACGAAAATTACACACAATGACTCTTTATCTCCAACAATACCATTTACACGAAATGTTTCCCTCAAACACGATTAATCAAACAATTGAAATAATTGCACTAAATTGTCAAACATGTATGCAAGACAACAAAATTAAATTCTGAAATACCATTAGATGAATGACAATTACAAAATCTACACATGCAATATAGACTACAATTACTAAACTACAAATTACTACAACAATACTACTGTCTACTATTTTTACAATCAGAAGAATTCTAAGGGACGATCCTGGCAGGGTCGCCATGTGCATGGGGGCTTAATTATTAGGTTTGAAAATACTTTTTAAATTTTTAGTAGCTGTATGTCCGATTACGCTGTGTCTCGTAAACGGTTGGCCCTGACTAGTATTATTACACAATCTGACTGCATAGAACAACAACAAAGAATGAAATGAAAATTTTCGTTAACACAATTAATTAATTAAGTCCCCAGCAACTATAAAACCTACGAAACCAAAGCACAAGTATAACTGTTCTGTGTGTGGAAGTATGACTCAACGTACACATCTGGCACGGTTCTTCTTCAATAAGACAAGAAATTTCAAATACCATTTATACTGACGTGATAAAAAGAATTAGAAATACTATAATTGCGCAAGAAAACCAAAATTACACTCTAATACAAGAACACAAGCCAGATGCTTTGTTGACTGAACCTGTAATGACGCATTATTCAGGACATTGAAATAACGAGAAAAAAAGGAAAAGGAGTTTGTTACCTTCATTTATATTGATGAAAAGCACTCTAATCATTACAATATCTCCACACCGACTCGCTACTACCACATCTCAACAAGAACTGACTACTGCCACATCTCGACAAGCACTCTTCACTACGACATCTCAGCAAGCACTCTCTACGACGAGCTCTCAACAAGCACTGCTCTCCGCTACTTCTCAATAATCACTGCCAGTGGAGGCGGCGAAACAAAACTCTCTGGCGCTGTGGCTCAGTGTAGCCACCTTTCAACATTCTGCAACGTCCTATGTGTCGCTTCCGTAGAGATTGTGAGGTAAAGATTAGATCAATTACAGGGCTCACAGAGGGATTTAAACATTCTTCCCGGGTTCCATGTGTGTATGGAAGGGAAAGAACCCCTAATAACGCGTACAACTGGAAGTACTTTCTGCCATGAACTTTACAGAGATTTGTACAGCATGGATGCAGATGCAGATATAGGTACATTTCGATCGAAACAAGTTTGTTTGGTAGGATATGGTTCGTGGTTGTAGTTGGAATTATCCTTTGACGTTTGCGAAACGAAAATACTACAGATTAACAATGTAATCATAGGAATAGTTGTTGAGTTTTTGTAGTTTTGAGATGGAAACAAGGTAGGCACAAGAATAAATACGACCTCTAGATATTTTGGTAAACTAAATGGTAGTTTCATAACGTAAGCCCCCCAACGTGTCTGAAATGGAAAGTTCACAATCAGTTTGGTATGCTCCGTTTGATTCGTAGTTGAGATTGGATCAGTGGGCGGTGGTGATGCATGTTGTGAACTGCTGAGGAAAACAAAAGAACAAATTAAACAGATGTAAGAGTGGATCGTATGACGTAAGTAGGACTGTAATAAAAAAATGCAGGTAGATTGGACATATAACAAGACGAATGGAAGTAAGAGTGAGCAAGAGATAAGAATAGTCTGAGACGACTGATCGCAAGATGGGCAGGCGACGATGGAAAACTTTCAAGAACAGCATTTGTGCATATACTGAAAACTGTAATGCGCGAAGTGTGGAGGATGACTTTTTAGAGCAATAGATCCAGTGTATGGTTACGATTAGGGGGAAGTGGAAGAGTTTCTGTGTACCTTAATGATCAGTACGCTTTCTGTTGCTGGATTTTCTGACAATGTTCTTACCATTAATTTTTTTTATACAGCCGATATTTCAGGAAATAGTCGTAAATGCAAGCGTCTTTTTTCTCTTATCATGTAACAAGTTCACCATGACTGTGATGATGAGTGCAAGTGCCGTTCTTGTTATCATGTAGTAAAGTCATCACGACGCGACAAAAAATTGCATGTTAATCTCTGTAAGATGCGCAGTTCACAGTTGCAAAAGGCGGCTACAAGGTCTGCTGGCAACGCTAATGCCACTGTGAAACGTCCACTTCACACAGTTGATGGAACTGGTATGACATCACACGTGATAAACACCGAACATTAACTGGGCGCGGAAAACTATGCACACGCCGAATGACAGTGTCAACTCGACTGGCCGGTGCGACTTCAATCGGCAAAATCAGGAACGTTTCCTTTTCTCGAATCCACATTTCCTTTTCGAATACATATTATTTATTCTACGTTATTATTGTACCTTATAATAAAATGGCTTGAATGAGTAGCTCGAAGACGTTATTTTCTATAAGTAAATGGAGCAATATTGATTGCAGTGACAGAATATTCGCCGGTCGGTGTGGCCGTGCGGTTCTAGGTGCTTCAGTTTGGAACCGCGTGACCGCTACGGTCGCAGGTTCGAATCCTGCTTCGGGCATGGATGTGTGTGATGTCCTTAGGTTAGTTAGTTTTAAGTAGTTCTAAGTTCTAGGGAACTGATGTCCTCAGATGTTGAGTCCCATAGTGCTCAGAGCCATTTGAACCATTTGACAGAATATTCATCTGTTTCTGAGAACTGATAAAACACATAAACACACACATACACACACACACACACACACACACACACACATACTTAAAAAGAAATCAGTTTCGTCAATTTCTCGGCAGATATTACTAGTCCACTTGCGTGATATCCTTTGTCGGAAACTTCTCTCCGACACCAGAAAAGTGTACGAAATGTTCTGGCGGTTCAGGTTAGATGTTACATCCCGTACACTGTGTGTGTTCCCTACCAGTCGTCAGGCACGTGTTCTCCGACGTTTTGACAAATATTAGTACTTTGGGTTTTGCAATGTATAAATGGAGTCGGCTCTAACGAATACTGCTCATCGCGTGTTCATACGACACTCATCGTCGATGAAAAATGGATGTTATTTTTCTTGACAACCAAAATATTTCTTGTAGGTAGACCTTTATGTGCGTATTCGATAGATAGGACCCAGATTAATATAGTACGTTATTCCGTTTAACGATGTGTATGAATAGGGACAGTAAAGCACGAAGAATAACGGTACCCCGGCAGCGACTGAGTGGCACTGCAGCATGGCGGACGCATGCAGACTGTGCGGTGCGGACTAGCACGCGATCTGCACAAGGAAGTCGGTGAACAACTGTTTACTGATGATACAGTGTCCCCTATTCTTATGGACTATGCCAATGGCCTTGCGCAGTGGTAACACCGGTGCCTGTCAGATCACCGAAGTTAAGCGCTGTCGGACTGGGCTAGCATTTGGATGGGTGACCATCCGGTCTGCCGAGCGCTGTAGGCAAGCGGGCTGCATTCAGTCCTTGTGAGACGAACTGAGGAGCTACTTGATTGAGAAGTAGCGGCTCCGGTCTCGGAAACTGACAAAGGTCCGGGAGAGCGGTGTGCTGACCACATGCCCTTCCATATCCGCATCCCTTGACACCTGTGGGCCGAGGATGACACGGCGGCCGGTCGGTACCTTTCGGCCTTCATGGCCTGTGCGCGAAGAGTTTAGTTTTTAGTTTTATTCTTATGGACTGCATTACAATGTAATATAGAGTAAGCAAACATAGCCACAGTGGTAATCGATCCTGATACAGTGTCACTTCAGAGATATTTTGGTAGAACGATGTGTCTCATTTTCCATATCCCTACCACGATAATATCTACTAAAGTTTACAGTGTCTGGAATTTTTTTTTTTAAGAGAAGAAAAGAAAGCAGCCAATTTCAGTATCCTCTAATACTCGTCATATAGGTAAACATTTATTTACCACACCTTCCCCAATCCATCTTGCCTCGTCTCTTGTGCCGATTCACACGGACTGTCTGCTACTAATTTACAGCGGCGCTACTCAGTTGCTGCCGGACTATTGTTTGTTTTTCGTGTTACACTGTTCTTTTTATTACGTATCGCTAAATCGAAAACTGCATTGACGTGGGACCGCTCTACAAAATGTGAAACATAAAATTTCGCTTCAAAAATATTTAGTACATAACTGGAAACAGCTACGTTTTCTGTCGACGCTGCGAATCACACGAAATACTTAATGGGCAGTATCTCTTTGGGCTGACTTAATCTATACATCTCAGAAACGAAATAGCAAATATCTGATGAAAGATCTCCGGCCGTGGTGGCCGCGCGGTTCTAGGCGCTTCAGTCTGGAACCGTGCGACCGCTACGGTCGCAGGTTCGAATCCTGCATCGGGCATGGATGTGTGTGATGTCCTTAGGTTAGTTAGATTTAAGTAGTTCTAGGTTCTAGGGGACTGATGACCTCAGATGTTAAGTCCCATAGTGCTCAGAGCCATTTTTTTGATGAAAGATCAGAGAAAATACGCCTGCCCCCGCCCCCGTCCCCCCATGAAGCATGGACCATGGGCTTTGCCGTAGGTGGGGAGGCTTGCGTGCCTCAGCGATACAGACAGCTGTAGGTGCAACCACAACTGAGCGCTATCTGTTGAGAGGCCAGAGAAACGTCTGGTTGCTGAAGAGGGGCAGCAGCCTCTCCATTAGTTGCAGAGGCGACAATCTGGATGACTGACTGATCTGGCCTTGTAACATCAACCAAAATGTTTTTAAAAGGGCAAACCGCCATTTGAATGTGTGTTATTATGTTTATCTTTTGTAATATCCAGATTTCGGCTTTTACGCCTTTATCAAATACAACGCTAAAAGTTGTTAGACCATTACTAAGTCACAACAAGTATGACTCAAAAATTGTCTGACATCTTTCATAATTGTACTTGATAATGGCATAAAAGCCGAAATCTGGATAACACAAAAGATAAATATAGTAATATACAGTCAAATGACGGTTTCTCTTTTAAAAAGTATTCCATGACTGTGGCTCAACACCATCGAAATTTTTTTATCAACCAAAAGGGTTACTGCGAATGAGCGAAAGCAAGGGGAAACTACAAAAAATGGCTCTGAGCACTATGGGACTTAACATCTGAGGTCATCAGTCCCCTAGAACTTAGAACTACTTAAACCTAACCAACCTAAGGACATCAGACACATCCATGCCCGAGGCAGGATTCGAACCTGCGACCGTTGGTGGCGTGAGGTTCCAGACTGAAGCGCCTAGAACCGCTCGGCCACACGGGCCGGCTAGGCGCTTCAGTCTGGAACAGCGCTGCTGCTACGGTCGCAGGTTCGAATCCTACCTCGGGCATGAATGAGTATGATGTCCTTAGGTTAGTTAGGTTTAAGTAGTTCTAAGTCTAGGGGACTGATGACCTCATATGTTAAGTCCCATAGTGCTTAGAGCAATTTGAACCATTTCAGATATGGGTAGTGTAGGAGTTGGTTCAATAATCAATAAGGAAATAGGAATGAGGGTAAGCCACTATGAACAGTTTAGCGAAAGCATTATCGAACCCAAAATGGACACTACGTCCACGCCCACCACAGTAGTACATGTTTATATGCCAACTATCTCCGCAGATGACGAAGAGATTGAATAAATTCATAATGAGATAAAAGACATTATTCAGTTAGTTACCAGGAGACAAAATTTGATAGTGATGGTGGACCAGATGGAAAAGAAGGAAAAATAGTAGATAAACGTAGACTGGGAGAAGGAAATGAAAAAGAAAGTCGCGTAGTAGAATCTTGCACAGAGCCTAAATTAATCGTCACTAACCTTTGGTTTAAGAATCATGAAAGAAGGTCGGCCTATATGTAGAAGAGACCTAGAGCCACCCGAAGGCATCTGACTCATGACCGCCTGCTTAGCTGGTGGTAACGTACTTGTCTCCCATGCAGCGAGCCTGGGTTCCATTCCCGGACGGGCTGGAGATTTTCTCTGCTTGTCCTCATCATTTCATCCTCATCACTGGCACGCAAGTCGCTCAATGTGGCGTCGACTGCAATAAGACTTGCCCTTGGCGACCGAACTGCCCCAGATGGGGCCTTCCGGCCAACACTGCCACACGCTCATTTCATTTTTATCGGATTCATTACACACACTGTTCGCCCCGATAGCCGAATCGTCAGTGTGACGGACTGCCGTCTTGAGGGGCCCGGGTTCGATTCCTGGCTGGGTCGGAGATTTTCTCCGCTCAGGGACTGGGTGTTGTGCTGTCTTCATCATCATTTCATCCCCATCCGGCGTGCAGTTCGCCCAGTGTGGCAGGTCGCATGTAATAAGACCTGCACCAAGGCGGCCTGACGTGCCCCGTTACAAGGGGCCTCCCGGCCAGTGACACCAAACGCTTATTTCCATTTTTTCTATTACATACTCTAAGACAGAAAAAAACGAAGCACCAGGAAGGAATTACCCAAAAATAATGGAAATTAGTAGATGTGATGTGCATGTACAGACAAACAAATGATTACAGTTTCAGAAAAAATTGGATGATTTATTCAAGAGAAAGAGCTTCACAAATTGAGCAAGTCGATAACGCCCCTACGCAAGCAGTTATTCGGCCTGGCATTCATGTATAGAGTTGTTGAGTGCCCTCCAGATCTCGTGCCAAACTCTGTCCAGATGGCGCATTAGATCATCAAAATCTCGAGCTGGTTGGAGGGCCCTGCCCACAATGTTCCAAACTTTCTTAGCTGGGAAGAGATTTGGCGACCTAGATGGCGTTTGAGTTCGGAATCGCGCTGCTGGTACGGTCGCAGGTTCCAATCCTGCCCCGGGCATGGATGTGTGTGATGTCCTTAGGTTAGTTAGGTTTAAGTAGTTCTAAGCCTAGGGGACTGATGACCTCAGATGTTAAGTCACATAGTCCTTAGAGCCATTTGCACCATACACAGGTCAATGGTGAGCCGGTGAGCTTGTGATCTCAGCCCCCTTTCTAAGAGCCGCCTATTAATGCTCCTTGTGGTCACTGAAACATCATTTCCACGTCGGATCGATGAAAATGATGAATCCAGAACTCTGTGTGCCTGTCAGACCATTGCTCGGTCCTCACTTTCTCTCGCCTCCCTGGGTTGATCGCTTCATTCTTGACGCCGTGTTCGGCCATTGTTCACCCATTCCTACCAACACCGTCGAACTGTGGCGTCGCTCCTGTTGAAATGTCGAGAGATTCGGCGATTACTCCAGCCGGCTTTTTTGAGCCCAACAACAAGTCATATCTCAAATGCTGACGTCTAAGTACACTGTTCACACGCCTGGTCTTGAGTCGTAGTTACAGTCCAATTAAGTACTGGGAATGAAATTCGGAAAGAACAAAGATTTTATACACTTGTATCGACATGTCCCTTTTTTACTATCCTTGCCAACTGCGCAATGAAATTGCGCTGCAACGTCACACATTCGCTCATTGTCTGCCAAAGCTTACAATTTTGCACTTTCATCGACATCTGTATGAATAGCTACGGTCGCAGGTTCGAATCCTGCCTCGGGCATGGTTGTGTGTGATGTCCTTAGGTTAGTTAGGTTTAAGTAGTTCTAAGTTCTAGGGGACTTATGACCTAAGATGTTGAGTCCCATAGTGCTCAGAGCCATTTTCTGTATGAATATTAATTTGTGACCAACTTGCATAACACCTTCGTGGTGAATCCTTTTTTTTTTCTTAGAGTGGATTATGGTAAGACAGATTTAGAAACCAGATTTTAACTCCAGGGCAGATGAGGAATTCGACAACAGATTTTTCGTTATAGGCTGTAGATCAAAATTGAAGAAATTGCAAAAAGTTAGGCAGGTAAAAGATGGGACCAGGGTATGTTGAGAGGTTCAGAGGGAGAATTAACTAACGACTGACTACAACACAGGAAAGGATTACGGTAGAAGACGAATGGGTAGCTTGGAGAGATGAAATACTGAAGGCAGCAGAGGATTAAATAGGTAAAAAAGCAAAGCCTAGTAGAAATCACTGGAAACACATCAGATATGATTTTAAAAGATAAAAGGAGAAAACATATAAATACAGGAAATGCAAAATGGATAAGGAACACTGGCTAAGGGGCAGATGTATGGATTTAGAAGCACATTTCACTAGGGAAAAGACAGATACCACTTGCAGGAAAATTAAAGTGGGTTTTGGAGAAAAGAGAAGCGGAGTGCTCAGATGCAAAATCAGTACGTAAAGAGGGGGAAGCTGAAAGACGGAAGGAGTGTATGTAATGTCTGTACAAGGGAGATAAATCGGAAGGCAATTTTATACAAATGGAAAGGACGTAGATGAAGATGAAATGTGAGATGTGACGCTACCAACAGGATTTGATAGAGCACTGGAAGACCGAAGTCGAAACATGGCGCATGGAGTAGACGACATGGCACCAGAGGTAATGACAGCCTTGTGAGAGCCAGCCAGGACAAAACTTTTCCATCTGGTGACAAGATGCATGGGACAGGCGAAATACCCCAGGCCTGAAGAAGAATATGGAAAGTCTAATTCCAAAGAAAGCAGATGCTGACAGGTGTGAATGTTACCGAACTATTAGTTTAAAAGTCGTGGCTGCAAAATACTATCACGAATTCTTTTCGGAAGAATGGAAAAACTGGTAGAAGTTGACCACGGGGAAGAGCAGTTTGGATTCCGGAGAAATGTAGGAACACGCGAGGCAGTACTGACCCTCCGACTTCTTTTAGAAGATGTGTGAATATACGTTTGTAGCATTTGTAGACTTAGAGAAAGTTTTTGACAATGTTGACTGGAATACACTCCTCGAAATTCTAAAGGTACAAGGGTAAAATACAAGGACAGAAAGGCTATTAACAACTTGTACAAAAACCAGATGGCAGTCATAAGAGTACAGGGGCATGAAAGGGAAACAGTGGTTGGGAAGGGGCTGTAGCCTATCCCCGATGTTACTCGATCTGTACATTGAACAAACAGTAAAGTTAACCAAAGAAATATTTGAAGTAGGAATTGGAGTCCAAGGAGAAGAAATAAAAACTTTGAGGTTTGCTGATGACATTGTAATTCTGTCAGAGACAGCAAAGAACTCGGAAGAGCAGTTGAACGGAATGTTCAGTTTCTTGAAAGAATGATATAATATTAAAATCGATGAAAGGAAAATAGGAATAATGGAATGTAGTCGAATTAAATCAGGCGATGCTAAGGAAATTAGGTTAGGAAACGAGACACTTACAGTAGTAGATACGTTTTGCTATTTGTGCAGCAGAATAACTCATGGCCTTGTCTGCCCCCGGCAGCTGAATGGTCAGCGGGTTCGATTCCCGGCTGGGTCGGGGATTTTTCTCCGCCTACGAACTGGGTGTTGTGCTGTCTACAAAATCATCCTATCATCCTCATCGACTGGAGGTCGCCGAAGTGGCGTCCAATTGAAAGACCAGCACCCGGGAACGGCCTCCCCGACGGGGGGCCCAACCATACGATTAAATAAATAAACTCATGGCCGAAATAGAGAGGGTATAAAATTTAGACTGGCAATGACAAGAAAAGCGTTTCTGGAGAAGAGAAATTTGTTAACCTCGAATATAGATCTTCTGCTCTTTCTAGGGACTCTTCATACTAGAGAATTGTTGTTTGTGTGAGCTTTTGTTCTTTTGACTTGTCCTGCAGCAAGTCCATTTCTCGTCTAGCGACTGCTTCACTGTGAGCGATACATTAGGAAACTTGTGACAGGGCTAGCTCTCATTCTGTGTGTCCATTTCGCAATGGGTGCTTTGCCAGACGATACTGACCTGCTCCTCTGCTGACCCTTTAATCAGTTCTTTACTAGGCAACGAAACACCTGCTGTGAGGAACGAAGTCTGACACTTGGGACAGAAGAGCAGCAGGTGAGTGACCGGCTAAAGAACAATAGCAGTTGGTACAATTAATTCGGAGAGGTGACGGAGACCCCAGCCTTAGCTACAGCTATTCCCCCAGTCAACCAACACACACGCTACAAAATTCCATCTCGATTATCTTGTTGGTAACAGGAGCGATTGCTTGAAAATGCAACTACGGCCCTGAAACTAGTAGCGAGAACGAAGGGCAGATAAATACAATAAGAGTAGTGTAGTAGCGTTACGTTTGTTTCCAAAACAAATTCTAAAATGGACAGCGAGAGGAAAGTAAGAGGTCATTATGCCTATTGAAAGAACTGTTGATGATGATTCTCAAATTGCGACTGGTTCTTCACAGCAGACTACCCAAGACAGTAAATGCACTGCCAGGCTGAAGTTAGTATGCGTAGCGTTCCTAGATAAGGGTACTAGCGGCTCATCGTGTGTCACATCCATACTGCCTATGAGCGGAGGACGGCGCAAGGCCAGCTAGCTGATAAGGGGTTGCGGAGTCAGCTGGTTGAGGGCGAAGGTGTAGCGAGCGGGCGATCGAACACGTGGTCGCCGCGTGGGTCAATGCATGGGCCAGCCAGCGTGCTACACGTTGTTCAGGGCTGCAGGGTCCAACTAACGGGAACACTTGAAACGTGTGCACGCTCCACCCTTACTACACCCACAAGTATTACAGAAGGCAGGGCAGTGCGGCCTTAAGGTTCAAAATGGTTCAAATGACTCTGAGCACTATGGGACTCAACTGCTGAGGTCATAAGTCCCCTAGAACTTAGAACTACTTAAACCTAACTAACCAAAGGACATCACACACATCCATGCCCGAGGCAGGATTCGACCCTGCGACCGTAGCGGTCGCGCGGTTCCAGACTGTAGCGCCAGAACCGCTCGGCCACCAACGGCCGGCCGGCCTTAAGGCTACTACTATTACACTACTGGCCATTAAAATTGCTACACCAAGAAGAAATGCAGATGATAAACGGGTATTCATTGGACAAATATATTATACTAGAACTGGCGTGTGATTACTTTTTCACGCAATCTGGGTGCATAGATCCTGAGAAATCAGTACCCAGAACACCCAACTCTGTCCGTAATAACGGCCTTGATACTCCTGGGCATTGAGTCAAACAGAGCTTGGATGGCGTGTACAGGTACAGCTGCCCATGCAGCTTCAACACGATACCACAGTTCATCGAGAGTAGTGACTGGCGTATTTTCACGAGCCAGTTGCTCGGCCACCATTGACCAGACGTTTTCAATTGGTGAGAGATCTGCTCAGGGCAGCAGACGAACATTTTCTGTATCTAGAAAGGCCGGTACAGGACCTACAACATGCGGTCGTGTATTATCCTGCTGAAATGTAGGGTTTCGCAGGGATCGAATTAAGGGTAGAGCCACGGATCGTAACACATCTGAAATGTAACGTCCACTGTTCAAAGTGCCATCAATGCGAACAAGAGGTGACCGAGACGTGTAACCAATGGCACCCCATTACATCACGCTGGGTGATACGCCAGTATGGCGATGACGAACACACGCTTCCAATGTGCGTTCACCACGATGTCACCAAACACGGATGCGAACAACACGATGCTGTAAACAGAATCTGGATTTATCCGAAAAAAATGACGTTTTGTCATTCGTGCACCAAGGTTCGTCGTTGAGTACACCATCGCAGGCGCTCCTGTCTGTGATGCAGCGTCAAGGGTAACCGCAACCATGGTCTCCGAGCTGATAGTCCATGCTGCTGCAAACGTCGTCGAACTGTTCGTGCAGATGGTTGTTGTCTTGCAAACGTCCCCATCTGTTGACTCAGGGATCGAGACGTGGCTGCACGATCCGTTACAGCCATGCGTATAAGATGCCTGCCATCTCGACTGCTAGTGATACGACACCGTTGGGATCCAGCACGGCATTCCACTAACGCGAGCAGCAATGTCGCGATACGATAAACCGCAATCGCGATAGGCTACAATCCGACTTTTATCAAAGTCGGAAACGTGATGGTACGCATTTCTCCTTCTTACATGAGGCTTCACAACAACGTTTCACCAGGCAACGCCGGTCAACTGCTGTTTGTGTATTAGAAATCGGTTGGAAACTTTCCTCATGTCAGCACGTTGTTGGTGTCGCCATCGGCGCCAACCTCGTGTGAATGCTCTGAAAAGCTAATCATTTGCATATCACAGCATCTTCTTCCTGTCGGTTAAATTTCGCGTCTGTAGCACGTCATCTTCGAGGTGTAGCATTTTTAATGGCCAGTAGTGTATTCTGGTGCCAGAAACACTATTACGATCAAATGACTTTTGACCAAAACGTGGCCACTTCCAATGCATTTTCTGTTGCTTGTTGAAGATAATCTTCTGTACAGCAGACTGGGCATAATCGACACCTGCCGGCCGTTGTGGCCGAGCGGTTCTTCGCGCTTCAGTCGGGAACCGCGCGACTGCTACGGTCGCAGGTTCGAATTCTGCCTCGGGCATGGATGTGTGTGATGTCCTTTGGTTGGTTAGGTTTAAGTAGTTCTAAGTTCTAGGGGACTGATCACCTCAGATGTTAAGTCCCATGGTGCTCAGAGCCACTTGAACAATCGAACTGTATGTTCTTCTTCACAGTCACACCGATTATCATTTGAATCCGTGTATCCCTATGTTTCCAAGTTAACTTTTGATCTTCCAACTCAGGATCTCAGTCTATTCAGGGACTTCCACTCTCCGTCATGGCCTCGAAGTAAAGCTTCAACACTCTTTTCCAACCAGGGGGAAGGTAGGTTCTAGCCATCTGCAGTTATAACCTAGCTTTTTCAGCAGTGGTTTTAAGTTCCTATGATGTCCTAATCAAACTCGTAATTGACTTGAGTCGTTGTGGATGCGGTTCATGCCCATACAGAGATGAGTAATTTCCTGTTCCACTGCCTTTCTTTCCTTGTTCGCAGCTATCTCTCTTCGAACAGGTGGTGGTGCTATTCCTACGCGGTGGTAAAGCCATTGGACTGGAGTGGGTTTCAGGCAACCTGTTATAATTCTGTAGGTTTCGTTGAATTATACCAAAGAGGACAGGCATACTCTGCCGCAGACAAGCCTAGGGCCGTTGCAGATGTTTGTACTGTTTCAGGTTGACTATCCCACTGTGATCCGGCCAGTTTCTGTAGGAGATTATTCCTGTTGGAAAGTTTGGACTTGCATTGCATGCAATGCTTTTTGAAAGTGAGAGATCTGTCAAGTGTCACTCCTAGGTATTTTGGAGTCTCGTAGTGTCCCAGTTCGACCAGCGACCATACTGTTTTCAACTTGTGAGTGACTTCCTTGTTTCTCAAGTGAAAAGAACACACTTGAGTCTTTGGAGGGTTTGGTTTAAGTCGGTTTGTGTTGTAGTGTATGGATAGATCTTCAAGGGCATACGTGACGTTGTTCTCCATCGATTCAAAATCCATGCTCTGGGTGGCTACAGTGAGGTCGTCAGCATGTAAGAAGCTTCTGATGTTTGGGACTATAGGTCGTTCGTTCGTGTAAATATTAAACAGAATTGGAGCCAAAACACTTCCTTGCGTGAGGCCGTCCTTCTGTTGTCTCCAACGACTACGCTGTCCTTGGAAGTCGAAGAACAACCTGCGATTCTGGAGAAGGGAGGCGACGAGTCTGGTTAGACCTAAATCTTTGGTCAGATTGAAGACCTTGACTAGTAGTAGCTGGTGATTGACCGTATAATACGCCACTGATACGTCGACAAATGCCACTCCTGTTACCTTCCGAGCTTCAAAGCTATCTTCTATAATCTGTGTGAGATTTAACAATTGTCCAGTACAACTTTCACCTGGACGAAATCCAAATTGCTGAGGTATAAGTGAGGGGTCAGCAGCAGGTGATAGGCGATTTAAAATCAGTCTTTCCAACATTTTGTAAAGATGATAAAGTAGTGCAACTGTTCTAAAATTCCTTATATTATTTCCTTCTTTGCCAGGTTTCAGCAAAGCAGTCACTCGACTCTTCCGCCTTATCTTTGGAATTTGGTTTCTGCTTACACAGTTATCGAAAAGTTGGAAAATCCATTTCTTTATATTTAAGCCGAAGTGTTTAGTTTGCTCGGTTCGTATATCATCCAAGCCAGCTGATTTGCCATTTTTACTTAGTCTGATAGCACTAAGGTTAATGTCACATTTCATGACTCCAGGAAGACATTTTATACGGTTCCCAAGTGCCACCTAGTGAACAAAACGTGATATTACCTCCATACTTTCAATAGCTAGATGACAGTGTGCCACACGTAATTCACGTGTCCGATGACCTGAAGATGGCAAAATAAGTTCGCTGAAACTAGTAACCAGAATATGAATCAACTATGATCTGGGCAATAAAACTTCAATTTTGGAAGCTTTTTTTTTTTACAGTGATATAGAGATGGCTCTCTTTCGGACAGGTAATTACAAAATCTGAGACTTTCTTTTGTGTCATCAGGAGTCTTCTGACTGGTTTGATAAGGCCCCCCGCGAATTCCTTTCCTGTGCCAACCTCTTCGTCTCAAGGTAGCGCTTGCAACCTACGTCCTCTAGTGTTTGCTGGACATATTCCAATCTCTGTCTTTCTCTACAGGTTTTACCCTCAAGGGCTCTCTCTGCCACCATGGAAGTTATTCTCTGATGTCTTAAAAGATGTCCTATCATCCTGTCCTTTCATCTTGTCAGTATTTTCCATATAATGGGTGAGTCACCTAACATTACCGCTGGATATATTTCGTAAACCACATCAAATACTGACGAATCGATTCCACAGACCGAACGTGAGGAGAGGGGCTAGTGTAATTGGTTAATACAAACCATAAACAAATGCACGGAAGTATGTTTTTTAACACAAACCTACGTTTTTTTAAATGGAACCCCGTTAGTTTTGTTAGCACATCTGAACATATAAACAAATACGTAATCAGTGCCGTTTGTTGCATTGTAAAATGTTAATTACATCCGGAGATATTGTAACCTAAAGTTGACGCTTGAGTACCATTCTTCCGCTGTTCGATCGTGTGTATCGGAGAGCGCCGAATTACGTAGGGATCCAAAGGGAACGGTGATGGACCTTAGGTACAGAAGAGACTGGAACAGCACATTACGTCCACATGCTAACACCTTTATATTGGTCTTTTTCACTGACGCCCATGTACATTACCATGAGGGGTGAGGTACACGTACACACGTGGTTTCCGTTTTGAATTACGGAGTGGAATAGAGTGTGTCCCGACATGTCAGGCCAATAGATGTTCAATGTCGTGGCCATCATTTGCTGCACACAATTGCAATCTGTGGAGTATGAATGTCGTACACGCCGCAGTACATCTGGTGTAATGTCGCCGCAGGCTGCCACAATACCTTGTTTCATATCCTCTGGGGTTGCAGGCACATCACGGTACACATTCTCCTTTAACGTACCCCACAGAAAGAAGTCCAGAGGTGTAAGATTAGGAGAACGGGTTGGCCAATTTATGCGTCCTCCACGTCCTATGAAACGCCCGTCGAGCATCCTGTCAAGGGTCAGCCTAGTGTTAATTGCGGAATGTGCAGGTGCACCATCATGCTGATACCACATACGTCGACGCGTTTCCAGTGGGACATTTTCGAGCAACGTTGGCAGATCATTCTGTAGAAACGCGATGTATGTTGCAGCTGTTTGGGCCCCTGCAATGAAGTGAGGACCAATGAGGTGGTCGCCAATGATTCCGCACCATACATTTACAGTCCACGGTCGCTGTCGCTCTACCTGTCTGAGCCAGCGAGGATTGTCCACGGACCAGTAATGCATGTTCCGTAGATTCACTGCCCCGTGGTTTGTGAAACCCGCTTCATCGGTAAACAGGTAGAACTGCAACGCGTTCTCTGTTAATGCCCATTGACAGAATTGCACTCGATGATTAAAGTCATCACCATGTGATTGCTGATGTAGCGACACATGAAACGGGTGAAAGCGGTGACGATGCAGTATGCGCATGACACTACTTTGACTCAGTCCACCGACTCTCGCAATGTCCCGTGTAATCATGTGTGGGTTCATGGCAACAGCAGCTAACACACCAACTGCACCCGCTTCTCCTGTGACGGGCCTGTTACGGACCCGTTTGCGTGCTACGACCATACCTGTTGCATACAGTTGGCGGTAGTTGTTTTGCAATGTGCGGCACGTTGGATGCTCTCTGTCCGGGTACCATTCTGCATACACCCTGCAGGCTTCAGCTGCATTTCGTCGACACTCGCCATAGATGAGTATCATCTCCGCCTTTTCAGAGTTCGAATACACCATGGTCACACTTCCTACAACACTACACTATCACAGACGTCTGGTAACACGGTGTACTACAGTTGGTCTGCGTGCGGAGACGAATGCAGAATAACAACAGCAGCATGCGCTACATGCGGACACTGCGACAGCTAGACCAAACCACAACAGTGCACTACAGCCACACTCGTAAACACGGTCGTCATCGTAAACATGTCCCTGCAGATGCTGCTCGCCGACCGTGGCCCGTGTTTGTTACAACACGCAACTGAACGTCGGAGGTTTCAAGCGTCAACTTTAGGTTAGAATATCACCGGATGTAATTAACATTTTACAATACAACAAACGGCACTGATTACGTATTTGTTTATATGTTCAGATGTGCTAACAAAACTAACGTGGTTCCATTTAAGAAAACGTAGGTTTGTGTTAAAAATCATACTTCCGTGCATTTTTGTATGGTTTGTATTAAACAATTACACTAGCCCCTCTCCTCACGTTCGGTCTGTGGAATCGGTTCGTCAGTATTTGATGTGGTTTACGAAATATATCCAGCGGCAACGTTAGGTGACTCATCCTGTATTCCTTTCCTTGCTGATTAACAGAGAATCTCCTCATTCCTTATCTTATCAATCCACCTAATTTTCAACAAAGTAGCAGTTCATCTCAAACGCTTCAATTCTCATCTCTTCCGGTTTGCCAGAGTCCATGTTTCACTGCCATACAATGCTGTGTTCGAAACGTAGATTCTCAGAAACTTCTTCCTCAAATTAAGACCTATGTCTGTTACTAGCTGATTTCTCTTGGCCAGGAATTCCCTTTTTTCCGGTGATAGTCTCCTTTTTCAGTCGTCCTTGCTCCGACCATCATGAGTTATTTTGCTGCCAAGGTAGCAGAATTTCTTAACTTCGTCGATTTCGTGATCGCCGGCCGCGGTGGCCTAGCGATTCTAGGCGCTTCAGTCCGGAACCACGCGGCTGCTACGGTCGCAGGTTCAAATCCTGCCTCGGGCATGGATGTGTGAGATGTCTTTAGGTTAGTTCTGTTTACGTAGTCTAGGGGACTGATGACCTCATATGTTAAGTCCCATGGTGCTTAGAGCCATTTCAACTATTTTTTGATTTCGTGATCACCAGTTCTGATATTAGGTCACTCGATATTCTCGTTTCTGCCATTTCTCATTACTTTCGCCTTTCTTCGATTTACTCTCAATCCATATTCTGTACTGATTAGACCGTTTATTCCATTCAGCAAATCATGTAACTCTTCTTCACTTTCACTGAAGACAGTGATGTCATTAGCGAGTCGTATCATTGATATCCTTCCACCTTGATTTTTAATTCCCCTCTTGAATCTTTCTTTTATTTCCGTCATTGCTCTTCTCAGAAATTCGAACTCCTTGCAGCAGTTTAAATTGTCGAAAGCTTTTTCCAGATCGACTAATCATATGAATGTGTCTTCATTTTTCTTCAGTCTTGCTTCCACCATCAACCGCAAACGTCAGAACTGCCTCTCTGGTGCTTTTACCTTTTCTAAAGTCAAACTGATCATCATCTAACAGATCCTCAATTTTCTTTTCCATTTTCCTGTATAATACTCTTATCAGCAATTTCGAGGCATGAGCTGTTAAGCTGTTTGTGTGGTAATTCTTGCATTTGTCGGTTCTTGCAATCTTGAGAACTGTGTGGATGATGTCTTTACGAAAGCCTGATGATATATCGGCAGTCACATACACTTTACACACCAGCGTGAATAGTCGTTTTGTTGCCACTTTTCCAAATGATTTTACATATTAAGATGGAATGTTATCCATCTCTTGTGCCTGTTTTGACCTTAATTCTTACAAAGCTCTTTAAAATTATGACTATAATATTGGATTCACCATCTGTTCCCTTATCGACTCCCATTTCTTCTTCTATCACATCAGACAAGTCTTCGCACTCATAGGGGCCTTCAATGTACTCTTTCCACCTACCGGCTTTCTCCTCTGCATTCGGGATGGTTCCTTTCAAAGGGCGCGGCCGACTACCTTCCCCGTCCTTCCCTAATCCGATGAGACCGATGACCTCGCTGTTTGGTCTCCTTCCCCCACAACCAACCAATCCTCTGCATTTAACAGTGGATTTCACCGAAGGTTGTTTTGACTTACGAGGTTACCGAAGTGATTAGATTGAGAAGTTCTTTGCATTCCTAACCAGTGCGACTGCTTTCGAACAGTTGGAAAATGATAAAAAAATCACGAATTTTAATTGAGGGATGCTAAAAACTATCAGACGGAGAGGATGTTCGGAGCTTACAAACCATTTGCGTACTGGGAATAACGCTTTCACTGCCGACAGCTACCGAACGAGGTAGCTCGAAAATCTGATGAAGTGGAATTATGCGCTATCAGGTATCGTTGATATGTCGCAGTATTTCTAGTGACAAAGCAAGCACAGAATAAAGCCATTGTTAGCACTATTTCTGTTTGACGGCCGTAAGAAAATAAAAAAAAATGTACCCTCTACACAATCCCGAAGAGAGCAATGGGAAGTAATTGCGAGGAGTGTCGTAGAATTAGCTTAACATATTCTGTTACAAAAACATTTAAAAATAGTGCAAAATAAGATCAAGGAACTGATGGATCACAATCAGTTTGGCTTTACGAAACGTAAATGGCGTGTGAGAGGCGGTTCAGGGGGTACACTTTATAATCTAGAAAAAGCGTTCAAAAATGTGAACTGGTGAGCACAGAATATGGATTGAGAGCCATATAAAGGAAGACAAAAGTAATATGATGTGGGAGAAATGACTTTACCTGTAAACTCAACATTAATACTCGGGCTGACGTACTAGGCGAAACGGACAAATTCTACGGGAGACACAACGCCATGAGGGTATAGAAAGCAAGCTAACATAGGCAAAAGACATTCGCCGTAATTCGAGGAGGCAATTTCTGATAAAATGCACCTGGCGCACAGAACGAATGTAGAACGCACTGTGGGGAAACTCGGAATGATGATAATCGGGCTGTCTGAAATGTGGTGCCTCAGAACGATGGAGGGGATTCTCCGCGGAATCGACTAGGAACGCAAACGTGTGGAAACCACTAAGTAGAAGAAGAGACAAGCTAGCAGGACATGTGCTAAGACATCTGGGAATAACTTTTATAGTATTGGAGAAAGCCGTTGAGAGGAAACTTCTGTAGGAAGACTGGACTACACACAAGTAATTCAAGACGTTGGGTTTAAGTGCTGCCAGGAGATGAAGGGATTGACGCACGATACAAAATCGTGCCGGGCATCATCGAACCAGTCAGAAGCGTGTTATTTACAGCTAAAGAAAATATTCATAACCTTGCCTCAAACAGTAACACTAAATCTATACTCCGGAAGCCACCTGACGATGTGAGGCGGTATATCCTCGGTACCAGGTTCGAATCCCGCCATCGCCCAAATTTAGAATAGTAATCAGCATTGGCGGACGAAGACTTCCGGCATGATAAGTCACTCTCATACTGCCAACGGCCTTCTCAAAGAAGTCGGAGGAGCGGACAGAGCTTCTCTTGCCCTAGGGGTGGAAACTCCCCCTAAACGCGGAAGAATCAGCAATGATCAACTGCATGAGAATGAAGAAGGCAATGAAAACCACTGATTTAAAGATACGTAAGAGTAATACGTATCCATAGGATTTGTCGTTTGTAATTCATGAGCTCTCCATTGGCAAAAGAAGCCGGAATAGCCCCTATTCAGATCTCCAAGAGGGGACTACCAGCGGATTCCTATCAAAATGGATTGTTATAAATCACTTATAGAAAACAACATAACAACCATTATAGCAATTATAGTTGTATTAACAACAATTACACTTTATTATTATATATTAGTTAGATTTTCAGCACTAATTACATCATACACAGAAAATTCGTTATGAATGAAAATAAAGCCATAAAAATCAAGATATATTCTTCCTATAGCTGTTATAATCTCAACAATAGGATTAATTTCAACATCAACCCTAATTTCAATACACTAAGGACTTAAGTTAATCAAACTAATAACCATCAATGTTATGATTGAAAGAATAATCTTTTAGGCCTTAGTAAAACTTTGTAACCTCCCCACAAAAAAATTTAAAGATGAATGACAATATTATTTAGGGATGCTAATGGACATTGCGCTAAACGTAACCTGCGCACAATGAAATGTACTGACAATGGCAACAAAAATGTGAAATTCGCAATCTGACTCAAATATAAATTCCTGATGAAAAATTAAAGTCCATTCAATGATAAGAAAATTTAATTAAACCGAAATATCGGTCTTTGGCCCTGTGTAAAACAATCAGAATTAAAGTCTTACCTCAGAATAAATGGATGTCACATATCTGCTCTTGTTGTTGCGCACCGCTTGGAGGAACTGCATTGCAAATAATAATATTCTCCTTTTTTTTTGTGATTCTAGTGGAATTTTTCTTCAAAAGAATTGGAATGAAATGGGAAGTGCAACGAAATCTTGAGTTCAATAAAAAATTAAATTTTTGAAAAAATGCTTTTGAAATAAAAAATTATTATTGGGGAACTTGTTGGAGAATAATTACAATAAATAAATTTTTACATTATCTAATGATTATATTAATTAACAGTATACCTTATTCACCATCTTGACCAGTGTTGCCGACCGCCTACATCATACAACCGCACTGGGCTGTTATTACTGACCGACCGCTCTGCATGACGACTAAACCGAGCTACCGACTCGCAACGACTGCTACTAACAGACTCGCAACGACTACTACTGACAGACTCGCAACGACAGACTGACTGCTACTAACTGAGAACCGCTCGCAACACTCGCGCGGTCAAGCGCATACTCTCTGGTCACAGATGCTACAATGCCTCGCCATCACTGCTGCGTTACATACGTGTTTCATAACCCTCCACTGGGGGGGCAAAAATTTGGCAGCGATGGTGAGTCATTTGGACTTGCCAAGCGCGGCAAAATTTTTCTTTAATTAACAAAATTCTACAACTTACAGAGTATTTAAATGTTGTGCACACGCACTAAGTACAAAATATATCAGACAAAGACAAAATGTGAGTACAAAACATAGTAGCAAATCAGAAAAATGTATATACAAATTATTTGACAGATAATAAAGTGCACAGGCACTGAAAAAAATTCTTTAGCATATGCAGAACAAATAAACAGACTGGCAAGAATAATTAGATGTAGTACATAAAGTATATGTTGTGCACACGCACTAAGTACAAAATATATCAGACAAAGACAAAATGTGAGTACAAAACATAGTAGCAAATCAGAAAAGTATATACAAATTATTTGACAGATAAAGTGCACAGGCACTGAAAAAATTCTTTAGCATGTGCAGAACAAATAAACAGACTGGCAAAAAATATTATGTTGACAAGTGACATAAGTGTACTCGCATTGGAGTTCAGCGAATCGAAAAATGTATAACCCATGAACATAAATGATGTTACCAAAAAATTTTTCTTTATGTGACAAGAATCAGGATAGGAAAGGGAAGGATTGCATCATGGTTGTAGCACTTTAGATTGCACACAGCTGCTCTGAAAGTCCATATCTTTCCACAGAAGTACAACACCAAGTGACACAACTTGAAGTTCTTTTCCCATCAGAATTTATCAGTGTAGCCAAGACACTGAATTGTCGTAGTAATGTTCCATGTTTTCATTTTGGCAGTACATTACGTACACCAAACAGTGGGACCATAATAATGTCTTCATCGCTCATGGTGGTGGACAGCATGTCGTGTCAACACCACACTCTTACAAGGCACACCAACGTAGAATTAGTGCAAAACCAAATATAGTGCTCCATGATCACTGGGATAGACAGGACAAATGGACATTGCAATAATTCAGGGTAGTCAGCTTATGAGGATAAGCACATTATGTCACATAATATTGACAATTACAGACTTAATTAGTAGTTTGTGGCATTCATAGCCCAGGTATTGAACATTTCTGTACCAAGTATGTAGTATTACAGAAAAATGTTCATTAATTGTTTTACATAGAATCAGTAGTCTTCTTTTCCTAGTTACAAAATGTAGCATGGTTAATTAATCATTTGTCATTCTAATATAGTAAGAATCATTAGTCTTCTCCTGATTACAGAGCATTATGAAACAATCACATTCTTTTCCAGTTACAGAGTATAATTAAGAATCATTAGCCTTTTCCTAATTACAGTTAATTAATTATTTGTCATTAATTAATCATTTGTCTAATTACAGTTAATTAATCATTTGTATAATTCCAGTTAATTAATCATATTAATCATTTGTCTAATTACAGTTAATTAATCATTTGTCGTTAATTAATCATTTGTCTAATTACAGTTAATTAATTGATCATTTGTCATTTCAATATAGTAAGAATTATTAGCCTTAATTAATTACAAAGCATTATTGAACAGTACCATAGTTAATTAATTATGTGTCATTCCAATGTAGTAAGAATTATTACCCTTCTCCTAATTACAAAGCATTATTAAACAGTAATTAAGATTCATTAGCCTTCTAATTACAAAACATCCTAATGACAGTTAATTAATCATTTGTCATTCCAATCTATTAAGAATCATTAGCCTTCTTCTAATTACAAAGCATTATTAAACAGTCACAGTCTTTTCTGGTTACAAAGTATCAACATTGGAAACAAGAGCTAATCAATGGCATAATTAATCACAATTCGTGGAGTGACATTAATTATTGGCACTCAGTGGCCAGCAAGTATTGAATAGAATCATCATTCAGTATTATTCAGATTATTACGAAGTCATTATTAAAAATCAGTTAATTACAGTCAAATCATTAATAATCACAGGCATTATAAGTGGTAACATTACAATAAACAGTGTTCCTCCTTCAGTAGTATTCAGACCATTACAAAGTCATTATTAAAATCAGTTAATTACAGTCAAATCATTAATAATCACAGGCATTATAAGTGGTATCATTACAATAAACAGTGTTCCTTATTAGCTAGTGACAAAGCATTATTTTGAATATAGTCTCATTAAGAGGTCATTAATCAAGTGACATGCTATTCAGAGTTGATCAGTATTATTCAGAATTATCATAAACTAGTGACATTATGTGGGACTGGTAATACATGTTTTTTTTGTTAGCAATGCATTGCGTTGGGATCGATAATTAATTGCTGAGGCATAATACTTTTCGCTTTTGACCTATTGCTGCAAATGAGGATAGGTAACGTCATTCGTCATGAGTCAGCTGTAGCAAGATTATGTAACAAGTCAGTACATGTGATCACATTTATAAATGATAAACACAAATGGGTAAAAAATATAAAAATGCAAGTACTAGAACAGGTATAATAAGTAACAGGTTTAGTAAGTGTCATGAAAAACTTCTTCTGGAAAAAATACAAAAACGGATTATTGACCTGAAAGAAGAAACGCACACTATGCTGAAAAGTAATGAACTTCGAATTAACAGGCAGTGAAGTGTGTATAAAAATGTGTTCCATAGCTGTCCTTTCCAAAACTTTCAGTCATCCTACTATGCAATGTAACACCTGCTGTCAAAGCAAACTGCAACAAATACCTAAATAACTACATAGCATAAATATATAACTTCAACATTATCCTCATCTGTAAAGAAAAACTTCATTATCCATATCATCATAACTTCACCATTATCATCACCTGTAAAGAAAAACTTCATTATACATAACATCATATCCTTCATCATTATTCATCAGTATTCATTATCATCTGCAAAAAATCACTTCATTACTCATTACACAACTATTCCTTATCTCTAGCATATTTCATCACTAAAACTAAGATGTGTAGTTCTCTCTGACAGCCTGCATCAACCACCTTGTATTCTGAAAGAAAAAATTAGTTAAGACTGCTATTCTTCGATGAGTATAGTATATTCTTGTTAATGCCTGTTAATCCTGATCCATTTACTCTTCCTCATAAAGTTATTGCATCTCCTTTCGTTTATTCCGTAGGTGAAATTCCCATTTATGTTAAATTTATTTCTTAGAATCATCATTCCTTTCTGAAACTGATGAACAAAGATTAATGTCCTGCATTTAAATCATATACCCACTAGATAATGACTGGTTTATGGTAACATAATTAACCATACAGCATAGCATGACAGAAAACGTAATATGTTAAAAACATTGACAGTGTTCAAAAACAAAAATATACACAGAATAATACAATGCAGCAGCAAAAAAAAATGTAAAACAGTCACGATGTTGAGATGTCATAGGGCAAAAAAAATGTCAAAGTCGACTGGTGTGTGTTATATCTTAACTATTTCATAGTGCATACAAACAAAACTGGAGTACAATCATATACACAAAAAAAGTGGAAAATGTGCACGGTCTGATGTGTAACGACAAGAAAAGCGACCTGCTAACCTTACCTTGCCGGGCACTTGCCAAGAAAAAATACGATAATCATCAGTAATTAGTCAGGTGAAATAATTGCATTAGTAAATGGCATCATAGTGTGTTGAATCATACAGTGGTTTCACTCAATAAACGGTTTAATGTTTGATATATGGTGATTGCCTTTCGATTTTCTAGTTCTCAAAGTTTCGACATGTACAACATTGGGGTGAGGGATGCTGCGAATCCGATACGGACCTGCGTATAGAAGTTCAAATTTACTGCACTTACCTTTTAATTTACTGGATAAATAATGTGTACGTACTAATATTTTCTGTCCAACGTGAAAGTCTCGGCGTCTACAAACCTGTTTTTGCTGTCTTCTCCGGCGCTCTGCGGCACTTTTGATGTTGTTCAGCGCAATGTTAATTATTTCGTGGTGTCGTAGGCGACGACTTTTGGGAAATTCTATTAATTCTTTAATTTTGTTCGGTGGTTCAACGTTTTTCAGTATAACGGACGGAGATAGCATAGTGGATTCATTTGGAATGGAATTAATTACATCTTGGAATGAGAGTATGTGTGTATCCCAATCAATATGTCTTTTGTGGCAGTATATTCTACACAGTTTACCAATTTCCTTCATTAATCTTTCACAGGGGTTCGAAGAAGCGTGGTACTTGGATATATAGATCGGATAAATGTTTCTAGCTCGTAACATGCGTGTCCATACGCTACTACGAAATTGTGATCCATTGTCAGAAATTACTTTCATCACATGCCCTACATGAAATAGAAAATGTTTTACAAATGCTTTAGAAACAGTTTTAGCAGTAGCTTTGCGTAACGGAGTGAAAGTAACAAATTTTGAAGTGAGCTCAACAGCGACAAAGATGTAGCAAAAACCTCTGTTAGTTCTGGGAATCGGACCAAAAATATCTACTGCGGCCATGTGTCTTAATTTAACAGGTACAATGGGATATAAAGGAGGAATATGTGAAGTGGTGTCTGATTTAGCTTTCTGGCAAATTTTACAAGACGCTAAAACTCGTCGTATACGTTTCTCCATGTTGGCAAAATAACAGTTCCGTCTCAGTATAAGAAAACATTTTCGTGCTCCGTAATGTGCGTAACTTAAATGAGTGTACCAAATTAATTTGTTAACCAGTTCGTCAGGAATGCATAATAACCAATTGTTGCTGTCAGGATGAGAGCGGCGAAACAGAATGTCATTGCGCACAGTGTAGTGGTTTCTAATCGTAACATTATTCTTATCTAGCCAAAGGTGTTTAATTTCTTTCCACACATTGTCTTTATTTTGCTCCTTTGCTATGTCCTGTAATGACGATGAAATAAAGTTTTCAAATGCAACTTGCTGAATGTACATGACACTGAAATTTGTTTTGCAGAAGTTGGTTGCTACGTCTTGCTGATTGTTGCCGAGAGAACGCGATAGTGCGTCTGCTATAACATTTTGTGTACCGGGAATGTGAACAATCGTAAAATTAAATTCCTGTAAATACAGTTTCCATCTACTTAATCTATCGTGAGTAAATTTGGCTGAAAGTAAAAATTGTATCGCTCTGTGATCTGTGTAAACTGTGGTATGTCTGCCATAAAGAAAGTGCCTAAATCTCATAAAAGCCCATACAACACATAATGTTTCAAGTTCTGTAACGGAGTAATTTCGTTCAGCAGGTGACAAAATGCGACTTGCAAATGCGATGTTTTTAATTACTGTAGAGCCATCTTCTTCAATTTCCTGGAAAATGTGTACGCCTAAAGCGGTGTTGGAACTGTCAGTGGCAATGGAAAAATTTCTAGTAAGATCTGGGTGCGATAATAGTGGTGCATTCAACAAAGCATGTTTCAGGTTCATGAATTCAGAGTGTGCTTGCTTATCCCAAGACCAAATACTGTTTTTACCTGTTAATTGGCATAGTCTAGGCGTGTCTAAAGCAGAATGATGAATAAATTTACGAAAAAAGTTAATTAAGCCCAAAAAACTGCGTAATTGCTTCTTCGTCGTAGGAACACTAATGTCACGTAGAGCCTGAAGTTTTTCTGGATCAGGCGCAATGCCTTCTGCTGAAATTACGTGTCCAAGAAATTTTATGGAAGTTTTGCCAAAATGCGATTTGCTGAGGTTAACTGTAAGTCCTTGTGCATGAAAAGTTTGCAGCAATTGTTCAAGAATCAGATTGTGTTCATACCAGTTAGCTTCTGCGATAAGAATGTCGTCTACATACGTCGTAATTCTGTCTTTAAGTTCTGTCGGAAGTATAGTGCTCAAACCGCGAATAAAAGCTGCAGAAGAAATAGTTAAGCCGAACGGTAGTTTGCAAAATTGATAACAGTCGCCGAAACAGAGAAAAGCTGTATATTTTCTACAATTCGGATGAAGTTGAATTTGCCAAAATCCTGATTTCAAATCTAATGTGGAATAAATAGCTGTACCGTGAAATTTCTGTAAAAGTTCCTCTAGTGTCTGTGGTCGATCTGTTTCATTAATAATAATGTCATTAATATGACGTGAATCAAGTACAAGGCGAAGTGAGCCATCTTTTTTCTTAACAATATGTAGCGGGTTTATGTACGGACTAACTGCTGGTTCAATAATTCCTTGATCAAGCATATCCTGCAATTCTTTTTTAACTTGTTCTCTGTGAATATATGGAATGGGATAATGCTTTGCTTTAAATGTGTCGTGCGGTTTCACTTGAAATTCATACATAAAGCCGGACATAGTACCAGGAATGTTGTCAAAAACTGGAGCTTGCTGTAAAAGAATTTTGTGTAATTGCGTTCGTTCGTCGTCTGTAGTTGCACTGCTCTCTTTAACCTTATCAGAAATCAATTGCATTACGTCGAAGTCAGCTTCGTCTGGAGTATTATAGTTGTGTACGTACGTATCCGTGAACAATGCGGGATTACAGTCTATGTTACGTGTTGCGGAAATGACCTCTGTGCGGTTAATTGTTTGTTCTTCCGCAGATAAAGAGTGCTGAAATTCTAAAGCCAATTGTACATTTTCATCCTTTAACATTAAATAAGAATTCTGAAAGTCGATAACTGCGTCGTGTTGTACCAGAAAACTCGTGCCTAAAATAATGTCTGTTGTCAATAAAGGAACAATCCAAAAATTAGAGTGGAAAGTATGACCTCCAACACAAAATGATAAATGCGTCTGTAATTTAACGTCTACACCTTTACTCGGTACTGCTCCTTTCACTTTTGTTTTGCCTAATGGTAATGTCGGATAGGTATTCTCTTTGTTGCACTCATTAAAAGTCTCCTCGTTTATTACTGATATAGGTGAGCCGGAATCAATTACTGCTGAGAATTTCGATGAACCAATTTTAATTTCAATAACAGGATGTGAAATAGTTTTCTGAACAACTGGTCTTTCCTGCAAGAGAGTGTCTCTGATATCGTCAAAAGTAATTACATTTTCGTGAACAACATTTTGCGTGTCAAAGGTAGTGCTTGTGTTATTAGAAGATGCGTCCTGTGCAGTATCTAGTCAGATTCTATCTGATGTGTTATTATTATTAGGAGGATTCTGTGGCATTTCGACTATTTGAACTGTCCTATTACTTCTTCCAGACGTGTTACGCTCTGGATGGTACCTACTGTCGGGTTCATTCATGAGAATATGTTCTTGCGTATGATTTTGCTGTTGGTGAGACCGACTGTTATTATATGTTCGCTGAAAATTGTCCTCATTATTTTTACGTCTGTCGTAATAGTCATTCCTATACGGTGCATTACGATGGGAATTGAAATACTGTCTTCTTTGTACGTAGTTGTTTCCTTGCTGACGTACGTTACTATTTGTTGTATCAGGGACTATACGTGCACGCGGCGGAACATTAAAGCCTGGTTGACCTTGTGCATTCCATTGTTGGTTAGGTATGCTAACCGGCTGGTTTTGATGTTGTTGTTGTGAAATACCTCTATTGTTACTAAAGTGTGATTCCTGTTGCTGAAAATTTTGACGGTATTGATAATTAGAATTTTGCCTGTTATTAAAGTTTTGGTAGTTGTCGTTCCTAAAACGTCTGTTATCTTTCCGATTGGAATTACGTCCCTGATCATAATTGTAGTACTGTTGTTGACCTTGGTTGTTACTCAAAAAGTTTTTGTTTACAAAAGAATAATCAGATTGCTGTACTTCCAAGAGCTGTAAAAGATCTCTGAATGCTGAAATGTTTTCTTTTTGCTGGCCCGTTAGAAGTGACACTCGTAATGACCGTGGTAATTTAGAGATGCATAGTTGTATAAGTGCGGATTCACTGTACGGTTCACTTAGGTACTGGTTTTGTTGTACCATGTGCTCAAAGAATTGCGTTACACTGGGAAAATTTGAGTTTTCATAGTTTGGCAAACTAATTAGTTGATCTTTAACTCCGCGCTGTGTCGTCTTCGACCAGTACGCTGACAGAAAAGCATTCTGAAATTCCTCCACCGAGTAACACTGTCTCGCGATCGGTCTCATACGAGTTGCCGGTTCGCCTTCCAAAAAGCTGCAAATAAATTCAAGTTTGTGTGTTACAGGCCAAGTCGGTGGAAGAGCAAAGCTAAATTGTTGAATCCAATCCAATGGGTGAATCTGCGTTCTATCGTTTTTGAAAACCTTAAACTTTCTCACTGACAGAAAATGTTTGTAGTCGAAATTATCATCTCTGTGTAATGAAACAGGTTCAGGATCGTAAGAGAATCTATTGAACTGCGGTTGATCGGAATCTAAGTCCCGTACTCTCTGTAGATTACCCAAATTATACGCGCTGCGTGAGTCTGACACATGTTCATAAAGTGGCGTCTGTTGTGTATTATTAACAGAAGTGTTTTTCATTTCTGTTACTTCTTGTTGTAAATTTGATAATTTCCTACGTAACGTGTTGTTAGATGAATCGATCTCATTAATAGTCTGCTGTAAATTTTGAAATTCAGGCGTTTGGATAAATGAAACCGGTGCAGTATCGTCTGATTTATTGTCATTAGCATTTTCGATAACATCAATACGACTGGCCAATTCATCACATTTTTCAGTCAATATCTTAACCTGATCATCGGTTTTAGAATCAGACGCATTAATCTGTTTTTGCAACTTGCGCGTAGTTTCGCTCAGTTTTTTAACATCAGCTTTGATAGCATCACAATCCTGTGTTAGATCTAACTGTTCGAATCTATCTGTCACTGTTTGAATATTTACTGTGTGTGTATCTGTTTTTGATTTAAGGTCAGAAATTTCATCCCGTAATTCCGCGTTCAATTGTTCTATGGTATTAATTTTGTCGGACACTGTAGTAATATTATTGTCTACATACGTCTTCGCTTTCGCGAATATTTTACGTTTGTCCTCTTGTCTTTGTGCAGTGATTGTTTCCATGACTTGTCGTTTTACTTTGTTTTGATCCTGAATAAATCTGCGGAAACGCGTATCACTGTTCTGTATGTGCTGATTAAAGCGCTCGTTAATCTGAGTGTTCTGCTGTTCGAATTTCGCGTCTATCTTTGCGTCCATAGTGCGCGAAAGTTCTACCGTCATTGCTCTAAACTCGTCCCGTAATTGTGTAGCTTTTTCAGAGCACTGTTTGGCGACTCCGCTAATTTCGTCTCTGAGTGTATTTGTCGCGGCTGTTTGCGTTTCCCTTAATTCTTGCGCAACAGACTTTATTTCTTCGCTATTTTTTTGTGAACAAGCCTCAATTTCCACGCGCAACTGTTCCTTAGTGTCATGGCACTGCGCGGCAACGGCTGTAATTTGTTCACTAAGTTGTTTGAAATTTTCGTCATTATTGTCAAGTTTTTCATTTAAGTGTTTGTTATCTTCCCTAAGTTGTTTGACCTGTTCATTGAGTTGCTTGAGGTTTTCATTCTGTTGTTTGTTATCTTCCCTAAGTTGTCTGAAATTTTCATCATTTTTATTAAATTTTTTGTCCTGTTCACTAAATTGTTGTTTGATATCTTCACTCTGTTGTTGTAGCAATCTTACCATGATTTGTTCAAAGCCAAAGTTAGCGTTTATACTCTCTGTGCTGTTTAGTGGTGGATCTGGAACTTTCACGCTTACTGTAACCATTTGGTTATTCTGAGCAGTCGGATGTACACTGTCAGACATTATTTCGGAATTAAATAAATCCGTCGTACTTTCAGTATCCTGTTCATTTTCATTAGACAAATTTGTCTGTACATTACTTGGATTTTCTAAATCGGGTGTGTTAAGCTCGGCAGCGCTCATTACTATAGACCGCTCCGCGTCATCAATTGTCGTCAAGTTAACAGACGAGACAATTGAGTTCGTTTGTTCATCATTAAGGTGAAAGTCATCATTAGTGGTTGGAATGCACTGATTGTTAGTGAACGCAGGATTGTCATCATTACACTGCGTGTCATATGTCCTATCGGCAAAGTTGTTTGGGTCGGTAATTTCATTCATAATACCTCGCGATACACTATTCACAGTCTTTCGCGGCATTTTACAATAGTCACAATTTTTCACAAAATAAATATGCACAATGCAAAAGCAACACACAAATACAACAAAGCAGCAAATTGCCGTTGACCTGTAGAAAGAAAGTCACAATATTATTAAAAGCGTTGCGCCAAATCCTAATTATCTAAGCAAATAAGAGCAGATATCTGACTGTCGCTCAAAAGACTCTCAACGAAATACGATCCTGGACTGGGTGTCGCCAAGTGTAACCTCCCCACAAAAAAATTTAAAGATGAATGACAATATTATTTAGGGATGCTAATGGACATTGCGCTAAACGTAACCTGCGCACAATGAAATGTACTGACAATGGCAACAAAAATGTGAAATTCGCAATCTGACTCAAATATAAATTCCTGATGAAAAATTAAAGTCCATTCAATGATAAGAAAATTTAATTAAACCGAAATATCGGTCTTTGGCCCTGTGTAAAACAATCAGAATTAAAGTCTTACCTCAGAATAAATGGATGTCACATATCTGCTCTTGTTGTTGCGCACCGCTTGGAGGAACTGCATTGCAAATAATAATATTCTCCTTTTTTTTGTGATTCTAGTGGAATTTTTCTTCAAAAGAATTGGAATGAAATGGGAAGTGCAACGAAATCTTGAGTTCAATAAAAAATTAAATTTTTGAAAAAATGCTTTTGAAATAAAAAATTATTATTGGGGAACTTGTTGGAGAATAATTACAATAAATAAATTTTTACATTATCTAATGATTATATTAATTAACAGTATACCTTATTCACCATCTTGACCAGTGTTGCCGACCGCCTACATCATACAACCGCACTGGGCTGTTATTACTGACCGACCGCTCTGCATGACGACTAAACCGAGCTACCGACTCGCAACGACTGCTACTAACAGACTCGCAACGACTACTACTGACAGACTCGCAACGGCAGACTGACTGCTACTAACTGAGAACCGCTCGCAACACTCGCGCGGTCAAGCGCATACTCTCTGGTCACAGATGCTACAATGCCTCGCCATCGCTGCTGCGTTACATACGTGTTTCAACTTTACACCTCTAGAACTGCAGTCTAGAATCATAAATGACTATAAGACCAATTAATGGGAAGACAGAAAATATCTCATAAGTAGATTTACAGTCTACCACCTATAACTTCAGCCATCTTACCATAAAAATGATTATTCTCAACAAACCATAAGGACATTGGTACTTTATATTTCCTATGTGGAGCATGGGCAGGAATACTAGGAACATCAATAAGAATAGTTATTCGTGCTGAACTGGGTCAATCAGGATCACTAATCAGGGATGACCAAATTTATAAAGTTATTATTAAATCACATGCATTTGAATAATTTTCTTTATAGTAATGCCCATTATGATTGGTGGATTTGGTAACTGACTTGTACCACTAATAATTGGAGCACCAGATATAGCATTTCCCCAAATAAGTAATGTAAGTTTTTGAGTATTACCTCCTTCATTAAGCCTTCTTCTTACATCTTCCATGGTAGATAATGGTGCTGGTACAGGGTAGACAGTTTACTCTCCACTAGCAGGAGCTATCGCACATGGGGGTGCATCAGTAGATCTAGCAAATGTTTCATTACGCTTTGCAGGGGTTTCATCCATATTTGGTGCAGTAAAGTTTATTACAACAGCAATTAATATACGATCAGAAAGTATAACTTTAGACCAGACACCTCTATTTGTTTGGTCTGTTGACATTACAGCCCTTCTTCTTCTTCTTTCACTTCCTATTTTAGCAGGAGCTAGTACCATATTATTAACAGACCAAAACCTAAACACATCATTCTTCAACCCTGCGGGAGGAGGAGACCCAATTCTATATCAACATTAATTTTGATTCTTTGGACACTGAGAGGTTTACATTTTAATTTTACCAGGATTTGCTATTATTTCACATATTGTATGCCAAGAAAGACGGAAAATTGAATCATTTGAAACATTATATATAATTTATGCCATACTATCAATTGGATTAATAGGACTAATCATAGGAGCACATCATATGTTCACAGTAGGAACTGATGTTGACACATGAGCACACTTCACATCAGCATCAATAATTATTGCCCTGCCTACAGGAATTAAGCTATTCAGATGATTAGCTACATTGTGTGGAACTAAATTCAAGTTTACCCCACCATTATTATGAGCAATTCGTGGATTAACAGGCCTACTATCAGCAAATTCATCCCTTGACATTGTACTATGTGATACATACTATGTAGTAGCCCACTTCCACTATGTATTATATAGGAGCAGTATTTGCAATCATAGGAGGTGTTATCCAATGATATCCACTATTCATGGGGCTAACCATGAACAAGACATTATAAAAAATTCAGTTCACTATTATGTTTAACAGAGTAAACCTAACCTTTTTCCCTCAACACTTGTTAGGATTAGCAGGAATACCACAATGGTACTCAGACTACCCAGATGCATACACATCATGAAATGTTGTTTCAAGAATTGTATCAACAATTGCTATTGTAGGAATAATTATATTTATTGTAATTATATGAGAAAGAATGGTTACAAACCAAGTAATCATATTTAGAGCTAATATGAGTAGATCAAAAGAATGATTACAAAATAACCGCCTTCAGAACACAGTTACTCAGAATTACCATTAATTTCTAGATTCTAATATGGCAGATTAGTACAGTAGATTTAAGCTCTAAAAATACAGGTTTGACCTTTTATTAGAAATTTACAATGGCAACATTACCAAATTTATCCCTTCAAGAAGGAGATTCACCATTAATGGAGCAATTATCATTCTTCCATGACCATACTATAGTTGTATTATTACTAATTATAGTAATTGTAGGCTATGCCCTAAGATATATATTGTTTATTGCCAATACAAACCGAAATTTACTTCATGGAACTTAATTGAAACTATTTGAACAGCATTACCAACAATTACTCTAATTTTTATTGCACATCCCTTGCTATGACTATTATAATTACTTGGTGATTCAGTTGAAGTAATAATAACAATTAAAACAATTGATTGACAATGATACTGAAGATATGAATACTCAGACTTTATAGACATAGAATTTGACACATATGTAACACCAGAACAAAATCTGGAAAACGACAGATTTCGACTATTAGATGTAGATCATTGGACAATGCTACCTATAAATACAGAAGTGCGAGTATTAAAAAGAGCCTCAGATGTTCTACACTAATGAGCTGTACCTGCCCTAGGGGCTAAAACTGATGCCATACCTGGTCAACTAAATCAAGGAACATTTACAATAAACTGGCCTGGATTATTTTTTGGTCAATGCTCAGAAATTTGTGGAGCAAACCACAGATTTATACCAACTGTAATTGAAAGAACATCGTAAATCTGTTTATCAAGTGATTACCTAAGATAATTTAATGAGTTAGTTAAAATATATAACATTAGAGTGTCAGTCTAAAATAACTAAATAATTAGTACACCTTGAAACATCAGATGACTGGAAGTAGTAAGTAATGGTCTCTTAAGCCAAATAATAATAAATTAATATCTACTTCTGATGAGGAAATTTAATCCAAATCCCTCAAATATCTCCACTCATACGATTCTCTCTATTTACTACATTTTCAGCCACTTTAATTCTATTTAACCAAATAAACTTTGTCTCTTTTAAACCTAATCTTATTAAAAGAGCAGAAAAAAGAACAATTGAGATAAAAAATCAAACCTGAAAATGATAACAAATCTATTCTCAACATTTGATCCATTTACTAATATCTTTAATTTATCATAAAATTGAACTAGAACATTTCTAGGGCTATTATTAATTCCATCAATATTTTGACTTACGCAATCACAAATTAATATTATCTGAAATAAACTAAATGTAACCTTATATACCGAATTTAAAACATTATTAGTACCAAAATCATCAATGGAAGAATATTCACCTTTATTTAAATTTTCATTATAATATTATTCAATAATTTCATAGGAGTATTCCCTTATATTTTTACTAGAACAAGACACTTAGCATTAACATTTGCAATCGCTTTATCTATACGATTAAGACACCAGTCATATATTTACACAACTTGTACCTCAAAGTACTCCACTTGCACTAATATCATTCATAGTATTGACTGAAACAGTTAGAAATGTTGTCTGACCAGGTACCTTAGCAGAAAAAGATTGAATAACCAGCAAAAGTATAACGTCCTACGAATCTTGGCGTGGAATGTCAGAAGCCTGAACATGGTAGGGAAGCTAAAAAATTTGAAAAGGGAAATGTAAAGACTAGGTCTAGGGGGTCAGTGAAATGATATGGAAAGCAGACAATGATTTCTGGTCAGATGAGTATAGGGTAACATCAACAGCAGCAGAAAATGGTATAATGGAAGCAGGATTCACTATGAATAGAAAAGTAGGGCAGCGAGTGTGCTACTGTGAACAGTTCAGGGACAGGGTTGTTCTCATTAGAATCAACAGCAGACCAACCCCGACAACAGTAGTTTAGACACACATGCCGACGTCGCGAGCTGAAGTTAAAGAGATATGGAAAACATACATTTATATTCAACAGGTAATGCCGTACATAAAGGGAGACGAAAACTTAATAGTCATGAGGGACCGAGGTGCGGCTATAGGGAAAGAAGTAGAAGAAACAGTTACGGGAGAATATGGTTGGTACTAGAAATGAGAGTAGAGAAAGACTGATTGAGTTCTGCAAGGAATTGCAGCTAGCACTAGAGAATACTCTTTTCAAGAATCGCAAGAGAAGGATGTATACGTGGAAAAGGCTGGGTGATCCGGGAAGATTTTAGATAGATTACATCAAGGTCAGACAGGGATTCCGAAATCACATATTGGATTGTAGGAGCAGATATAGACTCAGGTCACAATGCAACAGTGATGAAGAGTAGGTTGGAATTTAAGAGATTAGTCACGGGGAATCAATAAGCAGAGAATTGGGATATGGAAATACTAAGGAATGACGAGATACGATTGAAGTTCTCTAAGGCTACAGATAAAGCAATAAGGAATAGCTCAGTAGACAGTACAGTTGAAGAGGAACGGTCATCTCTAAAAAGGCCAATGACGGAAGCTAGAAAGAAAGACATAGGTACAAAAAGGGTAACTGCGAAGAAACTATGGGTAACAGAAGAAGTACTTCAGGTGATCTATAAAAGAAGTAAGTACAAAAACGTTCAGGGAAATTCAGGAATACAGAAATATAAGCTGCTGTGGACTGAAACAAATACTAAGTGCAGAGAAGCTAAGAAGAAATGGCTGCATGAAAAATGTGAAAAAACAGAAAAAGAAATGATTGTCAGAAGGACTGACTCACCATATAGGAAAACGAAAACACGGTCGCTGAAATTAAAAAATAGGGTGGTAACATTAAGGGTGCACCGGAATTCCACTATTAAATCCAAGGGAGAGAGCGGATAGATGGAAAGAGTACATTGAAGGTCTCTGTGACGGGGAAGATTCGTCTGATTTGATAGAAGAAGAAACAGGAGTCGACTTAGGAGTAATACAGGAATCAAAATTAGAATCGGAATTGAAGAGAGATTTGGAGGAGTTAAGATCAAATAATTCAGAAGGGGTAGATAATACTCCATCCGAATTCCTAAAATCATTGGGGCAAGTGGCAACAAAACTACAATTCACGTTGTGTAGAATGTTTGAGTATGGCGATACACCGTCTGACTCTAGGAAAAATATCACCCACACAATTCCGAAGACTGCAAGAGCCGCAAAGTGCGAGAAATATCGCACCATCAGCTTAACAGCTCGTGCATGAAAGTTGCTGACAAGAAAAATATACAGAAGAATGGAAAATAAAATTGAGGATGTGTTAAATAGCGACCAGTTTGGCTTTAGGAGCAACGGTAAAGGCACCAGAGAGGCAATTCTGAAGTCGCCGCAGCACTTAAAAAAGCAAGACAATTTCATAGGATTCGTCGAACTGGAAATAGCATTCAACAATGTCAAATGGTGCTAGGTGTTCGAAATTCTGAGGAAAGTTGGGGTAAGCTACAGGGAGAGACGGGTAATATATAACACGTACAAGGGATGAGGCATAATAAGAGTGGAAGGCCAAGAATCACGTGCTCGAATTAAAAGGGGTGTACGACAACGATGTAGTCTTTGGCACCTACTGTTCAATCTATACGTCGAAGAAGCAATTACGGAAATAAAAGAAAGGTTCAGGAATGGAATTAAAATTCAAGGTGAAGGGATATTAATGATACGACTAGTTAATGACATTGATATCATCGGAGAAAGTGAAGAAGAATTATATGATGTGCTGAGTGGAATGGTCTAATGAGTACACAACATGGATTGAGAGTAAATCGAAGAAAGACGGAAATAATGAGAAGTAGCACAAATGAGAGCAGCGTGGAACTTGACATTAGGATTGAAGGTCGCAAAGTAGATGAAGTTCAGGATTTCTACTATGCAGGCAGCAAAATTACAAATGACGGACGGACAAATGACGGACGGAGCAAGGAGGACCTCAAAAGCAGACTAGCACTGGCAAAAAGGGTATTCCTGGCCAAGAGAAGTCTACTAGTATCAAATATAGGGATTAATTTGAGGAAGAAGTTTCTGAGAATCTACGTTTGGGGGACAGCATTGTATGGTAGTGAAACATGGACTGTGGGAAAACAGGCACAGAAGAGAATCGAAGCATTTGAGATGTGGTGCTACAGACGAATCTTGAAAATTAGGTGTACCGATAAGGAGGAGGTTCTACGGAGAATCGGAGAGGAAAGGAATATGTGGAAAACACTGACAAGGAGGAGGGACAGGATGATAGGACATCTGTTAAGACGTCAGGGAGTAACTTCCGGGGCACTAGAGGGTGCTGCAGAGGGTAAAAACTGTAGAGGAAGGGAGAGTTTGGAATACATCCAGCAAATGAGTACACAGGTTACAAGTGCTACTCTGAGATGAAGAGGTTGGCACAGGAGACGAATCCGTGGCGGGCCGCATCAAACCAGTCACAGGACCGATAAAAAACAAAATAAAAAGTGAGTGCGTGTTGCCTGTCATCCAGTCTGCTCCACGTGAAAGGAACAGAGCCGAGCGAAATTAAAGTTCATGATTCGCGTGTATAAGGGGAAGCCAAATGAAAACGAGACACATAGACACATAGAAAGAGAAATGTAAGTGAACCGTTTTTTGTTTCAAAAGTACTCGCCATAACTATTAACACATTTATCCCACTACGAGGCAAGGCAGCTGGCCATAACTATTAATAAATTTATCCCACTGCGAGGGAAGGTAGTTGATGCCTTCATGGGCCGGCCGGAGTGGCCATGCGGTTCTAGGCACTACAGTCTGGAACCGAGCGACCGCTACGGTCGCAGGTTCGAATCCTGCCTCGGACATGGATGTGTGTGATGTCAAAAAATGGTTCAAATGGCTCTGAGCACTATGGGACTCAACTGCTGAGGTCATTAGTCCCCTAGAACTTAGAACTAGTTAAACCGAACTAACCTAAGGACATCACAAACATTCATGCCCGAGGCAGGATTCGAACCTGCGACCTAGCGTGAGATGTCCTTAGGTTAGTTAGGTTTAATTAGCTCTAAGTTCTAGGCGACTGATGACGTCAGAAGTTAAGTCGCATAGTGCTCAGAGCCATTTGAAACATTTGAACCTTCATGGGAAAATGTTTGCGCAACCATGATTGTACCCAGTCGTACACGTCTTCGCCCAAAGCAAATCGACGCTCGCGGAAGTCTTTCTTTAGGACTCCAAAAATATGGAAATCGCTTTGGGAGATATCGGCACTGTATGGAGGCTATGGGCGGGCTCACATATTGCCAAGTTTGCTTCGGGTACTCTTTAGAAGTTCCTCTGGGAAGCCTTCACACATCTTCCGAACAGTTTCGATTCCTCCCCATTCAAGTTCTGTATTTTTTGAGCCTTGGCGAGAGACTTCCGTTGGCGTCAATTTGCTTCGGACGAAGAGGTACACGGCTTGAAAATGGTTCAAATGGCTCTGAGCACTATGGGACTTAACATCTATGGTCATCAGTCCCCTAGAACTTAGAACTACTTAAACCTAACTAACCTAAGAACATCACACACATCCATGCCCGAGGCAGGATTCGAACCTGCGACCGTAGCAGTCGCGCGGCTCCGGACTGAGCGCCTAGAACCGCTAGACCACCGCGGCCGGCGCGGCTTGACATAACCTGATTATGGACTAGTAACACTCCCTTGCGGTACGCTCTAAGTTACTTTGACATCTGAGGATTTCTCACGGTTAAGAATATCTTGCTGTGCACTGATTACTAGGGAGTCCACAATCACACAGCTGGCGTAGTATTCCGTACGCTCGTATTTCGTTCATTAGGAGGCAGTGCGCAGCTGTGTCGATCGTTTTCTGGAAGTCAAGGAACACCATATCAACCTGGACGCCGATATCCGGTGCTGCCTGTGTCTCGTGGGCAAACAGAGTTAGCTGAGATTCACAGGAGATATGATTGTCGGATCGCCAGCGTACAAGTGGATAGTGTAATTTGAAGTTGGTTGGTAACTAGTATACAGGCTGAATGGGAGAGGGCCAGGGTACTACGTTCGTAGAGTGCGATTTTCTCAGCGTATTAGTGTTAAAGAGACCATGGGTTCTTTGCATGAGTACCCCTATCCGGTATCCTTGATTAAAATGCTTTTTTATTCCAGTCTCTGATCACAATATCAATTCTTTAGACGATGACCGGTTTCAGCTCGTAATGGCCATCCTCAGATCTAAAATACATAAGTATATACATCTAGTGAGCAGTGTGTCTTTTAACATAAAACAGCAATATGTGTCACAATATACTGTCATACAACCAGATAAAATATGGTATAACGTACCTTTTTACACCATGTCCTTAAGTGATATGGCCATAATGGCATCGTCAAAACATATAAATATAATCAGCACAGCATCGTCACATAGATCTAAAATAAGGTGTAGACTAGGCCACATCGCCCACATAGTGGTTATTGCAACTGGCTACTGAAGTGCAGTAGCTACCAGAAATCTGTTTACCTACATCCTCCCTAGATGTCGCTACTGTGGGCTTGCTTAGATGTGGTCATCATTTACGCAAAAACATAATCTGATAAAAACACATTAGGTAAAATGCATGTAGCAGACTTTTAAAAGTGATGACTATCATAGAAACCTTTTGTGATACGTTAAAAGATGAATGCAGTTACCCATGTAAAATTATTAAAAGGAAATATATGAAGATGATAGGTACGACCCCTTTTTTTTGTGAATTTACGGTCAACAATTAATATACGTAATACATTGCCTGTGGCAACCTATAAATTGCTTATGAAAGATAAAATGTCTATATGACAGCTGAAAAAGAGACAGATCAATGATCAGCGCCCTCTGTTTGGTCGGCCGCTAGGATGTTATATACGCCCGCACCGATCGTAAGAACTTAACCAGTAGAGGGCTTTACATACATCATGACATGTCTCCCACAGAAAACGTTTAAACAACATATAAGCAGTCAATAAATAAAATAATATAGTCTGGCTATACATTCCATGAATAGGTAGGAGATAATCAGTTACAGGGCTAGAGCGACTACTGTACGGAAGTAAGGCAAATGCTTACAGTTCATCTAGAAAAAAGAAACAATAAAGAAAACCTGAAAACTATTCCAATGAAATTTTACGCAAAAATGTCCCAACAAATAGAAAAGTGTTTGAATAAATCTAAGGTTAGATGTGGTTTTCAGGTTAACAACAATCTGAAACTCGGTTTCAAACATAGTTTGAGTAAAGACTCTGATAAAGTTGACGGTTCTGGGGTTTACAAAATCATTTGTAGTAGTTGCGACAAATTTTACATCGGTCAAAGTGGGCGCTCTTTTAAAATTAGATTCAGGGAGCATTTGCAAGCACATAACAAAACTGCATTAGGAATGCATTTAGCAGAAACCGCCAACACTATACGCAATATCGAGAGTTGCATGCGTATTTTACACACAGCAGAGAAGGGTCGCGCTCTCGACTTTGGAGATTTTCAAAGCCAAAAGGCATGAGCCCACTAGGGTACTCAATGGACAAAGCGATTTTGTGCCCAACGCCTACTTTGCTTTATTTGATAACATACTACGATAACCAAATAATGCCTCGTGTATTTATACCTAGTGAAACGTCCCCTTTGAACAATTATATACGACTGTGCTTAAACTGACACACAATATTTTTAGCGCAACGCAATCTGACTTTCAAAAATCCCTACAAAAAAATGGCCCTGACTAACATTAAACTATACCTTTCACAAATCACTTACCTCACAAAAATCTTCGTTACTCAAGCTACTGCAATACAGCGAGCGCCACTACTGCCAGCTAAATAAAAGATTCAAACTACTGAAGGCACTAACTACTGATAGGCATAGTTAGCAAATGAAAGATTTTAATAGAGAACAAACAATGTATTTACCTTAATAGTCATAATATATATAGCAGTTCATGACATCCAGTCTTACAAATTTCAAAACTCCGCCATAGTCATAATATATATAGCAGTTCATGACATCCAGTCTTATAAATTTCAAAACTCTGCCATCTCTCTCCCCACATCCACCACTGCTGGCGGCTCACCTCCAACTGCGCAACGCTACGCGCTGTTAACATCCAGCTGCCGCTGCCCCACACTACAATGGCAGACAACAATGCAAACTAGCCACAGACTGCACACACCACAGCCAGTGATTTTCATACAGAGCGCTACGTAACGTTTCCAATAAGAAAACATGAACAGCCTACTTATACTAGCCTTACTTGATGAGTTATGTTGAGAACAGTAAGCATTTCCCTTACTTCAGTAAAACTTTTTCAGCTGTCATATAGGCATTTTATATTTCATAAGCAATTTATATATGTATTACGTATATTAATTGTTGACCGTAAATTGACAAAAAAAGGATAGTACCTGTCCTCTTCATATATTTCCTTTTAATAATTTCAGATGGGTAACTGCATTCATCTTTTAATGTATCACAATTGGTTTCTATGATAGTCATCAATTTTAATAAGTCTGCTACATGCATTTTATCTAATGTGTTTTTATCAGATTATGTTTTTGCGTAAATGATGACTACATCTAAGCAAGCCCACAGTAGCGACATCTAGGGAGGATGCAGACAAACAGGTTTCCGGTAGCTACTGTACTTCAGTAGCCAGTTGCAATAATCACTATGTGGACGATGTCAAAACATGTTAAAAGACACACTGCTCACAAGATGTATATATTTATATATTTTAGATCTGAGGATGGTCATTACGGACTGAAACCGGTCATCGTCTAAAGAATTGATATAGTGATCAGAGACTGGAATATAAAATCATTTTACAGTATTGGATCACTGTTTGTATACGCGATTATGTCGCAGTTGGTGAAAATCCTTGATTAACCCGCTCAAGTCTGAGTCCTTCACCTTCGGCTCGTATTTTGCTTCGCTCTGAATGGACTGTTGGACTGGACGTCGGCTGCATGCTTTCTTGAGTTTCGCTGGTGTGCTCCACCTGTAGCACGACGGCCCGGATTGGCAGTGACAGCGCCTAACGGCGTGGGACGCGCACTTTCGCCAGACTGCACGCGCCAACTGCGGAGATCACGGACGTGCGAACGGCCAACATAGACGGTGGTCGCTCTCTCCTGTTCCCAGAAGTTCCACCCAGCCGGCGCGTGGGAACGGCCGCGCCGGAGCAGAAAACGCGTGAAATAACTTCACTTCCGTGAAGCGGGGCGTGCACCGGGCCGGCGGGTGCAGCGGCGGCGGCGCTTCCAGCGAAGAGCTCTCTCTGATCGATGTGAGGCTAATTCCGTACATTCTATTACCACGCGCTGCAGTTATTTCATTGCGTATTCCACGAGCGGCTTCCGCGTAGCGGGACCGAATTAAGCGAGCAGGCGTACTCGGAAAAAAAGGTGTAAGCCGCTTATTTTGTATTTTTAAACACCGGGGCACACACACGTGTGGCTTAGACTGCCAACGCACGCTGTTTCGTGAAGTGGCCGAAAGCCGAAGGCCGAAATACAGGACTCGATCTCCTGTAACTGTTCCACCGCGCGAGACCATAATAGGGCCCCACCTTTGAAGCATCCCACGAACGCCGAATTGGCGGATATTGAAGTAAGTGATCGCGGATTATCTTCTGTTTGTCGAGTTCTAACGTTAGGTTGTGGAGGTTTGCTGGTTGAATCAGTGTGTTTATGTTGAAGTACCCAAGAAATGTAAATGTTTTGTATGGAAGTTTGCCAGAGAACTCCGACTTTCTCTGTGCTCATGTAAGTCCAGGTTCCCCAGAGTCCAAGTTCCTGGTTGCCGTATGTTGACGGGTGACTGGTCATTACCTGGGGTATTCTTTTTATTCCTCGCAGGAGTCATGGTTGCTTGTAATCTTGTTGGTCCAGTGTTTCCACTGGGAGGTTAGAACCAGGGATTGTTAGATCCTGGAGCATTCAATTGCAGCTGCACCCTCTAGGTGGACAGACGCTGACCATGAAGCCGCCCACTTTGGATGTGCTGTGCAACTTTTGGTCCTCCCAAGTATTTTATTTCCTCGGTACCCTTCATGTCGATGGGCGTTCCCCTATCCGCCCCATGGGAAGGCGCTTATACAGGGTGGTCCATTGATCGTGACCGGGCCAAATATCTCACGAAATAAGCGTCAAACAAAAAAACTACAAAGAACGAAACTTGTATAGCTTGAAGGGGGAAACCAGATGGCGCTATGGTTGGCCCGCTAGATGGCGCTGCCACAGGTCGAACGGATATCAACTGCCTTTTCTAACTAGGAACCTCCATTTTTTATTACATATTCGTGTAGTACATAAAGAAATATGAATGTTTTAGTTGGACCACTTTTGTCGCTTTGTGATAGATGGCGCTGTAATAGTCACAAACATACGGCTCACAATTTTAGACGAACAGTTGGTAACAGGTAGGTATTTTAAATTAAAATACAGAACGTAGGTACGTTTGAACATTTTATTTCTGTTGTTCCAATGTGATACATGTACCTTTGTGAACTTATCATTTCTGAGAACGCATGCTGTTACAGCGTGATTACCTGTAAATACCACATTAATGCAATAAATGCTCAAAATGATGTCCGTCAACCTCAACGCGTTTGGCAATACGTGTAACGACATTCTTCTCAACAGCGAGTAGTTCGCCTTCCGTAATGTTCGCACATGTATTGACAATACGGTGCCGCATGTTGTCAGGCGTTGTCGGTGGATCACGATAGCAAATATCCTTCAACTTTCCCCACAGAAAGAAATCCGGGGACGTCAGATCCGGTGAACGTGCGGGCCTTGGTATGGTGCTTCGACGGCCGATCCACCTGTCATGAAATATGCTATTCAATACCGCTTCAACCGCACGCGAGCTATGTGCCGGACTCCATCATGTTGGAAGTACATCACCACTCTGTCATGCAGTGAAACATCTTGTAGTAACAACTGTAGAACATTTCGTAGGAAATCAGCATACATTGCAACATTTAGATTGTCATCGATAAAATGGGGGCAAATTATCTTTTCTCCCATAATGCCTCACCATGCATTAACCCGCCAAGGTCGCTGATATTCCACTTGTCACAGCCATCGTGGATTTTCCGTTGCCCGGTAGTGCATATTATGCCGGTTTATGTTACCGCTGTTGGTGAATGACGCTTCGTCGCTAAATAGAACGCGTGCAAAAAATCTGTCATCGTCTCGTAGTTTCTCCTGTGCGTAGTGGCAGAACTGTACACGACATTAAAGTCGTCACCATACAATTCCTGGTGCATAGAAATATGGTACGGAGGCAATCGATGTTGATGTAGCATTCTCACCAACGACGTTTTTGAGATTCCCGATTATCGCGCAGTTTTTCTGCTACTGACGTGCGGATTAGCCGCGACAGCAGCTAAAACACCTATTAGGGCATCATCATTTGTTGCAGGTCGTGGTTGACGTTTCACATGTGGCTGAACACTTCCTGTTTCCTTAAATAACGTAACTATCCGGCGAACGGTCCGGACACTGGGATGATGTCGTCCAGGATACCGAGCAGCATACATAGCACACGCCCGTTGGGCATTTTGATCACAATAGCCATACATCAACAAGATATCGACCTTTTCCGCATTTGGTAAAGGTTCCATTTTAAGACGGGTAATGTATCACGAAGCAAATACCGTCCACACTGGCGGAATGTTACGTGATACTATGTACTTATACGTTTGTTGACTATTACAGCGCCATCTATCACAAAGTGAAAAAAAGTGATCCAACTAAAACATTCATATTTCTTTATGTACTACACGAATATGTAATAAAAATAGGGGCTCCTATTTAAAAAAAAACGCCGTTGATATCCTTTTGACCTACGGCAGCGCCATCTAGCGGGCCAACCATAGCACCATATGGTTTCCCACTTCAAGCTAGACGAGTTTCGTGAGATATTTGGTTCGGTCACTATCAATGGACCACCCTGTATATGTCCACCACAAAGCATCCCTAATTATGAGGCAGTAAAATAATTTGTAAGAAATGTCGTAAAATGACTCACTCGTCGCGATCAGTACAATTGGAAATTAGATGTCAATGTCTTACACAGTTTCACACAGTCAAGCAATATTGTATGTTTTACCCTTTTTTTACTTACGTCAAGTTCTGGTATTTAAATCATAAATACTCGCCAGGATCATCCATGCCGTGTTTTAAGCCTTTGTTGGGCCCTAGAGTGCCCTGTTGGTTTTAAATATACTGAAATTTAAAAAGTCCGTGTAATGGTGGATGAAATACCCGTCAGGGATAATCCTTTTCAATGAAACGAATACCCCTAGCTGCATGCAGGCGTTGATATACGTCAACGGGGACAGTTGAAAATGTGTGCCCCCCCCCTACCCCCCCCCCCCCACCCTCCTGAACTCGAACCCGGGATCTGCTGCTTATATGGCAGACGCTGTACCCAGCTGAGCCACTGACGATACAGAGTGTAGTGCGACTCTGGCACGCCTCCCGGGAGACCCACATTCCCAACTTATTGTCCCGCACTATATTCATAGTGACCTGCCCATTATACTCATAACTCGCGGCTTTTTGCCGATTCCCGTAAGAGTTCGGGCACTGTTTGTGCATCCGTACAAAAGAAGATGGTCAAATGGCCGGTGAGCCTTGGAGGTTAGTATCTAATAAATGAACACCTGTACGCCGAATGTTGCTTTACAGTGTGTTAAGAACTATAACCATGATACATTTACCACAATACCGACTTATAAGTCCGTTAAGAACAATCGCTCTTATAAGAAATGAAACAAAAGTAGCTAGATACCATATACGAGCAACATGATCAAAACGAAACGAGCAATAAATATCAATAGAGAGGGATTCTAATTGTTAAGTTGCTATCTACAATGGCAGCGATTCTTAATGTTTACCTGCATCTACATCTCTTTGATTATCTTTCATATAATTAAACAAAATGTCCATGAATCAGAGTTTGTTCATGTTTATACGTTTAAAAATACTGTTTAATGTCACTTTTTCTATACGTTACTCACTACCCAAGGAACTCAACAAGGTGCCGCCCTGCAGCGAGTGCAGCAGAGGCGGCCGCGGGAATTCGAGTCGCCGCAACTTGTGACAAACTTTAACTGTAGCAGCTTACTATCAGTTCCTGCACTGGAAGTTTAGGGAGCTGCTGATTGCACTATCCGACAGAATTTTAGTTTTTTTCTCTGTTAATGACATGAAAACAGGTAATCTAGTTCTGTATTTCTAGTTTCTGCTACCAGTCACTTTTTTATTTTATGTTTAATCTAAGATAATACAACGCGTTTCGAACATGTTCTGTTCATCTTCAGGCGTTTATGCATACATACACACATACAGAGAAATTCCTAGCCATACTCTGCCACCCTCCTCCCTCCCAAATGCCACACCAGCCACTACAATAACAAACAATGGACAAAGAGTTCTAGATTAATCTGCTTCAAGACTGTTTATTTATTTTTAAGTAACATTTCTCTGTATATGTAGGCATAAACGCCTGAAGATGAACGTAACATGTTCGAAACGCGTTGAATTATGTTAGATTAAACATAAAATAAAAAGGTGACTGGTAGCAGAAACTAGAAATAAATTATTATCCCACAAAGTCACGGTTCACAAACATAGCCATTATGGCTGAAAATAACAGTTAATCTAGATTTTTCAGGTGTGCTAATAACGAAAATGTTAACGAAAACGAAGGATGTGCTCTCATTTTGTGGTTACGGTAACTTCACGTTATTGCCTATACAGGGTGTTCACGGTGTACAAACTCTAGGGATTGATCAATGAGAGGTCACGGAACAAAGAAGTCTAATAAACTTATGTCCGGAAATGCATGGTTTCCATGCTAGAGACCATTCATTCAATCACACATTGTTACAGAGACTGCGGTCTAATACGGGCTGTATCATGTAGCCACAGTTACAGTATGTGGTGAAAATGGTTTCCATGTGTCTCAACGCATGCGTGTACGCACAGTTCCATGTTCTGTCTCACGTGTTCACATTGGTCAGGCTGCATCCGAACAGTGTCAAAGGCAGCAAGAATACGCTGCTCCAGTGTCTCGAATCTGGAATGGGCTCTGCATACACGATACTTTTGAGATGGGCCCATAACCAGAAATCGCACAGGTTGAGATCCAGCGAATGAGCAGGCCATGCAACTGGACCCCGTCGTCCAATCCATCGACCAGGGAAGACACGATTGAGATGCGTCCGGGCGTCAACGGCGAAATGGGTTGGAGCACCATAATGTAGCAGCCACATAACCCTTCGAATTATCAATGGCATTTCTTCCAGCAGGGGGCAAAGTCATCCCCAAGAAAGGCCGATAGTTTGGGCCTGTTAGGCGACTTGGAAGGAATACTAGTCCCGAAATACGTTCGCCAATTATTCCGGCACACGCGTTCCGGCTGTACCGATGCTGATTCGCTGTCACCATACCATGGGCGCTCTGCATACTATCCCACAATGTCTGTTATGAAAGCTGAAGATACCACTCCGCGTAAAAGTGGCCTAATCTGTCAATAGGGTCGATGACACACATTCCGGAATCGTGTTTGCCTGGTAAAGAAACCAGTGACAAAACTACTCGCGATGTGGAAAGTCTGTCGCTAGTAAGCCCTGCACACGCTGTAAGTGATAAGGGTATTGACAACTGTCGTGGAGAATGTTCCGTATGGTCATCTGGCTAACCGTGTTTTGGCGAGCCAACTGCTTGGTACTGAAACGGCAGTCGCCTTCCATAGTGTTAATTTTTCTCCCAACACTTCGGGTACGTCCTTTATGACTTCCTGAAACGACAATTGATGGAAGTTATCATATGTTTCTTTCACGTAAGGTGCATACCCAATCGAAATCGATGATAACACTTCGCCATTACGCAGTAGCACACACTTGAGACTTACTTTGGGGGAGTCGATAAACAACCCCCACTGATCACCTGTAGCTGCCATTGTACATCAGTACAAGTTACAAGATCTTTTCACTTTCGAAAAATGGAAGGAATGGCATACGGCGGTTACGGTTCTCTGTCATTTTTACCGTCTTATCAAGACAGTTCCACTATTGTAGTCTTGACATCAAAAGTTCAGTTTTACCTTTCGGCAATTCCAGATCTCTCATTAAGTTAACACTGTGTTATTTTTTGACTCTCTGAACTCTCATCAGTACATACAAAATGAGGATTTTTCGAAGAACTGGGTTTTGGCGGCGAGGGTGCAGCCCTAGTTTCATTACCGCCCACGTCTCTATCACAATCAGATGAGGCAGGAACTGGCAGCCCGTATCCGTGAGGCACTGGTCGCACGGCCGATGGTGTGTTAGGATATGTCAAGGAAGACCTTTTCTTGTTGGAAATACCTTGTGTTACTGGAGTTTTCACACGAAGTTAACAGCCATTCAAGTGGTCCGATGGTTCTCGCCAGATCCATGGAAGATCTTTTAGGATTAAACCTCGAATGAGGACTCGAGAGACAAGTTTAGTAACATGTAGGGAACTTTGTGTCCTGGGAAATAAATAGAGCCTGCACCACGGTCATGTGTGTTCTGTTTTAACAGATTAAGTTCTGGGCTTTATCAAAATTGATACACAACTTGGACATTGACTTCCATTATGCAGAGTGAGCACGTCATAGCAACCAAGACGACTTCCCCGTGGCATACCATTGTGTTTCTGAATATTTTAAGAATGTTCAGAGTCGACGATCACCGGAGTTCTGAAGAGCCACAGTAATTTTATTCCAGGTGCTGACTTCGACTTCGAGAGGCAGACAGAGTACGATTATGAACTGTAACTGTCTAATCATTTTGTTTTACAGACTTGAGAATTAAATTAGGAATTAATTTTATACCTGAGGTTCGGGAGATAACTGTGTTAAAATATTGGCGAAGCGACTTCTCTCTCCCAAAAGTTTCCGTTGAGAAACTCGATATTATCCAGCCATAATAATTTATCTTCAATTTAATGAAGAAAGAAGTCAAAGATGACAATGTAGCAAAAATTGTCAGCACTGTTTACGCATTTGCGAGACATATTGAACCACAGGAATTCCAATGACCACACGCACTAACTGTACTTCGGTAACACGTTCTTCCAGCACACGAACTGAGCACAGCTTCTAACAGGCTGAAACTACGCTTAAATGAAACGTGGGCCGCTCCACCCTTCCTCTACTTCTCTCCCTTGTTGCTACGAGCCCGGGCGCTATTTTTAGCGCCAACATATACAGTTATTGTTGCCTGAAACTTCGTCACTCTTGTCTACCATACGCGCGATTTCGAAGCCTATAAGGAAAGGGATTGGCAATAAACGCTAATAATATATATTTTTAATTAAATGCACCCTGTTTAAGTTGTAAATGAGAGTTAATCACAGTTCCTCATTGTCGTTTTCATTATCAATGTGCCCCATATAGTTAACGAACATTTATTTACTCCGTTATATTTTCACTGCTGGCTGGTGTTACAGTTGGTCTTGGTGTGCGCAGCAGCCTGTGGTTTCTGCTCGACGTAGCACACAAGCGCGAGGTCAGCTTCTGGTTTTCCGGAGCTTTTTTAGGCGGGAGCTTGTGTTATTCCAATTCCCAGAAGAGTCGACCGGATCTGTTGTGGGTTTCACGTGATACAAAATGCAGAGTTCCGCATGCATTCCTTTAAATGTACGCTGATGAGTCGAAATTGCCCACTGCCCGCTGGACTGTTGACATTTTGAAAAATATCGGGAACCCGATATATCGATATTTAGCAGTACATAATTGGCGGGTCCTGGTATATCGAGCAAAAGTATAGATACGTCAACATAATGACGGAAAGAGTATCGATGTACGGGTCCATAAAAGTATCGGCTTCACACTGTAAATATACTTCCCCTTTTAGAGCTGTATACTTTTGTGGTGTCACCGCCAGACACCACACTTGCTAGGTGGTAGCCTTTAAATCGGCCGCCGTCCGTTAGTATACGTCGGACCCGCGTGTCGCCACTATCAGTGATTGCAGACCGAGCGCCGCCACACGGCAGGTCTAGAGAGACTTCCTAGCACTCGACCCAGTTGTATGACCGACTTTGCTAGCGATGGTTCGCTGACAAAATACGCTCTCAGTTGCCGAGACGATAGTTAGCATAGCCTTCAGCTACGTCATTTGCTACGACCTAGCAAGGCGCCATTACCAGTTACTATTGATACTGTAATCATGTACCGTCAAGAGCGACGCTCATCATTAGTGGATTGAAGTTAAGTATTCCACCAGCGACGTCCGTTTTTCTAAAGTCTAATTTCCTTGTCCTGTTCCAGACCTCACGCCAGCCCGCGTGAGCTAAAACGCGTGCCTTTCGGCTTCCTCTCATACCCGGTGTTGGCTCTCCTGCCAACCCACAACAACTTTAAGTATTGATTTATTATTAGATATTCTGTACATCAACAAACTAGCAGCCTGCCTATTCCCCTTAGAGCAAGAACTGAAAGCAAAATTATGCGCGTTCACGCCTGGCGATAACCACTTTGCTAACAATGGTAACTGCATGTGGGCGGCACAGCAAAACGTTACCGATGGGTTCTTCGCACGATTTCGTAACGTAACGGATTTGTCAGAAACATTTCAAGTCGATCCTCTGTTTTTTTTTTCGTTTTTGTCGACCTCAGCGACCTAGCAGCTGTAGTGCAAAAAATGCGTGATGACGTTAAACGTTCCAGGTTGTGTTGGTAGCACCGAGCGCCGATTACGTCAACATTTCCCCTCATACGTCTCCGTCCACCGCAAAGACCAGTCTTGTCATTTAGATTTTTGTTCATCATTTTTAGCAACTGTTTTTGAAGAATGCCGATGCGAAGAAATAGCACACTAGTTGCGTTTAAATTGTTTTTTAACGTAATTGGTGTGCTGTTTCTTCACACCGGAATCTTGTTATTCTATTGACACCGCCATCCCCCAGTGCCATCGGACTTCTTCTTTTGAGCCACATAGCCTGTCGCTGTGTCCGAGCGGTTCTATGCGCTTCAGTCCGCAACCGCGCTGCTGCTACGGTCGCAGGTTCGAATCCTGCCTCGGGCATGGATGTGTGTGACGTTAGGTTTAAGTAGTTCTAAGTCTAGGGGACTCATGACCTCAGACATAGTGCTTAGAGCCATTTGAATCATTTTTGTGCCATATATACTTGCTTTATACAATCAAGGAGAGACATTGGGCAAGCTAAAAAAAATAATAGTAAGAACCCTTCGCACAGTTAAAGTAAAGTAATATTCTACTACAATTTCAAAAGAACAACTTAAAATATGTACCAAAAAATGTGCAAAAATATAATATAAAATAAAAATATCGGCACTAGATATTGCTATTTTGACATCGATATATCGATCTGTCGGTGGAAAAAATATCGGCGATATACACAGACAGCGCTGATCACTGTGGCTGAGCGGTTCTAGGCGCTTCAGTCTGGAACCGCGCAACCGCTACGGTCGCAGGTTCGAATCCTGCCTCGGGCATGGATGTGTATGATGTCCTTAGGTTAGTTAGGTTTAAGTAGTTCTAAGTTCTAGGGGACTGATAACCTCAGATGTTAAGTCCCATAGTGCTCTGAGCCATTTGAACCATTTGATATACATAGACATATTTTGTGGAAAACATCCATATACCGACATATCGATACTTAATCAACAGGCCCACTGCCCACCGCGAGCTTAATTGCCGCCCGGTGGCACTAGGAGCTCATGACGCTGTACGGAAAATACAAGCAGAACAGAGACAAAGGGGGAATCATCCTAGCGACGATACGAGCCACAGTGGGGGAAAGCCACTGATATAAGCACTCATGCCCAAGGGCAAATTATTTTGGCCCGGGAGCCGGCAACGAGAATCTCGGAAACGGCGCTACCGGTCGACTAATCCTGCGCTGCTATCGCGAACATCTACCGAAAGTGAGTGGATGGTAAAATCTCGCCGGCCGCGGTGACTGAGCGGCTCTAGGCTGTTCAGTCCGGATCCGTGCGACCGCTACGGTCGCAGGTTCGAATCCTGCCTCGGGCATGTATGTGTGTGATGTCCTTAGGTTAATCAGGTTTAGTAGTTCTAAGTTCTAGGCGACTGATAACCTCAGATGTTAAGTCCCATAGTGCTCAGAGCCATTTGAACCATTTTTGGCAAAATTTCGAGTAGGAGACATTTTCGGCATCTAAGCCACATCACAAATGGAGCAGGTCTCAGGCTGGCCTGTTCTGTAAAACAGTGTAGGCGGTGATCTGCAGCAGATCCTCGGCAGAGTACATCATTGGTGTAGACACAACAGGAGACCACGACTTGCTCCAACGATCCATTGACACTGTCAATCACGATTTCAACGGGCACGAAACCATCAAGATTGAACGGTGGATCAATGGAAACGTGTCGCCTCGTCGGATGAATCAATCACATTCCCTATTAAACCAGTTCGATGATGCGTTTCTGGATACGCCGGCATCTGGGGTGAACGACTGTACGAAACCTGCACCGCGCTAAGGCCACAGCCCGGTGGGGGCAATCGAAGACACAGCGACAGATGTGGACTACGTGAAGCATCCCTTCATGCCGACAGGGACGGCATCTTCCAGTAGTATAACTCCCAGAATTCGAATCAACAACACCTGTCAGCAAGACTAATTTAGAAGTACAGGGTGGTCAATTGATAGTAAACGGGTCAAATATCTCACGAAATAAGCATCAAACGAAAAAACTATAAAGAACGAAACTCGTCTAGCTTGAAGGGGGAAACCAAATGGCGCTGTGGTTGGCCCGATAGATGGCGCTGCCATAGGTCAAACGGATATCACCAACTTTTTTTTAAAAATAGGAACCCCCATTTTTATTAAATATACGTGTAGTACGTAAAGAAATATGAATGTTTTAATTGGACCACTTTTTTTCGCTTTGTGATAGATGGCGCTGTAATAGTCACAAACGTATAAGTACGTGGTATCACGTAACATTGCGCCAGTGTGAACGGTATTTGCTTCGTGATACATTCCCGTGTTAAAATCGACCGTTTACCAATTGCGGAAAAGGTCGATATCGTGTTGATATATGGCTATTGTGATCAAAATGCCCAACGGGCGTGGGCTATGTATGCTGCTCAGTATCCTGGACGACATCATCCAAGTGTCCGGACCGTTCGCCGGGTAGTTACGTTATTTAAGGAAACAGGAAGTGTTCAGCCACATGTGTAACGTCACCCACGACCTGCAACAAATGTTGATGCCTAAGGAGGTGTTTTAGCTGCTGTCGCGGCTAATCCGCACATCAGTCAGTAGCAGGCAAGTTGCGCGAGAATCGGGAATCTCAAAAACGTCGGTGTTGAGAATGCTACATCAACATCAATTGCACCCGTACCATATTTCTATGCACCAGGAATTGCATGGCGACGACTTTCAACTTCGAGTACAGTTCTGCCACTGGGCACAAGAGAAATTACGGGACGATGACAGATTTTCTGCACGCGTTCTACTCAGCGACGAAGCGTCATTCACCAACAGCGGTAGCGTAAACCGGCATAATATGCAGTATTGGCCAACGGAAAATCCACGATGGCTACGACAAGTAAAACATCAGCGACCTTGGCGGGCAAATGTATGGTGCGGAACTATGGGAGGAAGGATAATTTGCCCCCATGTTATCGATGACAATCTAAATGTTGCAATGTATGCTGATTTCCTACGTAATGTTGTACCGATGTTACTACAAGATGTTTCACTGCATGACAGAGTGGCGATGTACACATAGCTCGAGTGAGGTTGAAACGGTATTGAATAGCACAATTCATGACAGGTGGATTGGTCGTCGAAGCACCATACCATGGCCCGCACGTTCACCGGATCTGACGTCCCCGGATTTCTTGCTGCGGGGAAAGTTGAAGGATATTTGCTGTCGTGATCCAACGACAACGCCTGACAACATGCGTCAGCGTATTGTCAATGCGTGTGCGAACATGACGGAAGGCGAACTACTAGCTGTTGAGAGGAATGCCGTTACACGTATTGCCAAATGCATTGAGGTTGACGGACCTCATTTTGAGCATTTATTGCATTAACGTGGTATTTACGGGTAATCACGCTGTAACAGCATGATTTCTCAGAAATGATAAGTTCACAAAGGTACGTGTATCACATTGAAACAACCGAAATAAAATGTTCAAACGTACCTGCGTTCTGTATTTTATTTGAAGAACCTACGAATCCTGCCTCGGGCATGGATGTGTGTGATGTCCTTAGGTTAGTTAGGTTTAAGTAGTTCTAAGTTCTAGAGGACTGATGACCTCAGCAGTTAAGTCCGATAGTGCTCAGAGTCATTTGAACCATTTCAAAAACCTAGCTGTTACCAACTGTTCGTCTAAAATTGTGAGCCATGTGGTTGTGACCATGTATCACAAAGCGAACAAAGTGGTCCAACTAATCATTCATATTTCTTTACGTACTACACGAATATGTAATAAAAAATGGGGTTTCCTATTTTTTAAAAAACGCAGTTGATATCCGTTTGACCTATGGCAGCGCCATCTAGCGAGCCAACCATACCGCCATCTGGTTTCCTCCCTTCAAGCTAGACAAATTTCGTTCTTGGTAGTTTTTTCGTTTGACGCTTATTTCGTGAGATATTTGGTCCGGTCACGATCAATGGATCACCCTGTATATGTCCTCGGAGTAGAGAAACGACTTAAATCACTAAATAAAACAAGTCTTTCGGTTCAGACTATATACCTTACGTGAAACCAATGGCATAATTTTGGGACTCTATCTGGAGCTATGACCGCGCTCACAAAGCATCGGCCTGTAATTTACGCGAATTGCATGACTTGTGCGTAGTCATCTGGTACCACATACCTCCGGAAACTTACCAAGGACCTCCGAATCCCTCCTGTGTAGTGGCACTGCTTTGTTGCGCTCCAGAGGTGAACCAAGACGCTATTTAAGCAAGTGGTCATAAAGTTTCGGACCATCAGTGTATGGAGCGCGTGGTGACGCTCTGTCTATTATCTGGATGCCTGCTGGCAGTTTATTCCAACGAGCTTTCTATAAAATTAAATTTCTTTGTACAAAAGTGGTCATTAATTCACAGCACCTAGAAGTCTCTTGCAGATAACTAATAAACTAAATGTTAAGAAGAATACCTTCAGTAACGAAACGGTGATGCTCGGTGTACAGCCCGTCGTACCTCAAAGTTTTTCAGAAACGTCCTAAAGCAACCTGAAGGATTCGTCGTCATGCGTTACTTCAGGTAGTGGAACTGGAATGTTGTTGTTATACTGCCGAACAAACGCTACCTGACTTGCCCCTTTTTAGTGTGTGAAAGACTTTAGAGGTCGACGTAATTTTAGAAATTGCCAATTAAAATGCGTTTTTGGAAATGCTGCGAAGAACAAGGGTGAAAAATAAAAGGAATGACAAATTAAGAGCGGAAAATCGAGAAAAGTTCGCCTTAGGAGAGGTGCAAGACAGAGTAGTTTTTAGATGTCGTCACTTTATTTAAGGAGTACTGAAGTTCGCAGACAATGTAGAACACCCTAATGAAACTAAATAAGAATACAGAAAACTGTTTAATGGGATGGAGTCCTAAGACGAGAATTACTAGACCCTACGACTAAGTGAACATAGAAAAGACGACAGCGATCAAGAAAAGTAGATGCGACACGTATCTCTTAATAGCGTAATTTTCCACACACAAAAATAATATGAAAAGTGGCCAGACGAAGTTCTGTTCGGGAGCTATCGAAGAAAGAAACCTTTAATCACTGCCAGTTTCGATAAACTACTCATCATAAAATCATTTACATCAACATGTGCGTTATAGTTCTTACTGCGACGTAAAAAAAAAAAAAAAAAAAAAAAAAAAAAAAAAAAAAAAAAAAAAAAAAAAAAAAAAAGTTTGACGTCACTGAAACAGTCGTCAGAAGTAAAACCTGTCTGCCAAGTCAGTAATGAAATGCAACACCATACAGGTTGATGTAAATAATTTTATAAATAAAACCAGCTGGGTCGCTATATAAAAGTCTATTTCTTACGACCTTTTGGCATCTAGCATCGTCAGATATCAAAAGCCTTTGAATTAGCGAAACAAGGTTGAGTGTCAATACTAAAATCTACACGTACTCGGAGCGTTGTTAGTTGAGGCACCAATTAGGTATAGATTATAATATTACCACTGAACCTTGTTTCACAAGTTCAGGGTTTTATGATATCTGATGATGGTTCAAAATGGTTCAAATGGCTCTGAGCACTACGGGACTTAACATCTGCGGTCATCAGTTCCCTAGAACTTAGAACTACTTAAACCTAACTAACCTAAGGACATCACACACATCCATGCCCGAGGCAGGATTCGAACCTGCGACCGTAGCAGTCGCGCAGTTCCGGACTGAGCGCCTAGAACCGCTAGACCACCGCGGCCGGCATCTGATGATGGCAGATGTCGAAACGCCTTAATAAATAAAGACATTATTTAGCGACCTAGACGGTCTTATTCGTAAAATATTCATAATGATTACGGACTCACACCGGAAATTTGTTTCCTCTGTTAATAGCAAATAATTTTATTATACTGGGTGATGAGTGGTTGCTCGAGATTTGTAGTGGAAAAGGGATTACCTTGTCAGTAGTCACTGGCTGTTATAAATACGGCCGGCCGCGGTGGTCTAGCGGTTCTAGGCGCGCAGTCCGGAACCGCGCGACTGCTACGGTCGCAGGTTCGAATCCTGCCTGGGGCATGGATGTGTGTGATGTCCTTAGGTTAGTTAGGTTTAAGTAGTTCTAAGTTCTAGGGGACTGATGACCACAGATGTTAAGTCCCATAGTGCTCAGAGCCATTTGAACCATTTTGAACCATTTTTAAATACGACTTTCTTCAGTTACGCTACTAGCTGTGGGTCAACAGCGACAGTTATATTTACAGACTATTTTTGAAATCCAGACCATAAGTCTGACACTAAGTCCGCCCTTTTGGTAACTGCTCATGTAGAACAGATTCCAATTCTCCACGTGACTATTCGTCACTAAATCGCTCTGTGCTGAAGGTAAAATCTGGATCAAATTCCTGTTAGAAATAACTGCACTTCGTGGGCACATGAATCAGCTGTGTAATGCAAGGGGAAGGGAAACGGAAACATTCATGTACTCGGTGTAAATGGGAAATGGAACACTGTTCATACTCTTCTAAAATCCTTATTATAACCGTCCATTCAGGAAACTGATTACAGAAGAGTGAGGAACAAAATATGCCTTATAGGTACTGAATGCGGGGTCCTCCGCTTGGTAGGACTAAAGGGAATGCGAAGTGCTTTTACTGTCGCGCTTGCGGACGCGGACATGGAATAAAGTAAACATGACCGAGCGGCAGAAGGAAAAGGCAAACACAACACGCTGTGTGTGATAGGGAAGAGAAGACTTCCAGGAAGCAGTTACAGCGAGGCCGGTTGTGGAGCGATTACTATCAAACGTTATGTAAACAGAGCTTAGGAAATGATAGACAATCTACCAGCGTTTCAGGAAGTACACCGGTTCCGTGTTCTGAGAACAATTCTTCAAACCAATCGCGAAGCTGGTTCAGTAGTCCAATAACTCGCATTTTATTCAGTAGGCGATAGGGCGGAAGTGTGTCGAACACCCACCGAACGTCGAAGAAAACAGCATAATGCTGGGCGTCACTATCTGGTGATTTTTAGATCTCACGAACGAGTATACAATTATGTGGTTCTACCAAAACGGGTCTTGTCGGGGACCAAGACAATTTTCTTACTGTTACTGACCGTTGATCCCTGGATTTCCTTGACGATGAACTCTGGTCTTGTCGCATTTAACTGCGTTAAAGAGCCAAAGAAACTGGTATAGCTGTTTAATATCGTGTAGGGCCCCCGTGAGCACGCAGAAGTGCCGCAACACAACGTGGCATTTCTCAAGTAATGCTCGAGGGAACTTATACCATGAATCCTGCACGGCTGCCCAAAAATCCGTAAGAGTACGAGGTGGTGGAGATATCTTCTGAACAGCACGTTGCAAGGCATTCCAGATATTCTCACTAATGTACGCATCTGGGTAGTTTAGTGGCTAGCGGACGTGTTTAAGCTCAGAAGATTGTTCATGGAGGCACTCAGCACCAATTCTGAACATGTTGGGTGTCGCATTGTTCTGCTGGAATTGCCAAGTCCGTCGGAATGCACAATCGTCATGAATGTATGCAGGAGATCAGACAGGATGCTTACGTACGTGTCACCTGTCAGAGTCGTCTCTAGACGTATAAGGGGTCCCATATCACTCCAACTATACACGCCCCACACCATTACAGAGCCTCTGCCAGTTTTAACAGTCCCCTGCCGACGTGCAGGGTCCATGGATTTATGAGGTTGTCTCCATACCCGTACACGTCCATCTGCTCGATACAATCTGAAACGAGACTGGTCCGACCAGGCATCATGTTTCCAGTCATCAACAGTCCAGTGCTGGTGTTGGCGGCCCAGGACAGGCGTGAAGCTTTGTGTCGTGCAGTCATCAAGGACACACGAGTGGGACTTCGGTTCCGAAAGACCGTATCGATGATGTTTCGTTGAATGGTTCGAACGCTGACACATGTTGATGACCCAGCCTTGAAATCTGCAGCAATTTGCGGAAGGGTTGCACTTCCGTCACGTTGAACGATTCTCTTCAGTCATCGTTGGTCCCGTTCTTACAGGATCTTTTTCCGGCTTCATCGATGTCGGAGATGTGATGTTTTACCTGATTCCTGATATTCGCGGTACACTTGTGAAATAGTTGTACGGGAAAATCAGCACTTCGCCGCTATCTGGGAGATCCTGTGTCCCATCGCACGTGTGCCGACTATAACGCCACGTTCAGCCTCAATTAAATCTTTATAACCTGCCATTGTAGCAGCAGTAAACGATCTAACAAATGCGCCAGACACTTGTTGTCTTACATAGGCGTTAGGGAACAAGCAGATTAGCACAGTTCTACAATATTTCTTTAGATAACCCTCACATCACCAGAACAATTTCTTTCTTTACGCAACCAGTTTCTCTTGTGGTTTCTTCCTGAAAATAGTTATTTTGAAATGAAATGAGAAATTTTATATGTGAAATTCTTAGAGCCTTTTAAATAAAAGGAATTTTAGTAATGAACTGTACCGCGTAACATGGTGGTGTATAACGTAGCTATGTCGGTGCGTGAAAATCAGCGTGCTGTACTTGAGTTTCGAATTCCAAGAGTTCGTCCACACTAGGAGCACAGTCTTCTTCAGCATGACAAAGCGAGACTGCGCACGAACGTTGCGACATTTTTAACGCTCTGACGCCTGGGAATTCCTATCATCGATCATCCTGCATAGAGTCCCGCCTTGGCTCTATCCGATTTTCACGTGTTTCCAAAACTTAAAGGAAACCTTCGAGGAGTTTGTAACACTGAAAATGCAGGTAAGATACCTTCAGCAACATCCAAAAATTTTTTCCGTTCAATATCTGTTATTGTAATACACTGCTATTTCTGAATCTGTAAGCTTTATTACATAAACTGTTAATACTAATGGATCTAATAATATCTGTATTTCTACATCTACATCTACATGAATACTCTGCAAATCACATGTAAGTGCCTGGCAGAGGGTTCATCGAACCACGTTCACAATTCTCTATTATTCCAATCTCGTACACTGCACGGAAAGAATGAACACCTATATCTTTCCGTATGAGCTCTGATTTCCCTTATTGTATCGTGGTGATCGTTCCTCCCTATGTAGGTCAGTGTCAACAAAATATTTCCGTGTTCGGAGGAGAATGTTGGTGATCGGAATTTCGTGAGAAGATTCCGTCGCAACGGAAAACACCTTTCTTTCAATGACGTCCAGCCCAAATCCTGTATCATTTCTGTGGCACTCTGTCCCATATTTCGCGATAATACAAAACGTGCTGCCTTTCTTTGAACTTTTTCGATGTACTCCGTCAGTCCTATCTGGTAAGGATCCCACACCTCGCAGCAGTATTCTAAAAGAGGACGGACAAGCGTAGTGTAGGCAGTCTCCTTAGCAGGTCTGTTACATTTTCTAAGTGTCCTGACAATAAAACGCAGTCTTTGGTTAGCCTTTCCCACAACATTTTCTATGTGTTCCTTCCAATTTAAGTTGTTCGTAATTGTAATACGTAGGTATTTAGTTGAATTTACGGCTTTTAGACTAGACTGGTTTATCGTGTAACATACGTTTAACGAGTTCCTTCTAGCACTCATGTGTCTGACTTCACACTTTTCGTTATTTAGGGTCAACTGCCACTTTTCGCACCATTCAGATATCTTTTCTAAATCGTTTTGCAGCTTGTTTTGATGACTTTATTAGTCGATAAACGACAGCGTCATCTGCAAACAACCGAAGACGGCTGTTAAGATTGCCTCCCAAATCGTTTGTATAGGCAAGGAACAGCAAAGGGCCTATAACACTATCTTGGGGAACGCTAGAAATCACTTCTATTTTACTCGATGACTTTCCGTCAATTACCACGAACTGTGACCTCTCTGACAGGAAATCGCAAATCCAGTCACATAATTGAGACGATATTCCATGAGCACGCAATTTCACTACGAGCCGCTTGTGTGGTACAGTGTCAAAAGCCTTTCGGAAATCCAGAAATACGGAAGCGATCTGCAATCCCTTGTCAGTAGCACTCAACAGTTCGTGTGAATAAAAAGCTAGTTGTCTATCACAGGAACTATGTTTTCTAAACTCATGTTGACTGTGTGTCAATAGACCGTTTTCCTCGACGTAATTCATAATGTTCGAACACAATGTATGTTCCAAAATCTTGTTGCATATCGACGTTTACGATATGGGCCTGTAATTTAGTGAATTACTCCTACTACCTCTCTTGAATATTGGTGTGACCTGTGCAACTTTCCACTCTTTGGGTACTGATCTTTCGTCGAGCGAACGGTTGTATGTGACTGTTAGGTATGGAGCCATTGCATCAGCATACTCCGAAAGGAACCTAATTGGTATACAGTCTTGACCAGAAGACTTGCTTTTATTAAGTGATTTAAGCTGCTCCACTACACCGCGGATATTTACTTCTACGTTACTCATGTTAGCAGCTGTTTTCGATTCGAATTCTGAAATATTTACTTCGCCTTCTTTTGTGAAGGCATTTCGGAAGGCTGTGTTTAGTAACTCTGCTTTGGCAGCACTGTCTTCGATAGTATCTCCATTGCTAACGCGCAGAGAAGGCATTGTTTCTTACCGCTAATATACTTTACATACGACCAGAATCTCTTTGGATTTTCTGCCAGGTTTCGAGACAAAGTTTCGTTGCGGAAACTGTTAGAAGCATCTCGCACTGAAGTCCGCGCTGAATTTCGAGCCTCTGCAAAAGATCTCGAGTCTTGGGGATTTTGCGTCTGTTTAAATTTCGCATGTTTGTGTCGGTGTTTCTGCAACAGTGTTCTAACCCGTTTTGTGAACCAAGGAGGATCAGATCCGTCGTTTGTTAATTTATTTGGTATAAATCTCTCAATTTTAGAATGTGTACAATTGATTGCAATTACAACGTAAATATTGTAAATTTCTGGGTAATCACCAAGGCAACTTTGTTTAAATGTATTGGTAGCAACGACGAAATGACAATATCTGTGACGTTGTTTATCTTTGCGTATGGAGTGTGTGTCTCGCTGCGAGCAGAGAGAACACAGCAGCCCGAATCTTGAAAGAATGCGTAAGTGTTTGTTGCGCGCTCCAGCAAACGCGATGTGCAGTTATTATCCAGTGAGCATTGAGGGCATGGTCTCGCGTCCGTCGGCCGTCGCAATTTAATATATTATTATTGTTATTATTATTATTTGATTGTTGCCGACTTACGTGGTGGGCCTTAATAAAAATGATATTCCATTTAATTTTGATTTTACGATTAAATGCTTTCCTGAAGTTCTCCTTTTTAACAATATTAATCTCAAATTATTTGTTACGTTAATGAATGTTAGACTCGCTGCATCTTAAAACATGAGCATACAAGCTGAACAATGTAATAAACTTTTCATATTAATTTCCTCGGCTAGTCAATTCACTTTAAACCACTGACGAATCTTTAACACTGATACACACACGATTAATTATCCCCTCCAAAAATAAACACATAAATACACAAAACGAATAATTATCCCCTCCAAAAATAAACACGTAAATACACAAAACGAATAATTATCCCCTCCAAAAATAAACACATAAATACACAAAACGAATAATTATCCCCTCCAAAAATAAACACATAATACACAAAACACCGAAGGTATCTCATGTGCACATGGGTTCGATATTCCGCACAGAGCTACACAGGATGCTTGCACAATAGGCCTTACCTTACTTACTTTTCTTTCTCGCAATCCTTTTTCTTTTCTACACTTTTTCCTCCCCAGATCTCCTCAGGGTGTGGTTTTGTTGCTGTACATGTAAAAGAATTCATACAAATATTAATATTTTACAACAATTAGACACATACATAATTACATTCGTTACAATAGAGTCAGATTTAGTAAAGTTCGTATTTTCTTTAATCGGGCCCCAAAGTTGCGGCGCCAATCTCGCGTCCGTCGGCCGTCGTAATTTAATATATTATTATTGTTATTATTATTATTTGATTGTTGCCGACTTACGTGGTGGGCCTTAATAAAAATGATATTCCATTTAATTTTGATTTTACGATTAAATGCTTTCCTGAAGTTCTCCTTTTTAACAATATTAATCTCAAATTATTTGTTATGTTAATGAATGTTAGACTCGCTGCATCTTAAAACATGAGCATACAAGCTGAACAATGTAATAAACTTTTCATATTAATTTCCTCGGCTAGTCAATTCACTTTAAAGCAAAAGATCTTTAGTTATTAATTACAATTGCGGCCCACACACGCGCGAGAGTATTTTTTCTTACCTCCGTTAACCATTGTATTGTAGTCGGAGTCCTGGCTCTGGGTCTCGGCTATGGTACTGAAAATAAGAATCTTAAAGCTAAATATTTTCTGCAACGTCGGGCGGCTGTGGAGAAAAATTAATATTATGTTAATAGCGGGCGAGTTTTCCGCTTCCGGTAATTTTTCATAAGTTAGTATCGCCACGTAATGGCGTCGTTGGCTGCATCGGCCGCTGCGATTGTTGAACTGTAAATTACTTGAATGCAGGTTAATTCAAGGAAGCCGGACATGAAATCGAGATCACCTATTACAAATTAAAAGTGCATATTTCATCATTATATTATATGCTTAACTCATACAAATATGCTTACATTTGCCAGCACTCGAAAGGTGTCCGTCGATACACAATAAAGACAACAGAAGAAGTGAAGACGACTAAAAAATTAACAAAAGAGCGTATCTTGTCGTCTCTTTAGATCACTTTGTTATATTTCTTTGCATTGCATTTCTTTGCATTTCTCGACAGAGAAATTATTGTTTTACGGCTACATGATAAAAATATATTATTCAATTTTTAAGTCTTTTCGTAATATAGCACTGGGGACGCTATAATGGCCGGAGTGGACAGGCGGAGGAAGCTGCAATTCTAATCATTCCCTGTCCCATAATTATCCGTGGTCTGGAGATGACTCGTGTTTCTCAACCATCGGCAGAAGCAGCTCAGCATCTTCGTCAAACTGCGTTCTTCGTCGTTCGCACACCTGAAACATCATAAGACTGTTAACTGACAACGTATAATTAATATTGTACAGACATTAGCCAGAGGCATTTATTTAACAAACTTTAATCACTAACTCTCTTGAACAACAACCTGCAACAGTTAAGACTTGTAGGGCACCTCTGTTGTAGCTGTGTCAAACATTATTACCAAGTAGCGTCCCTTTCCTTTCCATGCAATCACCGAGTACAGCAAAAATGCGAAAATTGATTTACTATTTAGTGCCAGATTAGTTTGTTTGCTAATGACCAGTTTCTTAGACTGTTACCTCAGTAACTGTTCAGTCTTGTATTGCGTAACAGAGGCTTAACTAATTTTCAGTTTTGAGTATTAACTTCACTCACTTAAAGTAACGCAAAATTTCATGGCCAAAACTAATAACTAAAGATACAAGCACAAATTAAGAGTGCACAATTTCATTTATTCTGTATTTAGCTTAGCGAGTGACTTCTGCTGGGTTGATACGCATTTTATTGATCTTATGTTAAAAGTACATTACGAGGGTGAGTCAAATGAAAACCTTAAAGCCGGCCGGTGTGGCCGAGCGGTTCTAGGCGCTTCAGTCTGGAACCACGCAACCGCTACGGTAGCAGGTTCGAATCCTGCCTCGGGCATGGATGTGTGTGACGTCCTTAGGTTAGTTAGGTTTCAGTAGTTCTAAGTTCTAGGGGACTGATGATCTCAGATGTTAAGTCCCATAGTGCTCAGAGCCATTTGAGCTTTTTTGAAAACCTTAAATTTGTAATAACAAATCGAAATTTCGCGCCGTTATCCTGTAAGTTGGTAAGCGTGCTACAAACAGCGTGAAGAATGGCTTGTAGGTGTCAGCATAGTGCAGATGTACACATACCGTCGCAGAATCTGTATAAAGATGGCCGCCCCATTTGCGACTTGCACCAGGGAAGAACAGCGTTCTGTTATTCGGTTATTGCGTAGTGAAGGTGTGAATTCTATTGAAATTCATCGACGAATGAAGGTTCAGTACGGTGATGTATGTTTGTCACAGCAGGAAGTCCACGAATGGAGTAGGAAGTTTGCAAATAGTGTGGCTTCAGTGGAAGATGTTCCTCGTCCAGGTCAGGCACAACGAGTTGTGACTCCACAGAACATTGCAGCAGTTGAAGTCATAGTGAAGGAAAACCGCCGAGTGACACTGAATGACATTGCAGCCTTTTTACAGATTAGTCATGGGTCAGCACACCACATTGTGCATGATGTGCTCCAGTTTCACAAAGTGTCTGTAAGATGGGTGCCACAGCAGCTGACTCCTGAAATGAGAGAACGACGTGTTGATGCTTGTGAAGAACTTCTTCGGCGCTTTGAATGAGAAGGTGATGGCTTCCTTGCAAGAATCGTTACTGGGGACGAAACCTGGGTTCACTAAATTCCACCCGTTTCAAAATTATTATCAGTATTTAGATTAGGTTTAGAATAGGCTCTTCCTTCAGAAGATTCTGTTGTACACTTTCCTCCTATTAACCGGTATTATTTTCCTTCGGTAACGATAGCCTTATTCATTGTAAAATTTCATTGGGCATACCCGATCACGGTCATTTATATCGCAATCCAGTAGACCGATTAGGAAGGGGGAGGTTACAAGTTCACGTTGATAGTGATGAAGCAGTGCCAGTAGAGGCGAGATTGTGACTCCCTCAACAAACTCGAACATTCTACAGTGACGGTATCAAAATACTGGCCTAGTGTTGGGAGAAGTGTGTTCATCACCAGGGTCACCATGTTGAGAAATAAATACGTAGACATGAAGTATAAAGATTTGGAATGTTAATAACATTTGTTTGACTTAAAAAGATGCTAAAGTTTTCACACAAAAAATTCGGAGGCATTACTTTTCAGTACGCCCTCGTGCGTCAACATGCGTAATCAGTCGCCTCTCTGTTGTGAAAATAGATACATGTAGCACCCAAAAGTGCAGATTTCCTGGAAAACATATAAAATCCTGTCGATAAAAGTATGTTCTCTAATTAGCAGTTCATTTTATGTCGTTAAGCGACAACATAAATTATGATAAGCAAAGCATCACTTCGGATACCAAGTAAGTTCGTACGAAGACTAAGAAGTATGCCCCCTTACACATGCTAGTATCTCTTTCTACTTAATGAGTACCTGCGTAGCTTATTCGTAATATTCATCATTAATAGCGGCATGTTGTCAACTTTGTCAAGAGGAATCTGCATTGTTTGGGGCACTTAATTTCACTAATTACACGCCTAGTATGTAATGTATCGTCTTTTACTGCATCTCAAGATGATGTTTCGCACCACAATCGAATAGATGAGTAAACACAACGCACGAACGTTTAAAACGCGAAACAGCTCACAACAGAAAGTGCACGATTTTCAGACTGCGTACAGTAGCGAAAGGTGTCATTTAGCGGAGAAGGAGGTTGTTGAGTGACCTAAACAAGAAGACATCCCCGATTAGCACAAACTCATGAATCGCAGATCTTGAAATGAAATCTTGATAACCTCGCATATCTTCCTTTACCACCGTTCGCCAGTCTTATCACTTCAAGGGGAGTGTAACAATTGGGAGCAAAGTGTTCTCTTTGTTGGTGTCAAGGACGTACAGATAGCATCAATTCTTTTACGCTATACAGGACGCTCCTAGCTGTCCTTGGGACAACTTAATATTTCATGCTTAACGGGTCCGAAACCAGATCCTTGACTTTCTCAAGCAGTCCGCTACGAACTATTTCATTGGAGCATGTCCCAGCCACCCAGCAATTAAGCACATCCATTGCCAACCGTCACTGACGCATAACTAAAAACAGGTGAAAAGAGGCAGTGGGGAAATAAATTTGTACCGGTTCTACAACTCCTCGAATACACAAAATACATTGCCTGAGGAAAAAGTGAAAACCCATAAGATATGGTTTAATGTCAGCGTAACTTCGTACACGTGCACACCGTCGTTGAGTACGCAAATGATTAAAGTTACAACTCTCTATGACAGGTAGAGCACCAAAGTGCATTAGTAACACTTCCGTTTAGCGTTGTTACCAGACCCGCTACTTTATGCAGTGAAGAGCCAAACAAACTGGTACTTCTGCCTAATTTCATGTAGGGCCCCCGCGAGCACGCAGAAGTGCAGCAATACGACGTGGCATGGACTCGAGTAATGTGTGAAGTAGTGTTGGAGGGAACTGACACCACGAATCCTGCAGGGCTGTCCATAAATTGGTAGGAGTACGAGGGGATGGAGATCATTTCTGAATAGCACGTTGCAAGGCATCCCAGATATGCTCAATGACGTTCATGTCTGGGGAGTTTGGTGGCCAGCGGAAGTATTTAAACTCAGAAGAGTGTTCCTGGAGCCACTCTATAGCATTGCCCTTCTGGAATTGCCCAAGTTCGTCGGAATGCGCAGTGGACACGAATGGATGCAGGTGATCAGACTGGATGCTTACGTACATGTCATCTGTCAGAGTCGTATCTAGACGTATCAAGAGTCCTATATCACTCCAACTGCATACGCCCCAGACCACTACAGAGCCTCCGCCAGCTTCAACAGTCCCCTGCCGACATGCAGGGTCCATGGATTCATGAGGTTGTCTCCATACCCGTACACGTCCATCCGGTCGATACCATTTGAAACGAGACTCGTCCGACCAGGCAACATGTTGCCAGTCACCAACAGTTCAATGTCGGTGTTGGCGGGCCCAGGCGAGGTGTAAAGCCTTGTGCCGTGCAGCCATCAAGGGTACAAGAGTGGGCCATAGGGCTCCGTAAGCCCATATCGATGATGTTTCGTTGAATGGTCCGCACGCTGACACTTTTTGATGGCCCATCATTGAAATAGGCAGCAATTTGAAGAAGGGTTGCACTTCTGTCACGTCGAACGATTCTCTTCAGTCGTCGTTCGTCCCGTTCTTGCAGGATCTTTTTCCAGCCGCAGCAACGTCGGAGATTTGATTTTTTACCGGGTTCCTAATATCATGGTACACTCGTGAAATGGTCGTAGGAAAAATCCCCACTTCATCACTACCTCGGTGATGCTGTGTCCCATCGCTCGTGCGCCGACTGTAACACCACGTTCAACTCACTTAAATCCTGATAACCTGGCACTGTAGCAACAGTAACTGATCTAACAACTGCGCCAGACACTTGTTGTCTTATTTAGACTTTGCCGAACGCAACGCCGTATTTTGCCTGTTTACATATCTCTGTATTTGAATACGCATGCCTATAACAGTTTATTTGGCGGTTCAGTGTATAACGTGCTTGAACTGAGTCAGATGCTGAGTGATCACTGTGAAGGACAAGGGGATGCCGCGTACTCTTGTGAGAGAGTGTTATAAGCGGCTGACTGAAAGGGGCAGGCATTGTGAGTGTCTATTTGGCCAACCGATCGAATCGTGCAATATCCAGATTTGTGGGACATTCGGTTGTGACAGCTACCCGATGATGAACTCCTTGGGAACGTGGCAGCGTCAAGATTTCAGTCGACCACACCTGACCACCACAAGTGAGCATCGCCGTACTGTGCCCAATGACCTCAAAACCCCTTCATATTTCCGCGTACCATACGAGAACAAGTAATGGCCAAGCGAGGGGGCGCAGTGGTCAGCACACTGGACTGGCTTTCAGGAGGATGACGGTTCAAACCCGCGTCCGGCCATCCAGATGTAGGTTTTCCATGATTTGCTTAAATCGTTCCAGGCAAATGGTTCCTTTGCAAGGGCACGGCCTATTTCATATCCCATCCTTGACTCCATCCGAGCTTGTGCTCCGTCTCTAATGACTCTCGACGTCGACGGGACGTTGAGTCCAATCTTTCTTCCCTCCTTCTTCAACAAGTAATGGGTTGCCGGTAAAATTCAGTATCATTCTACACTACTGGTCGAAGCCTAGCAGCAGCCGAACTAGGGACTTACCTTCCATGCGTTAAGCTGCCGGTAATACCGCAACACATACGGCTGCATTTCGAGTGGTGCCGGCGTTTAGAACCGTGAACTGCTGGTGAATGACGTCGCACTGTGTTCAGAGATGAATATCAGCTCTATACCATCGAGGATGACCATCGCCGGCGAGCATGGCGGCCACTTGGGGAGAGCCACGATTCTTCAAACGTTTCGAAGAACATGAGGAATAACTTCAGTTCAGGGCAATAGTAGGTGAGGGAAATCTTGCGGCAAAACATTACGTCACATACGAACAACGACGTCATCTGACTTATGTTAATGAAATATGAGGTAGACAGCACACTTTCAAAGCGTAACGGAAATTCTCTGTTAACAACCTACCTTCCTTAAATCATTGTTCATTTTGTTAAGCATAATATTGTTCAGACGTACGTTAAGTGTCAGGATCACAATAAGTTTTACTCTGTCTTTTTGAATATATGCTTCATTCTAAAATCGTTGTCTTGGAATACCATTTCATAGGAATAGTTACTTTCCCCATCCCGCTGTTTATCATTATGCTGTATCATATCTCACAGTTTGAAAATAGTTTGGAAATTTTATTGTTGTTGGTGTTGTGGTCTTCAATCCTGAGACTGGTTTGATGCGGCACTTCATGCTACTCTATCCTGTGCAAGCTTCTTCATCTCCCAGTACCTACTCCAGCCTACATCCTTCTCAATCTGCTTAGTGTATTCATCTCTTGGTCTCCCTCTACGATTTTTACCCTCCACGCTGCCCTCCAACACTAAATTGGTGATCCCTCGATGTCTCAGAACATGTCCTACCAACCGATCCCTTCTTCCAGCAAGTTGTGCCACAAACTCCTCTTCTCCCCAATTCTATTCAATACTTCCTCATTAGTTATGTGATCTACCCATCTAATCTTCAGCATTCTTCTGTAGCACCACATTTCGAAAGCTTATATTCTCTTCTTGTCCAAACTATTTATCGTCCTTGTTTCACTTCCATACATGAATACACTCCATACAAATACTTTCAGAAACGACTTCCTGACACTTAAATCTATACTCGATGTTAACAAATTTCTCTTCTTCAGAAACGCTTTCCTTGCCATTGCCAGTCTACATTTTATATCCTCTCTACTTTGACCATCATCAGTTATTTTGCTCCCCAAATAGCAAAAGTCCTTTACTACTTTAAGTGTCTCATTTCCTAATCTAATTCCCTCAGCATCACCTGACTTAATTCGACTACATTCCATTATCCTCGTTTTGCTTTTGTCGATGTTCATCTTATATCCTCCCTTCAAGATACTGTCCATTCCGTTCAACTGCTCTTCCAAGTCCTTTGCTGTCTCTGACAGAATTACAGTGTCATCGGCGAACCTCAAAGTTTTTATTTCTTCTCCATGGGTTTTAATACCTACTCCGAATTTTTCTTTTGTTTCCTTTACTGCTTGCTCAATATACAGCTTGAATAACAACGGGGAGAGGCTACAACACTGTCTCACTCCCTTCCCAACCGCTGCTTCCGTTTCATGTCCCTCGACTCTTATAACTGCAATCTGGTTTCTGTACAAATTGTAAATAGCCTTTCGCTCCCTGTATTTTACCCCTGCCACCTTCAGAATTTGAAAGAGAGTATTCCAGCCAACACTGTCATAAGCTTTCTCCAAGTCTACAAATGCTAGAAACGTAGGTTTGCCTTTTCTTAATCTAGCTTCTAAGATAAGTCGTAGGGTCAGTATTGCCTCACGTGTTCCCATATTTCTACGGAATCCAAACTGATCTTCCCCGAGGTCGGCTTCTACCAGTTTTTCCATTCGTCTGTAAAGAATTCGCGTTAGTATTTTGCAGCCGTGACTTATTAAAGTGATAGTTCGATAATTTTCATATCTGTCAACGCCTGCTTTCTTTGGTATTGGACTTACGAGGGCTATCCACAAAGTACATTACGTTTTGAAATTAAAAATAAATAAAGTATTGGAAATTTTTTTAATTATATACAGATGAAAGCCACACTTAAATACTACTTTTCTTCATAGTTGCCATTTAAGTTAAGGCACTTATCGTAGCGATGGACGAGCTTGGAAATTCCTTCGTCGTAAAATTCGGCCGCCTGCGCCTTCAACCACGTGGTTACCTCTTTTGGGACAGAAAAGGTGTGAATTTGTGGATTTCCTGGAAAGAGGCATTACAATAAACTCTCAGAGGTATTGCCAAACTCTGCACAACCTCAGAAGAGCAATACAAAACAAGCGCAGGGGAAAGTTGGGCTCAAAGATCTTGCTGATTCACGACAACGACCGGGCCCACACGGCAAATGCCACTCGTGAAGTTCTCGAATCTTTTAAGTGGGAGTTGTTTCCTCATCCGCCGTACAGTCCCGACCTGGCACCGAGCGACTTCCACTTATTCCCAGCAATGAAGAAGTGGTTGGCTATGCAGCGTTTTGATGACGACGCACAGCTTCAAGAAGAGGTAACCACGTGGTTGAAGGCGCAGGCGGCCGAATTTTACGACGAAGGAATTTCCAAGCTCGTCCATCGCTACGATAAGTGCCTTAATTTAAATGGCAACTATGTAGAAAAGTAGTATTTAAATGTGGCTTTCATCTGTATATAATAAAAAAAATTTCCAATACTTTATTTATTTTTAATTCCTAAACGTAGTGTACTTTGTGGATAGCCCTCGTATTATATTCCTCTTGAAGTCTGAGGGTATTTTGCCTGTCTCATACATTTTACTCACCAGATGGTAGACTTTTATGAGGACTGGCTCTCCCAAGGCTGTCAGTAGTTCTAATGGAATGTTGTCTACTCCCGGGGCCTTGTTTCGACTTAGGTCGTTTAGTGCTCTATCAAACTCTCCACGCAGTATCATATCTCCCATTTCATCTTCATCTACATCCTCTTCCCTTTCTATAACATTGCCCTCAGGTACATCGCCCTTGTATAGTCCCTCTATATACTCCTTCCACCTTTCTGCTTTCCGTTCTGTACTTAGAACTGGGTTTCCATCTGAGCTCTTGATATTAATGCAAGTGGTTCTCTTTTCTCCAAAGGTCTCTTTAATTTTCCTGTAGGCAGTATCTATCTTACCCCTCGTGAGATAAGCCTCTACATCCTTACATTTGTCCTCTAGCCATCCCTGCTTAGCCATTTTGCACTTCCTGTCGATCTCATTTTTGAGACGTTTGTATTCCTTTTTGCCTGCTTCACTTACTGCATATTTATATTCTCTCCTTTCATCAATTAAATTCAATATTTCTTCTGTCACCCAAAGATTTCTACTAGCCCCCGTCTTTTTACCTACTTTATCCTCTGCTGCCTTCACTACTTCATCCCTCAAAGCTACCCATTCTTCTTCTACTGTATTTCTTTCCCCCATTCTTGTCAATTGTTCCTTTATGCTCTCCCTGAAACTCTGCGCAACCTCTGGTTTTGTCAGATTATCCAGGTCCCATCTCCTTAAATTCCCACCTTTTTGCAGTTTCTTCAGTTTTAATCTACAGTTCATAACCAATAGCTTGTGGTCAGAGTCCACATATGCCCCTGGAAATGTCTTACAATTTAGAACCTGGTTCCTGAATCTCTGTCTTACCATTATATAATCTATTTGATACCTTTTAGTATCTCCAGGGTTCTTCCATGTATACAACCTTCTTTTACGATTCCTTGAAACGTCCCCTTTGAACAATTATACGCGACTGTGCTTAAACTGACACACAATATTTTGTTAGCGCAACGCAATCTGACTTTCAAAATTCCCTACTAAAGAATGGCCCTGACTAACATTAAACTATACCCTTCACAAATCACTTACCTCACAAAAATCTTCGCTGCTCAAGCTACTGCAATACAGCGAGCGCCACTACTGCCAGCTAAATAAAAGATTCAAACTATGGAAGGCACTAACTACTGATAGGGATAGTTAGCAAATGAAAGATATTAATAGAGAACAAACAATGTATTTACCTTAATATCATCACAAGTCATAATATATATATCAGTTCATGACAAATTACAAATCTCCGCCATCTCTCTCCCCACATCCACCACTGCTGGCGGCTCACCTCCAACTGCGCAACGCTACGCGCTGTTAACAGCCCAGCTGCCGCTGCCCAACACTACAATGGCAGACAACAATGCAAACTAGCCACAGACTGCACACAGCACAGCCAGTGATTTTCATATTGAGCGCTACGTAACGTTGCCAATAAGAAAACATAAACAGCCTACTTACATAGAGAAAACATAAACAGCCTACTTACATCTTGAACCAAGTGTTAGCTATGATTACGTTTTGCTTTGTGCAAAATTCTACCAGGCGGCTTCCTCTTTCATTTCTTACCCCCAATCCATATTCACCTACTACGTTTCCTTCTCTTCCTTTTCCTACTATCGAATTCCAGTCACCCATGACTATTAAATTTTCGTCTCCCTTCACTATCTGAATAATTTGTTTTATCTCATCGTACATTTCTTCAATTCTTCGTCATCTGCAGAGCTAGTTGGCTTATAGACTTGTACTACTGTCGTAGGCGTGGACTTCGTGTCTATCTTGGCCACACTAATGCGTTCATTATGTTGTTTGTAGTAGCTTACCCGAACTCCTATTTTTTTATTCATTATTAAACCTGCTCCTGCATTACCCCTATTTGATTTTGTATTTATAACCCTGTATTCACCTGACCAGAAGTTTTGTTCACCCTGCCACCGAACTTCACTAATTCCCACTATATATAACTTTAACCTATCCATTTCCCTTTTTTAAGTTTTCTAACCTACCTGCCCGATTAAGGGATCTGACATTCCACGCTCCGTTCCGTAAAACGCCAGTTTTCTTTTTCCTGATAACGACGTCCTCTTGAGTAGTCCCCGCCCGGAGATCCGAATGGGGGACTATTTTACCTCCGGAATATTTTACCCAAGAGGACGCCATCATCATTTATCCATACAGTAAAGCTGCATGCCCTCGGGAAAAATTACGGCTATAGTTTCTCCTTGCTTTCAGCCGTTCGCAGCACCAGAACAGCAAGGCCGTTTTGGTTAGTGATACAAGGCCAGATCAGTCAATCTTCCAGACTGTTGCCCCTGTACTGAAAAGGCTGCTGCCCCTCTTCAGGAACCATACGTTTTTCTGGCCTCTCAACAGATACCCCTCCGTTGTGGTTGCACCTACGGTACGGCTATCTGTATCGCTGAGGCACGCAAGCCTCCCCACCAACGGCACGGTCTATGGTTCATGGGGGGGGGGGGATTTTATTAAGAAATAGAAATTTAGCTTAGTCGGTGCCCGCTTGCTATTTGCTGCTGTGTTTTCGAGAAATCTGCAATAATATTGTCAACACACGAGGTAAGTGGAAACTTTGATTAGGACCAAATAAATGTTTTACTTCAGTTGCGCATTTAGTATAAAGACAATTTGTATTCAGATCAGTTACAGTTCAAGTCAAATTAGGTTCTGTTTAGTAAAAGGACAGCATACGAGTTAAAGTTGGATAACTGTTTGTGGCGATATAGTTTTGGTAATATGTAGACTTTTATAGAATGGTAAGTAAAGTTGGGCTAAATTTCATACAGGAACGAAAATAGTGGGGAGATCACAACGTAAGTGTAGGTGCGTCCTCTCCTATACAGACAGCATGTGTCATGCATACGCAAATTGCCCATTGTGTTCCCTACCAGCAGATAATAAGAAGCATGAATCACAAAACAAATAACTATTGTCCTATTCAGGATTGCAGGACGTGTCCCGAAGTTCTGTGCAGCTCATATCTATATTATGCGATAGGTTTGATAATAGTTAGAAGTGAACTATTCGAACATCAATTACTTATTCCATACTCTCCACGTTGTTAGTTACAAATGTTACAGGTATTTTCAAAGCTATTAAAAAAATTTTAATTTAAATAAATTTTTGGTCTTGTGTGTGCGAAATTTGTAAATCTATTTCGAACATCTTGATGAGATTACGACGGAGATAGGTGGTACATTTCGCGTTTATTTCAGTTTCTCTTCATCTGACTCCACCAACATATTGCTTCCTCCTATGTATATTGAAATGAACCGCTTCGCAAAAACAAAAATTATTAATTAACTTGCTCTTTGACTTTTGTCTTTGACGCAGATGAGACAGGTACTGCATTAAAAAGAAACTCTCCTTTGAAATTGTTTTTCCTGGATGCGTACATTATAAAATTTTTACCTGTCTAATACAAACAATCTGTGAAAAAAATTTGACTGTAGATGAATGTGTTTTCTTCGTGGTTGCTGTAAGGAGAGAACGGGTTAGGTACAGGATGAGTTGGCGGTCGGAGGTTTCTGCTTTTCCGATTCTCAGAGAACGCCAGTCTAAGTCGGAGAAAACTGCTATAACTCGCGATGAAGACGCCGTCTCCCTTAATAGCTATAATATTCACAGTCGCCGTAAAATTTTCTGTTCTGGAAACACTTTCAGAATGATGAAGTTGAACAACCGTGGCAGTATGATGTCTTCTGACCAACAAACTGGCCGTTTAGGGAACGTCTTGAACGTACAAGCTGACGGCGAAATATTGCGCGTCGTTCGGACCGTGATAGTAGCAGATTCTCGCAGTATTGTTAATTCGCGAAGAAATCACTATGCATTGTATTGCTAAACACACTAATAGTTTTTATGAAAGTCCGAGGATCCAACATCGAATAAAGATTCGTAAAGATATTTACCTTCTTTTTTTTCACAAATTCAGTTTTTATTCTGGATAATCGCGATTACATGTTGACCTCTGCACTTCACATTACTTCTATATGCAAACTTATCTGACTTCAAAAAGGTAAAATGTCCAATCGACATTTCTTATCTCCAACAATTACAAGAAAACGTAGATGCTCCTCTTTTCTTTCAGCAAAGAGCGTTGTCGTCAGAGCAAAGAGCGTTGTCGTATCAATTCACGGTAGCGCATCATAGCTGGTACTCGCAGCCCGAATATTACAATCATACTACATTACATAGGGACATTACAATATATCGCGAAGAGACGGTGAATGAATAAAATTAGAGATATTCGAAACCATAGAGAGGCTTACCAACAGCCGCTATTCCCGCCATCCATTCGCGACTGGAAAAGGAAAAGGGGGAAATGGCAGTGTCTCTCAGAGTACCCTCTGCCCCATACCAGATAAGGAAGCGAGTTAACATTGCATTCTCATCCAGTTCTGAGCTATGATGAAAGCTTTAAGAAACTAGCTCATCGGAAACTTAGTTTAAAATCAATTGCAAAATTTGTACTGAAACGACAGACAGGCAAGGGTGTGAGTTAATAAAAACGTAGGAAAATAAGCCACGTATACTGGAAATTTAGTTGGAACTGCTATAGGTGTGTTTAAGTTACACTTTCATAGCACCCCTTTTCACGCCATCTCCACCCATAGGCTTGTCTGGGGGGATCTTACTGCCACAGAATTTTTTTTCCAAGTTACAAGTGATACATGCTCCTAGTATGGTGGAAACTGACCTATAAATCGAATGAGCTGTCGCAAACTCTTTCTTGCAGCAGGTAATTTACGCACATTGCGCCTGAAGGGGCTGAGACATGATTTGCTAACCACAGCCATCCTGTAGGAACTTAAATTGACCAGGCGGCGTTCTGCGTTATTTTTTTTTTTTTGTCATCCCGTTTCCACCTGCAACCCCACCCCTATAGCAGGTAGGTGGTTCTTACCCTCACCCCCCTTTTGCATTGTCTAAGCAATATTTAAAATTTCAGGTGTCTAGTTCATCGGAAATTTATTTTAAAACCACGGGCGAAATTTGTACTGAAGAGACAGACAGACGAGAAAACTGCTTAATAAGAATGTATGAAAAAGAAGTTGAAGAAAGAATGGGAATAATTGTGCCTGACTACGCCACAAAAATCGCTGATTATAATAATGAGCGTACGGCATTGGTGGCCGGGAGACCCCTCGCGGGGCGGTTCGGCCGCCGCTACACAAGTTCTTTATCGCCACTACGGCGACTTGCGAGTGAATGAGGATGAAATGGTGATGAAAGACACACGACACCCAGTCATCTCGAGGCAGAGAAAATCCCTGACTCCGCCGGGAATCGAACCCGGGACACCGTGCGGTGAGCGAGAACGCTACCGCAAGACCACGAGCCGCGGACTGTCGGTGATAATATTCAACAACATGTGAAAGCAGTTATAAAGTAGAACGTATATCCCAGAAAGTACTGAGTTCCACTATTATTCTTCTACACAAGAGCAAAGAAATTGTGACCGAATATTAAACATACTATTGTGTTCAAATGACATAAATACCTTTATCTTTCCGGGTGAGTTCTGATTTCCCTTATTTTATTATGATGATCGCTTCTCCCTATGCATGTCGGCGTCAACAAAATATTTTCACAACCGTAGGAGAAAATTGGTGATTGAAATTTCGTGAGAAGATTCTGCCGCAACGAAAAACGCCTTTGTTTTAATAATGTCCACCCCATATTCTGTATCATTTCTGTGACACGCTCTCCCCTATTTCTCGATAACACAAAATGTGATGCCCTTCTTCGAACTTTCCCGGTGTACTTCGTCGATCCCATCTGGTGAAGATTCCAGACCGCGCAGCAGTATTCTAAAAGAGGACGGACAAGCGTAGTGCAGGCAGTCTCTTTAGTAGATCTGTTACATTTTCTAAGTGTCCTGCCAATAAAACGCAGTCTTTGGCTCGCTTTCCTCACAACATTTTCTATGTGTAGCTTCCAATTTAAGCTGAAACTTCCTGGCAGATTAAAACTGTCGCCGGACCGAGACTCGAACTCGGGTAATGGCGGAATTAAAGTTGTGAGGACGGTGCGTGAGTCGTGCTTGGGTAGCTCAGTTGGTAGAGCACTTGCCCGCGAAAGGCAAAGGTCCCGAGTTCGAGTCTCGGTCCGGCACACAGTTTTAATCTGCCAGGAAGTTTCATATCAGCGCACACTCCGCTGCAGAGTGAAAATGTCATTCCAGCCAATTTAAGCTGTTCGTAATTGTAATTCCTAGGTATTTAGCTAAATTTACCGCCTTCAGATTTGACTGATTTATCGTCTAACCGAAATTTAGTGTAACTGAAAATTAACGGTTTCCTTTTAGCTCTCATGTGGATGACCTTACACTTTTTCGTTGTTTAGGGTCAACCGCCAATTTTTGCACCATACAGATATCTTATCTAAATCGTTTTCCAATTTGTTTTAATTTACTTATGATGACTTTACTAGTCGTTAAACGACAGCATCGTCTGCAAACAAACTAAGACGGTTGCTCAGATTGTCTCCTAAATCGTTTATTTGTATAAGGAACAGCAGAGGTCCTATAAACTACCTAGAGGAACGCCAGAAATAACTTTTGTTTTACTCGATGGCTTTCCATCAGTCACTACGAAATGTGACCTCTTCTACAGGAAATCACTAATCCAGTCACCTAACTGAGACGATATTCCATAAGCACGCAATTTCTCTACAAGCCGCTTGTGTGGTCCAGTGTCAAAAGCCTTCTGGAAATCTAGAAGTACGGAATCAGTTTGAAATCCTTTGTCAACAGGACTCAGCAGTTTATGTGCGTAAAGAGCTAGCTGTGTTTCACGAGATCGATGTTTTCTAAATCCATTTTGACTGTGTGTCAATAGACCGTTCTCTTCGAGGTAATTCATAACGTTCGAACACAATTTATGTCCCAAAATTTTACTGTTATTTCATTTGTTACTAAAGTTCATAAGTGAAAGTAAAACACTGACATGTCGAAATAGCGAAGTGGCCGAATATTATTGACATATTGTGTACATTGGGGGATGAAGAATATTTCTGATCTCTGTTCTGAAAGACGGTTATTGTACTCTACCAAGTTCGCGAGGTGTACGGGTTAAAACGTTACGTTACACCATATGAGGTGTGTTTAAGAAAGTAATGGAATTTTTAATTTCTGGAAATAATTTTATTTATTCGCCTACGTCAGTGTTATCGTCTTCAAAATATTCGCCATTAGATACTCTACATCGATGCTAATGCTTTTTCTATTACCCCGGATACATCTGGAATTAGATCTTTGAGAGCGATGTGTGCCTAATCTCACCTACACCTATATAGGTGAGACCTGGTGACGTTTAAGCATGGGGCACGTTTACGCAGAGCACTTTACTCGGGAACCATTTTTGCTAGAGCGCTACCGACGGTGGATTAGTACTGCCTCATAAACTTCGCGGCACCATGTGACTGAACGTCTCTGGCCGAAGAACATAATTGTTTGTGATTTTGTACAAGGTGAGTAAATTTTATTGTTCAAATATCGAAGCTCCTACGAAGCACCATCCTTTAAAACTGAAAATAAATAAATGTATGTTCGTTTATAGGGGATTAGTCTGCTTTACAAGGTACTTTAGTATAATTTTATAGGGTGAAAGTTACTACGGCACTTTAGAAACTAATTCAGTCATGGCGGTGGGATCGTTTACGAAGTTCTGTCGAGGCACGTTTATGCACTGTTCTGCATTGCTATCTTATTCGATACGGCAGCGAAGGAAATAAAGGAAACAGCAGTTAAAACTGCAATCTAAAAGGAAAATGAAGCCACAGAAGAATAAAAGGTAGATGGAATCTGAAGCAGAAAGAATTATTTCTATGAGAACAAGGACTGATAAGGGAAAGAAATTGCTAAAAGATAGAACAAGTAAAAATGTGGCTAGGCCCATTCCTGAAGTCATCAGTGTTCTGCCTGGAGGCAGGTTTTCACATGGTAACTCTGCATACTTCCTTGTTTTTTGCCATCCTGTTGAGATCCGCCTTATTTCCGCTTCTCTTTATGTCGTCTATCCCCTTGTGTCTCCTCCTTCCTCTCAATCTCCTCTGACAAACTAATCCATCCAAAGCGTCTGTTAGCCAGCGCTCCCGTCTCGACGAACGTCCCATCCAGTTCTTCTTCCTTTCTCTTTTAACCTGCAGCAATCTGATGAAGAGAACGAAAATTACCTTTGTACTTACTGCTTAATCAAAAAGAAATCAAGATGAATCCAGTACTGTAGATGTAAAGGTGAGCTAACGACAATTGTGCCACAGGAAACACGTTATCTTTTATGTGCACAATTTGCAACTCACACAATGATGCTGAATACTTCTTTAAGTGACATTCAGATTTCTATGTAAGCCTTATTATGCTAACAGGTGGAAGTTTACTCAAAACTTTGTTTACTGCCAGTAAAATGGTTGTCTCCACGTTAATTGATATAAGTAAGAGTGTAATTTTGTTCATCGCCAGCAAAATATATTTTGAAAAGTTTAGTAGCATGTTTTATTTACTCATTATTGTCTTCTGTGATATGCTAAACGCGCCCCCGTAGGTGCGTAAACCTGCCCCATACCTGTAGCAGCCTGTATAAAATTATTTTGCTCTCCCAACTGTAGAAGTATGTATACCATGTCATAAGACTAAACAATTGTAAACACGAAAATCTAAGTAAAAATTTTCAAAATTGTCGAAAACTGGGTCAGGCATTCCAGTAAACCTTTATTTCAACTGGTTGGCTGATTTTTTCTTTCCGCCTCTCCAATTTTACTGTCTCACAGTTGCTAGAGCCACGTTTAACAGTTCAAAATTTTTTTTAAATTCCGGATAGAGATTCGATTAAATGTTCCCCAGTCTTCCCTTAGAGGTATAGGGAAGGCTTGTGGGAGAGTGGTTCTACTGGAAATGGGTGTGGCTGCAGCAGGAGCAGGCAAGTAGTAGTGGATATGGTTCAAATGGCTCTGAGCGCTATGGGACTTAACATCTGAGGTCATCAATCCCCCAGAACTTAGAATTACTTAAATCTAACTAACCTAAGGACATCACACACATCCATACCCGAGGCAGGATTCGAACCTGCGACCGTAGCAGCAGCGCGGTTCCAGAGTGAAGCACCTAGAACCGCTCGGTCACAACGGCCGGCGGACTAGTGGATACAAATGCCCTTTATTGTGTATGGTTTACGGTCATTCAGTCTTTCATGCCGCTAATGTTGATCCCTGGTGACTGCGGCAATACACTGAAGCGCCAAAGAAACTGGTATAGGCATGTGTATTCAAATACAGAGGTTTGAAAACAGGCAGAATACGGCGTTGCCGTCGCCAACGCCTATATAACACAACAAGTGTCTAGCGCTGTTGTTAGATCGGTTACTGCTGCCACAACGGGAGGTTTTCAACATTGAAGTGAGTTTGAACGTGGTGTTATACTAGGCGCACGAGCGATGGGACACAGCGTCTCCGAGGTAGCGATGAAGTGGAGATTTTCTCTACGACCATTTATCGAGTGTATAGTGAATATCAGAAATCCGGTAAAACATCAAATGTCCGATATCGCTGCGGCCGGAAAAAGATCCTGCAAGAACGGACCAACGACGACTGAAGAGGATCGTTCGACGTGACAGAAGTGCAACCCATCCGCAAATTGATGCAGATTTCAACGCTGGGCCATCAACAAGTGTCAGCGTATGAACCATTCAACGAAATATCATCGATATGATAGGTCCACTCGTGTACTCTTGATGACTGTACAACATACAGCTTTACGCTTCGCCTGGGTCCGTCAGCACTGACGTTGGTCTGTTGATGACTGAAAACATGCTGCCTGGTCGGACGAGTCTCGTTTCAAGTTGTACGAGTGGATGGACGTGTAAGGGTGGAGACAAGCTAATGAATTCACGAATGCTGCATGTCAGCAGGAGACTGTTAAAGGTGGCGGAGGATCTGTAACGGTGTGGGCGTGTGCAGTTGGAGTGATATGGGACCTCTGATACATTTAGATACTACTCTGAGAGGTGACACTTACGGAAGCATCCTGTCTCATCACCTGCATTCATTCATGTCCATTGTCAATTTCGACGGACTTGGGCAATTCCAAGAACAGGATGCGACACCCCACACGTACAGAATTTCGACTGAGTGGCTCCAGGAGTTCTGAGTTTAAGCACTTCCGCTGGCCACCAAACTCTCCAAAAATGAACATTATTGAACATATCTGGGATGACTTGCAACGTGCTTTTCAGAAGAGATCTCCATCCCCCCTCGTATTGTTATCGATTTATGGATAGCCCTGCAGGATTCATGGTGTCAATTCCCTCCAGCACTAATCCAGACACTAGTCCAGTCCATGCCACGTGGTTTTGCGGCTCTTCTGAGTGCTCAGGAGGGGGGGGGGGGGGGGCACACGATTTTAGGCAGGTGCACCAGTTTCTTTGGTTCTTCAGCGTACATTGACACGGTGTCGCCGGCCGCTGTGGATGAGCCGTTCTAGGGGCTTCAGTCTTGAACCGCGCGATTGCTACGGTTCCAGGTTCGAATCCTGCCTCGGGCTTGGATGTGTGTGATGTCCTTAGGTTAGTTAGGTTTAAGTAGTTCTAAATTCTAGGGGACTGATGACCTCAGATGTTAAGTCCCATAGTGCTCAGAGCCATTTGAACCATTTGACACGGTTTCTCCTGGCGTGTTTACCTCTCAGGGCAGTGTCCCCGTCAGCAGTCGTACCTACCGACATCGCCTTTGCAGCGTTAGGACCGCGACTACATGCAGTACCCCGACCCGGCTACCTGCGGATGGTACAGAGCAGGCAGCTGTGCAGCTGTGTCAGGTCCCACTGGCATAGTGATGGAGTGGTTCTTCAGTACGAGCCCCAGACGCAAACACTCGTTGGCTGGAGAGCGTGGGACTGACGAGAGCCTAAGTGGTCAGCAAGCAGTAGAGGGTTCAGGAATCGGTGATGATGGAGGCAGCTGCTCCGTAGCGACGGTGTCGTTTGCCACGGTGTGGGCTTCATAACATAGCCCAGCTGATCCATGATTGGCTGACCTGACCTCGGGAAGCTGTAAATACGATTGTCTGGGCATGTGTGTGTGTGTTTGTCCTTAGGACAATTTAGGTTAAGTAGTGTGTAAGCTTAGGGACTCATAACCTTAGCGGTTAAGTCCCATTAGGATTTCACATATATTTGAACATTTTGAACGATTGTCTGGTGAATGACCATGCAGAAGGAAGACCACTGGCGCATTCCTCAGTATCGTCAAACTCATCCCCTAGGTTGGTCAGCAGTTGAGCACCTGGTCGCTGCCTGGCGGAAGTAGGGTAAGGCACGTAAAAGGCTGAGCGCCTGAAGGAGCTTTCCTGCCCTGAACTCGTTTCTCTGCTACTGGCACTGCTCGCTTCATTACACTTATAAAACGACAGTTCTTTAAGGTTTTCTTTCCTTTTGGCAACAGGTACACGTTTCATGGAGCCACGTCTGCCGGTTGTGGAGTTGGAGGCGTCATCACAGCATTGGTTTTGGCAAAAAATTCTTTAACATGCAACGAAGTGTGAGCAGGTGCATTGTCAGCGGTACAAAATTCTTACTTAGCCAGAAATCTCGACTTTTTTTGATTACGTAGCTTATTTGGTAAAAACGGGACTCTTCAGGATCAATTTGTTGTTTGTATGTCTGTCTGACCTACTGTTAAGGCCTGTTTTTCTCGGCAATGGTTAGATGCATCAAGGCATCAAGTTGAAATTTATGTCCCACACTAATGTTTACGGTCTTTTCACTTGTCAAAAATTTAAGCTTCTAAGACAGTGCAATCATAAGATACGACCATTTATTTCACATACTTTGATACTCGCAAACCCACTCAGAAAACCATAGAATCCTTCCTCTTCGCCTAGTATTAACAAATTTGAAAAGAAGCAAGCCTCCACAGCACAAGCAAAGAAAGAAATTTTACAACTGTTAATTTGTAATTATATCATATAAATAAATTCTTTTCCCGTTTGTTGACCGTCTGTATGTCTGTCTGCTAACACCCTTTTTTTCTCAGGAATGGGCATGGATGTCAAGTTGAAATTTGTGTCTAGGTCTATGGTCCCTTGGAGGTGTAACAAATTTTAGCTTCGAAGTCAATACGATCGAAAGATGTAACTCATACATTTTGATACTCCCAAATTCAGTCATCAAAACCTATAGATGAGTCGTTCACACACGTTTTTGGCCTGGTGATTTAGCGCTAAGGCGCGTGCCTCGAAATGGAAAAGCCGGACCACGGATTATTTTCACTTTGAACCTAGCCTTCACCTTCCAACGATGTTACGAGTTGCCAGAAACAACACCTGGTTCGGACTCCATGTGAAACTATAGGTGCGATTTCCTCGGTTGGATAACTGGGGTGAGTTAGCGACACGCAAGTCGCGTAAGTGGCGTCCAATAAAAACACTTGGACCAGGCCTTTGAGCCACACGACATTATTGTTATTGTCTACATACTCAATTAAATCTGTACGTTATCCTCAGAGCGCGAGTTCTTCTCGCACTTCCCCGGTTTTTCTTTTCCATCGGCCTTTCTTGGTCAACTCTTGTTTCTTTCTCACCCCAGCGGTATTAGGTTTGGAGGCCCGAGCTTGTCTTTCATTTTCCTTTTCTATCTTTTTGTTTCGTCCGCACTACGGAGCTTTTCTCGGTCGTGTCCATCCAGTTCCTCTGGGACGTTTGAGCCCTAGTTTCGATGTGATATCTGCAAACACATGTTTCGTCATCAGTAATGACACACTCCAGTTGTTTTTTATCGTTGTTGAATTCACCTGGAGATTCATGAGCAACTTGCATAAGCATTGTTCGAAAATCAACAACTTCGGAATAACTTTCGCTGTCACGTGATTCATACCCAAAACATCCGAGAAAATATCATTGAATGAGCTAGCTGATATGCCAACTCTGCGACTCGGCTATCGTTCATAATGGTGTCGTTCTCGTTTTTCAACGATTTCATCGATTGATGACGTGCTGGGCCTCCAACTCTCTTCATCTTCAAGCGCACTTTATTCCGTTCGTGTAGTGAAATTTAACATATTATAAAATTTATAAGGCAAATATAAAAGGGTGGAGCCCCTCCACTCCCACACCGGCGTGGTGACATCTCAAAAGATCTACTGTCACATCCGTATTTGTTAGTTACCAATCGAGGACTTCACGGGATGTGGACCGCGATGTTATCCGTGCGTCTGGGTAGGATTACCCAGTAACACGGTCGCATCGAGGAGGTAGACAGTGGACCAAAAGCGGAGGAAGGGCAGCGGTTTCAAGGGCAAAGGACCAAGGCGCTTGCCTCTGCGATAGCCTGGTCGGGTAGTAAGAGCAGTAGCGGTTTCTTGCTGCCTGCGACTGATCACGCAAGGGTAGGGCGGTTGTCAGTGTTGGGTATTATCGTGTAGTGCTGGATACCGTTGTCTTAGCTTAGGTCGTCGTAAAGGGTGTCAGTCCTTTCGAGGAGGGGTACTGCCGGATTGGCCAACTGCGATGTCTCCTGGGTCAGCTGCTGCGTCTGTACCTGTAACATACCAAGATTGTCATATAAGTTTTTTTATTGAAAATGAAACTTCTCCAGCTGTAATTGAGATTTCATTCTTATTTGGCTACTAGTTTCGACGTTGCGTCAACGTCATCTTCAGGCCTGGTTACTGCCCGCCATCCATTTGGAGCGCGTATTGGTCTCACCGCGGACTTTTAGTACTCAGCCACACACAACTGATCTCATCAAAGTGTACAGGCCTGAAGATGACGTTGACGCAACGTCGAAACTAGTAGCCAAATAAGTATGAAATCTTAATTACAGCTGGAGGAGTTTCATTTACAATAAAAAGTATATATATACCAGCAGATGTCCCACCATCATCCAATTTAAATATGCATTCACGAAGATGTCATATAAGTGGTCGACTGGTCAAAAATCGATGACTTTGTAAGCGTGTCGATTGGGTTTGTTTGCGTTGCCGGTTGTTCGGCTATGTACACATGGCAGTGCCAGGTAATTTTGCTGTGCTGCAGGGGTTCACCAATATTTGTCATGTTCGAGTGTTGGTGTTATCCATAGGCGGTCAATTGTCCCTAAGTAGTAGTGTTTTTGGGCGCTTGTGTTTCCACCTATAGCTGTGATCGCAGTTATCCAGATTAAAGATAAAAGGATTGCTCGAGTGTCTCTTTTTCTTGTACAGTAGTGCGGACAGTTTTTTTAATACCTCCGTGAGAGTCTGATCTACATCTACATGAATACTCTGCAAATCACATGTAAGTGCCTGGCAGAGGGTTCATCGAACCACCTTCACAATTCTCTATTATTCCAATCTCGTATACCGCGCGGAGAGAATAAACACTTATATCTTTCCGTACGAGCTCTGATTTGCCTTATTTTATCGTGGTAATCGTTCCGCCCTATGTAGGTCGGTGTCAACAAAATATTGTCGCATTCAGAGGAGAAAGTTGGTGATTGGAATTTCGTGAGAAGATTCCGTCGCAACGAAAAACGCCTTTCTGTTAATGATTTCCAGCCCAAATCCTGTATCATTTCTGTGACGCTCTGTCCCATATTTCGCGATAATACAAAACGTGCTGCCTTTCTTTGAACTTTTTCGATGTACTCCGTCAGTCCTACCTGGTGAGGATCGCACATCGCGCAGCAGTATTCTAAAAGAGGACGGACAAGCGTAATACAGGCAGTCTCTTTAGTAGGTCTGTTACATTTTCTAAGTGTCCTGCCAATAAATCGCAGTCTTTGGTTAGCCTTCCCGAGAACATGTTCTATGTGTTCTTTCCAATTTAAGTTGTTCGTAATAGTAATACCTAGGTATTTAGTTGAATTTACTGCTTTTAGATTAGACTGATTTATCGTGTAACCGAAGTTTAACGAGTTCCTTTTAGTACTCATGTGGATGACCTCACACTTTTCGTTATTTAGTGTCATCTGCCACTTTTCGCACCATTCAGATAGTTTTTCTAAATCGTTTTGCAGTTTGTTTTGATCTTCTGATGACTTTATTAGTTGATATATTTTTAAACAAAACAAATAATCACTTATTCTGCCAACTGAAACTTCTTGGCAGAGTGAAACTATATGACGGAACGGAATCCAGCCCGGAACCTTCGCCTTTCCCGCTCAACTCGCTACTCCACGTCTCTGCTATATCATTCCTTCCGGGAGCGCAGGTTCTGCAAGTTACGCAGGAGAAGTCCTGTGAAATGTGAAAGGTAGGAGATGAGGTACTGGCTGAAGTAAAGCTGCGAGGAAGGGACATGAGTCGTGATTGGGTAACACACTTGGTACGGCACTTGCCCGCGGTAATTAATGGCTCCGAGTTCGAGTCTTCGTCTGGCACACAGATTTAATCTGCCAAGCCGTTTCATACCAGTGCACAATCCGCTGCAGAGTGTAAATCTCATTCTGGGCCCATGTAACCAGGGTGACAGCTGGAAACAGACTGAATATCCAATGTGTCTAATATTCCACACGTACTTTTTAGACGTCTTCACCCATACAATAACGACACACTCTCGCTTACCTAATACAGCAGTTTTCTCTTTATTTTTTTAACACACTCTTACTGATCACTAGAGCCCGGATTTCAATGACAAGTCATATTATTTTCTGAACTATAGGGTAAATTTCAGAACAATTTATACACAAATCTAGGCATTTTAGTGTCGAAAAATGTATTTTGATCGTGCATATAATGTGATATTACAACAAATTTTAGCAATAGGTCATACTGCGGCTAACTTTTAATATAACAGGTCATATTTCCGTTAACTTTTGCCAAGCATGCATATATCGTTTTTCTCGTATCTTACGGGACACACGAATAAGAAAATGAATATGTAGCTCACGAGACAATATTTAACGTGCTATTATGAAAGATAAAGAGATAAATTAGTACACAGCTTTATTTCTCAGGACTGTAGCAGATAATCGGTGTAGGCTAACACAACAGCCGTTTCGCGAACATAAAACATTGTTGCGCATAGTCGACAATACGCTCTCAGAGCCAACAAAGGCGGCTTTTGCCGTAATAATCATCGCAGTCGCACAGGTGTTCCCAGTAACCAATTTGAATACAGCCTTTGCCTTGTTCAACGTGCCTAAAGCAAAGTGCTCCGACAGCGTGAAGTTGCGAGGATATGTTCGAGAATTTGGAGAGAAGTTCTTTAGTACTGATGGGAAGATATTATGTTGTGAACTGTCTGAAGTTAAAGTTGGTGCAGAAAAGTGCTTTAATGTGCAACAACACTGTAATACCGCTAAACACAGCAGCTGCGTGAAACGAAGTGCTGAAAATAGCAGCAGGCAAACGCTGTTATTTAAACAGACAGGTAAATTGTCAACCGTGCAATCATTCTGCAAGGATTTGTGTGAGATGATGGTGTCCTGCAACATCTCATTGGAAAAGCTGAAGAATCTGCGCTTCAACCGGTTCGTGGAGAAGTACACAACACATCCAGTTTCAGATGAATCTACAATGAGAAAGAACTATTTGTCCGTATGCTACAATGATGTGCTCAACAAAATACGAATTACTATTGCTGAGCAAAAGATCTGGCTGTCGATAGATGAAACTATCGGATATTAGTGGGCGATATATTGCAAATGTCGTTGTTGGTGTTCTAAGAGTTGATGGCCCTGAAGATATTTTCCTACTAACGTGTAAAGTTCTCGATAGAGTAAACAAGTCGACGATTGCTATTTTGTTTGACAACTCTCTGAAGCCGGATGGTGTGAAAAGAGACAACGTTTTGTTGCTTGTAACTGATGGTGCTTCATATATGGCTAAAGCAGCCAAAGGGCTTCAGATTCAGTACCCCAGTATGGTGTACGCCACTTGCCTTGCACATGTGTTGCACAGAGTTGCCAAAGAAGTGCGATCAAATTACCCTGACGTAGACAAATCAATTTTCTGTGGCAAGAAAATCTATGTGAAGGCTCCGCTACGAGTACATAAATTAAAGGAACAAGCACCTTCAACGCCCCTCCCACCTAAACCTATTCTTACACCATGGGGTTCTTGGCTTAATGCTGCTGAGTATTACTGCACCAACTACACCCAAATAAAGACGATCTTCTGTGAGCCTGATAGCGATGAATCAAGTGCTATCAAAATTGTGAAAGAAGTTTTTACAGATACATTGTCGCGAAACTTGGCATACATCAACGCCAATTTTTCACTGATATCAAAAGCGATCAAACGACAGGAAACTGTTGGCACTCAGCTATGTGAGGCCCTGAGTATTGTGCAACATGTGCAGAGTGAGTTCGATCGAGCTCGTGGTCATGTGGCCGACAAAGTGAAAACCAAATTGCAAAGTGTTCTCCAACGGAATCCTGGATATTCTACACTGTGCAAAATTAGTGACAGTCTTTCAGGGAATTCCGCAACATTCGAAGATACTGAAACAAAGCTGAACTCCATTGACCTGGCTGCCTTCAAATACGCTCCAGTGACGTCTTGTGAAGTGGAGAGGAGCTTTTCCAGGTACAAAACTATCCTCAGCGAGAATCGTAGATCTTTGACAATGGGAAACCTGAAAATGCATCTTGTAATCCAGTGCAACTTTGCACATACTGAAGATTGACATGCGGTATTAAATAATGTGAAACGCTTTAAATACTATGTAGAAATAAAAGCATTGTTTTACTATTTCGATATATGATCTTTACACTGTACTTTGTGCTTAGAAAATACAACATTCAGACATTCAAAAAATAGATGCAAATTAGCCACAAACCCTACAGAAAGAAAGAACTATACTTACAATATTTCGACAAATGAATTTTGTGCTACTTTATGCTGAATAAAAAGTTAAATGAACAAACAAACAAGAATGCTTTAAATAAACTTCTATTGAGTCATATTTTATTTTCAAAGTTCGTCTTTATGTAAGTTTTAGGTCATAAATGCTTGCATATTTCACTGTTTTTTAGGTAATTAAAATCTGGGACCTACTTGTTGTTGTTGTTGTGGTCTTCAGTCCTGAGACTGGTTTGATGCAGCTCTCCATGCTACTCTATCCTGTGAAAGCTTCTTCATCTCCCAGTACCTACTGCAGCCTACATCCTTTTGAATCTGCGTAGTGTATTCATCTCTTGGTCTCCCTCTACGATTTTTACCATCCATACTGCCCTCCAGTACTAAATTGGTGATCCCTCGATGCCTCAGAACATGCCCTACCAACCGGTCCCTTCTTCTTGTCAAGTTGTGCCACAAACTTCTCTTCTCCCCAGTTCTATTCAATACCTCCTCATTAGTTATGTGATCTGCCCATCTAATCTTCAGCATTCTTCTGTAGCACCACATTTCGAAAGCTTCTATTCTCTTCTTGTCTAAACTATTTATCGTCCACGTTTCACACCATATAAATACGTTCAGAAACGACTTCCTGACATTTAAATCTATACTCGATGTCAACAAATTTCTCCTCTTCAGAAACGCTTTCCTTGCCATTGCCAGTCTACATTTTATATCCTCTCTACTTCGACCATCATCAGTTATTTTGCTCCCCAAATAGCAAAACTCCTTTACTACTTTAAGTGTCTCATTTCCTAATCTAATTCCCTCAGCATCACCCCACTTAATTCGACTACATTCCATTATCCTCGTTTTGCTTTTGTTGATGTTCATCTTATACCCTCCTTTCAAGACACTGTCCATTCCATTCAACTGCTCTTCCAAGTCTTTTGCCGTCTCTGACAGAACTGCAATGTCATCGGCGAAACTCAAAGTTTTTATTTCTTCTCCATGGATTTTAATACCTACTCCGAATTTTTCTTTTGTTTCTTTTATTGCTTGCTCAATATACAGATTGAATAACATCAGGGAGAGACTACAACCCTGTCTCACTCCCTTCCCAACCACTACTTCCCTTTCATGTCCCTCGACTCTTATACTGCCATCTGGTTTCTGTACAAATTGTAAATAGCCTTTCGCTCCCTGTATTTTACCCCTGCCACCTTCAGAATTTGAAAGAGAGTATTCCAACGATTTAACCGACGCAAAAGTTGGACCCCGTCTACAGTGGCTGGAGAGGAAGAGGAAACAGGTTTGGGGCCAGACTGCTCCGGAGGCTAGTCCGTGTGGCCTTCCGCCTAGCGGAGCCGCGCCTGCCCGACCACTCCGCCCACAGGTCGCCGGACGCCCCGTTATCTGCCTGGCCTTATCTCCTCTTATCTCAGCCCTCGCCGCCAGACGCCGCGATGTCGGGCGGTCGCGCCTCCCGTAAGACCAGTAGACTATCGACTATCGGGCGAAAGTCTGACACAGCTCTGACCTGCGCCTGCTGACGAAGATCACTGTCTCGTCAGATAAACTCCCGTGCTCTACGAAACCGTGCCGTCAGCCAGGATTTATCACGACGCGCTGGCGCAAACAAATCAGCTCCAACCGCCTTTTGGTTTCTGCGTACAAAGGAGATTCGGAGAATTTCGGACCACAAAATCGTGTGCCATATAGCAAATATACGTCCAGTCGCACTGTCACTATAAAAAATGCTAATTCGGGGGAACAAGACATTTCAGTTATGTTGATAATTGATAACTTAGTTACTACACAACTGGCCATTAAAATTGCTACACCAAGAAGAAATGCAGATAATAAACGGTTATTCATTGGACAGATATATTATACTAGAACTGAGACGTGATTTCAATTTCACGCAGTTTGGGTGCATAGATCCTGAGAAATCAGTACCCAGAACAACCACGTCTGGTCGTAATTACGGCCTTGATACGCCTGGGCATTGAGTCAAACAGAGCTTGGATGGCGTGCACAGTTACAGCTGCCCATGCAGCTTCAACACGATACCACAGTTCATCAAGAATAGTGACTGGCGTATTGCGACGAGCCAGTTGCTCGGCCACCATTGACCAGACGTTTTCAATTGGTGAGAGATCTGGAGAATGTGCTAGCCAGGGCAGCACTCGAACATTTTATGTATCCAGTAAGGCCCGTACAGGACCTGCAATATGCGGTCGTGTATTATCCTGCTGAAATGTATGCCATTGAAATTGCTTCACCACGAAGATGACGTGCTACAGTCGTGAAATTTAACCGACAGAAAGTAGATGCTGTGATATGCAAATGAGTAGTTTCTCAGAGGATTCACACAAGGTTCGCGCCGGTGGCGACACCTACAACGTGCTGACATCAGGAAAGTTTCCAACCGATTTCTCATACACAAGCAGCACTTGACTGGCGTTGCCTGGTGAAACGTTGTTGTGATGCCTCGTGTAAGGAGGAGAGATGCGTACCGTCACGTTTCCGACTTTGATAAATTTCGGATTGTAGCCTATCGCGATTGCAGTTTATCGTATCGCGACATTGCTGCTCGCATTGGTCGAGATTCAATGACTGTTAGCAGAATAAAGACTCGGTGGGTTCAGGAGGGTAATACGGAACGCCGTACTGGATCCCAACGGCCTCGTATCACTAGCAGTCAAGACGACAGGCATCTTATCCGCATGGCTGTAACGAATCGTGCAGCCACGTCTCGATCCATGAGTCAACAGATGGGGACGTTTGCAAGACAACAACCATCTGCACTAACGACGTTTGCAGCAGCATGAACTATCATCTCGGAGACCCTGGCTACGGTTACCCTTGACGCTGCATCAGAGTCAGGAACGCCTGCGATGGTGTACTCAAAGACGAACCTGGGTGCGCGAATGGCAAAACGTCATTTTTTCGGATGAATCCAGGTTCTGTTTAGAGCATCATGATGGTCGCATCCGTGTTTGCCGATATCGCGGTGAACGCACATTGGAAGTGTGTATTCGTCATCGCCATACTGGCGTATCACCCGGGGTGGTGGTATGGTTACACTCCTCGGTCATCTTTTGTTCGCGTTAACGGCACTTTGAACAGTGGACGTTACATTTCAGATGTGTTATGACCCGTGGCTCTACCCTTCATTCGATCCCTGCGAAACCCTACATTTTAGCAGGATCATGCACGACCGCATGTTGCAGGTCCTGTACGGGCCTTTCTGGATACAGAAAATGTTCTACTGCTGCCCTGGCCAGCACATTCTCCAGATCTCTCACCAATTGAAAACGTCTGGTCAATGGTGGCCGAGCAACTGGCTCGTCACAATACGCCAGTCACTACTTGATGAACTGTGGTATCGTGTTGAAGCTGCTTGGGCAGCTGTACCTGTACACGACATCCAAACTCTGTTTGACTCAATGCCCAGGCGTATCAAGGCCGTTATTACGGCCAGAGGTAGTTGTTATGGGTACTGATTTCTCAGGATCTATGCACCCAAACCGCGTGAAAATGTAATCACATGTCAGTTCTAGTATAATATATTTGTCCAATGAATACCCGTTTATCATCTGCATTTCTTCTTGGTGTAGCAATTTTAATGGCCAGTAGTGTAAATGACCTAGTAGAAAGCGTCGGATGCTCTTTTAGGCTATTCGCAGATGATGCAGTTGTCTATAGTAAAGTAGTAACGTCAGAAGGTAGTAAGAAACTGCATAACGACCTGCAGAGAAATGATGATTGGTACAGGCTCTAGCAGTTGAGCCTGAACGTAAATAAATGGAACACATTGCGCATACATAGGAAAAGAAATCCATCACTGTACAGCTACACTATTGATGACAAACAGCTGGAGACAGTGTCTGCGGTAAAATATGTAGGCGTAACTATCCAGAGCGACCTTAAGTGGAATGATCATATATAACAGATACTGGGAAAAGCAGACACCAGACGCATCCATCGGAGGAATCTTAATGAAATGTAACTCATCCACGAAAGAAGAGGCTTATAAGGGGCTTGTCCGCCCGATTCTTGAGTATTTTTCATCTACCTGGGGTCCCTCTCAGGCCGGACTGATAGAGGAGATAGAGAAGATCCAACTAAGAGCGGCGCGTTTCGTCACGGGATCGTTTAGTTGGCGAGATAGCGTTACTTAGATGCTAAACAAACACCACTAGCAGATGTTACAAGAGAGGGGTTGTGCATCACGGAGAGAGTTACTATTATAATTTCGGGACACCACTTGTCAGGAGGAGTCGGACAACATATTACTTCCCCCCACATACATCTAGCGTATTGGCCACGAGGAGAAAATTCGAGAAATTAGAGCCAGTACAGAGGCTTACCGACATTAATTCTTCCCACGCACTACTCGCAACTGGAACAGGGTTGGAGAGATCAGATAGTGGCACCGAAAGTACCCTCCGCCACACACTATTAGGTGGCTTGCGGAGTATGATGTAGATGTAGATTTAACGATTGTTTCTATGTGTGGTTCAAGTTACTTAGAGATATGTTTCTTGGCAGCCATACATTACGCGGAAGTTAGTTTCGCCCTTAACTGCTGCACACCGCTGTCTTTGAAGCTTTGTCACACAAATACCTTGTGGTGCATCCAGCCACACTGGAACGTTTTTGCATCTATCATGTCTCCTTCTTGCCTTGTCTTCTTTTGATAGTAAGTATGTTACATTCTGTACAACGAGAATTGTTATCACTTATTGACCTTGGCATTGGATTTATGACCTCGTTTATTTCCCAAGTAAAAACGATTAGTTTGACACTGTCAACTTAAGAGTCTTCTTAACACCTCATTATTGGTAATTCCGAGCATCTGAATACCTGCTATTTCGTCATCCAGTCGGAGTCCACTGCCTGTAAGAACACTCGAGCCGGCGTCTGGAGATTCCGACCTTGAGATAAAATTCCTCCAGATAAACACCTGAGGCGATCGTTACTTAACACCCGGACCGGTCGGTAGTTACTCAACACTTGCACTCGGGGGTCACTGTTTGGCGTACTGCCCACTCTCGATCTTTCAGCCGGCTTGAAAGTGCGTACCCAAGAGCTTAACTCTGTTTGGTGTAAGAATTAGCATGGCAGGCAATTTATCCGGTGGTAATCTCCCAGCCGAAAGACATAATGCTTGTTTGTCTGTAGCTTAATACAAGCAGCCAGCAATGAGATTTGGGCATCTTACGGGATTATGCAGTCCCGTTGCATCACGACAAGCTCGAAGATGACATATTTCTTTCGGTCTTTGTGTTAGGCTCTTCTAGAGATCTTATGCGGTACTCGAAAACATTAATTATTCACCTGTTTCCTTGTTATGCCATCTTTTTACCATCCTAAGGCTGTTAAACAACAAAACATATTATGCTGTACTGTACAGCCCAGTGCTTCGACTACTCGCTCGTTCCTTTCTCTGAAGACCCTGATGTCGACAAGAGATTAAAATATCTTTCCTTTGTGCTAGAGAGGCAGCACTGTGGTTATGCAACATGACTCGTATTTAGGGAAAGCTAGGTACGAATCCGCATCCGACCCTCCTTATTTACCGTGATTTTATCCTTCATGCACTCCGTCTTCAGGCCACAAGTGGCCCACCGGGACCATTCGATCGCCGTGTCATCCTCAACTGAGGATGCGGATAGGAGGGGCGTGTGGTCAGCACACCGCTCTCCCAGTCGTTATGACGGTTTTCTTTGACCGTAGCCGCTACTATGCGGTCGAGTAGCTCCTGAATTGGCATCACGAGGCTGGGTGCACTCCGAAAAATGGCAACAGCGCATGGTGGCCGGATGGTCACCCATCCAAGTGCCGGCCACGCCCGACAGTGCTTGATTTCGGAGATCTGACGGGAACCGGTGTACCCACTGCGGCAAGGCCGTTGCCTATTTTATCCTTCATGATCGGAGGAAATTCCAGCTATGCTGAAATACATGTTACATTAGAAAGATAGCATTGTTCTAGGTTTTTTACCGTCCTTAGATTACGTTAATTATAATCAAGTTCTTTTCTTCGCTCTTTTTATTTGTTCAGAATTTATACACTGCAGGGCCAAAGAAACTGATACACCTGTCTAATATCGTGTAGGGTCCCCGCGAGCACGCAGAAGTGCCGCAACACGGCGTGGCAGGGACTCGACTAATGTTTGAAGTAGGGCTAGAGGGAACTGACGCCATGAATCCTGCATGGTTGTCCATAAATCCGAAAGAGTACGAGAGGATGGAGACCTCTTCTGAACAGCACTTTGCAGGGCGTCCCAGATGTGCTCAATAATGTTCATGTCTGGGAGGTTTAGTGGGCAGCGGAAGTGTTTCAAATTTGAACAGTGTTCCTGAAGCCACTCTGTAACAATTCTGGACGTGTAGGGTATCGCATTGTCCTGCTGGAATTGCCCAAGTCCGTCGGACTGCACAATGGACATGAATGGATGCAGGTGATCAGACAGGATGCTTACGTACTAGTCTCTTCTCAGAGTCTTATCTAGACGTTTCAACGGTCCCATATCACTCCAAGTGCACGCGCCCCACACCATTACAGAGCCTCCGCTAGCTTGAACTGGTCCCCGCTGACATGCGGGGTGCATGGATTCATGAGGTTGTCTCCGTACCCGTACACGTACATCCACTCGATACAATTTAAAACGAGATTCGTCCGACTCGGCAACATGTTTCCAGTCATTGACAGTCCAATGTCGGCGTTGATGGGCCCAGGCGAGGCGTAAAACTTTGTGTCGTGCAGGCATCTAATGTACACGAGTGAGCCTTCGGTTCCGAAAGCCCTTATCGATGATGTTACGCCGAATGGATCGCACGCTGACACTTGTTGATGGCCCAACATTGAAATCTGGAGCAATTCGCGGAAAGGCCGCACTTCTGCCAGGCTGAACGATTCTCTTCAGTCGTCATTGGTCCCGTTCTTGCAGGATCTTTTCTCGGGCGCAGTGATATCGGAGATGTGATGTTTTACTTGATTCCTGATATTCACGGTACACTCGTGAAATGGTCGTACCGAAAAATCCCCACTTCATCGCTCCCTCTGGGATGCTGTGCCCCATCGCTCGTTTGTGAACTATAACACCACGTTCAAATGCTCTTAAATCTTGCTAACCTGCCATTGTAGCAGCAGTAACCGAACTAACGACTGCACCAGCCACTTGTTGGCTTATATAGTGACTGCAGCCCCGCGTTCTGCCTGTTTTCATATTTCTGTATTTGAATACGCATGCCTTTACCAGCTTCTTTGGTGCTTCAGTATACATACCCACACTTTGCTATCTTCATGAAAACATCTACGAGTACAATTTTTTTGCTATGGAAACATATGACAGTCCCGACCTTCGATTGAAAAACGTTCTTTTTTTTCAGTAGTCTGGTTTGATGTGACCCGAAACGATTGCTTCTCCTGTGTCAATCTGTTCATCTCCGAATAACACTTACATCCAACGACATCAATAGATGTACATATTCATATTTCTGTCTTCCCCTACTATTTTTGTCTTATACTGCTACTTCTAATATATAAAAGACATTCCCCGTCTTCTTAATGCACGTCGTAACATCCTGTACTTTCTTCAAATCACTGTTTTGCATATATTCCTTCCCTCGCAGATTCTGCGGAGAGCCGATGTTTTATCTTACCAATCCACTTAATTTCTGGAATTCTTCCGCAACAACATACTTGAAACGCGTCTGTTCTCACCCATAAATGACATAGAATAGTTGTACGAGTTTACAGCTGTCACCACTAGCCGGTATAATCATCGCTATTTTTTTTTTTTCAAACACATCTTAATTTGTTGCGGTCGCAGTGATCATCAGTATCAATTTAATATCTCAATAACTGTACGTCGTCGATTCAGATGTACGCATGTACGAGGACTTCTTTTCCGGGTGTTCACGGCCCATGTTTCGCTCGCACATTATGCTGTGCTTCAAACTACATTTTCAGAAATTTCTGCCTCAAATTGTGGCCGATTTTCGATATTATTAGACTTGCTTGGCCAGGAATGTCTTCTTTACCTCTGTAAGTCTGTGTTTTAACTCCTTACATTCTTCGTATTATCTTCCTTACAAGGTAGCAGAATTCCTTCACTACGTCTACTTCGTGGTACCATATTTTGATATTAAGTTTTCGCTAATCTCATATTGCTGCTCCTTTCTTTAGTTTACTTTCAATTTGTAATCTGTGCTGATTAAGCTCTTCATTTCACTCAGTTTATCGTACAATTGTTCATCTACATAGAGGACAGCACTGTCATCAGCGAATCTTATCAATGATATTATTTCATCTTAATCGTCTTCAGTGAGAGAGAAAATGAGTAGTAATCGGAGTCACTCATATAACACAATTCTCCGGGAGTAATAATATTTGGAATATGTAGTTCAAGACTAGTTCCGTAGCGTGTACAACAAATGCTATTGGCTTACAGATTACTGGGTAACCAACGTCTACTAGTTAGCTCTGTTACAAAAGTCATGAACAAGGATTCGCGGATTAGCGAACAGAGACGATGGAGGGTATATAAGCAAGACAAACACGGAATAAGAGTTGTCTGTTTCGTGCGAGAAAATAGCAAAAAACGATGAAAAATCTGACTTCCAAAAACGCAGACCTATTTCGGATGTTTCGGGAACTCGTTTTCTGAGTGAAATGTATAATACTCATAGGTCCCTGCAAGTCTCTCGCACAGGAATGGTGAAAGTAAAATGAGACGAACAACAATTTTCATTCAGGCGCTCCACTAGTCATTTTTCGCTTAGTCTATCCATGAATAAGCAGAACGAGCTTTGGAATGTACCAGAGTGACATACGCATCTCCTGTGCACTTCATGATGATTTGTGTAGGTCTACTGTAGACAGAAATGTTTACCTTTCAGATTACGAGAAAGAAATATTTACTGTGTCGACAATTATGTAGAGAAATTTTAGGCATAAGCATGGAGGAAGATAATAAATCTGACAGCATACTAGACACAGTAATTAGGATCTGAGAAGTCAAATTTATGGGAGGTTAAGTAATAGGGGGATGATCTCTGGAGAAAAAAAACAACACCAGAACTGGCTAATACTAGCAGATCAAGCAGTTTTATTACCCATGTAAAGCTTATTAGAAAAATGCGATAAGGAAAACAGTTTGGCTCAGATAAAAAAGATTTCACACTAAACAAACTTCTAACTGGGCGGTTGATTGAGATTACAGATAAGATTTGAAATTGATTTATGGATAAAGGAAAGATAGAAACAAATCGAAACAGAAAAGAAACATTTATCATTAAGCTGCTATAAACCTTTAGAAACGTTATCAGACTAAATGAATATTAAAATATTAATGTGAAAAAGAGTATAGTTCTTGTATAAGCAAGTAATGTACTCTATATTACTGGATCATATTCTCTGTATTGGCAACGTAACATCTGCGCTTTGTTTGAAATGTGATTAGCTTGTTTACATTTCTGTTTATGACTTCCACAAGCGAACAGTCTTAAGTGATGAGTAGCCCGAGTGACATTCTACATAACACGTCAGTTAAGATCCAAAAATAAAATTAGTCTGTATTAGTCACACTTCAAAACATTTTTATTTCATTGTTCCGTATGACTTAGTACAGGGTCTCCATAAAGTCCCATTATCATTTCAAAACATCATAACCTGGAAATTAGTAGATAGACAATCGAGGTTTATTGTAATACGCTTAGCAGCTCTCCAGTTTTTTCCCTTCGTTATTTGAGACTTGTAGTACATCAAATTGGCGACAGACCAGGAGAACGTTCAATGTGTCATGGTGTTCTGAATCCAAATCTGTGACAACGGTACTGTTGGATCACCTACGCCATTATGGGAGAACAGCATTGGCAAAAGCTAGTGTAATGAGGTAGTCCAAAAACTTCAGACAGGCAGCGACAAAGACCTCCTTCTAAGTGGCCATCCCCTTGTGTCTCAAGCAAGTATTGACAGATTCAAAGCTGCATGTCAGTGGAGCCCCTAGAGAGTAATTCATTGTACATTACGCGAATTGTAGGAAGCAACATCAATTGTCCGTGAAGTGTTACATAAGGGGTTACAATTTTTTGCATAAAAAATGCAAATGGTCCAGGTACTACAGCCAAACGATAGTCCTCTGTAGTACACGTTCGCGTGCTCCAGACTGGCGTCCATCAATGCTGACTAATGTGTCCTCTGATGGTAGCACAAAAAACACTCAGGTAGCGATGACTAAACAAGTTTAGTTATCAAAGATTAGGAGCATATTTACTCCAATGTTGACTGAAACGAAACATAAAATGAGTGACTTCTTGATAGATAACATAATACTTCTGGCAGCTGATGGCCAGTTAGTTCCACAAACTCACACTTTATAAAAGTCGAAATCCCATAGAACACTCATTGAATGAAGAAGTTTAAGTACTACATTACAAAATTGAGGCCTGTGGCTGTTTGCAAGTTAAGTAGACTGTAGCGGCAACTTCTGACATTGAATGTGGCAGCAACACCAAATGTAGTGGGAAGAGGTAGAAGGTACTGTATTAAGACTCGTCAGAGTTTCCCAAGTGACTTATTATTTCCGGGTACAGTGCCCCCATTCCTCTCGGTCGGCGTCAACCGGGTCCCACAATGCTGAGGATACCACTTCACTGTCTGCGAAAAGGCCTGGTGCGGAATGGCTGCCTCAGTGACCCATGCAATGACCCGCTGTGTGGCGGCCTTGTATGGCTACGACGTCAGGATGCACTGACAGTCAACCCAGCGGTCTTCACCCCTGCCGACTCAGTGTCACTCGCCGGGAGCCGCAGGAGGCCCGCTTCATGCTTCTTCGCTGTCGTGGTTCAGATCGCAGGCGACAACAAGCACCTGTGATCCGACATCTGAATCTGCGGCCCTAACCTCGGGATGCCTCCACCGTGTGTTGGGAGTCAAGATGACTGCCTGCAGTAGCGAGCTGTGGCATGGCCCGCCACTTGCTGGCTGCAGACCCCGCGTTGGCCTCATTGGGTCGAACCAGCGATCCGCCGTGGACTGGAATGCTGGTGCCCCATCTGCTGCTGCATGTAGCTGGTGGTGTGACACACCTCGCCGTCCAGGAGAGCTGCCACACTTGAATGCTTTGTTAGTGAACCGGCACCTATTTATATGCAGCTGTGCTAAATACTCTTCTCCACATCATGTACTAACACTTAGATTGGCCAGTGGGCCCCTTCTGCCTGTTTCCGCGCGGGATTAGCTGAGCGGTGTAAAGTGCTGCAGTCACGGACTGAGTGGCTGGTCCTGGCGGGGCTTCAATTCCTCCCTCGGGGATGGGTGTGTGTGTTTGTCCTTCGGATAATTTAGGTTAAGTAGTGTGTAAGCTTTGGGGCTGATGACCTTAGCAGTTAAGTCCATAAGATTTCACACACATTTGAACATTTTTTTTCGGCCTGTGGTTTGCGCCATGCAAACTGCTGTGTGTACTTTTTCCGGTGGTTCTACTCCCCTGTGGCCTCTATTTTACTTCACAACTGCTGGTGAGCGTAACTCACTGTAAACAGGCCCGCGCCTGGCTGTAGCTTGCGTGCTCAGAAATATTGCACCAAAACTGACTTTTCCTATTCCAAATGGTAGTGCCGCTACAAGACATAAATTTACAAGTTCACAAGTCTGCCACGACACTGGAGCCCTGAATCCTTTGGTGAGGAGGCCACAGACAGCTCCCAGGGACAAGGAGTCAGACATGAGTGGCTCTCCAACGAGAATCCTGACTGATGGAATCCTTGCCAAATCAGCACCTGGCCAGGGTGAACTGCTCTGGTCTGGCCCAAACGCTGCCCTAAAAACTGCTTCGTGGAAGAATACAGTTGGGCCTATTTTCAATCATGTGTCCTGCAGAAGAGAGTAGGTCTATGGGTAGCCTCCTACTGGAAGGTCTTCTAGAAAATTGTCTCGTGTTAGGCCTCCTCAAACCACTGATGCGATGTTGGTTGCAGACACTGACAATTACTACCTAAAAAGATGCCTGTTTTCAGATGAAGCAACGTTCCTCATTTCTGGGCATGTGAATCAACAAAACATATGGATCTGGAGCTCCAAAAACCCACACAACACACATGAACACAGCAGTATAGCCCAAAGCATAATTCTTGTTGTGGCTAATGCATGACAGGGTGTAGTTCCACTTTGATTCGCAGAGGAAAATGTTTACCTTATAATGCATGAACAGTTCCTGCTACCACAGATCACAGAGCTGCAGCTGTCCATCATCTTCTACCATCATAGTGCATCTCCACAGTGGAATTTGAATGTGTGAATCCTGTGCTCTCCTAATGTCACTAAATTGCACTTAATTTTGTGGGGTTACGTCAAGAATCACGTGCTCCCACCACTAGTCAATGACACTGAAACCATGGATGCATGACTCAATGAAGCAACCAGAACTGTTGATGCTGCAGTGCTGACCCATATGGAGGCAGAACTCAATTATCGCACTGATGTACTATGAGCGACGGGGGGGGGGGGGGGGGGGGGGGGGGGGGCTTACATTGAAATTCTAACGTAACACAACAAAACTTTGAGAGTTGATAAATGTTTTACAATGCTTTATCTGTAATTGTTTCCAAGTTTTGATTTGTTTGAAATGATAGAGGAACTTTATGGGTATACGTAGTTTGCAACATCATGGACCCAACCACAATCATAGGTAAATGATTAAATTGAATTACTTTCACACTGCGCAGTATCTGAAGAACTAGAAACGTTACTAACCTCACATATTATGTGCTTGCATAACATAGAAATTTCTGAGTTGATTTCACAGCTCCTGCAGAGCAAACACCATATGTAAGATGCCAGACTCATTAGGTCCCTGTTTCGGTTTATTGCTTTGCATACAGCAATCAGCTTAACTGATCCATCCATTGTCTATTCACCAGGCCAAAGATTCTTCCCATTTCTATTGCATTTTCGTTATCGTCATAATTACATCTTCCAACCCTACTTGTTTCTTAACACACTGTTTATTTTTGATTCTTCAATAATAATTCTCAACATGTACCTCTCCATACTCCCATAAATAAAAACAGACTTGTAAGGTGTGTGTGTATGTATGTGTATGTGTGTGTGTGTGTGTGTGTGTGTGTGTGTGTGTGTTTGTGTGGTCGTGTGTGTGTGGTGAAAACTTAACTGCGAAACACTGAGCTGCTACCACGAACAGTTAAGAAGACATTGAACTACTAAGCTGTGCCGCATTTCGTGAACCTTTATGGCACAGAAAACAAATTAGAAACGCTGTCTGACCCAGTCACACACTCTTACTTAAGACAGGCGCAAAGCAAGCGAATTCGGCATAGGTAACTGTTGAAACGTTGACAGTAAGAAATTTTTCACCAAATTGTCAAAAACTTGTAGAGCGTGTTGGTTTTTCGCATATAGCCCCAGCAGTGTAAATGAGGGTGTTCTCTCTTATCTGTAGTCATGAAAAAATAATGAAACCTATACTTTCTTGAATCAGTGAGATCAGAAAACAACTTCAAAACATAATCTCCTCCTAATATGCCAGATCATTACACATTACATTGAGAAGTCAGCAGTCTTCCAGAACAGTAGCCAATAACGTACCCTTCTTCATTGAAATCTAACTCCATACAACGAAACAATATTTATCGCTAATAATTTGGAACTGTAGAATACAATTAATTTAGTTAACTATTCGTGACATCTCAGAGCGCTTACGTGACGAAGTCGATGGCAACGAGAGTGCACAACATGGTGGAGTAGCTGTGTTAAGTAAACACAATAAATTAAGTGGCTTTGTGTGGACGAAATTATTCAGAGAAAAATATTAAAAATATGTGTATATATTGTTCTCAGAAAAATACAGCTGATTTACAAAGTGCACATGGGTTCTCAAATTAGCAAATACAAACGATATTTTCTCAAAGAGTAAACACAGTAATGTGCTCTCAATACACAATTTCTAAAAAGGCAATAATGTTTTTATGGTGCAGGAGAGTATGATAATGTTGAACGTGCAGCACCACAGACTAAAAATATAATATTTGAAATTAATTATAACAGTCTAGATCGTAAGTCACATTTAATGAAGGTTGACTTGTTTCGATCATCACATGATCAACTTCAGGCCCACAGACATATGTGAGATAAATTTTTGTCACGTCGCTGGTGACTACTTGCAGTACACACACATACATACACACGTGCGCAAATGCCCGCATATGATTGGCATCAGAACCTTTCGTCACTGTATTGTTTTCTTCGTAATGCACCCATTACCTGTCTGAGAAAGCTGAGTAAGCATCTCACCACAATGAATGAGATGTTGAGCTGAAGAAAATAGAAACAAGTTAGAATTATCCACCGGCCGGTGTGGCCGAGCGGTTCTAGGCGCTACAGTCTGCAACCGCACGACCGCTACGGGCGCAGGTTCGAATCCTGCCTCGGGCATGGGTGTGTGTGATGTCCTTAGGTTAGTTAGGTTTAAGTAGTTCTAAGTCTAGGGAACTGATGACCTCAGAAGTTAAGTCCCATAGTGCTCAGAGCCTTTTGAACCTTTTTTTTAGAATTACCCACAACAAATCCTTGACATGAGATTTTAAAGGAAGATTCATTGAGCTACAGTGGATGATGAGAAAGTGAAGTACCGAGAAGACATGGTCAGATGTTAATGAAACTTCACACATGTACACACCATTTGCAGGTAAGTACTAGTAAATGATTGGAGTTGCGGTTCTCTGTGCCAGGTGGAAATACCATGAGAGTACATTGATGTTGTTCATGTTTAGTGTTGTTACCAGGATTGGTAGGGCCCATCTGGGAGATGAATAGCGCCAGATGTTGCATGATCACTGTGAAGAACACAGAAATGGCATGTACTCATGTCAGACAGTGGTAGAGTCCGCATAGGATATGGTGGCTGATGCGCAGTGAAAAATTTTCGTACAAAGCGCTGGACGAGTTCATTCGTTTGTTCACAAGGGAACCTCCCCATCGCACCCCCCTCAGATTTAGTTATAAGTTGGCATAGTGGTTAGGCCTTGAAAAACGGAACACAGATCAATCGAGAAAACAGGAAGAAGTTGTGTGGAAATATGAAAAAAATAAGCAAAATATACAAACTGAGTAGTCCATGCGCAAGATAGGCATCATCAAGGAGCGTGTGAGCTAAGGAGCGCCGTGGTCCCGTGGTTAGCGTGAGCGGCTGCTGAACGAAGGGTCCTTGGTTCAAGTTCTCCCTTGAGTGAAAACTTCACTTTTTTTTATCTTCGCAAAGTTATGATCTGTCCGTTCGTTCATTGACGTCTCTATTCACTGTAATAAGTGTAGTGTCTGTGTTTTGCGACCGCACCGCAAAACCGTGCGATTAGTAGACGAAAGGACGTGCCTCTCCAATGGGAACTGAAAACATTTGATCGCAAGGTCATAGGTCAACCGATTCCTCCACAGGAAAACACATCTGATATATTATATACGACACTGGTGACGGCATGTGCGTCACATGTCAGGAATATGTTGTTGACCCACCTAACTTGTACACTTGGCGAATGGATAAAAAGATTCTTCTACCTTGCCCGATTTAGGTTTCCTTGTGGATGTGATAATTGCTCCCCAAAAAAGTGATGAAAACATAACGGACGGACAGATAATAATTGTCTGAAAATAAAAAATTAAACCTTTCACTCGAGGGAGGACTTGGACCAAGGACCTCTCGCTCCGGAGCCGCTCACGCTAACCACGGGACCACGGTGCTCCTCGGCCCACGCTGTCCTAGATGTTGCCTATCTTGCGCATGGACTACTCAGTTTGTATATTTTGCTTATTTTTTTCATAGTTCCACACAACTTCTTCCAGTTTTCCCGATTGATCTGTGTTCCGTTTTTCAAGGCCTATCCACTGTGCCAACTTATAACTAAATCTGAGGGGGTTACGATGGGGAGGTTCCCTTGTCAGTAGGGGAGGCCGAGAGTGTTTGTCACCTTTCGGTCGGTTAGGCATTGACACAACCGAGGCGCACGCCCTGCAGTTTTTCTCAAACCACTTCGTTAATGGTCATAGCTATTGTAATATTTACGTGGAAGTAAGACACTGCGAGAAATTCGAAAAGATTTTCAATGAAAAATAGGGGCGCTATTACTTTGCGTTTGGTGCTTATCACGTAATACGTTGATGCATATGACAATTCGCTAACATGTCGAATTTTTCTTTAGACTTGGGTGGAGGTCCCAGTCTGCCACCAATGTCGAGGAAATTGATGTGATTTAGCATACTTATTTGCGATCGCGCCGCGCCAGTGTTAAGACCAGAGTGAAATATGCACAGTATTTCTCATATTTCATATACAGTTTGAGCTCTCGAAGAAAGATTTTGGCAAGTGATAGCATACAAAGAGAAGAATATTTTTCCTATTTAAAACTTCATTATCTAGAATGTTATTCCACTAACTACATACCTTTTTTAATGAAAGAATTTAATTTTTAAGTGCCATCGATTGCTGATGAAACGATAAATGCTATGGGTTTGGGAACAAGATAACTGAAGACATTTCACATTTATTTTGTACTGAGTGTGGTGGCGGAAGCTGTCGCCAGCACACCGGTCAGCAAAGATGTAGAAAGAAAATCGATAGTAGGCGCTGGATCAAGCACACCTGTCAGGAGAGAGGCCAAAGACAGACTCGCAAGCCACAGGCCGCCAACGCCATCTCGCCCGGAAGTGTACAGATCGCCGCCGCTGACAGGAGGACTCAGTCTCAGTCACTAGCTCAGTCTCTCAGTCACTAGCTCAGTCTTTCAGTCACTAGCTCAGTTTCTCAGTCACTAGCTCAGTCTCTCAGTCACTAGCTCAGTCTCTCAGTCACTAGCTCAGTCTCTCAGTCACTAGCTCAGTCTCTCAGTCACTAGCTCAGTCTCTCAGTCACTAGCTCAGCCGCTCAATCACTGGCGCACTAACTCACAGTCCAAGTTGGCGTCTGTCAGTACACTGCCGCCAGATTAGTGTACATAGCGGGACTTGTACTTTACCCATAGCGATACTTACTTTGTAATAGCTAGAATACCGATATTGTCTGCAAGAGGACTATTACGGACGATCTTGTACCACAACACGCGCATTCTCTAAATGACAAGTAGCGTCCTGTTCATTAAATAAAGAACCGTGTTAATATATGTGTGCAACTGTGTTGTAGGAAGAGGGTACCAGCCACCAAACAGCATCCTCTTCCTTGATTCCTATGGTACAAGACACAACACCGAGGACGTGCTTTTTCATAAGCTACTGACTTTTCCTCAGTTCCTTACTTAATAAAGTTAATAAACCACTGTTTCAGAATTCTCTCGTAATTGCGTCTGCACAACATGGTAGTGACTTGCAGTTTGTAAACTCCGCAATAGCAATAAGAGAAATGTGTAGATTTTACTAAAAATTCGCCTTTCATGACGCTTCTCTGAAAGCTACAAGTAGTTAACAAGCCAAGCGAAAATAACTCACTACAGTTTCAGCGGAATTCATTCTAGAGAGTAACCAAAGCAGAGCGAGGCGTAGCGCTGTATACCGATCCTGCCTTGGAGGCGGTTAAGTGGGAGATGTGTCTCAGAGCTGGATAGTGACAGATGGTGACGCGAGACTGGACGCGCACGTAGTTTATGTATCAGCCGATAGAGGACAATATTGGCTAGGGGGACTGTGATTTTAGTTTCTATTGTGCCCATTAGAGTGCACTAAAGTAATAGAATGTTTTACATAAACTGTTCTATTATTTTCATAAAGTGTTGTTATGTCTTTTTGTGTACGTAAAATGTTATAAATGTGTTTTAGCAGTATGAATGATGCGTGAGTGTGGTTTAAGGTTAATATGAAGATAATTGTTTAACGAGTTATGTAGTAGGAATTAGTGTGTGAACATTTCGAAGAAGTATGGATATGGACAAAGGGAATTTTTGTAGAATAGATTTGTAAAGTAAGTTTATGGTAAAGGGAAAGTTAAATCAGGCATAAATAACAATAGTAAATAACTTAATGCATATTAGGTAATTACGTCGGTAAAAAGTGCAGTTGTTAGGTTTACTATTTTGCGATTTGTTATTGATGAAAAGCGCGGATTGACGCGGGAGAGTGTTGTTTTGCTATTGGCTGTTGAATAAACCGACCAATGGTAAAGCAATATTCTTCGCGCGCCTTTCTCCGCTGGTAGAGAAGACTTAGAGTATTCTAAAGAAGAATGGGATCCTAGCCATGAAACAGTTCGAACGTGTGTAGTAGTAGTTCCGATGGAAGTGATAAGTTGCCAGATCTAGCAGTATTTCATACATCAAAAGTGTTGGAAAATGACGGCATAATTATTCCGATCGGTGTGTAGAAATTTCGGAATTTTTAAGTGAATTTTGTGAAGAGAAAAGACATAAATTCCGCGTGTCGTATTGAGCAGATCGGTGGATAAAAACTGTGACTGCATTTTGTACCGACAGACTTAATATTTTCTGAGCATACTCAATCAAAAGCAATCAGTATTTTTGTAGCTATTACGTTTTTGGGAAATGCAACACCATAAACTTGCTAACGTGGGTGAAAGGGATTGTGAGTGACTGTGTTAAGACTAGCACAGGCTTGGCAGTGATACTTGTTCACTTAAGTTTCAGAATATATTAATTGAGGACAAAATTTCCAACCTTTCATTTCGTGTGAAAACTTTCCCCCGAAGCGTAGATTAGTGACTTTGATTGCAGCCTAGTTCATGTCGAAGTACAGTAGGTTTCGCTCGGCTTCCATACTGATGATACACTGAGACAATGTTCACAGGTAGGTGCAGGTTAGTCGTAAAAGGACGGAAAGAACTGCGCCGCTGCAAAAGGTGAAAGATGTTTTTAAATGATCACCATACAAGTGTGGGTGTAGACGGGCTCGGCTTATTATTTTCATAAATGTGAGCTTCAGTTTAGAACAGCACTTCCCCTCCAGCGCTCGGCATTTCCCCTACAGCGCCTGCCCATACTCCCACCACTACTGCTCTCCCTGTGCTGCCCTGCTAACTGTTCATCTACCAGCCACATACTTTGCACACATTCTACCAGCCTCTGAAAGTGTTGGAAATGGGCCTCATTGTGGATCTCCATGTGGCCAGCTGCTCAAATCGCGCAATGTCCAGATTTGTGGGGCAGTCAGATGTGACAGTGCACTGATGTTGGTCTGCATGGGAACACGAGGGCAGGCATACTCGTCGTCATGGTTTCAACTCACAACATCTGAGCACCACAAAGGAGGATCATTTGTACTGTGCACTGAGCATACCGTAAATCCATAACATCTGTTCCTGCCATCTGAGAACAAGTAATGGACTCCTTACAATATTCTGTGTCACCCCCCACTGTTGGTCAAAGACAACGCATATGTAGGTTGCCATTAATGCCACAGCACAAACGGCTGCGTCTGGAGTGGTGGTGTGACCAGGAAACATGTGCTGCTGATGAATGGCGTCACATAGAGTTCAGCGATGAATCATGGTTCTGTGCCATCAGGAATGACCATTGCTATCAAGTATAGTAGCAACCTGGGAAGAAGTCCTGTTCTTCCAATGTTTTGGAGAGGCACAGTGGTGTTAAACCTCATGTCATGCTGTGGGGAGACATCGATATGACCTCAGTTAATGGTTGGTAGTGATAGAGTGAACAGTGCATCACAGACATCCTGCATCTTCATGTGTTACCTCTCATGCGACGGTATCATGGTACCATTTTTCAAAATGACAACGCTCATCTACACACGGCACGTGTCTCTATGAAGTGTCTACGTTACACAGAGGTACTCCTATGGCCAGTAAGATCCCCAGAATTGTCCCTTGATAAAACACGTGCGGCATCAGCTCTGACGTCAACGCCAGCCCAGTTTCAACATCAAGCATAACAAGTACCAGATAACATCAGTTTTGGGTCAGTTTGCCTTAAGGGAGGATTAAACGGCTTTATGAGACCCTTCCCAACCGAGGCCAGCAGGTATGCAACGTCAAACTGATAAGTGCGCTCGTGCTTCCAAATTCTTTGTTGTATTTGAGTTGATATTGTAATCACTGAAATAACCCATTCATTCTCTGAACCCGTGAGGTCTCATCTCGCTTCCTCCTTCCTTCCCGAGTGCTGTACTTTTTTTGATCAGGCAGTGCATGACAGTTTGCCGTAAATAATGTTAAATAATGTAAATTTTTTTACGTATCCCTACCCTTGTTACCAAATTAATACTGACTTCGTACTAAGAATTATTTAAGAGGTATTCGTTAAACGGCATTTAAATATTTGGATTTTAACTGTTTACACGAACTTTTCAGGCGCCAGTTTGTTACCGTCCACATGTCACCCAACGATGTTTAATGGTATATACATACAAATACGTTAAAGGGTGACTTATAGGAAGTCGGCGCCGTTCGGAAAATATGTCACCAATCGAGCCTAGCCAACTTCCTGGGATTCCGCACTGGTTGGCAGGTGGGGCCTGGCGAGACTAGCGAATGCTAATAATGGCCCTTCGTATAAGGCCCGTTTCTTGTCCACACACTGCATTTATCTTTTCACAGACTACGTGCTACGTCCACGCAGGACAACGTTATCAGCAATACAAAGCTAATTCACCTCGTTCCATTAACATGTATTACAATTTTGTTTTCCCGTTTTACAGAACTCAAAATTTCGTCTAGGTCTACAGTGCATGGTTAGACTGACTCCTCTCTATTTTTAACGTTTCTCTATCCTGCTGCAGTGTAACTGAATCTGTAGTGCCGACATGCGTATTTTGCAGTACACTGAAGTAGATCGAAACAGCGCCATCCTCCTCAATGCCTGTTGGCATATATTTTGTTGAAACTGATTCAGAAGTAATCATCGTTTGATCTTGAAGCTCCAACAGAAGCCGCGCTTGCAAATTGAATTATGATGTTTAGGGATTCCTGTTATGAAAGATATCTCTGCTTTTGAAGACCCAGACGTATATCAGCATATCTTTGACATCATAGACGGTATTTTAAGTCTGTAAAATGAAAGCATATTTTAGACAGTAGTTATTAGAAAGACAACAGCCGTCCCCCAGTGGTAACATCGGTTCCCGTCAGATCACCGAAGTTAAGCACTGTCGGGCTGGGCTACCATTTGGATGGGTGACCATCCGGTCTGCCGAGCACTGTTCGCAGGTGGGGTGCACTCAGCCCTTGTGAGGCAAACTGAGGAGCTACTTGATTGAGACGTAGCGGCTCCGCTCTCTGAAACTGACATACGGCCGGGAGAGCGGTGTGCTGACCACATGCCCCTCCATATCCGCATCCAGTGACGCCTGTGGTTGAGGATGACACGGCGGCCGGTCGGTACCTTTGGGCCTTCATGTCTGTTCGGGAGGAGTTTAGTTTAGCTTAGTTTTAGTTATTAGAAAGAAAATTAAGACTAAAAATTTTATGTCTACTGTGGTTCAAGACACAAAGGAATTAAGGACACTAGCTGCGAATGGGCGTTGATGTACATCAATGGGACAAGTTGAAAATTTTTTACTGGTATTCAAACCGGGGTCTCCTGCTTACTAGGCAGATGCACTGAACACCACGCCGTCTAATCACAGTGGTCACTGCATCTGCACACCACATCTATAAAATGAAGAGCCAAAGAAAATGGTATAATCATGACATGTAAGCTTTCACTTCCGGCATTTCATTAATTAAAACTTCCGGGCTGAATTGCCGTGGTCCACATATAAAAGTTCTTCTCCTTCCTGAGGTTTCGTTGCTCACAGTAGGAAATTCAGCCCGTAAGTTTTAATTAATGAAACTGGTATACTTGCCTAATATTGCATGGGGCCTCGCGAGCACACCTCCGAGCACGCAGAAGTGCCGCAACACGACGCGGCATGGACTCGACTGATGTCTGAAGTAGTGTGGGAGGGAATTCACACCATCGATCCTGCAGGGCTGTCCATAAATTTGTAAGAGCACGACGGATTGGAGATATCTTCTGAACAGCACGTTGTAAGGCATTCCAGATATGCTCCATAATGTTCATGTCTGGGGAATTTGGTGGCCAACGGAAGTGTTTAAACTCAGAAGAGTGTTCCTGGAGCCATTCTATAACAATTCTGGACGTGTGGGGTGTCGCATTGTCCTGCCGGAATTTCCCAAGTCCGTCAGAATGCGCAATGGACATGAATGGATGCAGGCGATCAGACAGGATGCTCATGTACGCGTTACCCGTCAGAGTCGTATTTAGACGTACCAGGAGTCCCATATCACTCCAACTGCACACGCCCCACATTACAGAACCTCCACCAGCTTGAACAGTCCCCTGCTCACATGCAGGGTCCATGGATTCATGAGGTACACATCCATCTGCCCGACACAATTTGAAACGAGACTCGTCCGACTAGGCAACATGTTTCCAGTCATCAACAGTCCAATATCGGTGTTGACAGGCCCAGGTGGGACGTAAAGCTTTGTCTCGTGCAGTCATCAAGGGTACACGAATGGTCCTTCGGCTCCGAAATTCCATATCGATGATATGTTTTATTGAAGGTTCGCACGGTGACATTTGTTGATGGCATTGAAATCTGCAGCAATTTGCGGAAGGGTTGCACTTCTGTCACGCTGAATGATTCTCTTCAGTCGTCGTTCGGTCAGTTCTAGCAGGATCTTTTTCTGGCCGCAGCGATGTCGGAGATTTGATGTTTATCGGTTCACTGATATTCACGGTACACACGTGAAAAGGTCGTGCGGGAAAATCCTCACTTGATTGCCACCTCGGAGATGCTGTGTCCCATCGCTGGTGCGCCGACTATAACACCACGTCCAAACTCACTTCAATGTTGATAACCTGCCATTGTAGCAGCAGTAACCGATGTAGGAACTGCGCCAGATACTTGTTGTGTTATATAGGCGTTGCCGACCGCAGCACCGTATTCTTCCTGTTTACATTATCTCTGTATTTGAAAACGCATGCCTATGCCAGTTTGTTTGGCACTTCGGTGTAATTAGGACGATGACTGTTGAAAATCGGCGAGACGCCGCGAGTAACGTTAATAGTGTGTACCATAAGTTGAGAATTTAGGTCTTACGGGAGGCTGCACTTGTAGTTACAGTGGCCACTGTGTTCAGGTGGCGTAGAGTTCAGCGTATCTGCCGAGGTCCACGTTCGTTTCCTCGTGAAGCATGAATTTTCAACTTGCCTCTTGATATAAATCGATGTCCACTGGCAGCTAGTGTATTTACCTTCTTTGTTTCTTGATCCATAATGGCTGCAGGATTAAAATGATGTGTGTTCTTTCGGACATGTCTGAGTGATTTCTCTAGAACATTAGATTTTGGTAGGGCCGTCTGTAGATTATTACATTAGTTAATTAATCACTTTATCAACGAAGTTTATTTAGTTACAATTATTTATTTACAACTAACACAAAATAAACAAATGTCTCAGAGGTATACTGTCCTTCAAAGCGGCCACCAGTATTGTGTACAACAGCATAGCGCACTGACTTCCCAGTCAGAGAAGTCAGCCAGTCCAAGTTCGAAGTTACCAGCCAGCCTCGTTTGTTTTTAGACGATTATCCACGCTTGTTTCCGCAAATGCTGGGCTGGTCTCCCACTCCTACAATCTCGAACAGAATAAATATTGCACACGACTTTCCTGCCTTACATAACTTTCACGACTATGGTGTCAGGAACGGAATCCGCCCACTAACTTAAATACTGAAAAAAAATTGCCAAATCATGAAAACTCCGAGCCTAACTAGAATGGGATAAACAGTAGGGGAAAGAAGAAAACAACATGTATGTAATTACGAGTGGTTTAAGCCACATTATTTGATTCCGTTGCGTTGCGTCTCTTTGAAAATGTATTAAAATTCTAAGCCTGAATATTTTGTCGAGTGAAATTATGAACGAGTTCAATCACACAGAAGCACACATAGACATTGTGTTTTGTCAAATTCGAAGTTGAAATTTGCGAGTGTGGTTTATGAAAAGCACGTGTCTTGTTTCTGTTTATATTTCTACGACAGATACTTGTGAAAATGTGAAAAGGTACCATAAAAATAACTGTACCTAATCGCGAAATGTAGTCACAAAATACTTCCGCGCAACAAAATTATGTTCACAGATGAAGTTATTTCTCGGGGTACGACCCAGCTTCACAATAAAATCGTTTTATTGCACATGACATGTTAGAAAATAATGTACAGAAGGTGCTACAGAACGTATCATTCTAAAGAACAAGGTAACGTTTCTAGGCCCAATTTTCGTTCCAATTATTATTACTGTAAGAGTGTTTCCATTTTTCAGACCTGAATAAAAGTATTCAGTGAGGACGACACAGATGCCCTGAAACATTTCTGGACATTTTGTAGGGTTTTTTTTTTTTTTTTTTTTTTTTGCATAATAGGCAGACTTAACTGCTTCAACGAGAGGTAGCAGCCGCCAGGTCTGCTAACCCGACAACGGCCAGGAAAGCTTTGTGTTGCTCCACGCCCCTCAAAAGCATCCCGATGACGTAGTTTGCTGAGGATCGCATGACGGTCGGTCAGACCCGAATTTCCTAATCTGTGGCCAGAAATGTGGCACTTTTCTAGCTTTTTTCCGAATTTCATTATTTGCAGGTGGTATATTTTTGACAATACAAAACTGCGAAGTAACTGACCTTTAAATTCTAGTCTTTCCTCAGTAGCAGCTTCTCTCGTTCGATGCTGAAAGTTCACGTAGGTGTGGAATGATGGTCGTTCAGTAATGTATAGGACACCATATTTGATATGACATTCTCACACATATTTTATTCCATGTGAAGTTCAATTATTAATTATGGTGACTATTTTTAACCCTACAAACAAACATTAGTGCAAGTCAACGGGTCATCACGCGCAATTACAGTGGTAAGTAACTTGTTCTATTGTGACACAAAACAATGCTCTTCTTTATACAATACATCACAATTTAGGGGAGGTGCTGAGTCGCAGATAGGCACAACAAAAAGACTCTCATAATTAAAGCTTTCGGCCATTGGCCTTCGTCAACAATAGACACACACACACACACACACACACACACACACACACACAAACGCAACTCACACACACGACTGCAGTCTCAGGCAACTGAAACCAGACATGTGCGTGTGTATCCATTGTTAACGAAGGCCAATGGCCTATCTCCGACTCAGCATCTCCGCTATATGGTGAGTAGCAACTTTCCTTCTCATAATAGTGTTATACTCCATCCTGGATTTTCCATTGTTTGAAAACATCACACTTCTCATCACGACACAGTTCAAATTCAGCGCACTCCTCCGGTAATTTGTTAAAGGTGATTACTATCTGGTGGTTCATTTAAAACAGTCTTTATCACGAAGCGCCGTATCCAACAATGGCCAGTTTCTATGACACTTATAAAACTCTTGGTAATCACAACACAGTTTATCAAGCGAGGTGGTGCAGTGCTTAGCACACTGTCTCCGCATTCGAGAGGACGACGGTTCAAACCAGCGTCCGGCCATCCGAGTTTAGGTTTTTCGTGATTTCCCTAAATCGCTCTAGGCAAATGCGGGCATGATTCCTTTGAAAGGGCACGGCCGAGTTCCTTTCCAGTCGTTGACAAAATCCGAGCTTCTGCTCTGTCTCTAATGACTTCGATGTCGACGGGACGCTAAATCCCATCTTTCTTCCATCATTTCTTACAGCTCAGTTCAGATTGAATGTTTACTCATTTTACATACTGAAGCCACTTAAAAGTAATTAAATATTAAAGTTCGTGAATTTCACGGTTTCCGATGAGTTTATTTTTGTCCACAGAATGTACAGAACATAGATCTGAGTGATGTAACTAGTGCACGTTCGGCATAAGTGTTACTCGTTAACTAGACCAGTTAAAGACTGTCGTAAGATGGTTCAAATGGCTCTGAGCACTATGTGACTTAACTTCTGAGGTCGTCAGTCCCCTACAACTTAGAGCTACTTAAACATAACTAACCTGAGGACATCACACATAACCATGCTCGAGGCAGGATTCGAACCTGCGACCGTAGCGGTCGCGCGGTTCCAGATTGTAGCGCCTAGAACCGCTCAGCCACTCCGGCCGGCCGACTGTCGTAAGAACGAACTGTATTTTGAAAAGTACATAATACTCTGAAATGTGACTGTGTTGAAATTTACTGTTTTTGATGACCAACGAGAATCAATAGAATTTTGGATTACGGATAGTGTTGCTGGTTAGACATTTGTAAAAATATATGGACTATTTTACTTTGCATTGCGATTCTCATCGTTTACATGAATGTACGCTTAATTGCAAATTAAAGTGAATTGCATGAAATAATCAGCTAGTAAGTAAATCAGTTATGCTCTATGTCGTTTTCTATAGAAAAATTAAGGCAACCCAAGTAAGTAGTCAAAGTCCGGAATCTAACAGAGGTTTTGACGAAATCTGCGTTGGAAAATCGTACGCGTCGGGAACTTCAAGTTTAAGTATTGTGGAAGATAATTAGTTTTTGGTAATTTAAAGTGTTTTACAGGGAAGTCGGAATGCTTAACTATCAAACGGTACTGTTCAGTTTAGGAAATTATGCTGATTAACTCACAAGTGCTAACTTCAGTTAACTGTAATTTTTAATTAACAGTGCCCCAACGAGAACGAATTACACTAATGGAAACAGAATACTTGGAATATGAACCTGATTAATAAATTTAAGAAAATTTTGGTCTAAACAAGAACATGAGGTTTTTAGATAAGTACCACGTCTTACTTGATTAAAGTATTGAAAATAAGATGAATCTTTGCGAAATTGTTTTACGTTTGGGAATAGGAAAACATGACTGAGGGAAAGAGTCCATGTGCTTTGTCACAAGCTGTGGCGCATTAGTAGCGTTCGTTTAGAAGCGAAACCTGTATGTTTTGTATAAAGATATTTACAGTACAGGGGAATAAATTATCCCTGTGCAGGCGTCGATTATGCACATATATTACGCTGCATTTATGTAAATGAAGTTCTTGTGTGACGGAGTAGTCATGCGACAAGAGTTGTGCGGCTTCCTGGAGTCCCCTCCACGGCATGCTTTATGCAACAGCCCTGCGTCACTACCTGTGAATGGCATGTGGCGCCCCAAGGACGACTGCCGCGCCAAAATGCTGACAGCTCCACGTGTGACGTCATTAGCGGCCGCCAAAGACAGCAGCGTAAGAGCGTGTCGACTTTCTGGTGTCCGAAGCGCTGAGTGGCGTTCTGGCTCGGGTTGGACGATAACCAGAGTGAGTGCGTGCGTATGTGTGTATGTGTGTGTTTGAGGTGGAGGAGCGGGACAGTAGGAGCAGTTATGTAAATGCATTTCAAGCTGAGGAAGTGCGTGCGTATTTGTGTGTATCAGGGCAAAGAGAACGTATTTTTTATGTGAATGATTGAAAATCCTCGATGACAATATCGCAAAATAAATTTTTATTTTGATTACTAGCTTCAACTGCACAGGAGCCATATTCAGACCATAAAAGCATTCTTGATTAGTGCAATCGCCATAATGGCTAAACACATCGTAAAAATCTTTTTCTAAAATGAGGGGTAAAAAAATTTCACATCGTTCATAAGCAATCAAGTAGAATGATGCTCTTAAACTAAAGTGTTATTCTGTTAAAAGTTGGGATATCGCGCATTTTAATCAGTATTAGTATTATGTCATATCAGAGGTCATATATCATGTTGTAATGTTGTAATAATGCACTCATGGAGACGCCAAGTTTTAACAGGGTGACTCCTTAGTTTTATGACCTACGCTCTATGTGACTGGTTACGAAAAAATTTGGAAATTTCGAAAGTTGTAGTAAGGTCTTATGGGACCAAACAGCTGAGGTCATCGGTCCCTAAGACTACGTACTACTTAATCTAAATAACTTACACTAAGGACAACACACACACCCGAGTCCGCGGGAGGATTCGAACCACCGACAGGGGGGGGGGGGGGAGTCGCGCGGGATTAGCCGAGCGGTCAAGGCGCTGCAGTCATTGACTGTGCTACTGATGACCTTAAAATTTCACACACATTTGAACATTTTCTTTTTGAACATTTGAAGCCGCGCGGACCGTGACAAAGCGCCTAAGACCGCACTGCTGGTTACGGAAGATGTAAAGTTATTTTACCCACACATTTTGTATGTATGTTTTCACTTTAAAAAAGAATTTAATGATGTGTCGATCCGTTATGGCAAATACACTAGTCAGAAATGTTTTTATGATTTGAATATATCTCATGTGTAACTAAAACTTGTAAACAAAATAGAAATATATTTGCTATCTCGACATCGACAATTTTCAATTCTAAATATAAAAATTACGGCAGATAGCTTGTCTCCAACGTTGACAATCTCAACAAATTTGAAAAAGACAACATAGTTAACATATACATATGTTGCAATAAATATTTCGACGTGTTACTCACTATTGCATAGGTTGCAAGACATCTACGCATGCATCTACATGATTCCTCTCCAATTCACACATTAAGTATTTCGCTGAATGTTCATTGAAAAGCTGCCAGAATAATTCTCGTGCGTTTCAGCGCCACATAGCATGCGGGAGAAATGAACACCCAAATCTATCAGTGCGAGCTTTAATTTCTGTTATTTTATGACGATGCTCATTTATCCTTTGTAGTGGGAGCCAAAATAACACTTCGGCATTCAAAAAATGGTTCAAATGGCTCTAAGCACTGTGGGACTTAACAGCTGAGGTCATCAGTCCCTTAAACTTAGAATTACTTAAACCTAACTAACCTAAGCACATTACACACATCCATGCCCGAGGCAGGATTCGAACCTGCAACCGTAGCAGCCGCGTGGTTCTAGACTGAAGCGCCTAGAAGCGCTCGGCCACCACGGCCGGCGCTTTCGGCATTCGGAGGAGAAAGTTGCTGATTCAAATTTCGTGAAAACAAATCTCGCCGCATCGAAAAACGTTTTTGTTTTAAATTGCTTGTTATATCCGTGACGTTCTCTCTCGTGTATAAGGTAGAATGGTCTGCCCTTTTTGGAACTTTTTTGGTATCCTCCGTCAGCCCTGTCTGGTCCCATACAGCGCAACAATACCCCAAAAGAGGACAAACAAGCGTAAAGGGCGTAGTCTCTACAATAGAGTTGTTGCAGCTTGTTTCTGCCAAAACAATTGAGGCTTGGTTCCGTCTTACTCATAACATTTTCTGTATGATTTATCAAACTGAAGTCGCTCGTAACTCCTGTGTAAGACTCTGCAAGAGAGACGCTCAGTAGCTTGGTACGAGCTTTTGTTGAATTTTCGAGAACATACCTTCACCGAGGAGTCAAGCAGTATATTGCTCCCTCCTACGTATATCTCGCAATGAGACCATGAGAATAAAATCAGAGAGATTAGAGCCCACACAGAGGCATACCGACAATCTTTCTTTCCACGAACAATACGAGACTTGAATAGAAGGGAGAACCGATAGAGGTACTCAAGGTACCCCCCGCCACACACCGTCATGTGACTTGCGGAGTATGGATGTAGATGTAGATGTTGTTGTTGTTGTTGTTGTGGTCTTCAGTCCGGAGACTGGTTTGATGCAGCTCTCAGCATTCATCTCTTGGTCTCCCTCTACGATTTTTACCCTCCACGCTGCCCTCCAATACTAAATTTGTGATCCCTTGATGCCTCAGAACATGTCCTACCAACCGATCCCTTCTTCTGGCCAAGTTGTGCCACAAACTTCTCTTCCCCCCATTCCTATTCAATACTTCCTCATTAGTTATGTGATCTACCCATCTAACCTTCAGTATTCTTCTCTAGCACCACGTTTCGAAAGCTTCTATTCTCTTCTTGTCCAAACTATTTATCGTCCATGTTTCACTTCCATACATGGCTACACTCCATACAAATACTTTCAGAAATGACTTCCTGACACTTAAATTTATACTCGATGTTAACAAATTTCTCTTCTTCAGAAACGCTTTCCTTGCCATTGCCAGTCTCCATTTCATATCCTCTCTACTTCAACCATCATCAGTTATTTTGCTCCCCAAATAGCAAAACTCCTTTACTACTTTAAGTGTCTCATTTCCTAACCTAATTCCCTCAGCATCGCCCGATTTAATTCGACTACATTCCATTATCCTCGTTTTGCTTTTGTTGGTGTTCATCTTATATCCTTCTTTGAAGACACTGTCCATTCCGTTCAACTGCTCTTCCAGGTCCTTTGCTGTCTCTGACAGAATTACGATGTCGTCGGCGAACCTCAAAGTTTTTATTTCTTCTCCATGGATTTTAATACCTACTCCGAATTTTTCTTTTGTTTCTTTCACTGCTTGCTCAATATACAGAATGAATAACATCGGGGAGAGGCTACACCCCTGTCTCACTTCCTTCCCAACCGCTGCTTCCCTTTCATGTCCCTCGACTCTTATAACTGCCATCTGGTTTCTGTACAAATTGTAAATAGCCTTTCGCTCCCTGTATTTTACCCCTGCCACCTTCGGAATTTGAAAGAGAGTATTCCAGTCAACATTGTCAAAAGCTTTCTCTAAGTCTACAAATGCTAGAAACGTAGGTTTGCCCTTCCTTAATATAGCTTCTAAGATAATTCATAGGGTCAGTATTGCCTCACGTGTTCCAACATTTCTATGGAATCCAAACTGATCTTCCCCGAGGTCGGCTTCTACTAGTTTTTCCATTCGTCTGTAAAGAATTCGAGTTAGTATTTTGCAGTTGTGACTTATTAAACTGATAGTTCGGTAATTTTCACATCTGTCAACACCTGCTTTCTTTGGGATTGGAATTATTATATTCTTCTTGAAGTCTGAGGGTATTTCGCCTGTTTCATACATCTTGCTCACCAGATGGTAGAGTTTTGTCTGGACTGGCTCTCTCAAGGCCGTCAGTAGTTCCAATGGAATGTTGTCTACTCCGGGGGCCTTGTTTCGACTCAGGTCTTTCAGTGCTCTGTCAAACTCTTCACGCAGTATCGCATCTCCCATTTCATCTTCATCTACATCCTCCTCAATTTCCATAAAATCGTCCTGAAGCACATCGCCCTTGTATAGACCCTCTATATACTCCTTCCACATTTCTGCTTTCCCTTCTTTGCTTAGAACTGGGTTTCCATCTGAGCTCTTGATGTTCATACACGTGGTTCTCTTATCTCCAAAGGTCTCTTTAATTTTCCTGTAGGCAGTATCTATCTTACCCCTAGTGAGGTAAGCCTCTACATCCTTACATTTGTCCTCTAGCCATCCCTGCTTAGCCATTTTGCACTTCCTGTCGATCTCATTTAGAGACGTTTGTATTCCTTTTTACCTGCTTCATTTACTGCATTTTTATATTTTCTCCTTTCATCAATAAAATTCAATATTTCTTCTGTTACCCAAGGATTTCTACTAGCCCTCGTCTTTTTACCTATTTGATCCTCTGCTGCCTTCACTACTTCATCCCTCAAAGCTACCCATTCTTCTTCTACCGTATTTCTTTCCCCCATTCCTGTCAATTGTTCCCTTATGCTCTCCCTGAAACTCTGCGCAACCTCTGGTTTAGTCAGTTTGTCCAGGTCCCATCTCCTTAAATTCCCACCTTTTTGCGGTTTCTTCAGTTTTAATCTACAGTTCATAACCAATAGATTGTGGTCAGAGTCCACATCTGCCCCTGGAAATACCTTACAATTTAAAACCTGGTTCCTAAATCTCTGTCTTTCCATTATATAATCTATCTGAAACCTGTCAGTATCACCAGGCTTCTTCCCTGTATACACCCTTCTTTTATGATTCTTGAACCAAGTGTTAGCTATGATTAACTTGTGCTCTGTGCAATATTCTACCAGACGGCCTCCTCTTTCATTTCTTAGCCCCAATCCATATTCACCTACTACGTTTCCTTCTCTCAGTTTTCCTAATACCGAATTCCGGTCACCCATGACTATTAAATTTTCATCACCCTTCACTATCTGAATAATTTCTTTTATTTCATCATACATTTCTTCAATTTCTTCGTCATCTGCAGAGCTAGTTGGCATATAAACTTGTACTACTGCAGTAGGTGTGGGCTTCGTATCTATTTTGGCCACAATGATGCGTTCACTATGCTGTTTGTAGTAGATTACCCGCATTCCTATTTTCCTATTCATTATTAAACCTACTCCTGCATTACCCCTATCTGATTTTGTGTTTATAACCCTGTAGTCACCTGACCAGAAGTCTTGTTCCTCCTGCCACCGAACTTCACTAATTCCCACTATATCTAACTTTAACCTATCCATTTCCCTTTTTAAATTTTCTAACCTACCTGCCCGATTAAGAGATCTGACATTCCACGCTCCGATCCGTAGAACGCCAGTCTTCTTTCTCCTGATAACGACATCCTCTTGAGTAGTTCCCGCCCGGAGATCCGAATGGGGGACTATTTTACCTCCGGAATATTTTACCCAAGAGGACGCCATCATCATTTAATCATACAGTAAAGCTGCATGCCCTCGGGAAAAATTACGGCCGTAGTTTCCCCTTGCTTTCAGCCGTTCGCAGTACCAGCACAGCAAGGCCGTTTTGGTTATTGTTACAAGGCCAGATCAGTCAATCATACAGACTGTTGCTCTTGCAACTATTGAAAAGGCTGCTGCCCCTCTTCAGGAACCACACGTTTGTCTGGCCTCTCAACAGATATCCCTCCGTCGTGGTTGCATCTACGGCCATCTGTATCACTGAGGCACGCAAGCCTCCCCACCAACGGCAAGGTCCATGGTTCATGGGGTGTCGGGCCGTATGGTGGACGAAATTCAGTTTGCTATCTCACTGACGCCTGGAGCGTCTCAAGACACGTTTTCGGTCTGGAATCTCATTGACTAGAGTAGTATTGTCTTCAGTGATTAGTTCCGCTTCGAAAAATTGAGTGTCTATGACCAGCGGGGATGTATCAGGAGAGTCATGAACAGCAGTGGTATACCAACCTGAGTGTCTCCAGTCATTTGGCGCGACAACAAGTAGTGATGTTTTGGGGTGTCATTTCTGGTCATAGCAGGACAGCTTTGGTTGTCATCCACGGTACCTTTACAGTACAGCAATATGTCGACAATATTTTACGACCCTTTTGTTGTCGGTTATGGAAAATCATCCTTTGTTTACATTGCAGCAAGATAGTGCCCACCGGTACAGGGTGAGTGTTTCTACTGCTTGTACTCGTGCCTACCAAACCTTACTGTGGGTAACCAGATCGCCACATCTCTCCCCATTGGAGAACGTTTGGATGATAATGGCAGGACCCTCCAATCATCTCGGGATTTTGACGATCTGACATGCCAACTGTACAGAATTTGGCACGATATCTCTCAAGAGGATATCCAACAACTGTGTCAGTCAATGTAAAGCCGAACAATTGCTCATATAAGGGCCAGAGGGCGGATTATTGACTAGCTCAATTTGTGGAGCTCTTCCTCTTGAATAAATCATCCTATTTTTCTAAAATTATAATCATTTGTTTGTCTATATATGTACATCAATGAACTTTTTTTAGGGTGTGTATAAACATTCAGCGTGGAGCCTGCATATGGTGTTAGTGCTCGCAAAACTTGAAAAGTGGTTGATCGATTGGATAGAAATACAAATTTTGACATAACGTTACATTCGAATACGTGCGTGTTTGCTTGTTTTGTATACCCAGTGTAATGCATAATATAGATATAAAAATGTAAGTACAATATGGAGACATTACCAAAAATCTAGAAAAGTTCTTGACTGGCTTACTTTTAAGCGATAAACCATTAAACACTCACGTTACAGAATCTGAATTTACAATACCAATGCCAGCCGGTGTGGCCGTGCGGTCTCTCATCAGTCTGGAACTGCGTGACCGCTAAGGTCGCAGGTTCGAATCCTGCCTCGGGCATGGATGTGTCTGATGTTCTTAGGTTAATTAGGTTTAAGTAGTTCTAAGTTCGAAGGGACTGATGACCACAGATGTTAAGTTCTATAGTGCTCAGAGCAACTTTTGCAATACCAATAAACACTGACCAAGGTCAGAGAGAGGGGGAAGGAGGAGGAGATGCACAGAGACAGGGGGAGAAGGAGAGTGGGACGTCCTTTCTCTTTTCTTTTTTTCCCCTGTGACCGGATTGACTGTGAGACACAGCAACGTGTGGCCGGGTACACTAGTAGTCTACGAAACAATAAAAATCGTACAAGATGTGAGGGTTCTGAATTAATTTTGAATTTTAGTTACTCGCGGAATGGTATGATACAGCCTAAGACACAAAGCTAGAAAGAAACAAACACTGCTTGTAGGAGTTCAGAAGAGTACATTATGATAAATTATTTACGAACATCGGGTATACCTAACCAATTACTCTATATATTATTCCTGTCAAAAAATGAAAATTATACGATTACGATGGAGACAGTTAATCAAAAAGAAGCTGTTATGTAAAGAGAAAACGATGTTGCAGGCCTGGAGAACACAAAAGAAAACGAAATCTCCAACAGAACAAGCATAAAAGAAGCGAGAATTTCGAGCAAACGATGACAGGTACATCATAGAATGTGCTGAAATGAACAAAAGTATTCGGAGATATCTTCGAGAGAATATTACAAAGTGAAAGGAAAGTTTAATGAAAGAAACAATCGAAAACAATATAATATAGTGAACAAAAGAAAAACATTGCATTACATTAATTAATGAGGTAGATGGTATAGTAAATGGCAAAGTAAACAAAATTGTAAAAGTATTAACAGAGTATATTACATGTTTATATACCTCAAGAGATGAATCAGAAATACAAATAGTGGATAGCGAAAACAATAACACTGCGGAAAAATGCCATATCCGGTGTATGGTGCAAACACAGACAAGGGAACTCGAGATAACGATGTTTCAAAGAAACGATTAAAGTAAGAGGTAGACCCACATGAAACGCTTTCGAAATTATTTAAAGAATGCATGCAGAAGACAACAACTCTTCAAAGTGGGTCAATGTTGCGGTTGATGATCTTGAGCAGAAAAGAGAGGGAGACATATGAAAATCTACAGTCCTTTCTTAATTTTCTTTGTAATGTACGACATTCCCCAAAGTAATTTTCATCTGCAGAAAAAAATGGATTTTAATCGAACAGAGGAACAAACTGACCTTAGAACTATACAGAAGAATGAGTCATTTGCAGATTGTGAAATTAATTATTGAACATTTTGATGATTTTGAATGACCTGTTTGCCTCAGTTATGTAGATTAACAGGAATCCTTTATTAACACAAATTTTCAAATGTACTATTAGCAGCCCTTCAGAGAAATGCATTCATTCGACATATAGCGAAGATACACAGTAATCCCTTAGTCTTCGTCAGGATTATGGGAAATTCAGAATTAAAAGAGGAGTAGGCAAGTAGACTATACACAAATAGAAGAAACTAATCCAAGCAATCTTAAAGAAAGTTCTCAGATCTGTAAGGAGGTAAAAATAAAAAAGAGTGCATGTTAATGAGACATACTTGAAGCGTCTTTGCTTTATTGAGTTCATTGTTCTGTTTGACTCTTGCAATGCTGAATATCAGAGAACGGAGAAACATAACATAGGAAGTTTGAAAGTAGGTACGATAACCAGTCACAAGAAGACTAACCCAACATAAAAAGGAAACGTTTATATCAACAATGAAGTCGTAGAAGTAATTGAAGAAAAGACTGTAAACGATGTTTTCCAAAGAATTATTTAGTGGTTCTCTGAAAAGGAGTCTCCATCAAGTAAAAAAAGCACAATATATTCAATTCTGTAAGATAAATAGAGTATTACTGGCAACTGATGTCGCATGTAAACAGGAGTCAATGAATGGGTTGGAATACACCAAATTTTGGGGTTTATGTAGTGATGAGAAGTTGAACTGGACGGAGCATGTTATTTATCAAACAATTAAGTTTAGTTACTTCCGCTCTTAGTATAATACTAGTCAAACGAATTAACCTCATGACATATTTTGCATAATTCCAATTGGTAACATTTCTTTCTTTCTTTCTTTGGGCCTTGTCCCACGCCAACGCGGGGTCGGCCGTGTTATTACGGATCTGGCAGTGTTAGTTGCAGAGGGTGGCCAGTTGCCCTTCCGCCCGCCACTCCTCCCCCCCCCCCCCCCGGGACGTGTACCCCAGATGCCTGCATGTAGTGTAATCCATGAAGTAGTGAGAATGTGTTCAAATGTCTGTGAGTCGTGTAACTGGGGTGGAACGTGGGGGCCAGCCCGGCATTCACCTAGCGTGGTGTGGAAAACCGCCTAAAAACCACATCCAGCCTGGCTGTTAATCCGCTGGGCGGATTCGATCCCGGGCCGGCGCGCCTACCCGAGTCCAGGAAGCAGCGCATTAGTGCTCTCGGATACCTTGACAGATCATTTCCAAACGGTTACATCTTATGGAATAATTTTCTGGGGAACTTACCGGCTATAAACAAAGTATTGGTTGCACAAAAGTGACCAGTAAGAGTAATATGTGGTGTTCACCCTCAGTTGTCATGCAGGTACCACTTCAAGGATTTAGGCATTTCAGCTGCGTCGCAATACGTATATTCGCTAATGAAATTTTTCATAAATACTCCTTCACAGTTTAAGAACAGTGATGTTAGTGCCTACAAGACTAGAGGGAAAAAATGACCTTTATTACTCATTATTAAAGCTGCCAGCGGCTCAGAAAGGAGTTGAAAAATGGTTCAAATGGCTCTGAGCACTATGGGACTTAACATCTGAGGTCATCAGTCCCCTAGAACTTAGAACTACTTAAACCTAACTAACCTAAGGACATCACACACATCCATGCCCGAGGCAGGATTCGAACCTGCGACCGTAGCGGTTGTGCGGTCCCAGACTGAAGCGCCTAGAACCGCTCGGCCACATAGGCCGGCTCAGAAAGGCGTTCAATACGCAGCAACAAAATTTCTTGATTTTCCCAACAGCTTAATTAAGTGTAGTTGCATGAGTAGAACTGAAAAATAATATGTTCATTAATGTTAAGACTAATCATGTCCTGTAAATGGGCTCGTTCCACATCATTTCTAGGAAAGAATTGTTGTAATAGTCTATGGAACATTTAATCTACTGTTGACGGTATTGTACAAAGACGATGTATGCGAAAACATGTGTCCACACAAGAATAACTCTTTATTCTTACTGAGGCAACGGTGCAGACAAAACATCCGCGTCAACCCTGTAAATGGAGGTGGGTGGGGGGGCAGTGAAGAGTTATAAATATCTAATATTAATGTGAGAACCAAACTCTTTGGCAGCCGCTAGTGAGACTGGATAAAACTGCGATCAGATTCAAGTCCAAGTTAGATTTAATAGAGGGAATATAGCCGTGTGGGACATTGTGGAATCAACAAAACGTGCAAAAATTATTTTCGAATACCATGATACTGCAGTTCGAAGAATCATTCATCTTGCTACATGCAATCGTAAATCCACACATCTGCATTTATACAAGGAAGCTGGATCTAGGGAAAAATAAAGCCCACATTTTGAGGAAAAGATGCCACTTTGTCTATGAAAAAACGCGAATAACGTTTGCTAGACTTTTTTTTTCAAATTTAATTTATGCACAATCACACAGACTAGTTTTAATCGTTACCAGTTTTGGCCATGCGTAGGCCCTCTATGTTATTAACAGAATGTGCACAACGCAACCTGTCATGCTTAAAATACTGTTAATATAAGTCTACATACGAGAAATAAGAGAATTGTAAAGGCTTTATTCTTAGAAATTTTGACTTGGCACTGTTTCGAAAATATTTAGATTAATTTTTAATCTCGTTGTAATTCTTAAGAGGATAGCATATCTTTATCTCTAGCGTGTGATGCTTCGAGTTTCAGGAGAAGTGGGACGTAACTGCTATCGCGGTCGCATGTCTGTGTAACTTAGTGAAGTAACAGCGACAGTTCCACGAAGTCGGCTAAAGCGTCGCCAGAGTATTAAGCAACAGGTACCCTGGTGGTCGCCGTTACATCAGAGCCCAACGCAGTGGCTTTTGTTGTGCGCTGCGGGTCTACTGTGGCAATGATTCTTCCGAGATCTCGACGCGACCTATATTCACGACGTACACTGAAGAGCCAAAGAAACTGATACCACTGCCTAATATCGTGTAGGGCCGCCGCGAGCACGCAGAAGTGCCGCAAAACGATGTGGTATGGACCCGACTGATGTCTCAAGTAGTTCTGGAGGGAATTGACACCATGAATCCTGCAAGGCTGTCCATAAATCCGTAAAAGTACAAGGGTGTGGAGATCTCTTCTGAACAGCACGTTGCAAGGAATCTCAGACACGTTCAAAAACATTTGTGTCTGGGGAGTTTAGTGGCCAACGTGAAACACCAAGCTCTAATACTCTACTGATTTATTTTGTCCTTTGTTTTATTTAATGTTACATCGTTGAGCTTCTGTAAATGTGTTTGATTGAATAGATAACACAAAATTGTATACTCCTTTCTTTGTAAAAATTTTGATGTCGTGATTTGATTCTAAGCAATGTAGTGTATCTGTCATTTAAATTTTTTGTCCCAATTGGAGGTAGACAAAACTTACTGTATATATTTGGAATTTGTTTAAATAATTTTGTTTAGAGCTACCTATATGTGCAAATGATATGTTTTGTTTAAAATGATTGTTTGCTGTTATGTAAACTGCTGACCTTAACTTAGGATTCTTAGTTATTTTGTGTGTAACAGGTAGTGTGGTTCCCCTCGGGAACGGAACTTAGTAGCGCGCGCAAGTTGTGGTTGGCCTAGGTAGAAAAGGTGGAACAAGAGTCAGTCGGGGACGAGCTACCAAACTGTGAACTGCCCATGTAAAAGTTGTATATTGTGCTGGTTTCGAGAGAGGCTTTTCCTGACGCTTTCCAACTCCTCGGATGGATGGATGAAGAGCTGGAAATATTCTGGAATTATCATCGCCACCAAGAAATGACAGAGTTCAGCAATTCTACCTGAAAATCCACCTACTAACATGCAATCGCCACCACATTGCGCAATCACTGTAACGGAACACTATAATAATGTATAGTGAAGGATCAGCTTATTGGAGGTGTTAGTGTGCTCAAATATAAGATGATTTACAACTGAATTTATGTACTTACCTTGATTTTTTTTTCCTTATCATAACACCTCTCAGGTTCCTCTCCGTTTGAACTAAAGTGATTACCGAGTGTCCTTACTGAAAGAACATTAAAGCCCAGTGTTTTGCTAATTAATGCCTCTTGAACATAACAAAAAGAAAGTTAAAGTTAATGTGGCAAGAGAGTGAGTTAAAGTAAATGATGCTTGCTGAAAATAATTTTCCTATTAAACCTGCTTATTAATATGTTGTTGCCAACTTCAAAATTAAAACTTCTTAAGACTGAGGCTTATAAAGTTTTGCTTAGTAAATGATCATATTGCTGCCTGTTGTAAATCGCAAAAGATGAGTCAGTATCTTACAAATATGTTAATTTTGTGTCTCACTGAAGTAAAAGTGGAAAACTGCAGTTGTGGAAAGTTATATACTCATGCTTGCTAAGCACTGGTTTCTTTTGTGTATTGAAAGTGCATATTAATGTTGTACCAGGATCTATAGTTTGTCTATTGTGCTCATGCTAAATAACTATTAATAGAACGACCACTATCTATGAAAACAGTAACTTCTTTTATTCAAAATTTAGTGATAAATTTTTTGTTAGTGAAATACATTTAACTTTCATTCTAAATAGAAAAGTATTTAGCTGAGAGAGAGACTTAACTTATGACCAGTTCATAATTTTGCAGTGAACTACATTTACAATTTTTTTATAAGATATGAAAATGTTTGAAAAGTAATATTGAACCTATGCCTATTTTATGATTCTACAGTCAATATTGATAGTAATATTATTGAGACCATTCAGTTTGAACAAGCCTTGAAGGCAATAGTATATGTCGTTTTCTGTTGCCATTATGCCAATAGCAATGTTATCTTATAACTGTAGGCATTTTTATTTAACGTGAACATATGCAGGTGCCAGAGATCATTGCACTCACGTGTGGCAAAATATACACTCCTGGAAATTGAAATAAGAACACCGTGAATTCATTGTCCCAGGAAGGGGAAACTTTATTGACACATTCCTGGGGTGAGATACATCACATGATCACACTGACTGAACCACAGGCCCATAGACACAGGCAACAGAGCATGCACAATGTCGGCACTAGTACAGTGTATATCCACCTTTCGCAGCAATGCAGGCTGCTATTCTCCCATGGAGACGATCGTAGAGATGCTGGATGTAGTCCTGTGGAACGGCTTGCCATGCCATTTCCACCTGGCGCCTCAGTTGGACCAGCGTTCGTGCTGAACGTGCAGACCGCGTGAGACGACGCTTCATCGAGTCCCAAACATGCTCAATGAGGGACAGATCCGGAGATCTTGCTGGCCAGGGTAGTTGACTTACACCTTCTAGAGCACGTTGGGTGGCACGGGATACATGCGGACGTGCATTGTCCTGTTGGAACAGCAAGTTCCCTTGCCGGTCTAGGAATGGTAGAACGATGGGTTCGATGACGGTTTGGATGTATCGTGCACTATTCAGTGTCCCCTCGACGATCACCAGTGGTGTACGGCCAGTGTAGGAGATCGCTCCCCACACCATGATGCCGGGTGTTGGCCCTGTGTGCCTCGGTCGTACGCAGTCCTGATTGTGGCGCTCACCTGCACGGCGCCAAACACGCATACGACCATCATTGGCACCAAGGCAGAAGCGACTCTCATCGCTGAAGACGACACGTCTCCATTCGTCCCTCCATTCACGCCTGTCGCGACACCACTGGAGGCGGGCTGCACGATGTTGGAGCGTGAGCGGAAGACGGCCTAACGGTGTGCGGGACCGTAGCCCGGCTTCATGGAGACGGTTGCGAATGGTCCTCGCCGATACCCCAGGAGCAACAGTGTCCCTAATTTGCTGGGAAGTGGCGGTGCGGTCCCCTACGGCACTGCGTAGGATCCTATGGTCTTGGCATGCATCCGTGCGTCGCTGCGGTCCGGTCCCAGGTCGACGGGCACGTGCACCTTCCGCCGACCACTGGCGACAACATCGATGTACTGTGGAGACCTCACGCCCCACGTGTTGAGCAATTCGGCGGTACGTCCACCCGGCCTCCCGCATGCCCACTATACGCCCTCGCTCAAAGTCCGTCAACTGCACATACGGTTCACGTCCACGCTGTCGCGGCATGCTACCAGTGTTAAAGACTGCGATGGAGCTCCGTATGCCACGGCAAACTGGCTGACACTGACGGCGGCGGTGCACAAATGCTGCGCAGCTAGCGCCATTCGACGGCCAACACCGCTGTTCCTGGTGTGTGCGCTGTGCCGTGCGTGTGATCATTGCTTGTACAGCCCTCTCGCAGTGTCCGGAGCAAGTATGGTGGGTCTGACACACCGGTGTCAATATGTTCTTTTTTCCATTTCCAGGAGTGTAGGTTGTGTTTGCCCGTTAAAGTTACTCATACTTATTTTCTTAAACAAGAATGTCAATAATTCTCTTGCCTAATTATGCTGGCGACCGTTTTCCTTACTCTTTGAACAGTGTAGGTTGGTAAAATATTGTTTGTTACTGTTTAAATATTTACGTAATTCTGACTTTCACTTCCGATAAGTCACCTCCGTTAGGTATAAAACGGTCAACATAACAAAATTCCTCTCAGAGGGTAACACTGCTCTGTTGCTTTATACCATAATTACTTTAACAAGATAGTTTTTAACTTCACGACCTGCCTCCAACTTTAAGATTATGGTATAGCAGTAGCAGACAGGAGTGTTATAAGTGGAAGTGTTTAAACTCAGAAGAGTGTTTATGGAGTCACTTCGTAGCAGTTCTGAACGTGTGGGGTATCGCATTGTCCTGCTGGAATTGCCCAAGTCCGTCTGAATGCACAATAGACATGAATGGGTGCAGCTGATCAGACGGGTTGCTTACTTACTTGTCATCTGTCAGAGTCATATCTAGACGTATCAGGGGTCCCATATCACTCCAACTGCACACGCCCCACACCATTACAGAGCCTCCACCAGCTTGAACAGTCCCCTGCTGACATGCAGGTACCATGGATTCATGGGGTAGTCTCCATACCCGTACGCATCCACCCGCTCGATACAATTTGGAACGAGACTCGTCCGACCAGGCAACATGTTTCCAGTCATCAACAGTCCAATGTCGGTATTAACGGGACCAGGCGAGGTGCAAAACTTTGTGTCGTACAGTCATGAAGGGTTCACAAGTGGGCCTTCGGCTCCGAAATCTCATATTGAGATGTTTCGTTGAGTGGTTCGCAAGCTGACACTTGTTGATAGCCCATCACTGAAATTTGCAGCAATTTGCGGAAGGTTTGCACTTCTGTCACGTTGAACTATGGTCTTCAGTCATCGTTGGTCCAGTTCTTGTAGCTTCTTTTCGGTCTCAGCGATGTCGGAGATTTGATGTTCTACCGGATTCTTGATATTCACGGTACACTCTTGAAATGGTCGTACGGGAAAACCCCCGCTTCATCGCTGTCTCGGAGATGCCGTGTGCCATCGCTCGTGCGTCGACTGTAACACCACGTTCAAACTCACTTAAATCTTGATAACGTGCCATCGGAGCAGCAGTAACCGAACTAACAACAGCGCCAGACACTTATTGTCTTAGATATGCATTGTCGACCGCACCGCTGTATTCTGGCTATTTACATATCTCTGTGTTTGAATAGTGATGCATATATCAGTTTCTTTGGAGCTTCAGTTTATATTAATATGTAAGGGGCATTAAAATGAAAATGAGACACCACGGAAAAAGTAGGTAATTGTTTATTATTTCAAAAATAATCGCCATAACCGACAATACGTTTATTCCACTATGGGACAAGACGGTGACTGCTGCTACGGAACCATGAGTGTGCCCACGTGTGCACTTATCTCCCTCCCCCCCCCCCTCTCCCCTCCCCGGAGCAACGAACATCTTTCTTCAGGGCTCCTAAAATATGAAAATCACACGGGGAAAGATCGGAACTATAAAGGAGATGTGTAAGCCGCATCATAGAGAAACTTCTGCAGGTAGTCGAAACAACCTTGGCAACATATGGGCAGGAATTTCCCTGCAACAAAATGATGTAGTCTGGACTTGATGACGTGCTTCAGTTCTACATCTACATTCATCTACATTTCCACTCCGCAAGCCACCCAACGGTGTGTGGCGAAGGGCACTTTACGTGCCACTGTCATTACCTACCTTTTCTGTTCCAGTCGCGTATGGTTCGCGGGAAGAACGACTGTCTGAAAGCCTCCGTGCGCGCTCGAATATCTCTAATTTTACATTCGTGATCTCTTCGGGAGGTATAAGTAGGGGGAAGCAATATATTCGATACCTCATCCAGAAACGCACCCTCTCGAAACCTGGCGAGCAAGCTACACCGCGATGCAGAGCGCCTCTCTTGCAGAGTCTGCCACTTGAGTTTGCTAAACATCTCCTTAACGCTATCACGCTTACCAAATAACCGTGTGACGAAACGTGCCGCTCTTCTTTGGAGCTTCTCTATTCCTCCGTCAACCCGATCTGGTACGGATCCCACACTGATGAGCAATACTCAAGTATAGGTCGAATGAGTGTTTTATAAGCCACCTCTTTCGTTGATGGACTACATTTTCTAAGGACTCTCCCAATGAATCTCAACCTGGTACCCGCTTTACCAGCAATTAATTTTATGTGATCATTCCACTTCAAATCGTTCCGCACGCATACTCCCAGATATTTTACAGAAGTAACTGCTACCAGTGTTTGTTCCGCTATCGTAAAATCATACAATAAAGGATCCTTCTTTCTATGTATTCGCAATATATTACAATTATCTATGTTAAGGGTCAGTTGCCACTCCATGAACCAAGTGTCTATTCCGCAAAGTGTGCACGTACCGCTGCATTTTAATTGTGGTGACGTTTTCCAGAACGTCAATGAGCAGAGGGCTCTTGCAGTCAAATAAAAAAGTCGTAATGACCTTCCCGGAGTTGGTGTGTCAGTTGTTTCGACTACGCAGCAGGAGTTTTGCGACGTAGCCCTAACATATCCTCCATAACGTTTCGATATCTCCCCCATGTGATTTCCATATTTCTAGAATACAACAGCAAAACATTCGTGGTCGTCGATATGCTTTGGACGAAGATGTGCACACTTGGCTGCGATGGTAGTTGACACTTTTCCACGAAGGCACTGGCCGTCTTGTCTCACAGTGAGATAAATATATTAGTGGTTATGGAGATTATTTTTGAAAAAAAAGCAGCTTACTTTTTCCAGTATGTCTCTTTTTCATTTGAGTGTCCCTTATTATAATACATTTAAAAATTTAGTGAAAGAAATGAAAATCCCATAACTTTTTTCTCATGCAGCCACGTGTAGCACTCTAGGGTCCTGTAAAGAAGTTCTCAGAATAACGCAATCATAAAAATACAGTTTGATAACTCATGTCACTTTCCATTGAAGAGCTAGACATATTTGTTGTACTACTTCAGTACTACCTGTTAAATCGAACTGAATACTTGAGCAGGGTGGAAGCACCGTCGTGTTTACGCCCGAGAAGCAGGGAGGAGGTTCGTTAACCGCGTACACTCAAGTACTTTCACAAGTCGAACACCGTCACATACACCAGTCTATACGCGCCAGTGATTAAAGTGCCCATTTAGAAGTGGAACAGAAATAGAACGTACAATACAATTTGAAACGAGACTCGTCTGACCAGGCAACATGTTAACAGTCATCAGCAGTCCAATGTCGGTGTTCACGGGACCAGACGAGGCGTAAAGCTCTGTGTCGTACAGTCATGAAGGCTTCACAAGTGGGCCTTCGGCTCCGAAAGCTCATCCAGTTATCAACAGTCCAATGTCGGTGATGACGGGACCAGGCGAGGCGTAAAGCTCTGTGTCGTACAGTCATGAAGGGTTCACAAGTGGGCCTTCGGCTCCGAAAGCTCATCCAGAGCTCGTCAGCAAACAGCAAGATTTGGAGGATATCTGGTGGATCAATACATTGTTGGAGCAACCACTGACGCCCTGCAACCCTCGGTGCAAAGTGGACTCGTTGTGGGTCATATGGGTGTGACTGTTGTTCGTGGAATAATTGCCACACGCTGGTATGTGCAGCGCCAATTTCACCTGCTTTGCTACTCATGACGGACCACACTGATAGTATCCGTGAAACTACGGGGCCTGTACAAAAATTTGTAAACGTCGCGAGAAATTCATGCTTGAACATAAATGCAGACCCCCACCACGAACGACACCTGTACAATGTCTTCTATACGTTGCAATTGTCAGTCGTGGTCAGGACATTGTCCTGTGTAGTTGGCAGTGCATGATGTCGGAGCTAATTGAATTTGAAAGTGGGCACCTCGTTGGCCTTCGAATCGTGGGTGCTTCCATAACGAAGGTCGCCGAAAGGTTCCATATTTCAAAAGGCGTCGTATCGAAGATTTATACCGCATACAGGGAAAGAGGAAAACATCATCCGCTAACTCACAACGTGGATGGAAGTGTGTTGAGTGACTGTCACGGACAGTCATTGTAGATGATTGTGACGAAAAATAAGAGGATGAAAGCTGCAAAATTCACTGCATAAATGATGTCGCACTCGCGAACACCCTGTTAGCACCAAAACAGCACGAAGGCAGTTCCGCAAGCTTGGAACTACAGGACGAGGTGGAATTCCAAAATCACTCATCAGTGACACAAATACCCCTAACAGAAAAACGTTGTACTAAAGCCACAAAATCTGGACTATGAGCAGTGGAAGAAGGCTTTTTGCAGAGATGAGTCGTGTTTCAAACTGTTTTCAACTTTTGATTCAGTTTACACCCCAAGAATGAAGCATATTTGGGGTTTGATGATGATTCTGCAGCCATATCGTGGTATTCCATGAGCACCATGGTTACTCTGCGAGGTCGCATTACTGCCAAGGATTATATGATCATCGTGGCTGATCAGGTCCACACCAAGGTTCAATGTTTGTTCACCAATGGTGACACTGTCTTTGTAAAGGACAGGGCCCCTGTTCCCAGAGGATAGGACCACTGTTCCAAGAGGACAGGGCCACTGTTCGAGGAAAGGCCTCTGCTCCAAGAGGAAAGGCCCCTGTTCCAAGAGGTTAGGACCCATGCTCCAAGAGGAGAGAGCCCCTGTTCCAAGAGGACAGGACCACTGTTCCGAGAAAACAGGGCCCTTGTTCCAAGAGGATAAAGCCCCTGTTCCAAGAGGATAGGGCTCCTGTTCCAAGAGGACAGAGACCCTGTTCCAAGAGGACAGGGCCCCTATTCCAAGAGGACAAAGCCCCAGTTCCAAGAGGATAGGGCTCCTGTTCCAAGAGGACAGAGCCCCTGTTCCAAGAGGATAGGGCTCCTGTTCTAAGAGGACAGAGCCTCTGTTCCAAGCAGACAGGACCACTGTTCCAAGAGGACAGAGCCCCTGTTCCAAGAGGATAGGTCACTGTTCCAAGAGGAAAGGCCCCTGTTCCAAGAGGTTAGGGCCCATGTTCCAAGAGGATACAACCCCCGGTTACAAGAGGAGAGAGACCCCGTTCCAAGAGGATAGAGCCTCTGTTCACAGAGGACAAAGCCCCTGTTCCAAGCGGACAGGACCACTGTTCCAAGACGACGGAGCCACTGTTCCAAGAGCATCAGGCCCCTGTTCCAAGAGGACAGAGCCCCTGGTCCAAGAGGACAGGGCCACTGTTCCAAGAGGACAGAGCCCCTGTCCTAAGAGGACAGGTCCTCTGTTCCAAGAGGACAGGACCCTGTTCCAAGAGGACAGAGCCTCTGTTCCAAGAGGACAGAGCTCCTGTCCTAAGAGGTCACAACCTCCGTTCCAAGAGGACAGGACCCCTGTTCCAATAGGACAGAGGCCCTGTACCAAGAGGACAGGGCCACAGTTCCAAGAGGATAGAGCCCCTGTCCAGAGAGGACAGAGTCCCTGTTCCACGATGATTGGGCCCCAGTTCCAAGAGGACAGAGTCCCTGTTCCAAGAGGATAGAGCCCCTGTCCTAAGAGGAGAGCGTCCCTGTTCCAAGAGAATCGGGCCCCTTTTCCAAGAGGACAGAGCCGCTGTTCCAAGAAGACAGGATCCCTGTTCCAAGAGGACAGAGCCTCTGTTCGAAGAGAACACAGCTCCTGTCCTAAGAGGACAGGACCTCTGTTCCAGGAGGACAGGACCCCTGTTCCAAGAGGACAGAGTCCCTGTTCTAAGAAGACAGGGCCACTGCTCCAAGAGGACAGGGCCACTGTTCCAAGAGGATCAGGGCCCTGTTCCAAGAGGACAGAGCCTCTGTTCCAAGAGGACAGGGCCAGTGTTCCAAGAGGACAGAGCCACTGTCCTAACAGGACAGAATCTCTGTTCCAAGAGGACAGGATCCCTGTTCCAAGAGGACAGAGCCTCTGTTGCAAGTGGACAGATCTCCTGTCCTAAGAGGACAGGACCTCTGTTCGAAGAGGACAGGATCCCTGTTCCAAGAGGACAGAGGCCCTGTTCCAAGAGGACAGGACCTCTGTTCGAAGAGGACAGGACCCCTATTCCAAGAGGACAGAGGCCCTGTTCCAAGAGGACAGGGCCCCTGTTCCAGGAGGACAGGGCCCCTGTCGTAAGAGGACAGAGCCCCTGTTCGAAGAGGATCGGGCCCCTGTTCCAAGCGGACAGAACCCCTGTTCCAAGAAGACAGGGCCGCTGTTCCAAGAGGATCAGGACCCTGTTCCAAGTGGACAGAGCCCCTGTTCCAAGAAGACAGGGCCATAGTTCCAAGAGAGAGAGCGCCCCTTTCCTAAGAGGACAGGACCTCTGTTCCAAGAGGACAGGATACCTGTTCCAAGAGGACAGAGCCTCTGTTCCAAGAGGACAGAGCTCCTGTCCTAAGAAGTCAGGACCTCTGTTCCAAGAGGACAGGACCCCTGTTCCAAGATGACAGAGCCCATGTCCTAAAAGGTCAGGACCTCTGTTCCAAGAGGACAGGATCCCTGTTCCAAGAGGACAGAGCATCTCTTCCAAGAGGACAGAGACCCTGTCTTAAGAGGACAGAGTCCCTATTCCAAGAGGATTGGGCCACTGTTCCAAGAGGACAGAGCCCCTGTCCCAAGAAGACAGGGCTGCTGTTCCAAGAGGGCAGAGCCCCTATTGCAAGAGGATAGGGCCTCTGTTCCAAGAGGACAGGGCCCCTGTTCCAAGAGGATAGGGCCCTGTTCCAAGACGACAAGACCCCTGTTCCATGAGGACACTGCCCCTGTCCTAAGAGTACAGGGCCCCTGTTCCAAGAGGATCGGGCCCCTGTTCCAAGAGGACAGAACCCCTGTTCCTAGAAGAGAGGGACACTCTTCCAAGAGGACAGGGCCACTGTTCCAAGAGGATCAGGCCCCTATTCCAAGAGGACAGAGATCCTGTTCCAAGAGGACAGGGCCACTGTTCCAAGAGGACAGAGCCCCTGTCGTAAGAGGATATGACCTCTGTTAAAAGAGGACAGGATCCCTGTTCCAAGAGGACAGACCCTCTGTTGCAAGTGGACAGATCTCCTGTCCTAAGAGGACAGGACCTCTGTTCGAAGAGGACAGGATCCCTGTTCCAAGAGGACAGAGGCCCTGTTCCAAGAGGACAGGACCTCTGTTCGAAGAGAACAGGACCCCTATTCCAAGAGGACAGAGGCCCTGTTCCAAGAGGACAGGGCCCCTGTTCCAAGAGGACAGGGCCCCTGTCGTAAGAGGACAGAGACCCTGTTGCAAGAGGATCAGGCCCCTGTTCCAAGAGGACAGAGCCCCTGTTCCAAGAAGACAGGGCCGCTGTTCCAAGAGGACTGAGCCCCTATTGCAAGAGGATAGGGCCGCTGTTCCAAAAGGACAGAGCCTTACTGCAAGAGGATAGGGCCACTGATCCAAGAGGACAGGGCCACTCTTCCAAGAGAACAGAGCCTCTGTTCCAAGAGGACAGAGCTCCTGTCCTAAGAGGACAGGCCACTGTTCCAAGAGGATCAGGCCCCTGTTCCAAGACAGAGCCCCCATTCCAAGAGGACAGGGCCACTGTTCCAAGAGGACAGAGCCCCTGTCCTGAGAGGACAGGACCTCTGTTGAAAGAGGACAGGATACCTGTTCCAAGAGGACAGAGCCTCTGTTCCAAGAGGACAGAGCTCCTGTCCTAAGAGGACAGGAGCCCTTTTCCAAGAGGACAGGACCCCTGTTTCAAGAGGACAGGGGCCCTGTTCCAAGAGGACAGGGCCACTGTTCCAAGAGGATAGAGCCCCTGGCCTAAGAGGACAGGACCTCTGTTAAAAGAGGACAGGACCCCTGTTCCAAGAGGACAGAGCTCCTGTCGTTAGAAGACAGGACCTCTGTTCCAAGAGGACAGGACCCCTGTTCCCACAGGACATAGCCCCATTTCCAAGGGAATCAGGCCCCTGTTCCAAGAGGACACAGCGCCTGTTCCAAGAACACAGGGCTGTTGTTCCAAGAGGACAGACGCCCTATTGCAAGAGGATAGTGCTGCTGTTCCAAGAGGACAGAGCCCCTATTGCAAGAGGATAGCGCCTCTGTTCCAAGAGGACAGAGCCCCTGTCCTAAGAGGACAGAGCCCCTATTCCAAGAGGATCGGGCCCCTGTTCCAAGAGGACAGAGCCTCTGTTCCAAGAAGACAGGGCTGCTGTTCCAAGAGGACAGAGCCCTAATTGCAAGAGGATAGGGCCGCTGTTCCAAGAGGACAGAGCCCCTATTGCAAGAGGATAGGGCCACTGTTCCAAGAGGACAGGGCCACAGCTGCAAGAGGACAGAGCCTCTGTTCCAAGGGGAAAGAGCCCCTGTCCTAAGAGGACAGGGCCACTGTTCCAAGAGAATCAGGCCCCTGTTCTAAGAGGACAGAGCCCCTTTTCCAAGAGGACAGGGCCACTGTTCCAAGAGGACAGAGCATCTGTCCTAAGAGGATACTATCCCTGTTCCAAGAGGACACTGCCCCTGTCCTAAGAGTACAGGGCCCCTGTTCCAAGAGGATCGGGCCCCTGTTCCAAGAGGACAGAACCCCTGTTCCTAGAAGAGAGGGACACTGTTCCAAGAGGACAGGGCCACTGTTCCAAGAAAATCAGGCCCCTATTCCAAGAGGACAGAGGTCCTGTTCCAAGAGGACAGGGCCACTGTTCCAAGAGGACAGAGCCCCTGTCGTAAGAGGATATGACCTCTGTTAAAAGAGGACAGGATCCCTGTTCCAAGAGGACAGAGCCTCTGTTGCAAGTGGACAGATCTCCTGTCCTAAGAGGACAGGACCTCTGTTCGAAGAGGACAGGATCCCTGTTCCAAGAGGACAGAGGCCCTGTTCCAAGAGGACAGGACCTCTGTTCGAAGAGAACAGGACCCCTATTCCAAGAGGACAGAGGCCCTGTTCCAAGAGGACAGGGCCACAGTACCAAGAGGACAGGGCCCCTGTCGTAAGAGGACAGAGCCCCTGTTCCAAGAGGATCGGGCCCCTGTTCCAAGAGGACAGAGCCCCTGTTCCAAGAAGACAGGGCTGCTGTTCCAAGAGGACTGAGGCCCTATTGCAAGAGGATAGGGCCGCTGTTCCAAAAGGACAGAGCCTTACTGCAAGAGGATAGGGCCACTGATCCAAGAGGACAGGGCCACTCTTCCAAGAGAACAGAGCCTCTGTTCCAAGACAGAGCTCCTGTCGTTAGAAGACAGGACCTCTGTTCCAAGAGGCCAGGACCCCTGTTCCCAGAGGACATAGCCCCATTTCCAAGGGAATCAGGCCCCTGTTCCAAGAGGACAGAGCCCCTGTTCCAAGAACACAGGGCTGTTGTTCCAAGAGGACAGACGCCCTATTGCAAGAGGATAGTGCTGCTGTTCCAAGAGGACAGAGCCCCTATTGCAAGAGGATAGCGCCTCTGTTCCAAGAGGACAGAGCCCCTGTCCTAAGAGGACAGAGCCCCTATTCCAAGAGGATCGGGCCCCTGTTCCAAGAGGACAGAGCCTCTGTTCCAAGAAGACAGGGCTGCCGTTCCAAGAGGACAGAGCCCTAATTGCAAGAGGATAGGGCCGCTGTTCCAAGAGGACAGAGCCCCTAATGCAAGAGGATAGGGCCACTGTTCCAAGAGGACAGGGCCACTATTGCAAGAGGACAGAGCCTCTGTTCCAAGGGGAAAGAGCCCCTGTCCTAAGAGGACAGGGCCACTGTTCCAAGAGAATCAGGCCCCTGTTCTAAGAGGACACAGCCCCTTTTCCAAGAGGACAGGGCCACTGTTCCAAGAGGACAGAGCATCTGTCCTAAGAGGATACTATCCCTGTTCCAAGAGGACAGAGCCTCTGTTCCAAGAGGACAGAGCTCCTGTCCTAAGAGGACAGAGCCCCCATTCCAAGAGGACAGGGCCACTGTTCCAAGAGGATAGAGCCCCTGGCCTAAGAGGACAGGACCTCTGTTAAAAGAGGACAGGACCCCTGTTCCAAGAGGACAGAGCTCCTGTCGTTAGAAGACAGGACCTCTGTTCCAAGAGGCCAGGACCCCTGTTCCCAGAGGACATAGCCCCATTTCCAAGGGAATCAGGCCCCTGTTCCAAGAGGACAGAGCCCCTGTTCCAAGAACACAGGGCTGTTGTTCCAAGAGGACAGACGCCCTATTGCAAGAGGATAGTGCTGCTGTTCCAAGAGGACAGAGCCCCTATTGCAAGAGGATAGCGCCTCTGTTCCAAGAGGACAGAGCCCCTGTCCTAAGAGGACAGAGCCCCTATTCCAAGAGGATCGGGCCCCTGTTCCAAGAGGACAGAGCCTCTGTTCCAAGAAGACAGGGCTGCTGTTCCATGAGGACAGAGCCTCTGTTCCAAGAAGACAGGGCTGCTGTTCCAAGAGGACAGAGCCTCTGTTCCAAGAAGACAGGGCTGCTGTTCCAAGAGGACAGAGCCCCTATTGCAAGAGGATAGCGCCTCTGTTCCAAGAGGACAGGGCCCCTGTTTCAAGAGGACAGAGCCCCTGTTCCAAGGGAATTGGGCCCCTGTTCCAAGAGGACAGAGCCCCTGTTCCAATAATGCAGGGCTGTTGTTCCGAGATTACAGAGGCCCTATTGCAAGGGGATAGGGCCGCTGTTCCAAGAGGACAGAGCCCCTAATGCAAGAGGATAGGGCCACTGCTCCAAGAGGACAGGGCTACTGTTCCAAGAGGACAGAGCCCCTGTCCTAAGAGGACAGAGCCCCTATTCCAAGAGGATCGGGCCCCTGTTCCAAGAGGACAGAGCCCCTGTTCCAAGAAGACAGGGCTGCTGTTCCAAGAGGACAGAGCCCTAATTGCAAGAGAATAGGGCCGCTGTTCCAAGAGGACAGAGCCCCTATTGCAAGAGGATAGGGCCACTGTTCCAAGAGGACAGGGCCACTGTTGCAAGAGGACAGAGCCTCTGTTCCAAGGGGAAAGACCCCTGTCCTAAGAGGACAGGGCCACTGTTCCTTGAGAATCAGGCCCCTGTTCTAAGAGGACAGAGCCTCTTTTCCAAGAGGACAGGGGCCACTGTTCCAAGAGGACAGAGCATCTGTCCTAAGAGGATACTATCCCTGTTCCAAGAGGACAGAGCCTCTGTTCCAAGAGGACAGAGCTCCTGTCCTATGAGGACAGGCCACTGTTCCAAGAGGATCAGGCCCCTGTTCCAAGACAGAGCCCCCATCCCAAGAGGACAGGGCCACTGTTCCAAGAGGACAGAGCCCCTGTCCTGAGAGGACAGGACCTCTGTTGGAAGAGGACAGGATACCCGTTCCAAGAGGACAGAGCCTCTGTTCCAAGAGGACAGAGCTCCTGTCCTGAGAGGACAGGAGCCCTTTTCCAAGAGGACAGGACCATTGTTTCAAGAGGACAGGGGCCCTGTTCCAAGAGGACAGGGCCACTGTTCCAAGAGGATAGAGCCCCTGGCCTAAGAGGACAGGACCTCTGTTAAAAGAGGACGGGACCCCTGTTCCAAGAGGACAGAGCTCCTGTCGTTAGAAGACAGGACCTCTGTTCCAAGAGGACAGGACCCCTGTTCCCAGAGGACATAGCCCCATTTCCAAGGGAATCAGGCCCCTGTTCCAAGAGGACAGAGCCCCTGTTCCAAGAACACAGGGCTGTTGTTCCAAGAGGACAGACGCCCTATTGCAAGAGGATAGTGCTGCTGTTCCAAGAGGACAGAGCCCCTATTGCAAGAGGATAGCGCCTCTGTTCCAAGAGGACAGAGCCCCTGTCCTAAGAGGACAGAGCTCCTATTCCAAGAGGATCGGGCCCCTGTTCCAAGAGGACAGAGCCTCTGTTCCAAGAAGACAGGGCTGCTGTTCCAAGAGGACAGAGCCCTAATTGCAAGAGGATAGGGCCGCTGTTCCAAGAGGACAGAGCCCCTATTGCAAGAGGATAGGGCCACTGTTCCAAGAGGACAGGGCCACTATTGCAAGAGGACAGAGCCTCTGTTCCAAGGGGAAAGAGCCCCTGTCCTAAGAGGACAGGGCCACTGTTCCAAGAGAATCAGGCCCCTGTTCTAAGAGGACACAGCCCCTTTTCCAAGAGGACAGGGCCACTGTTCCAAGAGGACAGAGCATCTGTCCTAAGAGGATACTATCCCTGTTCCAAGAGGACAGAGCCTCTGTTCCAAGAGGACAGAGCTCCTGTCCTATGAGGACAGGCCACTGTTCCAAGAGGATCAGGCCCCTGTTCCAAGACAGAGCCCCCATTCCAAGAGGACAGGGCCACTGTTCCAAGAGGATAGAGCCCCTGGCCTAAGAGGACAGGACCTCTGTTAAAAGAGGACAGGACCCCTGTTCCAAGAGGACAGAGCTCCTGTCGTTAGAAGACAGGACCTCTGTTCCAAGAGGCCAGGACCCCTGTTCCCAGAGGACATAGCCCCATTTCCAAGGGAATCAGGCCCCTGTTCCAAGAGGACAGAGCCCCTGTTCCAAGAACACAGGGCTGTTGTTCCAAGAGGACAGACGCCCTATTGCAAGAGGATAGTGCTGCTGTTCCAAGAGGACAGAGCCCCTATTGCAAGAGGATAGCGCCTCTGTTCCAAGAGGACAGAGCCCCTGTCCTAAGAGGACAGAGCCCCTATTCCAAGAGGATCGGGCCCCTGTTCCAAGAGGACAGAGCCTCTGTTCCAAGAGGACAGAGCCTCTGTTCCAAGAAGACAGGGCTGCTGTTCCAAGAGGACAGAGCCTCTGTTCCAAGAAGACAGGGCTGCTGTTCCAAGAGGACAGAGCCCCTATTGCAAGAGGATAGCGCCTCTGTTCCAAGAGGACAGGGCCCCTGTTTCAAGAGGACAGAGCCCCTGTTCCAAGGGAATTGGGCCCCTGTTCCAAGAGGACAGAGCCCCTGTTCCAATAATGCAGGGCTGTTGTTCCGAGAGGACAGAGGCCCTATTGCAAGAGGATAGGGCCGCTGTTCCAAGAGGACAGAGCCCCTAATGCAAGAGGATAGGGCCACTGCTCCAAGAGGACAGGGCTACTGTTCCAAGAGGACAGAGCCCCTGTCCTAAGAGGACAGAGCCCCTATTCCAAGAGGATCGGGCCCCTGTTCCAAGAGGACAGAGCCCCTGTTCCAAGAAGACAGGGCTGCTGTTCCAAGAGGACAGAGCCCTAATTGCAAGAGAATAGGGCCGCTGTTCCAAGAGGACAGAGCCCCTATTGCAAGAGGATAGGGCCACTGTTCCAAGAGGACAGGGCCACTGTTGCAAGAGGACAGTGCCTCTGTTCCAAGGGGAAAGAGCCCCTGTCCTAAGAGGACAGGGCCACTGTTCCAAGAGAATCAGGCCCCTGTTCTAAGAGGACAGAGCCCCTTTTCCAAGAGGACAGGGCCACTGTTCCAAGAGGACAGAGCATCTGTCCTAAGAGGATACTATCCCTGTTCCAAGAGGACAGAGCCTCTGTTCCAAGAGGACAGAGCTCCTGTCCTATGAGGACAGGCCACTGTTCCAAGAGGATCAGGCCCCTGTTCCAAGACAGAGCCCCCATCCCAAGAGGACAGGGCCACTGTTCCAAGAGGACAGAGCCCCTGTCCTGAGAGGACAGGACCTCTGTTGGAAGAGGACAGGATACCCGTTCCAAGAGGACAGAGCCTCTGTTCCAAGAGGACAGAGCTCCTATCCTAAGAGGACAGGAGCCCTTTTCCAAGAGGACAGGACCATTGTTTCAAGAGGACAGGCGCCCTGTTCCAAGAGGACAGGGCCACTGTTCCAAGAGGATAGAGCCCCTGGCCTAAGAGGACAGGACCTCTGTTAAAAGAGGACGGGACCCCTGTTCCAAGAGGACAGAGCTCCTGTCGTTAGAAGACAGGACCTCTGTTCCAAGAGGACAGGACCCCTGTTCCCAGAGGACATAGCCCCATTTCCAAGGGAATCAGGCCCCTGTTCCAAGAGGACAGAGCCCCTGTTCCAAGAACACAGGGCTGTTGTTCCAAGAGGACAGACGCCCTATTGCAAGAGGATAGTGCTGCTTTCCAGGAGGACAGAGCCCCTATTGCAAGAGGATAGCGCCTCTGTTCCAAGAGGACAGGGCCCCTGTTTCAAGAGGACAGAGCCCCTGTTCCAAGGGAATTGGGCCCCTGTTCCAAGAGGACAGAGCCCCTGTTCCAATAATGCAGGGCTGTTGTTCCGAGAGGACAGAGGCCCTATTGCAAGAGGATAGGGCCGCTGTTCCAAGAGGACAGAGCCCCTAATGCAAGAGGATAGGGCCACTGCTCCAAGAGGACAGGGCTACTGTTCCAAGAGGACAGAGCCCCTGTCCTAAGAGGACAGAGCCCCTATTCCAAGAGGATCGGGCCCCTGTTCCAAGAGGACAGAGCCCCTGTTCCAAGAAGACAGGGCTGCTGTTCCAAGAGGACAGAGCCCTAATTGCAAGAGAATAGGGCCGCTGTTCCAAGAGGACAGAGCCCCTATTGCAAGAGGATAGGGCCACTGTTCCAAGAGGACAGGGCCACTGTTGCAAGAGGACAGAGCCTCTGTTCCAAGGGGAAAGAGCCCCTGTCCTAAGAGGACAGGGCCACTGTTCCAAGAGAATCAGGCCCCTGTTCTAAGAGGACAGAGCCCCTTTTCCAAGAGGACAGGGCCACTGTTCCAAGAGGACAGAGCATCTGTCCTAAGAGGATACTATCCCTGTTCCAAGAGGACAGAGCCTCTGTTCCAAGAGGACAGAGCTCCTGTCCTATGAGGACAGGACCTCTGTTCCAAGAGGACAGGACCCGTGTTCCAAGAGGACAGAGCCCCTGTTGCAAGAGGATAGGGCCACTGTTCCAAGAGGACAGGGCCACTGTTCCAAGAGGACAGAGCCTCTGTTTCAAGAGGACAGAGCTCCTGTCCCAAGAGGACAGGGCCACTGTTCCAAGAGGATCAGGCCCCTGTTCCAAGAGGACACGGCCACTGTTCCAAGACAATAGAGCCCCTGTCCTAAGAGGACAGTCCCTGTTCCAGGAGGGTCGGGCCCCTGTTCCAAGTGGACAGAGCCCCTGTTACAAGAAGACAGGGCCGCTGTTCCAAGAGGACAGAGCCTCTATTGCAAGAGGATAGGGCCTCTGTTCCAAGAGGAAGGGCCCCTGTTCCAAGAGGATAGGGCCCTGTTCCAAGAGGACAGGGGCCCTGTTCTAAGAGGACGGAGCCCCTGTTCTAAGAGGACAGGGCCCCTGTTCCAAGAGGATGGGGCCCTGTTCCAAGAGGACAGGGCCCCAGTTCACACAGCTCATGTTGGCCAGATCTGGTTTGGTGAGTAGGAAAATGAGTTGTCGCATCTCCCCTGGCCACTACATTCACTAAATCTCAATATTATGGACCCTTTGTGGTTTACTTTCGATAGAAGGGTGCGTGATCGCTGTCTATGTCCACCATCGTTACCTCAACTTGCCACTATTTTGCAGAAAGTGTGGTCCATGATTACTACGAAAACCACACAGGACTCGTATTTAGGGTGTTTCCGTAAGAGGGTGCAAAAATTTAACAGAATCTACAGGGTGCTCCACTCAGTAATTTGAGGTGGGGAACCTGGGGTCGGAGAAGTCGTCTTAAGGAGCAGTAGGAATAAACTCACATTTCTTTGTACAAATGGTACGCTCATTATGTCAGCGATGGTATTTGCACTTAGCTTTAAGTAATGTAAGTACATTAGTTACAGTTAACTAAAAATGCCATCGCTGACACAATGAACGTACCATTTGTATTGTAGCTTACAAAATTTGCTGAAACTGACGGCCATCAATCTCAATACAAGGATGACATCGGCGAACAATGTTCTGACACACCCTGACAAATATCCCTGGTATGTTTCGAATCAAATCACAGGCAACTACAATTCTGGCAAATAATACCATCTCTGTATCCTCTGGAGCTCATACACAAGTGACTTTAGATATGGGATTCAGGTCAGGTGACCTCGCAAGACATGGAATAAGACATCCCCTTCCAATCCAGAGACCAGGAAATACAGCACTGAGACGGTTTTGGACATCCACACTGAAGTGAGGCGGTGCACCGTCTTGTTGTTTCCACATCCTCTCACGAATAGCCAAGAGCACGTTCTATATCTACATCTACATCTATGTACTCCGCAATCCACCATACGGTGCGTGGCAGAGGGCACCCTGTACCACAACTAGCATCTTATCTCCCTGTTCCACTTCAAACAGAACGAGGGAAAAATGACTGCCTATATGCCTCTGTATGAGTCCTAATCTCTCTTAGCTTATCTTTGTGGTCTTTCCGAGAAATATAAGTTGGCAGCAATAAAACTGTACTGCAGTCAGCCTCAAATGCTGGTTCTCTAAATTTCCTCAGTAGCGATTCACGAATGAATGCCTCCTTTCCTCCAGAGACTCCCACCCGAGTTCCTGAAGCATTTCCGTAACACTCCCGTGATGATCAAACCTACAAATAACAAATCTAGCAACCCTCGTCTGAATTGCTTCTATGTCCTCCCTCGATCCGCCCTGATAGGGATCCCAAACGCTCGAGCAGTACTCAAGAATAGGTCGTATTATTGTTTTATAAGCGGTCTCCTTTACAGATGAACCACATCTTCCCAAAATTCTACCAATGAACCGAAGACGACTATCTGCCTTCCCCACAACTGCCATTACATGCTTGTCCCACTTCATATCGCTCTGCAATTTTACGCCCAAATATTTAATCGACATGACTGTGTCAAGCGCTACACTACTACATCTACATCTACATCTACATTGATACTCCGCAAGCCACCCAACGGTGTGTGGCGGAGGGCACTTTACGTGCCACTGTCATTACCTCCCTTTCCTGTTCCAGTCGCGTATGGTTCGCGGGAAGAACGACTGTCTGAAAGCCTCCGTGCGCGCTCTAATCTCTCTAATTTTACATTCGTGATCTCCTCGGGAAGTATAAGTAGGGGGAAGCAATATATTCGATACCTCATCCAGAAACGCACCCTCTCGAAACCTGGCGAGCAAGCTACACCGCGATGCAGAGCGCCTCTCTTGCAGAGTCTGCCACTTGAGTTTATTAAACATCTCCGTAACGCTATCACGGTTACCAAATAACCCAGTGACGAAACGCGCCGCTCTTCTTTGGATCTTCTCTATCTCCTCCGTCAACCCGACCTGGTACGGATCCCACACTGATGAGCAATACTCAAGTATAGGTCGAACGAGTGTTTTGTAAGCCACCTCCTTTGTTGATGGACTACATTTTCTAAGCACTCTCCCAATGAATCTCAACCTGGTACCCGCCTTACCAACAATTAGTTTTATATGATCATTCCACTTCAAATCGTTCCGTACGCATACTCCCAGATATTTTACAGAAGTAACTGCTACCAGTGTTTGTTCCGCTATCATATAATCATACAATAAAGGATCCTTCTTTCTATGTATTCGCAATACATTACATTTGTCTATGTTAAGGGTCAGTTGCCACTCCCTGCACCAAGTGCCTATCCGCTGCAGATCTTCCTGTATTTCGCTACAATTTTCTAATGCAGCAACTTCTCTGTATACTACAGCATCATCCGCGAAAAGCCGCATGGAACTTCCGACACTATCTACTAAGTCATTTATATATATTGTGAAAAGCAATGGTCCCATAACACTCCCCTGTGGCACGCCAGAGGTTACTTTAACGTCTGTAGACGTCTCTCCATTGATAACAACATGCTGTGTTCTGTTTGCTAAAAACTCTTCAATCCAGCCACACAGCTGGTCTGATATTCCGTAGGCTCTTACTTTGTTTATCAGGCGACAGTGCGGAACTGTATCGAACGCCTTCCGGAAGTCAAGAAAAATAGCATCTACCTGGGAGCCTGTATCTAATATTTTCTGGGTCTCATGAACAAATAAGGCGAGTTGGGTCTCACACGATCGCTGTTTCCGGAATCCATGTTGATTCCTACATAGTAGATTCTGGGTTTCCAGAAATGACATGATACGCGAGCAAAAAACATGTTCTAAAATTCTACAAGGGATCGACGTAAGAGATATAGGTCTATAGTTTTGCGCATCTGCTCGACGACCCTTCTTGAAGACTGGGACTATCTGTGCTCTTTTCCAATCATTTGGAACCCTCCGTTCCTCTAGAGACTTGCGGTACACGGCTGTTAGAAGGGGGGCAAGTTCTTTCGCGTACTCTGTGTAGAATCGAATTGGTATCCCGTCAGGTCCAGTGGACTTTCCTCTATTGAGTGATTCCAGTTGCTTTTCTATTCCTTGGACACTTATTTCGATGTCAGCCATTTTTTCGTTTGTGCGAGGATTTAGAGAAGGAACTGCAGTGCGGTCTTCCTCTGTGAAACAGCTTTGGAAAAAGGTGTTTAGTATTTCAGCTTCACGCGTGTCATCCTCTGTTTCAATGCCATCATCATCCCGTAGTGTCTGGATATGCTGTTTCGAGCCACTTACTGATTTAACGTACGACCAGAACTTCCTAGGATTTTCTGTCAAGTCGGTACATAGAATTTTACTTTCGAATTCAATGAACGCTTCACGCATAGCCCTCCTTACGCTAACTTTGACATCGTTTAGCTTCTGTTTGTCTGAGAGGTTTTGGCTGCGTTTAAACTTGGAGTGGAGCTCTCTTTGCTTTCGCAGTAGTTTCCTAACATTGTTGTTGTACCACGGTGGGTTTTTCCCGTCCCTCACAGTTTTACTCGGCACGTACCTGTCTAAAACGCATTTTACGATTGCCTTGAACTTTTTCCATAAACACTCAACATTGTCAGTGTCGGAACAGAAATTTTCGTTTTGATCTGTTAGGTAGTCTGAAATCTGCCTTCTATTACTCTTGCTAAACAGATAAACCTTCCTCCCTTTTTTTATATTCCTATTAACTTCCATATTCAGGGATGCTGCAACGGCCTTATGATCACTGATTCCCTGTTCTGTACATACAGATTCGAAAAGTTCGGGTCTGTTTGTTATCAGTAGGTCCAATATGTTATCTCCACGAGTCGGTTCTCTGTTTAATTGCTCGAGGTAATTTTCGGATAGTGCACTCAGTATAATGTCACTCGATGCTCTGTCCCTACCACCCGTCCTAAACATCTGAGTGTCCCAGTATATATCTGGTAAATTGAAATCTCCACCTAAGACTATAACATGCTGAGAAAATTTATGTGAAATGTATTCCAAATTTTCTCTCAGTTGTTCTGCCACTAATGCTGCTGAGTCGGGAGGTCGGTAAAAGGAGCCAATTATTAACCTAGTTCGGTTGTTTAGTGTAACCTCCACCCATAATAATTCACAGGAACTATCCACTTCTACTTCACTACAGGATAAACTACTACTAACAGCGATGAACACTCCACCACCGGTTGCATGCAATCTATCCTTTCTAAACACCGTCTGTACCTTTGTAAAAATTTCGGCAGAATTTATCTCTGGCTTAAGCCAGCTTTCTGTACCTATAACGATTTCAGCTTCGGTGCTTTCTATCAGCGCTTGAAGTTCCGGTACTTTACCAACGCAGCTTCGACAGTTGACAATTACAATACCGATTGCTGCTTGGTCCCCGCATGTCCTGACTTTGTCCCGCACCCGTTGAGGCTGTTGCCCTTTCTGTACTTGCCCAAGGCCATCTAACCTAAAAAACCGCCCAGCCCACGCCACACAACCCCTGCTACCCGTGTAGCCGCTTGTTGCGTGTAGTGGACTCCTGACCTATCCAGCGGAACCCGAAACCCCACCACCCTACGGCGCAAGTCGAGGAATCTGCAGCCCAGTATTCAAACATTACGGGATTCTTTTTCCTATTCACCTGCATTAATTTACATTTATGTATATTTAGAGTTAGCTGCCATTCTTTACACCAATCAGAAATCCTGTACAAGTCATATTGTATCCTCCTACAGTCGCTCAACGACGACACCTTCCCATACACCACAGAATCATCAGCAAACAACCGCACATTGCTATCCACCCTATCCAACAAGATCATTTATGTAGATAGAAAACAACAGCGGACCTACCACGTTCTCCAACAACTCAGGAAGAACTCTTTACACGAACCTCAAATACTCAGGCGCCCAGGCAGAAGATATGGCCCAATGACATTGACACCTACAATGCCGGCCCAGAGCCGGCCGCTGTGGTCGAGAGGTTCCAGACGCTTCAGTCCGGAATCGCGCTGCTGCTACGGTCGCAGGTGCTAATCTTGCCTCGGCAGTAGATGTGTGTGATGTCCTTCGGTTAGTTAGGTTTCAGTAATTCTAAGTCTGTGGGACTGATGACCTCAAATGTTAAGTCCCGTAGTACTTAGAGCGATTTAAACCATTTGCCGGCCCCGATATTCGCAGAAAAACGTATTTGATGGTGTGACTCCACTACAGCTTGAGGGTTTTCCTCATACTACACATGCCTATTCCTGCTGTTCGAAATACCATCGCGATAAAATGAGATCTCAGCAAATAGCAAGATTTGGAGGAAAACTGGTCGATCAATCCATTGTTGGAGCAACTTCTGAGGCACTGCGACCCTTGATGCAAAGTGGACTCGTTGTGGGTGATATGGGTGTAACTGTTATTCGGTGAATAATTGCCACACGCTTGTATTTGCAGCGGCAATTTCACTTGCAATACGACGAGTATCTGGCAGAGTTGTGAGGGGAGTGCGGGGAGAGGAGGAAGCAAGCGTTGGCTGGCGAGGGGAGGGAAGAGGAGCCGTTGAGGGGGGACAAGGCACGCCTACCAGCTGCAGTGCTGGCACCACAAATTGCGCGTCATGCTTACACGAAAGCAGACGAAAGCCTTGGAAGTAAAACTCGCTTTAAATGTTGTTCGTAAACGAAACTGAAATCGTCATGTACATTAATATATATACACTCCTGGAAATGTAAAAAAGAACACATTGACACCGGTGTGTCAGACCCACCATACTTGCTCCGGACACTGCGAGAGGGCTGTACAAGCAATGATCACACGCACGGCACAGCGGACACACCAGGAACCGCGGTGTTGGCCGTCGAATGGCGCTAGCTGCGCAGCATTTGTGCACCGCCGCCGTCAGTGTCAGCCAGTTTGCCGTGGCATACGGAGCTCCATCGCAGTCTTTAACACTGGTAGCATGCCGCGACAGCGTGGACGTGAACCGTATGTGCAGTTGACGGACTTTGAGCGAGGGCGTATAGTGGGCATGTGGGAGGCCGGGTGGACGTACCGCCGAATTGCTCAACACGTGGGGCGTGAGGTCTCCACAGTACATCGATGTTGTCGCCAGTGGTCGGCGGAAGGTGCACGTGCCCGTCGACCTGGGACCGGACCGCAGCGACGCACGGATGCACGCCAAGACCGTAGGATCCTACGCAGTGCCGTAGGGGACCGCACCGCCACTTCCCAGCAAATTAGGGACACTGTTGCTCCTGGGGTATCGGCGAGGACCATTCGCAACCGTCTCCATGAAGCTGGGCTACGGTCCCGCACACCGTTAGGCCGTCTTCCGCTCACGCCCCAACATCGTGCAGCCCGCCTCCAGTGGTGTCGCGACAGGCGTGAATGGAGGGACGAATGGAGACGTGTCGTCTTCAGCGATGAGAGTCGCTTCTGCCTTGGTGCCAATGATGGTCGTATGCGTGTTTGGCGCCGTGCAGGTGAGCGCCACAATCAGGACTGCATACGACCGAGGCACACAGGGCCAGCACCCGGCATCATGGTGTGGGGAGCGATCTCCTACACTGGCCGTACACCACTGGTGATCGTCGAGGGGACACTGAATAGTGCACGGTACATCCAAACCGTCATCGAACCCATCGTTCTACCATTCCTAGACCGGCAAGGGAACTTGCTGTTCCAACAGGACAATGCACGTCCGCATGTATCCCGTGCCACCCAACGTGCTCTAGAAGGTGTACGTCAACTACCCTGGCCAGCAAGATCTCCGGATCTGTCCCCCATTGAGCATGTTTGGGACTGGATGAAGCGTCGTCTCACGCGATCTGCACGTCCAGCACGAACGCTGGTCCAACTGAGGCGCCAGGTGGAAATGGCATGGCAAGCCGTTCCACAGGACTACATCCAGCATCTCTACGATCGTCTCCATGGGAGAATAGCAGCCTGCATTGCTGCGAAAGGTGGATATACACTGTACTAGTGCCGATATTGTGCATGCTCTGTTGCCTGTGTCTATGTGCCTGTGGTTCTGTCAGTGTGACCATGAGATGTATCTGACCCCAGGAATGTGTCAATAAAGTTTCCCCTTCCTGGGACAATGAATTCACGGTGTTCTTATTTCAATTTCCAGGAGTATATATATATAATGTCTACTATGCGCTCACAAACCATGTAACGAGATCGCCAGTGCACAATGTCTGGACGGTCTAAGAACACATTCCTCTTGTTTTCCACCTTACGCCATATGAATCCCATAGACAAAAGTACTTTTCTGAGCGAGACAACACTCCACTTCCAGCCTATTTTGTTGTAGAAAACTGGAAGCAGTGTTCACAGGTTCGGCACAATCTTCTACAGTGAATAAAATTCCGCTATCGTGTCGCGAATGACACGCTGGTCGAAATCATCGATCATTACTTCGATATCTCCACTTCTTTTCCTAAGTTAAAAGAGAGAGAAAGATTTATAAGAAAATGCCTTCTGTACTGCACGTATTTTTTTAAATTTGGAAATGTACTGTAATATGAATGTGTTTCGAAATAATACAGTAACCAGTGGTGTTTCCATACAAAGCAATACGGTAGCAAGGAAAAATGATATATAAGGTAACTCGGACGAAATAGGGGGCTCCTTCAAAGTGATCGCGAACAAAATACCTGAAATGGAAACTCACCTTTTCTTGCCAGGCGTTTGTGGTGATACACCAGGATCATTCTTGGAAAACTGTTTGAATCTTCGAATGCTACGCATGCTTTGTCTTCTGTATGTAGCAGCTCTCACTGAAGATTTGTAAATGGGGTGAAGCAATTTTTTCTGCTCTCTTTCCCTTTCGCAGCATTCAATAACACGAAATATAATTTTGCGAGCATCGCTACGTAATACTGATTTCCTTCTAACCGTAGGCCTACCGGTAGGGGTTGTTGGCGACTCCCGAGATGGGCCAGCAACTCTTCACTCATTTTGATAATGTTTAGCACAACTGCACAATAAAAACACGCAGAACAACACAGCGCAAAACAATAACGAAACAGACGACAATGGCTACCTTGTACAACACAGTCAGCTACGTAATGTTGGCAGCAGTCGAAACTGCGTGCCTACCGAAGCCTCCCGACGTTTACCGACTTCTACCGATTCAGGTCTAGGGAGAGGTCTGCCATCTAAAAGTTTACACACTGTAGTGGGATCCGCTGCAACATGTTCCAGCACCTCCTCTTCAAAATCGGGTGTGCGAGTGGTCCTCATGTTGCCAGGTGCCTCGTTCTTTCTTCCCAATGAAGCATTCTCCCGGATTCGTCGATCGAGAGAAATACACACTCTTTGTGACGGATGTTGCCTGTTAGGAAATCGTCCCCTCTACCGCCTTTCAGCAGTGAGAGCATTGCAACGTACATCCCTATACACAAGGTGCATGTCAGTGAGTTCTGCAAAACTGTACCGGTACTGCTCCATCGTACTGTACTGTAGGTCTCTGAACAGCACTGCGCAGTGAATGGGTGTGTCGTTAATTCATAGAACGTCTTGTCATGGGCCAATCTAAGTACAATACAACAGAGCCACCTTGTGGACAAGTAAAGTAAACAAAACCTGCATCACGATTTCCTGGTAATCGGGCTCGTCCTCCTTGTTTCCTTGCAGAAAATAAAGAATGCACATGTAAATAAACAGCACAGTACTTGTAAACTTGTACACATGTTAGTTGCAAATGATCTGGAAAACAGTAATTTTAGACAAAGCGGTAGACAAGCTTACTTCAATATCTCCTTAAGCTGGCTTCTCCGACCCCTGTTCTTTACCTCAAATTGTTCAGTGGAGCATTCTCTAAGTCCTGTTAAATTTTTGCACGTGCTTACATAATCATCCTGTATATTAATTTCTAGACGACTGAAAACTGTTTTGAATGTCAATGTCTTTTCCTATGCCGTATTACGCAAGGTGTTTTGGGTTGCCATAATTTTGTCCAACCCCTGTAACAGAGAAGGACGAAACAGATGCTGGTAACATCGGTAACCTTCGCCACACCTCGTAATGTTCCTTGCGGCCTATAGATTACGCTGTGGTTACTCCTCCCAATCGCAGAATTGATATTTTTCACTCTCATTCCAATCGACAATTAATAGCTGAAAAAAGATGTGTCTTGTAAAACTCAATGAAAACGAAGGCACACAGAGGAAGTGGAAAGGTTTTGCCGCGTTGTCCCTAGTTACAGAGCGATAAAACAGTGCTTTGCATGTGTGGTAAACCAGTAAGCAAGTGAAACAGGAGTTATAGTAGTGCCTCATGATAAGGCAATCTTTTGGTAGATCTTGCGGACAGGCCATTTATTACACATACTGTTGTTTATGCTTTCTTTGACGTCAGTACTAGTCGGCGTGCAGTGGAGGTGCCGTAACTACAGTCATTAAGTCCCGCGACGTGCCAAGAGGGAAATCACTGTCTCTACACTGATGAACCGAAACACTACGATCTCTGTCCACTGCTAGACTGAATGAAGCCTAATGGGGTTGCGGGCACGTAAGAGACAAGGACGTTTGTTTTAGCGCGAGACAATTAAATATCCGGAACACGACATATCTCGCGAAAAAAGTTCTTGGATGGGGTCAACATTGTAGTTTCAAATGGGAACTCCCCCTCCCTCCCCTCCCCACCGTTTTTACAGCGTATTCGAATTGTACGCAAAAAAATACATAGGGTTCACTCGAACCATTGTTTCCCATTCGTAGCAGATGGCGCTGTAATAGACAAATACAGAGTATGCCTCTTTTTGAGACGAAGAACCGATGCATTGGATTCAACATTTCATTTGCGATGTAAAGGTAAACCTTTTTGTTCTAACGGTTGAAACTATCCAAACGTTGCTTGAGTGTTGCAAAATGTCATTGTTCAGTACAAATAGCGTAAAACTTGCTCAAATCGGCACATGTATAATTCGGAAATCTGCCCAAACCTTACAAGTATTTCAGTCCCGACGCATTCAATGCACTTTTATACGCAGATTTCTTTTGTTTTTGTTTTTGTAAAGTGGAACGTGCCTAACGCGGAAACAGAAAGCAAATCTTAGAACGTACTTAATAATTCATTGTGTAGAGTAGAAAAGAGCCTATACTACGCTATTACAATTCATTAGGTATTCACAACTCTACAAGGACGTTACTTTTAACACCTCTGTTAAGGGGAGACGGTGGCAGAAATAATGAAAAATTTACAAATTATTTTTATTTGCTTATTTGGTAGTAAATATAATTGAGATTATTATCCCAAATTTTTTCCTTGAAATTCGAGCTACAAATGGCATAAAAAAATTAAAACCCTAAGCAGTGTAATGTGCCAAGCCTGCTTCTCAATGTACCAAATGGAAGAACAATTTTATTGCAGAATTTGGCTTGTGAACCTAGAAAATATAGCTTTAGAAGGCTGTGATTTTTTGTATACATAACAACAGTGTTGTAAAGAAGGCTGTGGAGCCATTTTCTGGTTCAATCAGTGTGATATAGAAGGCTGTGGAGTGTTGTAAACAAGTTTTGTGCTATTCAGTGGAATTCGAGTGACAGTTGATTTATTGTGCCATTCTTTGTGCAAGGTTGAATCTGTTGATCCCATTTTACAATGACTAGGCCTGGTAAAGTATTTAAAAAAATATAGTAAGTCCCATATTTCCAATATAAAGCGAAAAACTGACATTGAAATTAGGGTCGGGCCTGCAGATGCAAATATTAGCTTCTCTCCAAGTGCATCTAAAATAAAACTTGGGACTGGGATTGTGTCACAAGAAACAAATCATGACAGAAATACAGGTTTCAGAATTGTGGATCTGGAAATGGTGGCAGAAGCACTTCGAAGATGCTGAAAGTGCTCTGTTTGTGGAGGAAATGTGGATTTCGTTGATGATGGAAAGAGAGAAGGTTTGGTTTGCACATTGCACATTTTGTGTCAAAACTGTGATGGTGACAGACCATTCAGGACATCAAAGGTCAGTAATAGAATCTATGAAGCCAAAATGAGATTTGCTTATGGACTAAGATGTATAGGGATTGGAAGAGATGGTGGAACCTTTTATGTGGTATTATGAACATGCCTGGTCCTGCCCTAAAATTTTCTGCAATTAATACTGCTCTCCTCAATGCAGTTGCAGAAGTAAGTGAAGAGAGCATGAAAATGGCAGTCCTGGCGGCAATTCAAGAAAATTGTGAAGCAACTAATAGCAACGATATAGCAGTTTCCTGTGACAGTTCCTGGATGAAGATGGGGCATACTTCACTGCATGGAGTTTCAACAATCATTAGTGTCGACACTGGAAAAGTATTAGACTTGCACAACAAATATATTGATGCAGGTAAAGAAACAGGATGGCAAGACGCCCATAAAGCTGTTTGTAGCAGAAATTATGCAGGTTCCAGTGGTGGGATGGAAGCTGCAGGTATGAAATTCATTTTCCATAGATCTTTGCAAAAGTATGGAGTAAGATACGTACAGTATTTAGCAGATGGAGACTCTAGTGCTTTCAAGAATGTAGTTGAAAGTCAGCCCTATGGAAAAGATTGCACTATTGAGAAACTGGAGTGCTTAGGCCATATTCAGAAGAGGATGAGTGGACGACTCCGAAGACTTGTTGCAGACAATAAAGGCAAGCTACTAAAGGATGGGAAGCCACTCGGAGATAAAAACAAACAAAGAAGAGAATTGACAGCCTACAAGTCTACTATGGTGCTGCAATTAGAAGTAACCTCACAAGCTTGGACAGTGTGAGGAAAGCAGTATGGGCCATTTGGTTTCATTACTTGTCGACAGACGCTACACCTCAACATGGCCTCTGTTCTAATGAATGGTGCAAATTTTTGAAAAGTAAGGAAAGTGGGGAAGCTTATACCCATAAAAATAACCTTCCTTATGAGGTTTCGATGGCCATTAAACCAACGTTTAGAGCACTGGCTTCACCAGAACCGCTAGAAAAATGTCTGCATGGGAAAACACAGAACCCAAACGAAAGTTTCAATGCTCTTATTTGGAAAAGGTGTCCAAAGACTGTGTTTGTTTCCAATTTGGTGGTGAAGATTTCTGCTTTGGAAGCTGCAGCAGTGTTTAATGATGAGAATGTGGCAAGACTTCACATCCTCAGCAAGTTGGGCTTTACACCTGGAGTCTTCACTGACAGATACCCAACAAGTATTTAAGAAGAAATTAAAAGAATTTCTGAATGACAACTCCTTCTACTCCATAGAGGAATTTTTAAATATAAATTAAGAAAAAAAAGAAAAAAAGAAAATAAAAAAGTTGTTATATTAACTTAATTATGTTGTTAAATTAACTTAATTCCGTCATGTATTGGAAAATTTGACTCGTTCCACATCATTACGAAATATCGTATTCATGATCCTTGGAACTAGTATTAATCTAATCTAATCTAATCTAAGCAGATACTGCAGATCATCGATAAGCAAAGAATCGCAAAAGTGGAGACTTCAGTCCAGAACATACAAAAATGGTTCAAATGGCTCTGAGCACTATGGGACTTAACATCTGTGGTCATCAGTCCCCTAGAACTTAGAACTACTTAAGCCTAACTAACCTAAGGACATCACACAACACAGAGTCATCACGAGGCAGAGAAAATCCCTGACCCCACCGGGAATCGAACCCAGGAACCCGGGCGTGGGAAGCGAGAACGCTACCGCACGACCACGAGATGCGGACGCAGAACATGCAAAAAATTGCTGGGCAAAGGAGCAGAGAAACAAAAAGAGCTGTAGAGGATGATGAGGAAGAAATGCAATATGGATATGGGCAGTTTTAGCTAAGGTATGATGGTTTTCTTTTTATTTTTTATTTTATTTTTTTTACGTACTTTAAAATGATTATTCTGCAACTTTTCTGCTTTCAGGAACACATATATCAGAAACTACTGGAAGGATTGAAATGAAATTTGGCGCACCTATTCTTTTACTTTGAAGCAATATCCAAGCGGAACAAAATTTTAATCGAGATATTAGACACAGTTTTGTGGTTGATAATACATTGAAAAGTTTGCTTGTAAAAAATGTTCGAATCCAAAATATCACAGAAAATAATAGCATTAATTTACCAAACGGTTACTGCACTTAATTGTACACCTATTAGTGTAGATTATTTTACCATTAAAAACATTTGCCCAATTTGCCTCGAAATTGTGGAAAAGTGTGCCTTAAAATAGTAATGCAATAAAAAATTCAAAATTATCTCACTGTATTAGATTGTTATTAAAAATTCTGAATATTTTTTTAAAAATCATATTAGATATCTATACATAATTGTTCAAAATTTCAATGAGATTGAACAAAAAATGGCAAAGATATGGATTTACAAAAATATCAGTGCAGGACTGCCACCGTCTCTCCTTAAGCGGCGCAAAACCAAGAAAAGAGGTCCAGCGTAGCGGGGCGCTGCTGGAGTGTACCTAAACCCGCGCCGCCCTGTGCAACAACGAATAAGTTACGCTCAGTGTCGGTGCAGTACACCAAAGGAAACTGCCCGTTCGTCAGCGCTCTGATTGTCGGTTTTCTCGTTATCGTCATTACTGACGCACGCCGGCTCATGCAGGAACATTGTTGCGCATCTACCAACAATCTGCTGCAATGTGCGCAGTGAAAGTGGTGGGTATGGTTACGTTAAACAATGATTTTACCCGGAAAGATCATTATTTTCTGTCAGTTTCTGTTGACTAGTAGTAGTTTAAGAGATACAGTAAAATGATATCGAAATAACGGCATATGTCGTTAACATGCAACGAAAAGATTAATATAATTGAGACGAGTCAGAAAGACAAACTCTCTTTGCGCGAAATTATGTTGCGTTTCGAATGCAGTAAAACACAAAGTTATGAGACTTTCAGAAACAAGGATAAGATTCGGAACGAATGAATGAAAGGGAATGGGACATGAAAAGAAAGGCGAAGAAGACCGGAAATGAAGAAATTCACGAAATGGTGTGAGAATGGTTCGTAAGTGCGCGAGCAAAGAATTTGCATTTATCTGGACCCATGTTGCAGAGTGAGGTTCTGAAAGTCGCTAAAGAGCTTGGAATTACGGAGTTGAGGGCATCTACAGGATGGCTGGACAGTTTCAGAGCTAGGTACAAGATTGTGTGGAATGAAGTGTGTGGGGAAGCTAAGGTTGTCCACGGAAGTGTAGTAACAGAATGATAGACAATACTGTCCAACTTAATTGCGAATTATGACCCGAAAGACGCGTTCAGTGCCAATAAAACGGGACTGTTTTACCACGCGCTGCCTTCAAAATCGCCAGCAATTCCCGGTGAAAAGTGCACCGGCGGAAGAATGTCCACGGAAAGGCTCACTATACTGCTGTGTGGAAACATGTTAGCAGACATGGAGAAGCCACTAATGATTGAAAAGGCGGCAAAACTGCGTTGTTTCAAAACATAGACGTCAGTAAGCTTCCAGTCACATGGCGAAGCAATAAAAAGGCGTGAATGGTGAGTGGTCTTATGGAAGAATGGCTGGGTTCTTTCAATGCCAAAATGAAAAAAGGAACTCGGCAAGTTCTCCTTTTGCTAGGCAATACAACCTGCCACCCGAAAGTAACATTATCAAACGTGAAATTGGCTTTGTTCCCTCCTGGTTCAACCAGCCTCACACAAACCACGGACCAGAGGGTTACTTACACATTCAGGTGGCACTATAGGCGATTACTGATGCACTATTCTTAGTGTTGACGAAGCCGAAAGTGCGTTTGCTCTTGCACTGTCAGTTTCTGTCCTGGATGCAGTAAATTGGATGGGCTTGGCAGTAAAGGAAATAAAACCCGAAACTATCACCAAGTACTTCAACAAATCGGAATTTGGGGGTCAAGATCAAGTTCAAGAAAATGAGCAACAACTGCTGCATTAATGAAAATGCGAAACATTTCATGTAGTGCAGATGATTACATTCGAAGTGATGACTTCCTGTCAACTTATTCCACTTTCATTTCAGCAATAGATTTAATAGAAATCGGCAACATAGAGGAGGATGAAGGAGAAACAAAGGAAGAAGAAGAGGAGAAAAATGATGTCCCTAGAAAAAGTAATATGCCTGAAGAAGCCACTACGCCATTTATGCTGGAATAACAACTTGTAATAAACACTATGTGAAAGTGAATACTGTGCAAGACTGTCATAACACAGCGATTCAGTGATGCTACTGCGCGTGCGCAAAGACTACGTGCTGCCAGAGATGCATTGGGAAACCAACGCTGGGAGCACACAACATTAACTGCGCTGGCGAGCAGCTTGTTCAAACAAACTGTATGTAAATATATATATTAACTGTGTACAAGGGATCCAAACTGTAATAATTGTATTTAGTATATAGGTTTAGAAAGTAAGTGTTGGGAAAGATTATCCCCTATGGATGCACGTGGCCTTTCCAATGAAAATATGCATATATTGACTTTTAGATTTGCTAGCCTACCACGCTAAATGCTTTAGCGTGACAGTCGAGGGGGCGATGTAGCGGGACTTTGAATTTCGCCGCGCTACACTCGTTCCCTCAGATAAAAAATATCCCGTCGCAGCGGTATGAGCGCTCGACAGCAGAGAAACTACTAAAATTGTAACTCTTTTTTTGCTTTCTATTCGTTTCTTATTTGTCTCTTGATAGCCGAAGCTTAAGGCAGACGTGATCTGATGAAGACGTTAAAAAAAACTTATTAGCTAGTCTTGATCTGATTTTAATGTGTAGACATATTGTGGAAGTTGTTAAGAAATTCGGAGGATGGAAGTAGCAAAGTAAATTAAATTGCATACAGTAACAAGATGATTTTAATTGGTATAAATTAGTGATTCCTGGACGATTGCAAGATTTCGGAGCAGACTTTTCACGCCAAAATGAAGGAGATTTTTGAAGACCTGGACGCCGCACGAAAGAAGACAAGTTAACCTGGTAAAGGCTGAACTCTTATCTACGCCACTTCCCCCTGTCAGTTACATTTTGTTATTCTCTGTTTGTTTTCAATAATTTTTGTAGTGGAAATTGGTTTAACTTTTGCTCAAAAACGCCACAAGGACCACCCCAACTATAGCTTTTCTGTAATACGAAGTCCGATCTGCATTTCTTTCTTTCTTTCCCTTTTTTCACGGTCATTAACGATTAAAAAAACCATTTTCACTTACGATTTCTTCCCACATTTTCAACCTTTTTTCTTTTTCTTTTCTTCTCTCTTTTCTTTTTTTATTAACCACTACAAATGGCTCCCGCGACAGGACGCAATTGTCGGATGTGTCGTTTTTGAGCAAATTTGAAACTTTAATTTGTATTTTTTCCCAAAAGAGAATAACCAAAAATCCTGATGTTTAAAGGGTAGCGAAAACACCAACTTTAATGTACCTAAGCAAATGATTATACAACAATATTGTAAAGAATTTTTGAAACTAATTCAATCTGTTTTTCTTTTCATGGCATATATTGATGCGAAACTGTTATTTTGAGACCTTTTGGTGATTATCCGATGGAGATGTATTAAGAAAATCCATATTTTGACGAATACGATTTACGCAGAACTGTTTGACCAGCCGCTGCAGGACAGAAAATTTAATGGTGAGTTACACAATTATGTTTCATTCAAACATTCAATAGCCAACTGCAGAATCCGTTTTTCCCTTTCCACGCATCCTATAGTTTTCTTCTAGATTTTTCCAAAATTATCTATCTCTATTGTAGTTTGTGGTAATTATAGTATTGTTGTAGCATATGAAGATCGTGAATTTGACCGCCAAACAGTCATTTGTTACGAAAAATTTTGTCCGCTCTGATGCATCTTTCTCAACCATTGTTTGCAATAGAGCAATCATTTACATTGACGAGAAAATATTTCAACCTAAATTTGAGTCAAATCTTTATTAATCAGACTTATATTATTCCCTTTTTTGACTTACGATTATACATCCTATTACAATGGAACGCGGTAAGGTAGAGATAGTTTCGCCAGATGAGTTAAGTGAAGTAGATTCATCTTCCAACCAACAAGAAAGTCCGCGTTTTCCTCCATGGACGAGTTCACAGATCAATGCAATGATTTTGCCTCAAACTCGCAACATTTGTGATAATACACAGATGGCGACTTTAAATGACGAAATGTGGAATGGACGCGAGACTAGACAGTCAGCGCCATTGTTAACATCAATGTCAGAACCGAATATGAGACAAATTCAGCAATGTGACACAAATCGGACATAGGAAACTGACAAACTGGACCGACTATTAGAGTTATTTGCAGACATGAAACGAGACGTTAGTCAGAAAATTGACATATTAAACCATACTATGACCGAAAATTTTGTACGAACGACAAAAGAGATGACAGAATTAAATAACACCACTCAACAGCTCAGCCAGCGATTTGAGACATTGTCCGATCGAGTCACTAAACAGGAAGAAACTTTGGTTACATTCACACATGAAACAAAAAACAATATCACCCGATGTGAGAATCAGTTAACTCAAATAGTTAATGTGCAGCGGGAAGTGAACACTCGTGTGGAAGAGTTAGCCCAGGCCCACACTTCAGCTAGCTCCACCCAAGAAAAGCTGACTGAAGAAGTGGGAAATATTACCCAACAGCTCACAATGGTAGTTCTTGAACAAACCCACCTCAAAGAAAAGATAGAAAAATTAGAAGATCGAGCGGACCTCGCGTCACTAAACAACGACACAAACATGGCCGAGAGAATTGTACATAAATGTAAATTGTGTGACGACTATCTGGACAAAAAACTTGAAACAATTACAAAAGACATACTTTCAAAAACAAAGACACATGTTAAAGACGAGACAAAACACACAGAAGACGATGTGACAAAATTACGAGACAATGTTGTGCCGTGTTTGACGATTGGTGCAAATGCATCGTCAGGGAACGACAAAACAGCTAAAACCATGGCTAATGACACAGACAGAACACCTATTGTGGAATCACCTATTTCAAGTCAAAATTACAATGTGCCGCTTTCTTTTCCACCAAACGAGCGATATTACGGTACGACACCTCGAGTAGCGACACAAACCACGTCAATAGTGCTATGCCAACCGGCATGGCCGATGACACGTTTGTAAGGCATGGGTATTTCCAGACATTTTCCAGTGAGGCCAAGCACAAAGTCCATCCTATTGTGTTTATTAGATCATTTGACGGTGTTTTTCCACGTAGTTGGTCAGAAGTCGATAAAATCAGATACGTCACCAATCTCATGAGAGGACGAGCAGCTAAGTGGGGTGCCGCTATGAAGCGGCGGTGCCTTACGTTTGAAAAGTTCGAACAAGCCTTCTTCGACGAATTCTGGTCCGAGAATGAGCAACAGAGTCTAAGGAGAGAAGTGTGCAACCCCGAGGCCTATGACCCTAAAAAAAGAGACATTAAGACAATACTTTGAGAGGTACCTAGACAAGACACTGTACTGGACCAAACCAGCCGACTTGCCAGCGATAATTGACACTTTAAAGAGCCACTTACCTTTTCCATACCGAGACAGATTAATAGGAGTACCGGAGAATGACGGTAAGACTTTCTTAAACTTCTTAGATCAAATGGACGTAGTTTACAGAGGCGATTCACGCCATTCAAATTTTGCTCATATTAGTAATCAAAATCAGCACCCACCCCAAAGGAACCGTAGTGACGGTGGTTGGTGGAACCATCCGTCCGCGCCACGACACAATACGATGCCTGCGCGCGAAACATATTCAAATGGAAACGTGTATGACAGTAGGAACAACCGCAGAAATTCATGGAATAATAATAACAACAGTAATTATCAACCATATCAAAATGGTAACTACAAGCAAAATGAAAATTACAGACAGTGCAACAACAACAACAATAGGAAACGTGGGAATAACCGGTACAACCCGGGCTACTTTGACAGGAACATGACATATAACAGACATAATTACCACCAAAACAATAACAATCCCAACAATCACCGACAGAATATGTGGAACACACAAAATTCACGCATGACAAATCATAACCCTCCACGTAATCCACCGCCGTTCCCCAGTACAGTTATGCACTCCCCGCCACGAAGTAACAATAACAATTGCGGCGCGCCATCAGCTGACGCGTGGGCGCCAACCGGCCGGAATGTAAACATAGTGGAGCTGGTCAATGAACCCGGCCAAACACAACAGACGACGGAAACCAGTCGACGACCGAGCTAAGCGCTCGTGCTTCGGTCGTGAGGTGTTGTAAGAGCGCAACGGCTGAGACGGTTTGTTTCCTCAGGTACGATGACAAAATGACAGCAGAACAGGAATTAACCGACGAGATAAACATTAAATCAGACAGTTGTGTTAAAGAATTCATACAAGCTACGGCATGGGTTAAGTTTAACGATTATGATGTACAAATTTTATTCGATACTGGTGCTGCTGCAAGTCTGATGTCAACCGCATTCTATAATGAATTGAAACAAATTATAAACATACCTACATTACCTGTACAGAATTGCCACGTGGTTAGTGCCACAGGTACTAAATCTCAGAACATACGCATGCAAGCCCTTGTTAACTTCCCATTTTCCAATACACAGTTCAAGTGTAATTTTCTGATTGTAGACAAGCTTATCGTACACTGCAGCCTAGGGATGGATTTTTTGAATGAACACAAAGCAATCATAGATTTAAGTAATGGCATATGTCAATTATCCATAGGAGAACAACTAATTATTGTTGAACTTAACAAGACGATTGAACCACGACAAAAACATTGCGAAGTAAGTCAATTTCAATTGGTATATCCTACCATAGTTAGTGTATGTAATTTAACACCTGAAGATTCAGACTATCAGGAGACTGAGCAGGATTTATTGTATCAGAAATGTGTCGAATCTGACTATTTAACGAAACAACAGCAAGAAGAATTGTACAAATTATTATGTGATTATGCACAAGTTTTCAGTGAGAGGCCTGGTGTAATCAGAAGTTATAGCTACAAAATGGATGTTAAGCCACATAAGACTTATTGTAGGACACATTATAATATTCCATGGGCGAAGAAACCTGCAGTTTTACGTGAAATCGAGCGTATGTTGACCTGGGGTGTCATAGAAAAATCACATTCCCCTTATTGCAGTCCTATCCTGGCGGTAGGCAAGCAAGATGGCAATGTCAGATTGGTGCTAGACGCACGTGAAATCAACAAAATTATTATACCAGTTAACACAAGACCCGTCAGCTTGGATGAACAGTTGCTAAAATTTTATAATGTACAATACGTAACTAATATTGACCTCCGCTTATCGTACTGGCAGGTGTCCCTTCACAATGACAGTCGTAAATACACTGCTTTCCTTTGTGAAGGACGCAGTTATCAGTTTTGTGTGTTGCCTTTTGGTTTGCGCGTAAGCGCGGGCGTGTTCATCGAGGCGCTTGACGCCGTTCTCGGCCCGTGTTTGTTGTCACGCGTCACGGCGTACGTCGATGACATCGTCGTGGCAACAAATACGTGCGAGGAACATATTGATCTGTTACACCAAATTTTATTTAAATTTTCACAAGCCGGAGTCACAGTAAATCTTTCGAAGTCCAAAGTAGGAAGGCGTGAAATCAAGTTTTTAGGCCATATTGTCTCGCCGGAAGGCATTCGTCCCGATTCTAAGAAGATTGATGCTATTCGTAATTTCCCTCCTCCACAAAACCGCAAACAGTTGAAAGCATTCTTAGGTTTATCTTCTTTCTTTCGGAAGTTTGTTTCAAAACAGCTTCTGAACAGCTCTCACCTGCTAACTTTACTGAAAAAGAACGCAATTTGGAGATGGACAGAGTTTTGCCAAGCTGATTTTCAGGCTATTAAAGATGCATTGGTGAACGCACCCCTCCTCTGCCACCCTGACATGACGTCAGAGTTTTGCCTAGCCGCGGATTCGTCATCATACGGCCTTGGAGCTTTTCTACTTCAAATTCAATCCGAATCAAGACAATCTGTCATCAAACCGATAAGTTTTGCGAGCCGCACGCCCACTGAGTGCGAGAGGTCGTACTCGGTGACGGAGCGGGAGGCTCTTGCCATTATTTGGGCATTCCGTAAGTTTCGCTACTTTCTTTGGGGTAAACATACTCGCATATACACAGACCACCAAGCCCTTTCTTTCTTGCTATCATGCAAATTGCTTCATTCACGGCTCACCCGGTGGTGTCTTTCACTCCAAGAATACAGCTTCGAAATTATTTACATTAAAGGTAAATCAAACGTAGTAGCCGATGCCCTGTCCCGTTTGTCCCAAGGCATACAGGATTTTTCGGAACTTTCCGAGCAAACTTCAGACTTTAACATCTTACTTATGTATGATGGTACATACGCCCCATACTACTGCAATATGTGCAAGAACCTTGCTTCACTTCAGGACAGCGACCCCAGGTGGTCAAATATCAAAAAGAAATTACGTACAGATCCTTCTTCACATTTTCAAAAATATTACACAATACACAAAAATGTACTTTTTCATAGGCGTACCCCAGACTCGCACCATTGGTGTGTTTGTCTACCCGACACGCATGTTGACGATTTTATTCTGTTCGCACACAAAACTTGGAGACACTACGGAGTCACCAAATGCACTGATAAAATAGTACAGTACTGTTATTTTCCCAATCTGCGTCGGAGAGTGTTGCAAATTGTTCGTAAATGTATCATCTGCCAAAAAGCAAAATTTTCCAACCGATCATCTTTGAATGAATTACATCCTATTGTACCAACCCGACCTTTGGAGTTAGTATCGTTGGATATCGCCGGACCTTATCCCAGAGCTCGTGGAGGTGTGAAATACATCGTTGCTGTATTTGATGTCTTCTCAAAATACTTAAAATTGTATGCTATCCGCACTGTCAATGCATCTGCTATTGCTAGACGTTTGACTAACAGTTACTTTACAAGGTTTGGCAAACCCCACAGCATTATCACGGATAACGCACCCTATTTTACGGGAAGAAAATGGAAATCTTTTGTTCCCACACATAACATCAAACATATTCTTACATCAGCATTTCACCCGGAAGGGAACCTCGTAGAAAGGATTTTTAGAGAGTTTGGTCAATTCATGAGAATACATTCACCTCGCAAACACACAAAGTGGATCGAATTTTTAGCACCCTTTGAGCAGATAGTAAACAATTTGCCTCATGCCTCAACAGGATACCCACCACAAGAATTATTATTAAACAAACCTGAACAGAACAAGTGGGCTACGCCCATCCCAAAGCTAACCGCACCCACAACACATACACCTTTGGAAGAGAAAGTAAGACAGGCATACACTATGTTGTGTAATAAAGCCAAGATCAGGAAAGAGAAGTATGACATACATGTTACGAATACAGAAACCTATCAGGTTGATGACCTTTTTCTTTTGCGTTCACATCACAAGTCTACAAAGTTAAAACAACTGAACAGAAAATGGCAGCTATTATATTCAGGTCCTTTCAGAATAGCAAGCATACCTCACCCAGGTTGTTACTCCCTAGAATACCCGTTATCTCACAAGCCGAGGGGGCTGCATCCCCACAGACATTTGAAACCCTTTGTGCACTAAAACAACATAATATCATGACAACTAATTTGAACATGAGCAAGTTGCTGTGAAAACGAGATCATAAATATTTGTATTGAATACACGAACATTAAGTTATACAGCCTAAGAACACAAACATTCATTTATGGAAATTATATACTGCAGTTACACTTGTATACATAATTATGAAGAGAATGTAAACCCAGGTGAGTACACTTACTGAATGAGAAAAGATATTCATATAGGAATGAGATCTACACAGGTTACATTTGTTGTTAATTGTAAATTATAAGGTGAATCAACAATTAGTTAGTTATTTCAAGACACTCTAATGACAGGAGATAATAGCTGTTGAGATCAGTAATGACATAGGTATGTAGCGGAATGAATGAGGATGTAAGAGTGAATGATCAGTATGAATGAGTTAATATTTAAGTTAATATAAGAAGGTAAGTTACTGTGAAGTAGTTGATGGAGACAAGAGATTATTTGAGGAAAATATTATTGGAGTTTTATGAGAATGGAAGTGCCAAATGGCCCCATGTATGTGATATATTAATGTTTGATGAGGAATATGTTTAATGTATAAGGATATATATATATATATTATGATGAATATGTGAGTAAGGAATGAGTGAGAATGTTTTGGTAATATTGTGCTACATAGAGAAGTGAGTAAACAGTCTACATCTTTAAGATTACATAAGAATTTCAGTTTGAAAGAAAACATTTGTGATGAGTTAGAACACGTGAGTACAAGGCGTTAAAGGTGAATCTATTTACAGTGCCCTCGAAAATGAACGAATGCAAGAAAAGCAGAGTGAACATAATGATGATTACAGCTGTTGAAAGAAGTGTAATAAGAATGTGACTCATAAACACATAAGCTTTAATTTATTTCAGAGGTGTAACTTAGTAACCTCTCGTTAAGTTTTGTTACGCCATTGTGCGGAAGAAAACATTTATAGTTCGTGTTCAGACAGGAGAATGATATTTTAATGAACTTAAGTTGGAAGAAATATACACTCCTGGAAATTGAAATAAGAACACCGTGAATTCATTGTCCCAGGAAGGGGAAACTTTATTGACACATTCCTGGGGTCAGATACATCACATGATCACACTGACAGAACCACAGGCACATAGACACAGGCAACAGAGCATGCACAATGTCGGCACTAGTACAGTGTATATCCACCTTTCGCAGCAATGCAGGCTGCTATTCTCCCATGGAGACGATCGTAGAGATGCTGGATGTAGTCCTGTGGAACGGCTTGCCATGCCATTTCCACCTGGCGCCTCAGTTGGACCAGCGTTCGTGCTGGACGTGCAGACCGCGTGAGACGACGCTTCATCCAGTCCCAAACATGCTCAATGGGGGACAGATCCGGAGATCTTGCTGGCCAGGGTAGTTGACTTACACCTTCTAGAGCACGTTGGGTGGCACGGGATACATGCGGACGTGCATTGTCCTGTTGGAACAGCAAGTTCCCTTGCCGGTCTAGGATTGGTAGAACGATGGGTTCGATGACGGTTTGGATGTACCGTGCACTATTCAGTGTCCCCTCGACGATCACCAGTGGTGTACGGCCAGTGTAGGAGATCGCTCCCCACACCATGATGCCGGGTGTTGGCCCTGTGTGCCTCGGTCGTATGCAGTCCTGATTGTGGCGCTCACCTGCACGGCGCCAAACACGCATACGACCATCATTGGCACCAAGGCAGAAGCGACTCTCATCGCTGAAGACGACACGTCTCCATTCGTCCCTCCATTCACGCCTGTCGCGACACCACTGGACGCGGGCTGCACGATGTTGGGGCGTGAGCGGAAGACGGCCTAACGGTGTGCGGGACCGTAGCCCAGCTTCATGGAGACGGTTGCGAATGGTCCTCGCCGATACCCCAGGAGCAACAGTGTCCCTAATTTGCTGGGAAGTGGCGGTGCGGTCCCCTACGGCACTCCGTAGGATCCTACGGTCTTGGCGTGCATCCGTGCGTCGCTGCGGTCCGGTCCCAGGTCGACGGGCACGTGCACCTTCCGCCGACTACTGGCGACAACATCGATGTACTGTGGAGACCTCACGCCCCACGTGTTGAGCAATTCGGCGGTACGTCCACCCGGCCTCCCGCATGCCCACTATACACCCTCGCTCAAAGTCCGTCAACTGCACATACGGTTCACGTCCACGCTGTCGCGGCATGCTACCAGTGTTAAAGACTGCGATGGAGCTCCGTATGCCACGGCAAACTGGCTGACACTGACGGCGGCGGTGCACAAATGCTGCGCAGCTACCGCCATTCGACGGCCAACACAGCGGTTCCTGGTGTGTCCGCTGTGCCGTGCGTGTGATCATTGCTTGTACAGCCCTCTCGCAGTGTCCGGAGCAAGTATGGTGGGTCTGACACACCGGTGTCAATGTGTTCTTTCTTCCATTTCCAGGAGTGTAGTTTTTACACAGCCCTCATGTGAATACATTTGTATAAATTTTTTTTACGAAAGTGAAATTTAGTGCCATGTTAGCCTTTATTATACTTATACTTACACACAACAGAAAACCACGAGGAAACAAAAGATAGGAGAGTTATTAAGGCCGTTTTGCGATTCGTACAACACCTCCACTTAAGCGAACAGATAACAAAATTACATCTACGTTGAAGACATTTGACTTTTCAGGCTATGCAAGGTAAGTGCAAAGGAGCAGTGACCATCCGTGCAGCAGACGTCGAGCAACGGACACTGAGAAAGAGACATTTTACTGTCAATTATAATACTATGTTCTTTATTTATGATTTATAGAAAGAAATGATATATATACACCACATACACGATGTTTAACCTTCACTAAAGTAGAAGAAAGTTCATGGTTGAACTCTTGAGAGGAAATTTGATATGTTATCATATAATACACATTATGAGAGAGACAATCTCTGAGATACATTTTCAATTTGTATAGACGGTATCCACAAGAAGTGGAGATATTGAGGAAGTACTGAGCAGATATGCGATTCACTCATGCAAGGATTTGTTAAGGTATAATACACTAAGTCATATGAACAATCACAACACAAACAGAGAATCTGTCATGATGTTACACTACACAGACTTGACATAAGGACACTTACATTTACCCATGATTTGGTAAATTGTAAGCACCTCCTTTCACACACCCCTTGAAGGTGATGCAAACGTTATAATGTACACTCCTGGAAATGGAAAAAAGAACACATTGACACCGGTGTGTCAGAACCACCATACTTGCTTCGGACACTGCGAGAGGGCTGTACAAGCAATGATCACACGCACGGCACAGCGGACACACCAGGAACCGCGGTGTTGGCCGTCGAATGGCGGTAGCTGCGCAGCATTTGTGCACCGCCGCCGTCAGTGTCAGCCAGTTTGCCGTGGCATACGGAGCTCCATCGCAGTCTTTAACACTGGTAGCATGCCGCGACAGCGTGGACGTGAACCGTATGTGCAGTTGACGGACTTTGAGCGAGGGTGTATAGTGGGCATGCGGGAGGCCGGGTGGACGTACCGCCGAATTGCTCAACACGTGGGGCGTGAGGTCTCCACAGTACATCGATGTTGTCGCCAGTGGTCGGAGGAAGGTACACGTGCCCGTCGACCTGGGACCGGACCGCAGCGACGCACGGATGCACGCCAAGACCGTAGGATCCTACGCAGTGCCGTAGGGGACCGCACCGCCACTTCCCAGCAAATTAGGGACACTGTTGCTCCTGGGGTATCGGCGAGGACCATTCGCAACCGTCTCCATGAAGCTGGGCTACGGTCCCGCACACCGTTAGGCCGTCTTCCGCTCACGCCCCAACATCGTGCAGCCCGCCTCCAGAGGTGTCGCGACAGGCGTGAATGGAGGGACGAATGGAGACGTGTCGTCTTCAGCGATGAGAGTCGCTTCTGCCTTGGTGCCAATGATGGTCGTATGCGTGTTTGGCGCCGTGCAGGTGAGCGCCACAATCAGGACTGCATACGACCGAGGCACACAGGGCCAACACCCGGCATCATGGTGTGGGGAGCGATCTCCTACACTGGCCGTACACCACTGGTGATCGTCGAGGGGACACTGAATAGTGCACGGTACATCCAAACCGTCATCGAACCCATCGTTCTACCAATCCTAGACCGGCAAGGGAACTTGCTGTTCCAACAGGACAATGCACGTCCGCATGTATCCCGTGCCACCCAACGTGCTCTAGAAGGTGTAAGTCAACTACCCTGGCCAGCAAGATCTCCGGATCTGTCCCCCATTGAGCATGTTTGGGACTGGATGAAGCGTCGTCTCACGCGGTCTGCACGTCCAGCACGAACGCTGGTCCAACTGAGGCGCCAGGTGGAAATGGCATGGCAAGCCGTTCCACAGGACTACATCCAGCATCTCTACGATCGTCTCCATGGGAGAATAGCAGCCTGCATTGCTGCGAAAGGTGGATATACACTGTACTAGTGCCGACATTGTGCATGCTCTGTTGCCTGTGTCTATGTGCCTGTGGTTCTGTCAGTGTGATCATGTGATGTATCTGACCCCAGGAATGTGTCAATAAAGTTTCCCCTTCCTGGGACAATGAATTCACGGTGTTCTTATTTCAATTTCCAGGAGTGTATTATGATCTCTTTTTTTATATATTAGCTGTAGGATTTGGCAGGTTTTAGGTAGTGAATAGTTTCTTCCAGTCTATCTTTCTTTCTTTCTCCATTATCCTACCACCTCCTGCAGCTGGGTATTGTTTGTTTATGGAATGTAAGAATATATTATGTGACAGTAAACTTTCAGGTATGAATAAAAAGACATGAAGAAAACTGAGTATGGCATTACAAGCCTGGTCAACCACTAGCCAAGAAATGGAATCAAAAGAAAGAGATAAATAATAAATGAAGGAAAGCCCATGCTTTAAATGTTAAGTCTGATATCCCTTGGCACGCCCAAATCTGAATTTAAAAAAAATTAATACCCCAATAAAAGAAAGCCAATGGGACTTAGTATAATTTTTTAGTGTAAATATTTCACATGCAGATTCTTGTAAATTTATATGTATTTGTATACGTATTAAAACTTTGCATATTGGCAACATATAGTGAAATGTGACCACGAAATGTAAGCTTTCAGAATTAACGATGTAAACATGCTTGGACAAAGTGAACTATGTTAAAATGTAAATATGGCAAAAAAGTGTTGCAAACTGTGTTAAACTGTGTACGTTATAAACGAAGAAATTTGTGAAACCTATGGTGCATAAACCAAATAACTGTTTGTAAATCGATATAAACTGCAATTTACTTCGACGATAATGAGGATTTTCACACTGCAAATGACCGTTTGTTGGCAAGTGTAAACAATGTGGTGAAACACCTACCTTTGCGAACATCGACGCCGTTGTTCCTGGCCGGCCTTCAGATGCTTTGGAGATAATAAACTCAGCACCTGTCGTAGGCGATGTGGAGGCTAAAAACTACATCGACCATATATGCCCCGGGAACAATAGTCATGAAAACGCACAAGGACCTGTCATAACAGAAGACATGGACGTTGCTTCAGATCACGCACACGCTCAATCTTATGGTGGTTGCTTCAGATCACGCACACGCTCAATCTTATGGTGTCATCGGACTTAACACGCCATTTATGCTGGAATAACAACTTGTAATAAACACTATGTGAAAGTGAATACTGTGCAAGACTGTCATAACACAGCGATTTTGAAACTGCCGCACGCGAAATTCAGTGACGCTACTGCGCGTGCGCAAAGACTACGTGCTGCCAGAGATGCATTGGGAAACCAACGCTGGGAGCACACAACATTAACTGCGCTGGCGAGCAGCTTGTTCAAACAAACTGTATGTAAATATATATATTAACTGTGTACAAGGGATCCAAACTGTAATAATTGTATTTAGTATATAGGTTTAGAAAGTAAGTGTTGGGAAAGATTATCCCCTATGCATGCACGTGGCCTTTCCAATGAAAATATGCATATGTTGACTTTTAGGTTTGCTAGCCTACCACGCTAAATGTTTTAGCGTGACAGTCGAGGGGGCGATGTAGCGGGACTTTGAATTTCGCCGCGCTACACTCGTTCCCTCAGATAAAAAATATCCCGTCGCAGCGGTATGAGCGCTCGACAGCAGAGAAACTACTAAAATTGTAACTCTTTTTTTGTTTTCTATTCGTTTCTTATTTGTCTCTTGATAGCCGAAGCTTAAGGCAGACGTGATCTGATGAAGACGTTAAAAAAAACTTATTAGCTAGTCTTGATCTGATTTTAATGTGTAGACATATTGTGGAAGTTGTTAAGAAATTCGGAGGATGGAAGTAGCAAAGTAAATTAAATTGCATACAGTAACAAGATGATTTTAATTGGTATAAATTAGCGATTCCTGGACGATTGCAAGATTTCGGAGCAGACTTTTCACGCCAAAATGAAGGAGATTTTTGAAGACCTGGACGCCGCACGAAAGATGGCAAGTTAACCTGGTAAAGGATGAACTCTTATCTACGCCACTTCCCCCTGTCAGTTACATTTTGTTATTCTCTGTTTGTTTTCAGTAATTTTTGTAGTGGAAATTGGTTTAACGTTTGCTCAAAAACGCCACAAGGACCACCCCAACTATAGCTTTTCTGTAATACGAAGTCCAATCTGCATTTCTTTCTTTCTTTCCCTTTTTCCACGGTCATTAACGATTGAAAAAAACCATTTTCACTTACGATTTCTTCCCACATTTTCAACCTTTTTTCTTTTTCTTTTCTTCTCTCTTTCCTTTTTTTATTAACAACTACAGCGATTTGCGGCACACACAAATTCTCCCAAATTGTTGGAACTATCGTATGGTGCAAGAAATTGTCTAGAAAAAACAATTTTGAACAGTAAATTAAAACAAGTTTCTCTCCTTGATATTTGTCGAAAATGGTAAAATGTAAAGCAAATAAACATGGGAGTAGTATGTATGTACATACAATAATAAACGAATTAAAAATTGGAGTAAAAATATAGAAATGCCGTGTTATTAATCAATTAGTGTAATAGTCCAATGTACTATTGTCCAATATACAGTAAATGAACATCTACTGTGCTGGAGTGAAGGTACGTAAATACCGAATATACATAGTTAAAAGTTTTTATTGAATTTTCGTGCATGATACCTGACAAACTTTTTGTAGCCCAGTGAGTTTTGTGTAATCCGGAAACTTGTCCAATACGGAAACTTATTTTAGCCCCAGGCGATTCCGTTTTGAACAAGTTTTACTCTAATACAATAAGATACTCACATATCTCGCAAATAAGTTATTTGTATGGTAACATGGCAGTTAGCAGAATACAAACCACAACCATTACAATGAGTAAAACGTCCATGAAGTGACGCACCTGCAATAGATACTCACCGAAATGAAGTACCCCAGTGGTGAGAGGCTAGGGGACTCAGCGAAATCAAGCTTCCGGATGGAATAGGAAACTATTAAATCCAAGTCCGTGTTCTCGGGTCACGCTAAACGTAGTTTCTAACCAGATACTGCAACAGCTAACTATATTGTACTGTACAAACAAATTTGCAACACCGAAGTAAATTTCGAATGTAAAAACCAGGCATTAGAACGCATAGGTTTACATTTACATCCTAAATGAAATGTAGAATCAAATGCATCGGTTCTTAAATTCAAAGACAGTCACACTTCATATTTGTAGATTACAGCGCCATCTGCCACGAATGGAAAGCAGGTGTTTGAGTATACTGTACTTACTTTTTGGTATGGACTCCATATATGCCGTAAAAATGGGGCGTTCCCATCTGAAAACAGAAAGTTGACCCCCCCCCCCCCCCACCCCTCCTCCACAGGAGGAGTGGTTAGGAGGTGGCCAATTGTAGCACAGACAGATGTCTCCTTTACTGATATTAACTTTTCACGAGGAACATCTTTTTTGGTACGATCAGTCGCTTTCGATGTATTTAGTTTACTAGGTTAAAACAAACACCCTATAGTATAGCAGAGAAGCAGAGAAACAATAAATGTGGAATTCTTCTACCGACGATACGTACCACAAATGGGGAGATCCACTGACAAAAACAAGTTGGAAAAAGGTAGAGAGTTACCGTCGGGCGCCTGGGAGACATCATGAGAATAGCGAAGCTCGTCGGCTGTTCGCAAGCTACTGTCGTTGTTATCTATGGGGATGACTGTGGGTTCGCACCCATAAACCACTAACTTGTAATTTATTCGCGTCCATAAATTACTAAATTGTAATTTACGGAAATTGCTTGACCTCTCCGCATTCATTTGGTGCCACATAGGTCCAGAAACGTATCAAAATTAAGTAGGTGATGTTATTATTAAAAGCGACTGGAGGCAAAGCTTTCATGTTTCAGTCTTGAGAGTTTCCAAGTAGGTGTTTTTTTTTTCTTTTTTTTTTTTTTTTTCTTCGTGGATTCTTTTTCTTTCTTCAGTCCACTTTGTCCCTGGTCTGGTGGTGCCTTCATTCTCGAAAGTAATTCCCATCTGCTTAGCTACTTCCCATTTACTTATTATTGTTTTTTATCTTTATAAGATTCTGTTGAAAATGTGTGATGGACTCATAAGAACCTTCTGTAAATCCTTCATGACCTAGACCTGCTGGATTCAGGGTATGGTTTTGAGTTGTTCTAATAGGAAAGCAGAACTTTTGTCTCCGTTAACCATACTTCACGAAGAATACTGCAAACAAAATTTCTGCAAACAACACACATAAAAAAAGCAGTCTATGACAGGTAACTAACGATTTGCGTGTCAAGCAGAGCTTTCAGCTGCTGAGTTGAAGTAACATGTCAGTATCTGGATGGACTATGGTCCCCACTAGTTGACTTTGCCACGTATTTATATATGATGATTCAGTGACGAGGATATAGACTTTCAGGGATGACAGACAGAATAAATGTATCAATTTGACGAAAGAAATATCCGGCACTTAGCTGCAGTGAGGCACTGAACGAATCCAATATTGACAAATGAAAATTTGTGGCGGACTGGGAGTGGATCCCAGATTTCCTGCTTTACGCGAGCGTTCGCCTTAACCGCTTTTTTCTTATTTTTTTTTTTTTTTTGCGCTTACCACTTTTTTTTTTTTTTTTTAAATCTAATGAACCGCTGCAGGAGCAGCGACGGGTAGGGCAGGGGTCGACATCCGAAGCCTGGCCATCCCGCCGCCACGCCCAAGCAACGTGTTCGAGTTCGAGGATCGAAGGATCAGGAAGAGGATGTAGTGGGTTTATCGATGTTGTTTTATTTATTTATTTCTTTAATTTTTATAACATTTTTTTGTATTATAGTTTTATTTTTGTTTCATTACCAAGAAAGATCCTACAACTGCCGTAGCCGAGCGTCCGAGTCGTCTTCTCGTCTGTTGGGAGGGGTTCCCCCCTATTCCGTCCGTAGAGGATCAATATGCTCCAGGATTCTTCTTCATTTTCAGCGTCTCATACCCGGAACGCCCCAGTGAGCAGGAGGATCCGCAAATAATGAACCTAAATAATTTGCGAAACGAGTTCTGTACTTCGGGTGGCGGCTGAAAGCTGCATGTGTCGTCATCAATAGGGACCAAAAGTCGAGTGTGCCTTTGGGAGCATCGCAAAATAGGTAGTAAACGGCCATGCCTTTTAGCCAGTTAACGGCGTTCGTTCTGGTTGATGGAAAGTATACGCCGTCGGGGCGTAATACGTCATCAGGGGAGATAGACTCCGGCAATCGCCGCAAGAGTAACGCCAGCATGCGCTGCGTCAGTAGCCAGCACTTGCTGGTCGCGCCACACGTCAGACGGTGTGCATCCGAGTCAGCGACTGAGCATGTCGGACACAAGGGGTCGTCCGTCAGATGTATGGAATGTAGCCTCTGACGAGTAGCGAACTTCCCATTCACAACCACGTACCACAATGAACGCACCGTCGTAGGTAGAAAGGGCGTGTGTACCGCTCGCCACACCGCGTTCCAGGCAACTTCTGGATGTCTGTGGGTGACCGTATTTACAGGTTGCCGCTGCTGATAGAGGCGATAATAGTCTTTTGTGCTGGGCTTCCGTGTCGTCGGAAGTTCTGACCGTAAGCAGCTGAAGTCAATCAAGAACTCTCTGATGTGGGTGAGTGCCGGTGAAATGTGTCCTACAGAAACCGGGGGGGTGCAGAGAGTGTGGTGCCACTTCCGCTATCAGGGTGCCCGTCAGAGTGGCGTGGGCAGAGGTCCACGTGCGACACACAGTGTTGAGATAAAGCGATCGCGCACAGTTATATACGTGAATTAAACCGATACCGCCCGCCCGCTGCGGCAGTGTCAGGGTGGCGTATCGGACATTAAAAACCAGACCGGTGCTTACGAAATGTCCATATGCTGCTTGAAATCTGTCGGCCATCGTAGCTGTCAAGGGAAGGATATGCGCAAAATAGTTCAGTTTTGAGACAAGATAGGTGTTGACATAATGTGTTCTGAGGAGCATATCCAAGCGACGCAGTTTGTTGTCCTGCAGCAGAGCACGTGTCTGGTGTAGGAGCCGGCGGTACGTAGCCGCCGCCGTGCGGCGGACATTGCTATAGAATTGCACTCCTAAACACTTGAGTACGGGCACCTTGTCAAAGGGCACCGCCGTTGTGTGGGAAATCGCTCCTCCGACATCCATGTATTTTGTCTTCGTCACGTTGATGACGCTCCCAGCGACCGCCCCGTACTGGCGTAGCCACTGTAGCGCCATATGCATTTCATCCTCTGATCTGGCCAGGAACACCACGTCATCGGCGAATGCACCACAACAAAAGGTCACGTCCCGCAAGGAGATACCAGTTAATCGCTGCCGTAGACCATGTAAAGCTGGTTCAAGCGCTGCAGCAAATAATATGCCCGACAGGGAGCACCCTTGTCGCACTGACCGTCCAACAACAATGTGACCAGACTGATAACCGTTGACCATCATGCGGGAGCGCGCTCCGTGGACCAGTCGAAGGACTACCTGTGCAGACTCCGGAGAGAGGCCCATGTGTTGCAAAACTGCGCGTAAGAAGCCGTGGTCGACGCGGTCGAATGCGTGGTCAAAATCTACGGCGACAAGGGCGCCTCGTATTTTGCAGGCCGCCGTCAAAGCAATTACGTCGCGGTATGCTCCTAACGCCGTATGAATGTTGCTGACACCACCTAAACATGTCTGATCGGTGTGTATGGCTTTCCCGATAGCGGCGTGGAGACGCGCGCGGAGGATACGGGCGAAGATCTTGTAGTCGTTGTTGAGGAGTGTGAGTGGGCGAAAATCCTGCCACCTACAACCACCATTCGGTTTCGGAACTGGGATCAAGATGCCTTCTGTGAATTCTGTGGGGACGGTGAAATCAGAGCGGATCAGGTCTTGAAACATTTGGAGCCTCTTGTCGCCCATAAGGTGGTAAAAAGTACGGTAGAATTCCAGGGGTAAACCGTCCGGTCCAGGCGACTTGTTCGGTGCTCCACGTGCCAAGGCCGATGTCAGCTCATCGGGTGTAATGGGCAACAGCAGACTGTCATCGGTTGCCACGTCTCGAGGGGCGGGAAAATCGTGCAACAGCTCGTCATAATCACGTACATTTCGTTTGTGTCACTGCGCGCCCGCCGTCCTCCGTGTTTACCGCCGTAATGATCTGACGTTTGCGGTGGCGCCTCTCGCGCACAATGTGATACACTGACGCTGTTTCGTTGGGGATACAGTCTTGCACTCGCGCACGGATGCGGACACCGTCTAGCTGCTCTGTCCTGATGCGAAGTAGACGAGCTTTGATGCGTTGTACGGACATCTGACGTTCGGGAGACGGCGGTTGCGTCGCCAGCTCACGTAACGCTGTACAGTAAAATTCCGATGTTACCCTTTGCCAGTTCGCTCTGTCACGCCCGTAGGCCATCAATGTCTTTCGGAGTGCAGGTTTGACACATCTCAGCCACCACAGCAACGTGGAAGCATACATAGGCAGGCGCCTGATACATCGACGCCACGTGTCAGTGACTGCTCGCCGACACGCTTCCTCGCGAAGGAGGGAGACGTTCAGCGTCCACGGGCCCCTGCTGCGTCTTGTCAGTTGTCGGGGCAAGGTGACAGTGCAGATGTACGCGAGATGGTCCGTGAAGGCCGTCGGCCAGAGTTCTGCATCACGGGTTGCTGTGCGAAGGGCACGCGAGACGTATATCCGGTCCAGACGACTGGCAGAATGGCTGGTAAAGTGCGTATATCCACTCTGGGTCCCATGATATAAGAGCCATGTGTCGTGGAGCGCGAGGTCACGTATCAATGCTTGTAGAGCCGGGCATGGGACGTAATGCGGTATCTGGTCCTCGGGCCGCAGAACACTGTTAAAATCGCCGCCCACTATGTAATGGTCCATATTTCCTTGTAAAAGTGGGGCTACCTCCTCCGAATAGAAGACATGCCTGTCACCACGGTGCGAATTACCGGAGGGAGCGTAGACGTTAATGAGGCGCACTGCGCCAAGTGTGAGTGCGATGCCTCGCCCGTTAGGCAAGTACGTCGCGTCCTTCGCGTCTATGCCATCTCGGAGAAGGATGGCCGTTCCTCCTGCGCCATCACCTACGGGTAGGCTGTACGTGGTGTAGCCATATAGGTCTAAACACAGCTCGGGACGGACCTCCTGGAGAAGGGCAATGTCCAAGTCTGCCGCTCTGACCATGTCGTGTAACATGCGGGATTTGACAGTGGAGTGGACACCATTTACATTGACTGTTCCCACACGGTATGACTGAGACATATCAAGTGGCGGAGGCAGTGTGCCGGTGCAAGTCCACAGTGATCTCACACACCACACAGCCATCCATCTGCATGCTGTGCATTACTGTGCCGTAGGAGTCCCTGATTGGCAAGGCCCTCCGGGCTCAGCCATGGGCACTGGTGGAGATATCGATGTTTGCTGTACATCATCTGCCTCCATATCGTCTGCCCAATCACCAAGAGACGATTATGATGTCATTGGGGGCTGGTCGCTTTCACAGGAGCCCACATTTTGGGAGTCGACGCAGTGCGCCTCGTTTTCTGGGCCACCAGATGTAGGAGAGTGTTCCTTGTCTTCAGGCACCTTCTGGTGAATGATGCCACTGGAGTCCGTTGCAATTGTGGGCGAGTCAACGAAGTCGATGTCTGCCGCCGGCTTCACATCCCTGTCCTGCTCTTCAGCTGACAATCGCCTCTTCTTGTGGCGCTTGGGTGATTTTTGCTTTCGGGTCCGAGATTCGACATCCACTGGAGGGCGGGCCTCGACACAGTCTCGGTCGCTAGGAGCCCCTGTGACTGATCCCGACAGTGACGGTGGCTGGGTGCCCACGACGCTGCGGTGGGCAGAGGCTGTAGGAACCTCTGCACCGTTGGGCTGCGGCGTCGTCGACGGTGCTGACTCTCCAACGGAGCTGGCAGCGGCTTGAGGAGGTAGCAGGTTTGGATCATCCATCACATCATGTCGTGCCGCCTCCACATATGTTAGCGGGAGAGAGGTCAGAGTGGATCGTTGGGGAAGTTCATTGCGGGGCACCTGAACGAGGCGGCGCTGCAGACACTCAGTTCTAACATGGCCCTCCTGGCCGCAGCCCGAGCAGGTCCTCGGTTGTCCATCATATATAACAATTGCGCGGCAGCCACCAACGAAAACATATGATGGAACGTGCTTCTGAAGTTCTATGCGCACTTGTCGTACCCCGTTAAGGACCGGGTACGTTTCGAATGTGTTCCATTTCTCCTCTGTGTGGCTCAGAACTGTGCCGTATGGCCGCAGCGCATCAACGACTAGGTTGGCAGGAACTTCGAGCGGTAGTTCAAAGATGCGCACGGTACGCACCCCCAGACCAGCATGGTCAACTCCTACCACGCTCACGTTACCGTCTGCGTGACAGAAGCGAAAGCCGTTTGCAGATCGTTGGAGTAATCTGTCGCAGGCCGCTTCGTCAATCAGTTTGAGGTACACTGTGCTGGTTACAATAGACAGATGAATTCCTATCAGTTCTTGTGGTTCGATGTGCATGATGTAGAAACCGTTCAATTTCATGGGCCTTCGGTCTCGTGTACGATGCGTTGAACGTTAGTTTAATTGTAGCTTTTCGATATGAGAACGCCATGTCGGGTCGGTACAAGTACTATATGGCAATACAACGACGCGACCGCGCGCTAGCGGGTAAACAACAACGCCTGCGGAGCACTGCCCGGCGCGCCGAGCCCGTCCGCACGGTAACACGGCTGAAAGCCGACTGCGAACCGCTTCGGCTATTCGTGCACTTCCGCTATCCGACCCCAGTCTCTATTACTATACCGCGTGCTAAAGAGTAGCGCCCCTTATCCATTACTCCACGTGCTTGTAGTCTAACTGTATTGCCGCAAGGGCTCGGATACTACTGTGCATCCGCAATGAAATCTCGTAAGCTCTCTGGCGTGTATGCAAAGTGTTGAAGAAAAGTGTAGAATACTTTGAGAGTTGACAGTACTCATCGAAACAAGAACATCATCCACACAATTCAAGCGATAGCAAGAGCAGATAAGAGCTAAATCTACTGCTAGACGACGATCAGTATGGCTTTAGGAAAGGTAGCACTAGAGAGGCAGTTCTGACGTTTCTCTTGATAACGGAAGCAAGACTGAAAAAAAAATCAAGACATGTTCTTAGGATCTGTTGATCTAGAAAAAGCGTTCGACAGTGCGAAATGGTGCAAATGTTCGGAATTCTTAGAAATACAGGGGTAAGCTATAGGGGAAAATGGGTAATATCCGATATGTACAAGAATCTAGAGACAACAATAAAACTCAAAGACCAAGAACGAAGCGCTCTGATTAAAATGGGTGTAAGACAGGGATGCTGTCTTTCACCACTGTTGTTCAATCTGTACATCGAAGAAGCAATGACGGAAAAAGCAGACTAAAATTCAGAGTGAAAGGATATTAATGGTAAGATTCGCTGATGATATTTGCTTTCCTCAGTAGAAGTGAAGAAGAATTACAGAATCCGTTGAATGGAATGAAGTCTAATGAGTACACAATATAGACTGATAGTAAATAAGGGAAAGAAATAACAAGGACTAGCAGAAATGGGTATAGCAAGAAACTTAACATCAAAATAGGTGATGATGTAGACCAGGTTAAGGAATTCTGCTGTCTTGGAAGCAAAATAACTCTTGCCAGACGAATCAAAAAGGACATAAAAATAGACTAACACGGGGAAAGACGGTGTTCCTGGCAAAAAGAAGTCCGCTAGTATAAAACAAATGGTTCAAATGGCTCTGAGCACTACGGGGCTTAACATCTGAGGTCATCAGTCCCCTATAACTTAGAACTCCTTAAACCTAACTAACCTAAGGACACCACACACATCCATGCCCGAGGCAGGATTTGAACCTGCGACCGTAGCGGTCGCGCGGTTCCAGACTGAAGCGCCTAGGACCGCTCGGCCACATCGTCCGGCTGCTAGTATAAAACTTAAGCCTTAATTTGCAGATGAAATTTTTGAGAATGTACGTTTCGAACACAGTATTGTATGGTAATGAATCTTGGACAGTGGAAAAACCGGAACAGAAAAGTAAATCAAAGTGTCTGAGATGTGTTACACAAGAATGTAGAAAACTGGGTCAAGTGGTAAGGTAAGGAATGAGGAGGTACTTGGAAGAACCAGTGAATAAAGGAAAACACTGACAAGAAGAAGGGAGTAACTTCCAGGATAGTGGAGGGAACTGTATGGGGTAAAAACTGTAGAAGAAGACAGGGTTTGGAGAATACGCAGAAAGTAATTTAGGAAGCATTTTGTAATCGTTACTCTGAGACGAAAAAGTAGGCACTGGAGAGGAATTCGTGGCGGGCCGCATCAAACCAGTCAGAAGTTTCTGCCGGGATTTTACCCATCGGTCTATAAAAACAATGTCCCATAAATACAGGGTGGTCCATTGATAGTTACCGGGCCAAATTTCTCACGAAATAAGCATCAAATGAAAAAACTACAAAGAACGAAACTCGTCTAGCTTGAAGGAGGAAACCAGATGGCGCTATGGTTGGCCCGCTAGATGTCGGTGCCATAGGTCAAACGAATATCAACTTCGTTTTTTTTTTTTTTAAATAGGAACCCCCATTTTTATTACATATTCGTGTAATACGTAAAGAAATAGGAATGTTTTAGTTGGACCACTTTTTTCGCTTTGTGATAGATGGCGGTGTAACAGTCACAAACGTATAAGTACGTGGTATCACGTAACATTCCGCCAGTGCGGACGGCATTTGCTTCGTGATACATTACCCGTGTTAAAATGGGCCGTTTACCAATTGCGGAAAAGGTCGATATCATGTTGATCTATGGCTATTGTGATCAAAATGCCCAACGGGCGTGTTCTATGTATGCTGCTCGGTATCCTGGACGACATCATCCAAGTGTCCGGACCGTTCGCCGGATAGTTACGTTATTTAAGGAAACAGGAAGTGTTCGCCACATGTGAAACGTCAATCACGACCTGCAACAAATGATGATGCCCAAGTAGATGTTTTAGCTGCTGTCGCGGCTAATCCGCACATCAGAAGCAGACAAACTGCGCGACAATCGGGAATCTCAAAAACGTCGGTGTTGAGAATGCTACATCATCATCGATTGCACCCGTACCATATTTTCTATCACCCAGGAATTGCATGGCGATGACTTTGAACGTCGTGTACAGTTCTGCCACTGGGCACAACAGAAATTGCTGGAGATGACAGATTTTTTGCACTCGGTCTATTAAGCGACGAAGTGTCATTCACGAACAGCCGTAACGTAAACCGGCATAATATGCACTATCGGGCAACGGAAAGTCAACGATGGCTGCGACAAGTGGAACATCAGCGACCTTGGCGGGTTAATGTATGGTGCGCCATTATGGGAAGAAGGATAATTGGCCCCCATTTTATCGATGGCAATCTAAATGGTGCAGTGTATGCCGATTTCCTACGTAATGTTCTACCGATGTTACTACAAGATGTTTCACTGCATGGCAGCATAGCGATGTACTTCCAACTTGATGGACGTCCGGCACACAGCTCGCGTGCGGTTGAAGCGGTATTGAATGGCATATTTCATGACAGGTGGTTTGGTCGTCGAAGCACCATACCATAGCCCGCACGTTCACCGGATCTGACGTCCCCGGATTTCTTTCTGTGAGGAAAGTTGAAGGATATTTGTCATCGTGATCCACCGACAACGCCTGACAAAATGCGGCAGCGCATTGTCAATGCATGTGCGAACATTACGGAAGGCTGACTACTCGCTGTTGAGAGGAATGTCGTTACACGTATTGCCAAATGCATTGAGGTTGACGGATATTCATTTAGAGCATTTATTGCATTAACGTGGTATTTACAGGTAATCACGCTGTAACAGCATGCATTCTCAGAAATGATAAGTTCACAAAGGTACACGTATCACATTGGAACAACAGAAATAAAATGTTCAACCGCACCTACGTTCTGTATTTTAATTTAAAAAAACCTACCTGTTACCAACTGTTCGCCTAAAATTGTAAGCCATATGCTTGTGACTATTACAGCGCTGTCTATCACAAAGCGAAAAACGTGGTCCAACTAAAACATTGATAATTATTTACGTACTACACGAATATATAATTAAAATGGTGGATCCTAGGCCGCGGTGGTCTAGCGGTTCTAGGAGCTCAGTCCGGAACCGCGCGACTGCTACGGTCGCAGGTTCGAATCCTGCCTCGGGCATGGATGTGTGTGATGTCCTTAGGTTAGTTAGGTTTAAGTAGTTCTAAGTTCTAGGGGACTGATGACCTCAGATGTTAAGTCCCATAGTGCTCAGAGCCATTTGGGGGTTCCTATTTTTTTAAAAAAAACGCAGTTGATATCCGTTTGACCTATGGCAGCGCCATCTAGCGGGCCAACCATAGCACCATCTGGTTTCCCCCATCAAGCTAGCCAAGTTTCGTTCTTAGTCGTATTTTCGTTTGACGCTTATTTCGTGAGATATTTGGTCCGGTCACGATCAAGGGACCACCCTGTATATTGTCGGTGTCACTTCTCTCACCACGCTGGACGCTGCATGTTACCTAACTGCCCTTTATCCTGTGACATAAGAACAGGAATAGCATGATTTCTGTTTTACGTATGTCAGGGAGTTATTTCGCATCGCAAAGCTATATTCGGTTACCGTATTGTAACTAACGCGTGTGGCCTAACATCTCAGACGAGTTCCCCGCCTATTACCTGCTGTCTCCCATTTAAGAAGGTAGTCGGCATGATTCCACTCACCACATTGGACGTTCACCGTCGAGATCTCTGCAGCACATCTTTATTCCACCAGAGTACTTTATCCAGGTTCTACGGATTGGGTAGTTTTCAATAGTTTTATGAGTAGACACCTTGCGGTCTGCGAAGGAAAGTGCGCTGTAGAGGGACAACTGCTGAAAGTGTGCTTGCTGAGTATGCAAGCAGAGGTGCCTGGCTTTGCGTGTTCATAGAGAGACGATTCGCTGATGACATTGCTCTCCTGAGTGAAAGTGAAGAAGAATTAAATGATCTGCTGAACGGAATGACCAGTCTAATGAGTACACAGTGTGGTTTGAGAGTAAATCGGAGAAAGACGTAGGTAATGAGAAGTAGTAGAAATGAGAACAGCGAGAAACTTAACATCAGGATTGATGGTCACGAAGTCAATGAAGTTAAGGAATTCTGCTACCTAGGGAGTAAAATAACCAATGACGGACGGAGCAAGGAGGACATCAAAAGCAGACTCGCTATGGCAAAAAAGGCATTTCTGGCCAAGAGAAGTCTACTAATATCAAATACCGGCCTTAATTTGAGGAAGACATTACTGAGGATGTACGTCTGGAGTACACCATTGTATGGTAGTGAAACATGGACTGTGGGAAAACCGGAACAGAAGAGAATCGAAGCATTTGAGATGTGGTGCTATAGACGAATGTTGAAAATTAGGTGGACTGATAAGGTAAGGAACGAGGAGGTTCTACGCAGAATCGGAGAGGAAAGGAATATGTGGAAAACACTGATAAGGTGAAGGGACAGGATGATAGGACATCTGCTAAGACATGAGGGAATGACTTCCATGGTACTAGAGGGAGCTGTAGAGGGCAAAAACTGTAGAGGAAGACAGAGATTGGAATACGTCAAGCAAATAATTGAGGACGTAGGTTGCAAGTGCTAGTCTGAGATGAAGAGGTTAGCACAGGAAAGGAATTCGTGGCGGGCCGCATCAAACCAGTCAGTAGACTGATGACCAAAAAAAAAAGAGAGACGCAGTAAGGCGTCCTCTAGATGTGGCCGGCCGCCTGCACCGTTCAGCACTGTCCGGGCGCTATCTGTGCCGTGCCTAGCACTGTACACACCACGCCGGCTCTCGTGTCCTTCTGACGTGCACTTCTGGGAACCGCTCGCTCGGGGATTTCCCCGGGACTTAACAGCCTTCTGGCTCCAACCTACCAGCGAACGCGCTGACAGTAGGTTATATACATTACAAATTACTAGTTGCATGGACTGCTTATGCCTTTTTTTCCAGGCAGTGAGTTTCGAGAGTGATAAGGATTGTTAACTGGAGATATATTTGGGTACATTAGGCCACCAGTCGGCATTTTGTATTCTGACACGACGTACTGCACTGTTAACTAGTTTTCAGGCCACTGCAGGCTCACTCATAAGACGTAGGTGCTACAGAAAATTTATCTGAACTATTTGTAGCTAGGCGCTAGGGTCGTGGTGCTGGTACCGCTAACGGAAATTTAGGGTACCGTACAGGAACATTGCAGCTGCTCTGTGAACACATGGCAAGAGCCACTGTCTCGTTTTTTGAATTATAGGGCAACTTGCACTACCTATAAAGCAACAGACTATTTTATACAAGGCAAAGCTTCTAACAGCACTTAACGAAAGGCAGGGCAATGCATCGTGGTAAACGCCAAGGCCTACCTGCCGGGGGACATAACGGCAAGCGGCAGGTAAAATGTCTGGCACTAAGAGGAAGCTGTGAATGTTTTTAGAGCATAGTCAGGTTTGAAGTGCTACGAAAGAAGGAAGTGTTGTCAGTGATCCTGATACCACTGCCCAGGATCCCGAGTACATTCCCCATGATGCAGATGACTCAGAGGTATGTAAATTACAAAATCTGTTGTGCTTAGTATGTTTCACGAACATGCTGGTAAGTGCATGTTATGTTTCTGAAATGCATGAAATGTGGGGTTATTATTGAATGCTTGCTGTTGAAGGCTTGATGGTATGTGTACTCATATTTTTTTAACTTATACTGATACAAGTTATAATAATTAACAACAATAATTCGAACATAGACTCACCATCATCATCAGTGTTCTGCGAAAAGGCAGGTTTTCACATTGTAGTTCTCCAGGCTGTCCGGTCTTCTGCCATCCTCTTCAGGTCCGCATAGTTTCCTCTTCCTTTTATGTCGTCTATCATCTTGCATCTCTTTCTTCCTCTCAGTCTTCCCCCACAAACCAATCCTTCCAAAGCATCTGCTAGTAAGCACTCCCTTCTCAATGAATGTGCCAACCAGATCTTTTTCCTTTCTCATACAACCTTCAGCAGACTTCTTCTCTCACCAACCCTTTCCAATACTCTTTCATTACTCACTCTTTCCATACAGCTTATTGTCTCCATTCTCCTCCTCATCCACATTTCAAATGCTTCAACCCTTCTTCATCCTCTCGTCTCGGCGTCCATGTTTCTGCCCCATATAGTGCCACACTCCAGACAAAACTTTTGCCAAGGCTTTTCCTTAGACCTCTATCTAATTTGTCGCATAAGAGTCTCTTCTTGCTATTGAATGCCTGCTTCGCTGTGGCAATTCGAGTTTTCACCTCCTGGTGACATCTCAAGTCTTCAGTTATTGTGCTTCAAAAATGGTTCAAATGGCTCTGAGCACTATGGGACTCAACTGCTGAGGTCATTAGTCCCCTAGAACTTAGAACTAGTTAAACCTAACTAACCTAAGGACATCACAAACATCCATGCCCGAGGCAGGATTCGAACCTGCGACCGTAGCGGTCTTGCGGTTCCAGACTGCAGCGCCTTTAACCGCACGGCCACTTCGGCCGGCTATTGTGCTTCCAAGATATTTAAATGCATTTACTTGGCTAATCATAGCTTGTCGTATTTTAATATTGGCAGTCTGCGTCTTGTACTGATGACCATAATCTTTGTTTTTCTGTGTTTATTTGCATCCCATATTCCTCACAAGCTTCATTCAAATCTTTCAGCATGTTATTCACTGTCCACTCACTTTCTGCCACTAATACCATGTCATCAGCAAATCTTATACATTCTGTTCTCTTTCCACCAATACATATTCCTCTTTTCCCATCTCAACCTTTCGCAATAGTCTCTTCAAGATTTGCGTTAAACAACAGTGGAGAAAGGAAACAACCTTGTCTAACACCTCGTCCAGTGCTGCTTCCTTCTGACATTTCATTTCCAATCCTTATCCTTACTTTCTGGTGTAAATAAAGATTCTGTATCAGTCGTCTCTCTTTCCTATCTACTCCTTTCCTCTTCAAAATGTTCTTCAGCTTGTTATACTGAACTCTGTCAAAAGCCTTTTCTAAATCTATAAAAACAGCAGAGACTTCTCTATCTTTTTCCATATATCTTTCCCCTGCGGTTCTTAACAGTCCAATAGCATCTCTTATTCCTTTTCCTCTTCTACATCCGAACTGCTCAACTGCAATCCTTCTATCCAGCTTGCCATATAGCCTTCTATTCAACACTCTCAGCAAGACTTTAGCTGCATGAGAAATTAGACTGATGGTCCTATGCTCTTCACATTTTTTAGTGTTTCTCTTTTTCTCTGTTGGTATCATAACTGTTGCGAGGAAGTCCTCAGGCCATTCCCCTTTGTCATATATCTCATTACAGAGGTAGACTATTTTCTTACAGAGGTAGACTATTTCCTTGTTTTGTTTCCCAGACTATTCAACAGTTCTGCTGGCAAATCATCAATTCCACATTCCTTCCTATTCTTCATTCCTTCAGCACCTTTTCTACTTCTGCCTCCAATATGGCGAATCCCTTTCCATCTTCCGGCACATATTGCTCCTCTTCAGCCTTAATTTCGCTTTGTATTTCATCCCCCTTATACAGCCATTCATTTTATTCTTGCCATCCGTTCAAAACCTCCTGTGATTCTTCTGCTAGAGTACCATCCGCTCTTTCTATTTACATGTTGTTCCTCTTTCTTTTACGTTCAAAAACTATATCACTAGCCAGTCTATACACCATTTCATACTCTACCTCTTTCTCCATTTTCTCTATTTCGTCGCATTTCTGTTTCATCCATTTTTCCCTTTCGTCTTCAGTTTCTCTTCTTAATTCATTGTTCAGTTTCCTGTACCTCTTTTTGCCTTCTTCAGCTTTTAAATTTTTCCACTTTCTCCGCTCTTCCGTCTTTTTCAACATGTTTTCTGTTATCCATTCCTTCTTGGTACTTTGGGATACTCTAATTCCTAGTACTTCTTTGACAGAGTCCATGAGTCTTGTCATCAACACTTTCATCAACACTACCTCTCTCCCATTTTTTCATTAATCTGTTTTCCAAATCTGATGCATTTCCTACCTCTTTAAGTCTTTCCATGTTTAGTCTTTCTTTTGCTTTACGTCTTCAGACTCTTTTGAACTTCACTTATATTTCTCCCACTACTAGGTCTGAATTTATATCCGCTCCTGGATAAGCTTTGACATTCTTCAAACAGTTCCTAAAACTTTTGTATCAGTATGTAGTCCAACTGATATTTTTCCCTATTAAAATTTGATATCCATGTGTAATGTCTCCTTTTGTGGTGTTCAAATAATGTGTTACCCACTGGTAATGAATTTTCTTTACAGAACTAATTAATCGTTCACCTCTCTCATTTCTTATTCCTAACCCAAATTTTCCTACTGTATTTTCATCTCTTCCTTCACACACCACTGCATCCCAGTCCCCCATGATTTTCTTTCTCTATGAATTCTTGTATTTTCTCATAATATTCTTCCACTTCGTCATCTCTAGGCTGGCTGGTTGATATATATACCTGTATTAACACCAAATGTTTTGAACTACCCTTCAGCCGTATCATCATCAATCTTCCATCAGAATATTGTACCTTCATTACCTTATTTTTCAGCTTTTGCCCTATCAATATTCCTACTCCGTTTTCACCACTCTTGATTTCCCCTGAGTAAAAGAGCTTATAATCTCCACTTTCTATCTCCTCATTCTCTCCACATCTCATTTCACACAAACCGAGGGCATCTAATCTGTTCCTTTTCATCTCCTGTTTTTAATTCTCTAGCTTACCTGCTTGCAGTAGTGTCCTCACATTCCATGTTCCAATACTTATCTTTCCTTCCTTCACTGTCCCTTTCTTTCTTTCAAATATGTCTACTCTCCATGTGTTCTCCTCCCAGAGACTCGAATGATGGGAAGTTTGAACTCCGGAACCTTTCACATGGAGAGACATATCATGTACTGCTTGGGAATGTAATTTGGTAGTTTCCCTTTACTTTCCACAGAGGCAGTAGGATGCCCAGCCTAAAATCAGTCGCTCACTATGAGTCAGACGCTGTCTGTAGCCGCCACTCTGGGGTACAGTCGCTACTTGTACTCTTTTTGTACCCCAAGAGAAAAGGTGCCTCTTCTGCCAGCTTCACTGTTTCGAAAGACTATTTCCGCTGTCGCTGCCGTTGAGGTCTTATACACATAACAAGAAATGACAGGAAAAGGATATGGTGAGGACAGATTTGGGATAGGAGCGATAGGTCATTGTGGGACACACTTTGTATGGCACCTCCCCTTTGGCCTGACCCTCCTGGTAGCTACGCTACCGCCGGCATAGCCCTCCGGATCCAGAGCACGCAAACCTCCTCGCCCACACGGACACTGCTACGTTAAGGCGGTATCTCCTGAGGAGGGAACATAGACTGAGTTGAAAAACGTCATGAGATACCTCCTAATATGGTGTCGGGCCTCTATTTTCTCGACGTAGTGCAGCAGTTCGACTTAATAAGGACTGAACAAGTCACTGAAAGTCCCTAGCAGAAATACTGAGACATACTGCCTCTACAGCCGTCGATAATTGAGAAAGTGTTGGCGGTGGATGATTTTGTGCGTGAACTGACCTCTCGATTGCATCCCGTAAATGTTCGATGGTATTCATGTCGGGTGATGCGAGTGGCCAGATCATTTGTTCTAACTGTCCAGAGTATCCTTCAAGAAAGTATAGGCAGTATCGGTCGCAAAATGGTTTTTTATTTATTTAATTTTTGAAGCGTTTCACTCTCACAGTAACATCATCAGACATCGGGTAAAAACACTTGATGATCACTGGCGTGTACATATTCTTCAAACCAATCGTGAACAATTGTGGTCCCTGTTGCGCGGCGCATTGTCACCCATAATTTCATCGTAGTTTGGGAACATGAAGTCCATGAATGGTTGCAAATGGTATCCAGGTAGCCGAAAATAACCATTTCCAGTCAATGTTCGGTTCAGTTGGACCAGAGGACCCAGACCATTCCATGTAAACACAGCCCACCTCATTACGGGGCTACCACCAGCTTCACAGTAGTTTGTTGACATCTTGGATCGATGGCTTCGTGGAGTCTGCGCTACACTCGATCTTTACCATCAGGTCTTACCAACTGAAATCGGGACTCATCTGACCTGGCTCTAGGGTCCAACCGTTGTGGTCACGGGACTAGGAGAGGCGCTGCAGGCGATGTCGTGCTATTAGCAAACGCACTCGCGTCGGTCGCCTGCTGGCATAACCCATTAACGCGTTCGTCGTACACTCCACATAGATTTCTGCGCAGTGTTGATTGTCTGATAGCATTGACAACTCTACGCAAAACGCCCATGGACTCGGCCATTAAATGAAGGCCATCGATCACTGCACTGCCCGTGGTGAGAGGTAATGTTTGAAATTGGGTATTCTCGGTACACTCTTGACGCTGTGGATCTCGGAATATTGAATTCTTTAACGACTTCCGAACTGAAATGCCCCACCCGTCTAGCTCCAAACACCATTCCGCGTTCAAAGTCTGTTAATTGCCGTCGTGCGGTCATAATCACATCGGGAACATTTCCCCATGAATCACCTGAGTACAAGTGACAACTCCTCCAATGCACTGCCCTTTAATACCTTGTGTACGAACTATTGCCGCCGTCTGTATGCATGCAAATCATTCTGCTATGAATCTTGTCACTTCAGCCTATTCGTGTTCTTTTCAACATACAACCCACCTATCGCTCCCACAAGCTCCCGCAACTATAACTCGCACACATCCACTAATCCTTCTCTGTAAGTCACTCTACCCTTCCAGTCCCAGTTGCCCATTCAGACTCACTCAGTCAGCCCAACTCACAGTCGTTATCTCTTTGTGTCTCTCTAGCTGTGTCCGCCTGATAAGCTGAGTGGTAACGTGTTTGCTTACAATGCAGCGGGCCTGGTACGATGCCCGACCGAGATGGAGATTTTCTTAGCTCGTGGGCTGGGTGTTCTGTTGCCCTCATCAACAATTCATCATCACTGACGCGCAAATGGCCCAATGTGGCGTCACCTGAAATAAGACTTACAACCCGGCGGCCGAGCTTCCCTGAATGGAGCCTCCCGGTCAGTAATGCCACACGATCATTTCATTTCTCCAGCTTTCACTGTCTCCTGTCACAAAGTTAAAGTCCCCTTCTTTGTGTCCTACTACTACTGTCTCCGCCCACTGTCACTGTTTCCCTCTTGCTCTCTTTTACTGCTTACATCTCATTCCTTCCTTCCTACTGCTACTGTATCTTCTCACTGCCTCTCTCTTCATCGTTATCACTGTCAAGGACGCTTTCCCTGATTATCATTGGCTCTCAATCACTTCCACTACTCCTTCTCTTTGTTCCTTTCCCACTGGCACTGTCTTCTCCGCTCTTTTCCTAGAAGTGTTCTCTCACTGTAAACTATACTACTGGCCATTAAAATAGCTACACCAAGAAGAAATGCAGATAATAAACGGGCATTCATTGGACAAATATACTAAACTAGAACTGACATGTGATTACATTTTCACGCCATTTGGGTGCATAGGTCCTGAGAAATCAGTACCCAGAACAACCACCTCTGGCCGTAAATAACGGTCTTGGTACGCCTGGGCATTGAGTCAAACAGTGCTTGGATGGCGTGTACGGGTACAGCTGCCCATGCAGCTTCAACACGACACCACAGTTCATCAAGAGTAGTGACTGGCGTATTGTGACGAGCCAGTTTCTCGGCCACCATTGACCAGACGTTTTCAATTGGTGAGAGATCTGGAGAATGTGCTGGCCAGGGCAGCAGTAGAACATTTTCTGTATCCAGAAAGGCCCGTACAGGACCTGCAACATGCGGTCGTGCATTAACCTGCTGAAATGTAGGGTTTCGCAGGGATCGAATGAAGGGTAGAGCCACGGACCGAAACACATCTGAAATATAACGTCCACTCTTCAAAGTGCCGTCAATGCGAACAAGAAGTGACCGAGACGTGTAACCAATGGCACCCCATACCATCACGCCGGGTGATACGCGAGTATGACGGTGACGAATACACGTTTCCAATGTGCGTTCACCGCGATGTCGCCAAACACGAATGCGACCATCATGATGCTGTAAACAGAACCTGGATTCCCCGAAAAAATGACGTTTTGCCATTCGTGCACCCAGGTTCGTCGTTGAGTACACCATCGCAGGTGCTCCTGTCTGTGATGCAGAGTCAAGGGTAACCGCAGCCATGGTCTCCGAGCTGATAGTCCATGCTGCTGCAAACGTCGTCGAACTGTTCGTGCAGATGGTTGTTGTCTTGCAAACGTCCCCATCTGTTGACTCAGGGATCGAGACGTGGCTGCACGATCCGTTACAGCCATGCGGATAAGATGCCTGTCATCTCGACTGCTAGTGATACGAGGCCGTTGGAATCCAGCACGGCGTTCCGTATTACCCTCCTGAACCCACCGATTATATATTCTGCAAACGGTCATTGGATCTCGACCAACGGGAGCAGCAATGTCGCGATACGATAAACTGCAATCGCGATAGGTTACAATCCGACTTTTATCAGAGTCGGAAACGTAATGGTACGCATTTCTCCTCCTTACACGAGGCATCACAACAACGTTTCACCAGGCAACGCCGGTCAATTGCTGTTTGTGTATGAGAAATCGGTTGGGAACTTTCCTGATGTCAGCACGCTGTAGGTGTCGCCACCGGCGCCAGCCTTGTGTGAGTGCTCTGAATAGCTAATCATTTGCATATCGCAGTATCTTCTTTCTGTGGGTTAAATTTCGCGTCTGTATCACGTCATCTTCGTGGTGTAGCAATTTTAATGGCCAGTAGTGTATCTTCTAGTATTTCCTACTGCCACTGTTTCCTTCTTCCTCGGGATAAAAAAGCGCGAATACATTCACATTCCAAACTTTTCGGGAATATTGTTAAAGGTGCTGAAGAAGGTGGCGCCACACTTTTCAGTCAGAGTCTTTTGCACAGGATCATATTCACTTTTTTGTGCTGCGATAGACGCGTTTTTCCGTTCATTCCTTTATTTTGCCTGCTACAGCAGGGCATGTCGCTCATATGAAAAGAACTTTATGGGCCGGCAAACTGTTGGTAGTTTACTAATGTGAAACTGAAATAACGCAAAACTAATTTTACCCCTCGGACCGGATTTTACGAGCACAAGATTGCTGAATATGCTTCAGTACTACAACATCGCGTCCCCAGTAACATTCTGATGATAACGAAGACACCTTATCCACATTTCTCCGTGCTATGTCACTTTATAAACTACGTTTTCGCATCTCACCGGATTTTACGCGCTTATTTCACGTGTAGAAGTAGGGTAATTTTGAACTTCCGTATCTCAGAAACAGATAAAGATATCAAGAAAAAAGTCATGGCTGTTCGAGATTGGGATCTCAGGAACACATCGCAAAAATTAGAACCATTTGCTGTACATAGCAGTCTTGGAGCCCGCGGATCGGTTTTGGTATCCAAGAAAACCACGTTTGTGGGATAAAGATTTTTGTAAATGGGAAGGCAGCACTTCTAGATAAACGCCTAGAGAATATGCCGTTAACATTTGAGGAATTTGAAGCTGACGGCAAAAAAAGGCGATAAACGCCTTTTTTGGCGTTCGCTCAGGAGCAGCCAACGAACTAAATGGTGTCTCCATGAGTCTCCCTAGGCAAACAGTAGACCACATAAAATACAAAAATAGCCAACCGATTCGCTCAATTTGCCTAAGCCGGAGGAAGTGTGTATTGTTCAAACTTTGACCGCGTACTGGAGAATAGTTTCAGCAAGACGATCCTTCTGTTGGGTATACAAATGGTGGCTATCCCAAGTATTACCCAAGAAACTGTACCCAACCTTTCTAATACGAATAGAACACGAGGAAAGAGTCCCGGAAAAATCCCGTTTTGTGCGCGGCGTTCTGCGACATATTGGCAACGCATGCTGTCGCATACATGCCGTAGACTGCCTGGCAGAAGCAGGGGGAGCTGTGGGTGTGACCACTACAGTCGCTGTTTCGAATCCTTCCTCGGGCATGGGTGCGTGTGATGTCCTTAGGTTAGTTAGGTTTAAGTAGTTCTAAGTTCTAGGACACTGATGACCTCATATGTTAAGTCCCATAGTGCTCAGAGCCATTTGAACCATTTTGAGCCGTGGGTGTAGGCAACTTAGAGCGCCGTGTACACTAGAGAGCAGATTCTTCTAATATGGCCGCTCCAAGGAAGAGGTTGAGTCGCAAACATATCGTTTGGCTTCTATTGAACGCGATTTATCGATTGTAGGATATAAGAATCGTTACAAATAAAAACAATAACAATTATTACAGAAATGACATGGGAGTATAATAGATGCGACTCAGTTCTTCAAACAGTATTAAAAAAAAACAGCGGATGTTCCAAAATTTGGATAATTTCACTTATCGTGGAGACAGTTGAATGTTCCGTGGTTAATAACTTGCTTCCATTTGGAAGTACGGTAGATGTCTCCTTGCACTTCAAAACACTTCCACTAGATTTAGCAGCGCTTAAGTACCTCTGTTCGTGACATGAGGAACGTCGAGTGTGCCGAGTGTGTCTGGCCAAAGCGGTAAACGTGTTACAGCTTGTTCCTCACTCGCTTTCTTACAAGCAACGATAAATTTTACTTCACTTCGTTCATTTTAGACGTGGATCTTTGGGCGTTTAGTGTCTTATGATGGAAGGGTAGGATTAGAAAAATAAATAATGCCGAGCTAAGAATTCAAGAAATGCCACACATAAAAAACAAAGGGACAGTTGCTGCTCAGAAAGAACCACCGAAAATTAATGTAAGCTGAAATCGTTAGAATTTAACTGCGTGTTGTACAGCATAACTAAATAAAACGAAATAATTAGGGCCTTGAAACTGCGTGATCTTCCCTTGCTAGAAAATATTCATCGGGTTCCACTGATCAACAAAATCAAGTGCTGAAAAAACAACTTAGCAGCTATAGTCGATTTTCTTGAAGTGAAACACAGGGAATTTTATTTCTCTTTCTGTCACTTACGCCAGTACTACATTCATTGTTAATGCTCAGAAGTAAGTGAGGTGTTCAAATGGCTCTGAGGACTATGGGACTTAACTGCTGAAGTCATCAGTCCTCTATAACTTAGAACTACTTAAACCTAACTAACCTAAGGACATCACACACATCCATGCCCGAGGGAGGATTCGAACCTGCGACCGTAGTGGTCGCGCGGTTCCAGACTGTAGCGCCTAGAACCGCTCGGCCACTCCGGCCGGCTAAGTGAGGTGTGCTGTGCATACTTGTGATTCCTGGAAAGTGAAGCATGGCACTTGCATTTCTACCTACAATTTCATTTTTGTAAACACTCACGTACCTCGTGAGCCATGGATCTCGCCGTTGTTGGGGAGCATTGCGTGCCTCATAGATACAGATAGCCGTACCGAAGGTGCAACCACAACGGCGGGGTATCTGTTGAGAGGAGAGGAGAGACAAACGTGTGGTTCCTGAAGAGGGTCAGCAGCCATTCCAATAGTTCCAGGGTCAATAATCTGTATGATTGAGTTATCTAGCCTTGCAACATCTAGCAAAACAGCATTACTGTACTAATACTGCGACAGCTGAAAGCAAGGGAAAACTACAGCCGTCATTTATCATGGGGGCATGCGTCTCTACTGTATGGTTAAATGATGATGGCGTCTTCTTGGATAAACTATTCCAATGGTAAAATAGGCCCCCATTCGGATTTCCGGGCGGGGACTACTCAGGAGGATGTCATCATCAGGAGAAAGAAAACAGGCGATATACTGATCGGAGCGTGGAATATTAGCTCCCTTAATCGGGCAGGTAAGCTAGAAAATTTAGAAAGGGAAATTGATAGTTACAGTTAGATATTGCGGGAATTAGTGAAGTTCGTTGGTAGGTGGACCAGGACTTCTGGTCGGGTGGACACAGGGTTGTGAATACAAAATCAAATAGGGGTAATGCGGGAGTAGGTTAAATAATGAATAAGAAAATAGGAATGTCGATAAGCTAATGTGAACAGCATAGTGAACGCATTATTGTAGCCAGGACTGACATGAAGCCAGCACCCACCACATTACGACAAATTTATATGCCAATTAGCTCTGCACGTGATGAAGAGATTGCAGAAATGTATGACGAGGTAAAAGAAGTTATTCAGAAATTTAACTGTGATAGATGAGTGGAATTTGATAGTAGGAAAAGCAAGATAAGAGAAAATTGGGGATGAAAATGGATTGGGAAAGAAACGAAAGAGGAAGCCGCCTGGTGGAATTTTACACAGATCACAATTTAAGTATCGCTAAAACCTGGTTTAAGAATCATGAAAGAAGGTTATACACATGGAAGAGACCTGGAGACACCGGAAGGCTTCAGACTGATTATATAATGATAAGAAAGAGATTTAGGACCAGATTTTAAATTGTAAGACATTTCCAGAGGCAGATGCTGACTCTGACCACAATTTGTTTATTATGAGCTGTAGATTAAAACTGGATTAATTGCAAAGAGGTTGGAGATTAACGAGATGGTACCTAGATAAGTCGAAAGAATCAGAGGTTGTTGAAAGTTTCAAAGCGAGCATAGGCAGCGACTGACAAGAACAGGGGAAAGGAATACAGCAGAAGACGAATGGGTAGCTTTGAGAGATAAAACAGTGAAGGCTGCAGAGGACCAAATAGGTAAAAACATAAGGCTAAGCAAAAATTCTTGGATAACACTATAGATAATGAATTTAAATAATGAAAGGAGAAAATATAAAAATGCAGCAAATGAAGCCGAACAGGAGTACAAAAAAAAAAAAAAGAAAAAAAAAAAAAAGAAAAAGACAGAGAGAGAGAGAGAGAGGAGAGATTGACTGGAAGCGCAGAACGTCAGAATGTCTAAGTAGGAATGGCTACAGGAGAAATATAAGGATGTATCACTACGGGAAAGATAGACAACGCCTGCAGGAAAATTAAAGAGGCATTTGGAGAAAAGAGAAGCAGCTGTATCAACGCCAAGAGCTTAGACGGAAAAACAGTGCTTGGGAAAGAAGGGAAAGCTGCAAGTTGGAAGGAGTATATATAGGGTCTGTACAATGAAGATTAACTTGTAGGCAATATTATAGACACAGGAGAGGACGTAGATGAAGATGAATTTGGAGACATGATACTGTGAGAAGAATTGGACACAAAACTGAAGTCGAAACAAGACCTCGGCAGTAGACGACATTCCGACAGATCCACTGATAGCCTTGGGAGAGCCAGTCTTGACAAAACTCTTCCATTTTATGTGCAAGACATATGAGACAAGTGAAATACCCTCAAGCTTCAAGAAGAATATAATAATTCCAATTCCCATGAACGCAGGTGCCGACAAGTATGAAAATTATCGACTATCAGTTTAATAAGTCACGGTTGCAAAATACTAACACGAATTCTTTACAGAAGAATGGAAAAACTGGTAGAAGCAGACCCTGGGAAAGATCAGTTTGCATTCTGGAGAAATGTAGGAACACGCGAGGCAGTACTCACCCTATGAGTTCTCTTCGAAGATAGGCTTAGGAAAGGTAAACCTACGTTTAAATCGTTCGTAGACTTAGAGGAAGCTTTTAACAACGCTGACCGGAATACCCTCTTTGAAATTCCCGTGTTGGCAGGGGTACATTACAGGGAGCGAAAGGCTATTACAACATGTGCAGAAACCAGATGGCAGTTATAAGAGCCGAGGGGCGTGAAAGGGAAGCAGTGGTTGAGAAGTGACTGAGGCAGGGCTGTAGCCTATCCCCGATGTTATTCAGTCTGTACACTGAGGAAGCAGTAAAGAAAACGAAAGAAAAGTTTGGAGTAGGATTTAAGTCCAAGAAGGCTTGCCGACGACGTTGTAATTCTGTGAGAGACAACAAAGGACTTGGAAGTGTATTTAAACGGAATAAACAGTGTCTTGAAAGGAGGTAATAGGATTAACATCAAGAGAGTCAGAGTAAAGGAATGTAGTCGAATTAAATCAGGTGATGGTGAGGGAATTAGATTAAGAAACGAGACACTTAAAGTAGTAGATGAGTCTTCCTATTTGGGCAGTAAAATAACTAACGAGGGCTGAAGAAGAGAGGATATAAAATGTAGACTGGCAATGGCAGGAAAAGCGTTTCTGAAGAAGAGAAATTTGTTAACATCTATGTGGATTTAAGTGTCAGGAAGTCTTTTCTGAAAATATTTGTATGGAGTGTATCCATGCATGAAAGTGAAACATGGATGATAAAAAGTTTTGGAAGCTTTCGAAATGTGGCGCTACAGAAGAATGCTGAAAATTGGATGGTTAGATCACGTAACTAATGAGAAGACACTGAATAGAAGTGGGGTGGAAAGAAATTGGTGGAACAACCTGACTAGAAGAAGGGATAGTTTGATAAGACACATTCTGAGACGTCAAGGGATCACCAGTGTAGTACTGGAGGGGAGTGAAGGGGTAAAAATCATAGAGGGAGACCAAGAGATGAATACACTAAGCAGATTTAGAAGGATGTAGGATGTAGTAGTTATTCGGAGAAGAAAAGGCTTGCTCAGGATAAAGTAGCATGGAGAGCTCCATCAAACTATACTTCAGATTGAAGATCATATCAACAACATACACTGACGGAAAAAATCGCCACCCCAAAAAGTAATGAATGTAGAGTAATGAAATTTCGGGAAAATTTTTGTGTAGGTAAGATAATTAAATGATTAATAATTTCAAAGTAACAGGTTGATGTAAGCGCGAGATAAATCACTGAAAATGTGAAATGCTGATGCAGTAATAATCGGTGTAACCGCCAGAATATTGGATGCAAGTATGCAGAGGTGCATGCATTGCGTTGCACGGTGCGGATGTCAGTATATGGTACGAAATTCCATGCCTGCTGCACTTGGTCGGCCAATACAGGGACGGTTATGCTGTTTTTGGATGACCGTGGCGTTGCCGTCCGATGATGTCCCATATACGCTCGATTGGAGACAGATCAGGTGGTGGAGCAGCCCAAGCGACATGTTGACACTGAATAGAGCATGTAGGGTTAGACAGCGGTTGGTTGGCGAGCGTTATCCTGTTGGAAAACATTCCCACGAATTTCTGTTTATGAATGGCAGCACGACAGGTCGCATCACCAGACTGACATAAAATTCTGCAGTCAGGGTGCGTGGGATAAGCACGAGAGTGCTCCTGCTGTCATATGAAACCACATCGGAGGCATAGGTCCACTATGGCTAGCATTGAGACAGATTGGTTGCAGGGCCCCAAATGGTCTCCTAATCCACATGCGGCCATGACTGCCACCGAGGCAGAACCACTCTTCATCAGAAAACACAACTGACCTCCAACCTGCCCTCCAGTGAGCTCTAGCTGGACACCACTGAAGACGCAGTTGACGGTGGTTTGGGTTCAGTGGAAAGTACGGTACAGAGCGTCTGGCTCGAAGCTATCCTTGAAGTAACCGATTTGTTGTAACAGTTTGTTGTGTCACTGTGGTGACAACTGCTGCAGTGGCAGTACGATGCGCCAGAGACACATGCGTGATGGTCTTCCCTCTTGGTAGTGCCACGAGCCTACCGGGCCCGACCGTCTTGCGACCATCCATCCTCGTGGTCATCGCATCCAGTGGCTGCATTCCTGTCAAGTATTTCTGCAGTATCACAGAAGCAACATCCAGCTTCTCGCAGCCCTATTTCACGACCTCGATCAAACTCAGACAGTTGTTCATGGCTCAAATGGCTCTGAGCACTATGGGACTCAACTGCTGTGGTCATCAGTCCCCTAGAACTTAGAACTACTTAAACCTAACTTACCTAAGGACATCACACACATCCATGCCCGAGGCAGAATTCGAACCTGCGACCGTAGCAGCAGCGCGGCTCCGGACTGGAGCGCCTAGAACCGCACGGACACCCGGGCCGGCACATTTGTTGATAATGGCGTCCTTATTGTCGTAAATGAATTCTTGACTAACATCAGCTCCCACGTCCAATCTAAGCTCTAAGCAACAGAGTGTACTATTATTTAAGACAAACCTCATTTTCATCCTCATACTGACCCTACTAGCGTCACTCTTATGCGACCGGCAAAAATTTTGAACAGACGTCGTCTTTCAGATGTAGAAGACGCCTACCAACTTTCGTTTATGTCGCACAACTCCTTATTGGTATTGCGATTTTTCTTCTGTCGAAGTATTTTTTGATTCTAAAAATATTGCAGTTTTGTACTACTTTTTCAGTCTGGCGTTAAAAATGATGTGAAACTATCACAATTTCAATCCGTCTAATAAAATAAAGGAAACAAAAGGAAAATTCGCAGTAGGAATTAAAATCCATGGAGAAGAAATAAAAACTTTGAGGTTTGTCGATAACATCGTAATTCTGTCAGAGACAGCAAAGGACTTGGAAGAGCAGTTGAACGGAATGGACAGTGTCTTCAAAGGAGGATATAAGATGAACATCAACAAAAGCAAAACGAGGATAATGGAATGTAGTCGAATTAAATCGGGTGATGCTGAGGGAATTAGATTAGGAAATGAGACACTTACAGTAGTAGATGAATTTTGCTATTTGGGGAGCAAAATAACTGATGATGGTCGAAGTAGAGAGGATATAAAATGTACACTGGAAATGGCAAGAAGAGCGTTTCTGAAGAAAAGGAATCTGTTAACATCGAGTGTAGATTTAAGTGTCAGGAAGTCTTTTCTGAAAGTATTTGTATCGAGTGTGGCCATGTTTGGAAGTGAAACATAGACGATAAATAGTTTGGACAAGAAGAGAGTAGAAGCTTTCGAAATGAGGTGCTACAGAAGAGTGCTGAAGATCAGATGGTTAGATCACATAACTAATGAGGAGGTACTGAATAGAACTGGGAAGAAGAGAAATTTGTGGCACAACTTGACTAGAAGAAGGGATCGGTTGGTAGGTCATGTTCTGAGGCATCAAGGGATCACCACTTTAGTATTGGAGGGAGGCGTTGAGGGTAAAAATCGTAGAGGGAGACCAAGAGATGAATACACTAAGAAGATTCAGAAGAATGTCGGTTGCAGTAGGTACTGGGAGATGAAGAAGCTTGCAGAGGATAGAGTAGCATGGAGAGCTGCATCAAAACAGTCTCCGGACTGAAGACCGCCCGCATCTCGTGGTCGTGCGGTAGCGTTCTCGCTTCCCACGCCCGGGTTCCCGGGTTCGATTCCCGGCGGGGTCAGGGATTTTCTCTGCCTCGTGATGGCTGGGTGTTGTGTGCTGTCCTTAGGTTAGTTAGGTTTAAGTAGCTCTAAGTTCTAGGGGACTGATGACCATAGATGGTAAGTCCCATAGTGCTCAGAGCCATTTGAACCATTTTTTGACTGAAGACCTCAACAACAACAACGAATAAAATAATTTGTAATGTGAATCTGTCATGGAATTTTCCTGTTTTTGTACATTTCTGACATTTCGCACTTTCAGCATTTCTTATTCCCAGTCTACAAATGTGAATGTGTACCCAACATTGCACCGTCAATAGAGAGATAAAACATTAAATGACTGATTATACAAAACTATTTTAAAGTACTTTTATACAGTATAACAGAAAGAACACACAGAAAGATGAGACACTGTAGTGTACGCAATATGCTCCAAGTTCCCTACACTCGCTGCTCGCCGTCCTTCTAGAAGGCGGTCGACGGAGTGTTTATACGAGCGTTACGCTCCAGAATTTGCCTTTAATGTTACGTAAGACAAAGAGACTGCTTTAGTAATGATATTGGCACACTTGTGTGGGGATTTGCTATGACGACTGTTGGCGGTGTGGGACGCATATCGTTTATACTTGTCAACTGACATAGTCTGTATCCTAGTTTTTGTTTTGTCCAACTGCAGGTAACCTGGCCATGTTCTTTCGAAGTAAACCAGTCGTTACATAATAAATGTGAACTGCGCACTGCATCGATATGGACTGGAAACCGTGGCATAATCTGCCTTTGTTGCTAAGCAACCGCTGCCTTCGCGTCCCACAATGGGGCACACGCCCTCTCCACCGCACCGACTTGATGACATTCCGCATGAGCTGATACTCAGTCCCCGATAACTTTGTCTGCTATTTGTGTCTACATATTTCACGGGCAAAGTGGGTTTAGTGAGCTATAGTCATCGACGCTTGTTGGACTGACTTGGCGAGCGCCATAGTGTGCAGACTGTACGAACAGTCATTCGGAGCTGTTCATTGTGCCGTACATTTCTTTAAACTGTGTGTGTTATACTGTTGTAGGTTTGAATTAACGGTATCGTTTATCGATTCCAACATGGCTAGTGGACATTGCTAAAATTATTTATGTCAGTCAATCGTGGTAGTTTGTGTTGCCCTCATCATTTCATCATCATCCATGCAAGTGGCGAGATTGGACTGACAAGGGAACCTCCCCATCGCACCCCCCTCAGATTTAGTTATAAGTTCGCACAGTGCATAGGCCGTGCAAAACTGAACACAGATTAATCGAGAAAACAGGAAGAAGTTGTGTGAAACTATGAAAAAATAAGCAAAATATACAAACTGAGTAGTCCATGGGCCACATAGGCAACAAAATGGACATTGTTGGATAAGGAGCACCGTGGTCCCGTGGTAGCGTGAGCAGCTGTAGAACGAGAGGTACTTGTTTCAAGTCTTCCCTGGAGTGAAAATTTTACTTTCTTTATTTTTGCATAGTTATTATCTGTCCGTTCGTTCATTGACGTCTCTGTTCACTGTAATAAGTTTAGTGTCTGTGTTTTGCGACCGCATCGCAAAACCGTGCAATTAGTAGACGAAAGGACGTGCCTCTCCAATGGTAACCGAAAGCATTTGTTCGCAAGTCATAGGTCAACCGATTCCTCTACAGGAAAACAGATCTGATATATTCTATACGACACTGGTGACGGCATGTGCGTCACATGACAGGAATATGTTGTCGACCCACCTAACTTGTACACTTGGCGAATGGGTAAAAAGATTCTTCGACCTTGCCCGATTTAGGTTTTCTTGTGGATGTGATAATCACTCCCAAAAAAGTGATGAAATCATAAGAGTTTGTCACATAAACTGAAAATAAAAGATTAAATTTTTTACCCGATGGAAGATTCGTACTAACGACCTTTCGTACCGCAACTGCTCACGTTACCACGAGACCACAGCGCTCCCTAGTTGCCAGCGTCCTTGATGTTGCATATCTTCCCATGAACTACTCAGTTTGTAAATTTTGCTTATTTTTTCACAGTGCGACACAACTTCTTCCTGTTTTCTGAATTGATCTGTGTTCAGTTTTTCAAGGCCTATCCACTGTGCCAATTTATAACTAAATCTGAGGGGGGTGCGATGGGGAGGTTCCCTTGTGAGCAAAGGTTGGGAATTTGTATGGGCGCTGATAACCGCGCAACTGAGAGCCCCACAATCCAGACATCGTCATCAATCGCGGTAGATCGTCTAGTTCCTCCCTGCCGGGTTTCAGGCCCTGTTGGTAACATATGAACGTTATATATGCTGGTTTTTGTAGTTTATTTTGTACTCAGGATTAATCTACATAAGTTCAGTTTTACAACCCACAGCTTTACTTTAAGCCATGTGGGAGCTGCGTGGTTAAATTTTATTTATACATTCTTTTATAAACTAGGCTGAGTTAACACAACTTAAAATCAACCTACGTACGTTTTATGCAGATTTAAATCTATGTTTGGCTAATTGTTCCTAATTTTGGGCTCTTTAATGAGACAACCAACACCTGTTTCTGAGAGTTTAAACAATATTCACTATGGTGATCTATGTAGAAGATACATTTTACATTGTTTTTACGTTTATTCACTGCCTGTTGTGATCTGCCATGCTTACAGGTGTTATTGATGTGGTAACGTTTTTTGATGCTCGACTTATTCTTCTGGAACTTTTGCTAGCTGAAATGCTTTTCTTTCTGTTCTTGTAGCGTCTGTGTCAATACTGTGCTTCATTGAATTTATACTGAAGCAGAACCACCTGAGTGTGGTCAAGCTCTAGGTAACATCGTAATTTGAAATCCCAAATTCATATTGCCCACACTTGAAATTCCAAAAGTTTATTACTGATTTTCTAGGATTGCATTCATCTGAGTTTGTCAAATTTCATAACTAAACATATTTTCTGGATGACTTCTTCATTTGTTTATTTTTTGTTTCTATTATTTTTATTTTATTTTGTTTATTTTTTTTTTAGGTCTGGCACCTTACCACTTCCAGCGCCTAGTTTGCTAACTGTTTCAAAACGTGCACTAGTATAGCTCTAGCGGTTTATTATTAATATTGACGTGAACCAGCTGTGGCGCTCAAGATGATCAAAGCAAAATTCTGTGTCGTGGCGTAGTAGAACTCAAACCAGCCCCACACCCTGCGAGGATAGTTTAACACAAGAAGTTGGATTTCACGTCGTTGCTGATTGTGGATATAACGCTAATGTCTACAGAGGCGTATTTCGGCATCCAGAAGTGACAATAAACGTGAGCGCAGAAAACGTCCTGGACCAAGCAAGACTTTCGTGAAAGAGGGACTGTGACTGCCTCGGGGCCCACGAGAAATACGGGCCCCGTAACGAACTTGTGACGTCATACAACTCGTCTCGAGGCCAACGAGAAAGACAGGCCGCGCCGCGTACGCCACACAGAGGATGTCACGTGACCGGCAGCATCCTGACATCTTGTCACTTCAGAACACATAGCACCTCTGTCTAAAATGCGTCCGTGAAAGTTTTATATGAATTAAAGTTGTACTGGGTACACATATACTGGATTTCTGAATACTGGTAAACTTCGATGCAAGATGTACTTAGAAACCTAGCAATCAAGAACACAGTTGTAGGCATACGTATTTAATAGCTGAAAAACAGCAGGTCTGGCATGACAAATAAAACATATGCATCCCAATTAAGAGTTTATTCAATTTGTTTGCTTACTAACCAAGCACAGTTTACGTCTAGATGTATGCGGTTTTAGACATTTTTTGCTTGTGGTTCATTTTTGTCTCCAGTAACGGGTAAAGTAATTTCAGCACACAATAATTGCATGAACGAAAGGAAATAATGTGATCAGAATTTTATCTAAAATGCAGTCACAGACAACTAATTTTCGACAGGCTCTCACGTAGAATTCAATTCATAACATTATTTGTAAGTGTATGGACATTTCTAACAGACAGCGAAATATTCAAATCACAGTGATCGAAACAAGTTAAAAGATAGACGTGTCGTAGGCATTTTCGTCGTAGATTACGTTCACGCAAGGCGCAGAGTAATATAGGCAGACCGCCTTTGCTTTCAGTAGGTGTGTTTTCTTCACACGAAAGAAAATGTCAGCAGCCGATATTTTTCCTGATATTGAAAGGGTACAGTACCGCCCGACATTGAAAATAGGTACAACATTCTTCGTTATTCTTCTCAGAACAACATATTTTTGTTAATAATAACTCAATTTCAATTAACACAGCGAAGCCGGATACCAATGTGGGAAAGAATGACAATTTATTTATTTAATTGATCATATGTGCACTCCCACAAAATAAATCCCTACATCCAGTTTGGTGAGATCTGTGAAATGAATGAATGTATGGTCGTCTGCTAACCGCAGATAGTGAATGTGAATATATGATCATCTTTGAGACAATCCTTTGGTCACCTTTGGTGGAACCAAAGAGATGAAATTTACCTGCGCTTTGAGCACCTGAAATGTGGCTGAGCAATACGGTAGCAAGGTGCTCACCCACTTCGACAGAGGTGCGAGAGGACCTGAAGAACGGCCATTGGATCTAGTGTTGGTAAGACCTGTCTTAGGTGTGCTCCGTAAAGACAAAAGAGTGGAGACATGGTATGCATGTGAAATACTTATGAGTAGTTTGAAATAATAATGTCTCTATTTCAGGAACTTTTGTGGGGAGAATTAAATGTCAGGCAGGTAATATTAAGGGGATCGTAGTAATCTTCGGAAGTGACCAACGGTCACAATGAAACCACGTGTAGCAATAAGTTGAAATATTTCCGAGTGCTTAAGTTAAGCTGAATTACTAGCGTGTGTACTATAAGTTGGAAATATTTAAGAAATGGCGTGTGCAGGACTTGAAATTAGAGACGAGTACTTCCACGTGGTGAGTACTGTGTGAGTCTCAATCTGTGTATGAGACAAAGGATAAAGAGAAGTACTCGTCCATGGTATCAGTTGAGGACTCGCGTGTGTGATGAGTATGTTCTTAATATTACTTTGCGTGTTATGTTTCCGTGTGACGCTTGACTCAAACTATAATACTCTGAGACAGAAGCAAGGTGAGTCAGCCGTCTATCCAGAGACACCAATTGGCTTGCATTGCACAGGAAGATGTGCATATATCCTCCAGAGTTTATAGTAGGAAAGAAAAGTTACGAAGCGGGGCAGTGCCGTGTGAAACTGGGATAAATGCTAATTAAAGTGGGAAAGCTGAAAGTGATGTGATTATAACGTTGTGACTATTCTTGGTGTTGTATGTTGCCAGTGTGGTGTATTTCATGTAATTTAAGTATGTGTGGTTTGCATGGGAGAGTAGCAAGATAGTTTCAGAGGTAGTGGGTTATGCATGTTCCTTTTTGTACCGCTCGGTCTGGAGGAAATTTTCGTGATGATGGGTGTGAGAGTCGAAGTGTGAGATATAGCAAAAGATCCAACATCCTATCCAGAAAGTGCACTGTAGCGTTAAGTAATTACGAGACCATAAGATAGAGAATCACCAATGTAAAGCCATGCCCACTGGGCGGAATTTCTCATGTGTTATTGTTGTAGGTTATAGAATTTGTGTGTTTGGGTTATAGAATTTATCGGAATAAATAAGATAGTGAAAAGAAAAAGATTGGTGGCCTTTTCCTTCGAATAGTATGTTGTCATGGTACCCAGGATTTACAATGTTTGCGACAATCATATTCAGTGCGATGGCCACGTGTTGATCAAAGCCGTTAAATAAGAAAGAAAATGTGGTATTGCCGGTGCGTAGTGAACAGTCAGAGTTGTGTAAATTACTAATAGTCAGATGTGCATTTCCGTTTCCGTTGCGTAATATTCAAACAGGAGAATAACTTGAAACTTAATTGTGAGTACTAGAGTTCATGTTGATAAATAAGAATGAGTCCACTCGCTTGGAAGACTACTCATCATGCAGGCCTGACTGCTTGATGCCACAGTATGAGCAAGGCATGTGGGTGCCTCTGAATATATTTCGCCGATTTTTCTCCAAAGTGTTTCAGTTTTAATGAGCGAAAATTTAACTACAGAAGATGCTCATCTCCACAGAATGATTTCGACGAAGTTGTGCATTACGCCACAGTTTTGACAAGACTTGCAGGGCCATCACCTGAACGTAATAGATGTACCTGATTTCCTGTTTTGCACAAATGCCACGTTGTTTCTACGATGCATAATAAAATTGCTTCTATTAAATACTTTAAGACAGGAATTATTACGTTCTTGGATTTGAACTAATCTCATGTATAGAATTGTCAGAAACAAATTCTCCCCTGTGTTTTTCTTGCATATTTTATTCATTGCAATTAGAAAAAGGCACCTGATAATGAGGAAGAGGTTTCCTCGAAACAGGTTGTGCAGAATAAAGTAACTTTTAACATTTTTTTACAGTTGTTTGGCGGTCAGTTCTACCAAAACCAAAATCTCACCTGTAGTTTGACAAGAACTTTTCACTTACCTGTCTCTTGAGGAAGTCAGTGTTGATGCAAATATTATGTTTATGGAATAAGGGCTATTAGTTTTTTGGAAGAACTGCTACATCATTTCAGTGTTCTCAACAATGGAAAAATTTCTACTTGGAGTCCTGACTGTGTAGTAATTTTTAATAGACATTCACAAGGGGTCATGGTTCAAGGGTTGTGGTTCAAGGTGTGGGTTCCTGTTGTCATGTCCTAGTTCATGGAGCACGGGCAACATATGAGTGGCCAAGTAAGTGGTCCTGACAGTCAGGATACCAGTTACTTCGGAATAAGGCTGGGCATCTCGGACATATTCTGAGTCATGGTCACCTTTGTGCTCAGACGGCAAAGACTACCAAATCCACTGGTTAGTCCCTCAACCGTTAGGGGTAAAACTCAATGGGACCCGGGGCAAGTAAGGCTAGCAACCTGCTTCCCTGGTACTTTAAATATGATGCTGGCAACAATCAGAGCAAAATGCCTCCGACCTTTGGAGGGAGGTGACGGAGTCCCACCTCTAATTGGCAAACCAGGGACTCCTAAGATACGACTCGGCAAACGAAGGGTAACGAGATGGGGAGCTATTAATATCAATTGGGGCTACTCTGGGAAGAAGGTAGAGTTGGCAGAGGCTGCAAGTAAGATGGGGTTGGACGTTTTAGCTGTTAGTGACATTTGGGTAAGGGGTGAGAAAGAAGAGGAAGTGGGAGAAAATAAGGTTTACCTGTCAGGAGTCAAAGCAGGAATAGCACAATGGGGTGTAGGGCTTTACATCAGGAAAGAAATGGAACCCAGCGTAGTTGCAATAAGGTACGTAAACGCACGACTGATATGGATAGATTTGACAGTGTGCAGCAGGAAAATTAGGATTGTGTCAGTATATTCGCACTGTGAAGGGACAGATCAAGATAAGATGGATAGTTTTTATGATGCACTCAGTGACATAGTTGTTAGAGTAAAGGACAAGGACAGTGTTCTGCTCATGGGTGATTTTAATGCCAGAATTGGAAATCGAACAGAAGGATATGAAAAGGTTATGGATAAATTTGGAGAGGATATGGAGGCCTATAGGAGCGGGAAACAACTCTTGGATTTCTGTGCCAGTATGGGCTTAGTAATCACAAACTCCTTTTTTAAACATAAGAACATTGACCGGTATACTTGGGAAGGCAGGGGAACCAGATCTGTCATTGACTATATAATAACAGATCAGGATTTCAGGAAGGCTATGAGGGACACACGTGTATTCAGAGGATTCTTTGATGACACTGATCACTATTCAATATGCAGTGAAATTGGTATTGTGAGGCCGAAAGTGCAGCAGGTCAGGTCCATATGTAGGAGGATAAGAGTGGAGAAACTTCAGGATAAGGAAATCAGGCTCAAGTACATGACAGTGATCTCAGAAAGGTACCAGTTAGTTGAATGTAGTCAATTACAGTCACTGGAAAAAGAATGGACAAGGTACAGGGACACAGTACTAGAAGTGGCTAAAGAATGTCTTGGAACAGTGGTGTGTAAAGGTAGGATGAAGCAAACAGCTTGGTGGAATGACACAGTCAAGGCAGCCTGTAAAAGGAAAAAGATGACGTACCAAAAATGGCTACATACTAGAACTCAGGTAGACAGAGAAAGTTATGTTGAAGAAAGAAAGAAAAGCCAGACAGATAATTGCAGCATCCAAGAAGAAATCTTGGGAAGACTTTGGAAACAGGTTGGAGACTTTGGGTCAAGCTGCTGGAAAACCATTCTGGAGTATAATTAGCAGTCTTCGAAAGGGAGGTAAGAAGGAAATGACAAGTATTATGGACAGGTCACGAAAACTGCTGGTGAATCCTGTTGATGCCTTGGGCAGGTGGAGGGAATATTTTGAAGAGTTGCTCAATGTAAGTGAAAATACGATAAGTAATATTTCAGATTTCGATGTACAATGGGATAGGAATGATGATGGAAATAGGATCACATTTGAGGAAGTGGAGAAAATGGTCGATATATTGCAGTGCAATAAAGCGGCTGGGGTGGATGAAATTAAGTCGGAACTCATCAAATACAGTCGAATGTCAGGTCTTAAATGGCTACACAGGATAACTGAAATGGCGTAGGAGTCGGGACAGGTTCCACCAGACTGGACGAAAGCAGTAATCACACCAATCTTTAAACATGGAAACAGAAAAGTTTGTAACAACTACAGAGATATCT